>NC_140572.1:32862703-33462703 GCF_057381845.1 Rhamphochromis longiceps
GCACTCATTTGATTTTTCCTTTTTTCTGAAAATACAGTGTAAATCCAAGATGAAAAATCCCAGCAGATCAGAAGTTTCCTAAATACTCAGACCAGCCCATCTGACACCACCAACCATTCAAAGTGTCTTGTATTACCATTCTTCGTCATTCGAATACTCAATTTGAATAGCATTTTGTCTTTGTCTCGTCTTGTGTGAATGCACTAAGTTAATGTCATGTGACTGGTTGATTTAATGAGTAAAGACAAACTCATGGATTGGAGAAGTCCTTTAATGACTGAGCAGCCAGATCCATCATAGCATCACAAAGGGATGGCACAAGGAGCCAATGGTGAGAGGCTAATAAAGATTTCTTTTTCTAGTCCCTGTTTGCTTTGGATCAACTGGAGGCTTTTCATGGAGCTTTCAGAACAATATGATAATAAGGAATTATATTCTAGCTTCAAATTAGAAGTTAGAAATGTATGGTCTGTGTTTTTCATCACCTTTTTGCCATTGTGGTGCCTGCATCACATTTAATATTAAGGGCATACCACCCTGACACAACCAGTTCCATGTTTCTAGAAAAATTGCTCAACTTTAAATGTAAGTAACTAAAAACATATGTAATTGGCATTTTCACTTGTATTGCAAAATGATCTTAAGTCCTGGCAGATCAATTTGCCCCACAGGAAAAACTTTTTGGACCTGCTTAGACAACCAAGAGAGCACTATGAAATAAATGGAATTATGGTACTGCCAATCAAGTCATGACTTCTTGCCAAGTCCAAGAAAAGACAATTTAAGGATGATGGAACCATTGTGATCCAACAGTGTTACATATATATTGGGCTGTGAATGTTCTTCACAGTAGCATTAAAGCCACTACCTGGTCAAGTGTTGCATTCTGATTGTGTTTGAAATGCTTCTCACTTGTTTCCTGCAGGCAAATCCTGAATTAGCAGCTATATGGGCAGTGGGCCAGCGTATTTGGCAGAGAGACTTTCCAGGGATCTACACAGCCATTGCTGCTTATCAGTGGTCGGAGAATATTCTTCATGTCATGGAGGCCCTTAGAGGTAACCAAAAAATGTTAAGAACACTAGTTGACTTCTCGTGCCTCACGTTGACCTGTTATTACACTCTTCAGATTAATTATGCTTCCAAATATTCTTTATCTGATATATAAATTTGGCTCTGTTGAAACTAGGAACTAAGGCAACATGTTCTTTCAGCAGGTTTAAGTGAGTTCAATATTTTAAAAAAGTTTCATAAATCATTTAGAATAACTGCCAGCAGGGGGCAACAGCTGAACCCAGTCAGGGCTATGAGGCAACAAAGCAATGGGAAAATAAACAGAAACCCTCATGGTCATGAAGGGTACATCAAATAACCACAACAAGATACTTGCATATTAAGAAGGTGGTTGCGTACCTACATATTTTTCTGTTTTTCAGATCACCTTCCCAACTTCAAAGGAAACATCAGGTCATAAAGTTATATCATCTGATGGTCACAGTTCTAGCTGCATTTGTATCATGTGTCAATTACATTGTGCAACAGTTTAAGAATAGCTTCTCACTTATGTTTATGACACTGTGTGTTGATCAGATATTAATGCTCAGAACAGTATGTCATAGCACAGTTAAGCAACCACTGGTCATAACTGCTTAGTAGATGTGTGAATAAACATTAACAAAAAATGTGCAACAGTCAAGAACTGCAGCATTTATTCAAGATTACATTTTTTTGCAATCTGACTGTACTTCCAGGCACTTAATGTACTGAGTGTATTCATGACCATCATACAGCTCACACTAATTAGAATATTGCATAATATATATTTTTTCCATCAATGTGTTAAAAGAATACATTTCCAAACGTATAAATTAATCTGAATATTTTTAATAAATCTGTTTAAATCAAAGCCACAAAACGAAGACATTAAATATATTGAGAACCTAAAAAGTAATAAAATATATTATCATCTTACCTTAAATTTAATTTAACAGTCTCACTAAATTGTGGATTTTATTATTAAACTCATCAGGTTCCAGTGCTGAAGAATAAGCATTGCAAAAGAAAGAGACTAGCAGGTAAATTATCATTTAGAAAAAAGAGGCTTAAATGTTGTGTCCGTGGTAGTTTAATAAACATAATTGATCCTCAGCCATTTGCTTTTACCGGTTAGTTTAATTTAAAACGTATGAAAATTGCTTTTCTGTACAGTCACTCCATTTACTAAACAGAACCGGTTACATAAATTGGCACATTGAGCAGATAAATGAAAAGAAATCAAATGGAAAAACAGCCAAGTCACAGGATCTTGACACAGACTTGTTTACCAATAATACTGAGCCCTCTTTCTCAGGTCGAGCTCCTCTGAGCCGGTCACATGGACCCTGTTTGTCTGTACTCAGTTGGCCACTTGGGTCACTGTTAGAGGGGACTCTGCGCCCACTGGGGCATGTGACACATGCTGCAATGGGTAGGAGGGGGAGTTTCGGTGAAAAGATCCTAGGCTAGCAAGCGGGTAGGAATGCCTGGTGGAAAGGATCGGGTGTCACCAGCTGTGAGTGTGCAGTATAAAGGACAGAGCCGCTAGCTCTCAACCAGAATAGATATCAGCATTTCAAGTACGGCACACCAACAGGAGAAGTTCTTAGACGCTGTACTCTCTTTTAGCGACTCAGCTTTTAGCTTTCTCCTTGTGAGAACATAAGACTTCCTAGTCTAGGTGTACGCATAAAACTTACGAAATGGACATCCAGAGGACAGGATCTGTAGTTCGGCCCCCCAGCCCCATGGATAGCCTTGAGAAGCAGCTGAGCTGCCCCATCTGCCTGGACATGTTCACGAAGCCTGTGGTCATCCTGCCTTGCCAGCACAACCTGTGCCGTAGCTGTGCCAGTGACCTCTATGACTCGCGCAACCCGTACCGCTTTTCTGGTGGCGTCTTTCGCTGCCCTACCTGCCGGTTTGAGGTTGTGCTCGACCGCCATGGTGTGCACGGGCTTCAGCGAAACCTGTTAGTGGAAAATATCATTGACATCTACAAGCAGCAGCAAGAACTAAGTGGCAGTGGAAAGACAGAAACCAACCTGAAGCCTAAAGAGTCCAAAGAGCCAAAGTGCCAGGAACATGAGGATGAGAAAATCAACATCTACTGTGTGACCTGCCAAACACCCACCTGCTCCATGTGCAAAGTGTTTGGCCAGCATAAGGACTGTGAGGTGGCCCCTCTAACAACTGTTTATGAGACCCAGAAGGGTGAACTGAGTAATGCTATCGATACGCTGGTGACCAGCAATGGTCGCCTGCAGTCTCTGCTTAATCAGATGGAAGACGCCTGCCGTGCTGTACAGGAAAACGCTCAGCGTGCCAAGCAGGGCCTCGCTGAGCGGTTTGATCTGCTATATGCTATCCTAGAAGAGCGTAAGGGCATTTTACTTGAGCAGATTGGGAAAGAGCAAGATGAAAAGGTGGCAGCTCTGCGGGCACTGGCTCAGCGTTACGGTGAGCGACTGCAGGCCAGCTCAGAGCTGACTGATTCGGCTGTGAGGGCATTGGAGCAGAGCGGAGCTGCTGAGTTCCTGTTGGCTTCGAAGGGCCTTATCACACAGACCAAAGATGCAGCCAAAGCCTCACTGGGGGAAGAGAGGCCCGAGCCAGGCTTTGAGAAGATGGACCACTTCACTATATCAACGGAGCGTGTTGAAAGAGTCCTTGGAAAAATGGACTTTGGAGTGGTTGGAGATGATGATGAATTTGAGGATGCAGAGGAAGAGGAGGAAGAAGAGGAGGAATGATGAGAATTGGAAGTTGTTTTGAACTTAAGTACTCTTGAAGGTGTTTTGAAATAGGGCAGTGTTTGTCTTGAGGACTGAAATATTAAGGAGGTGAAAGAGGATGTGGGCTGAAACTGTTTGCCCTGTCAGTGCAATATCTAATTTCAGTGTCATATTCATTCTTTTTTTCTTAAGTTCTTTTTATACTTTTGTACCTCTAAGTCTGTTAAATGTAGAAACAGGTAGTATTTAGGAATAGTTGTTATTTTAGATTTCCTTTCTCACTTTTTTTGTGGAATTGGTGATCAACTGACCTCGATGTAATCACCAAGTCTGTTGTTACTGGTAATAAACCTGCATGAATTGAAGCAGCAATGTTCTTTATTTTTAGCTCAATGTAAGCCCAACTTAAAATATTGATTTACTTATATTAAATAAATGGGGCTTAAAAGGAAAAAAAAAACCCTACATGACTTAGGATTATTTTGGTGCTACAGACTTTTGGAGTGCTTCCATCCAAATGGTTCCCAGTCTGTTGCTGCTCTTACTTGGCAGTGGACTGTATTTAAAAATAAAGCCCCTTGCCATGTCCTGTCTGCTTTGCCTTTGCTGGTGAAAAGTGGGGGCTATTTTTAAGAGGTGAGATGGTGAGAGGTGATAGCTCACCCTGGAATAGACTGACAGGGAAGGACAAGCCAGGTCCCGTTTCTCCTGCATAAAACTCCCATCCTCCCACTCACTGATGTCTTACTCAGCACCTCCAACCCAACTCTGAAGTGTCAGAGGGGCATGCTAAGAAAGGCCTGTCCAGTTGCCACACAAGTCATTCTCTAGCGGCCAAGAGGCCATGGTAAAAATATACATCTTCCCTGAGGCTGGGTTACAGAAAAAACCCCTTGAGATGATCGGCCTTGTTGGGTCAGGAGCATTTGAATTTACAGATGGTCAGCTGCCAGAAAGTTGTTCCAACACAAGAAGCAGTTTTATAAGCTGTGTCTCTTTTTAATAGGAGTTTTTAGCATAGTGATGCACAACAAAATGGGTTTCATTTGGATTTCTTGATTTAAGAGGTTGTTTGAATCAGAACAGTATTTAAATAAATAAGGATTGTGGCTATTTGATCTCAGGCCTCCATTTCAGGGACGACACAGAGGACACCCAGTCAGTTTTTATAGTCCAACATATTTTTTTTAGTTTGTTTTTGGCTAAGCTTTTGTTTTCAGTGCAGTTTAGTTTGTCTACAAAAACTTTGTCTTTATTCGAGTCACAGTTACAGTTTGTTTTTTAAGGTTCAGGAAAAGAATTATTTAGAATAAGCTTCTGTAACATTTTAGTGAGACAGAACACCTCGCCAGAATATGATTATGAATTATTTGTTCAGGTCCCCTGAATCTTTTGGATATATTTAATGGTCCCCACCACACACAAACCCAAACACACACTGATCTCAATCAGTAGAATCACACCATTCTTCAAGCACTCTTCCTTTACATAAATAAAGATTTTTTTTATTTTTTTAATAAATTAATGGAAGAAACAAATTGGTGTATATAATGGTCAAACTTCCCTAGAGCTGGACCCACAGATCATCTCCCCCCCCCCCCCCCCCCCCCAATGCTGAAACGCCACCTACAGTCATGACTTTGGTTAAAACTCAAGCGCAGCTGTTGCGTAAACGGTGTTGACATATTTTCCAAGACATGTGTTCAGCTTCTTTTTGCCTCTTTTCGATAAGAGCAGTAACATTTAGGACAGGAAGCTCGTTGGACATCACAATGGGAACGCGCTCTTGACAATCTCCGGCCTTCCCCTACACAGCTGTCTTTTCTCATCCCACTTGTTATTGTTACTGCTGCTAACGGCTGCAGCAGACAGGAGGATGATTGTTGGTATACACACAACCCGTTGCTAGGCTATAAAACACCAAAGGCCATAACCCCAAGGCACTTGCGTGATAGCTGCTGTAGCAGCAGCGAATACCTGCCAGCGTATGTTGTTTTTGAGGCCCTGTCACTCCTACAGTAATCTCCACAGCACGTCAAGTCAGGCTAGATAAACAGGGCAGTTTGGAAGCTGAAGCCAGAGCCTGCTGATAAAGTCTTCAACGGGTCTGTGGTGTGAGCTTATTTGTGATTCGGCTTAAGCATGCTTCATTTAACAGATCTTTAATTAAGTGTACTTGATTGTGGAATTCATTTTAGCTCAAGTCAAAGTTTCCTGAACAACAAATGCAAGATTTCACTTAAAGCAAACCCAGATGGTATGATGAATTAAAGACAATTTTTTTGTTAAGACTAGCTTTGTTTGATTTTCCCAGAGCAGTTCCTGTTAGAGCTGCGTGTCATTGTGTGTTTGTTTGGGCTGGGATGAAGTGACTTGCCAAACACATACAATTACCACAAGAAAGGTTAAAAATCTGCAAAGTCAGCAGAGTGAGAAACAAAGAGCTTCTTCCAAGGCCAGTGCACTGTCTAGTTTTAAAGAAATCAGCATCAGAATTTGTTAAGTTCCTTTCCCACCACATTCTCTGAAATTTGGTCCAGGGGGCGTTGTGTAATCTTGCAGATGGACAGAGAAACAAATACCCTTACTTGACATTTACTCAGGATGTAACAATGTTGAAACTAAGACTAAAGCCATGATGCAGCTGTTCAGTTTTATTAGGATGATACGTCTCATACTTAAAACATGAAGTTGGGAAAACGCATTACTGATGATGTATGCATCATCAGTAATGCGTGAATGCATGTTGGGAGTGACAGATCTGGGTTATGGCATAAGTGAGACAGTACAAAAGATGGAAAATCCTCTCCAGCATTGACATTTCAGTATTAAGTGATGCCCCAGGGATGAGATCAGTGATGCACGCTACATGAGTGCAGCTGACCATAGCAGAACAAAGCCTCTGAATATCCATAAAACTAATCAATTACCTTAAAGTGTTAAAGTCAGTGGAAGAACACAAATTATTGCCTGAAAATGCAATAATGATTGGGCTTGAATTTATTGCATTGCATATTCAAAATGGAAATAGTTTGATAACCAGATTTCACTATTAAGGACCAAAGGCAGTGATAAATCATGTAAAAATAATAGAAGACAAAAACAATGTTCCCCCTCAATCCATGGAGAAATCAGTGAGTGATCCCAAGTGACCTGCAAAAATCATCAGATTTTGTGTACATCAGCTTTACTTTTTTCATTCAACCCATGCAAAATATTTCCAGAGTTACAGACCCTCAGAGTGCAAAGGTGTGGGTTGAAATTTGGAGCTTTTTTTTTTTTTAATCCGCTTACTGGTCCAGGATTTTAACTGCATGAGTACCAAAGAGATCCACATGACCTCTCCAGAGTTGAGGGAAAAATAAAAAACACATTAAGTTCTGTTTAAAAACTGGAGCCAAATCAATTTTACACCCACACTAAGGGTCATGGTCTAAGGAGAAAATGTTTCTGTCCAGCCCTGTAACCAGTTTTGAGCAACATTTTAATAGGATATATCATAGTTGAAATAAACTGCACCAGTTTAATGTCCACGAGAAGAAAAAAGCTTTGGTACCATAAATGTTTAATATGTTTCTGATCAGAATCAGAATCGTGTTTATTGGCCAAGTATATGTGCAGACACATACAGGGAATTTGGTTCCGGTAGATGGTGGCTCTCAAGCACAGTGATGTAAAACAAACACACACACACACACACACACACACACACACGTGTCTATATATACACATTACACATACATACACAAAGCTGTGTAAACCAACTATAAATAACGGATCTAAACTTATATACATAAAATACAGAAATGAATGAGGTGGAATGAATACTACAAAATGTACACAAGGTGCAGCTGCAGTCTGGCAGTGGGAGCAGTGTGACAGGTCAACTGTTAAGAAGGGAGATGGTGAGGGGAAAGAAACTGTTCCTGTGTCGGGTGGTCCTGGTCTGCAGGCTTCTGATCATTCAAAGGGGGGAAAAAACTCTAAAGTGTGATTCATGAATGATTGCTAGCTTGTGAAAACAAATTATACAAGCCCCCCCCCCCACCACCACCACCACCACCACCACCACCACCACACACACATTTTCATACTAGCCTCATCGTCCAGCCACAGTTCCTTTTGGGTCAGAATAATTTTCCTTAATGTATTTTGACAGTCTGTAATTCTGGCAGGTTTCATAGCATGAAGGTAAAACTGTACATGGCTTTTTAAATAAAGTTGTGCTCAGAGGGAAAGATCTATTCAGAATACTTTTTAAGTACATGTTTCATATGTAATTTAAAACAGCCTGTGAATATAGATTATTTGTGCTTTGTACGTTATGAGATGAACAGTCTGTTCAGTGGTTCATTATAATCTGATGTGTTTCTGGTTCTCAGAGCTTTGTTCCTTAGAATATAATAAATCACTCCTGAAGAATTGTTCGTCTCAGCATGTGACCTCCTGTGCTGTTGCTCATTAGAAGTGCTGTTTACACGAGACATGTTGCTTAAATATCATGTTAAAATGCTGTAACATCATACTCTCCTCGTGCCTGGAAGCTCCCAGCAAGTTGCCCTGTTTGCTGTGCACTTTAAATAGAACCAGAGCCTAGATTTAGCTCATATGCACTCCATATGCACCTATCTCATATGTCTTCACAGAGAGCACACGGCAGCGGGCGTACAGCCTTGTGGCCCAGGCGTACACTTCCATCGCAGCGGAGGATTTTGCTGCCTTTGTGGGCTACTCTGTGGAAGAGGCAGTGAAGGGTAATGTTATATCTGCTTTTTTTTTAATCAGTCAGTAATCTTGCTCTCAATTTTATCACATTACTTTATACAAAGTTATTAAGAATTTTTTTTTTTCTTTTTTCCCCTCACTTCAAAGGTGTGGTGAGCCAAGGCTGGCAGGCAGACGCCAACACCAGAATGGTGATGCCCAAAAAACCAGGTAGGTGGCAGTGTTGCTCTGTTAAACTGCGACCAGGATGTACCCAAAAGGAGCATCCAACTCCCAGGCTTCTCCTCCCCGGGGATTTTATTAGACACATAAAAATGCTGTGAGCACAGATTTAGGACTTGGGTCATGCTGACATTGTTTTTCCTTGAAATTCTTGAAGTATGTGATTATCGTCCATATAGCCCAAATTTTATCACGGTCACATGTCCGCGATTCAAAGCGTCAAGGCCTAATCCACGGGTTTGTTGATTTATGTGGACATACCAGGGGACATCTGTCTTATCTGTAATCATCAGAACTTACTGCATGACTGAAGCATCTGCTGCACACATGCATGCAACCAACCAACCCACCCACATGAATCCCCCAACTTTCTTCCTTAGTTTTTATTGGCTCTTTTAGTTGTTGATCTCACACCAGAAACGATTCTATTTAAGATGGATGTAAAAAAATTGTGCTGGCCTGGCAGGTAGTTGTTGTTTAACAGGTGAGGAATAGTCTTGAGCTCACTTCTAGATGTGAACAGTAGGTCTAACTCGAATGAGCTGAGCTTCAGAGTCCGAGCATGTGGGCTAAAGAGCTAAAACTGAAAGGATGTAAGAAGATCGATAGCATTTGGCACAAGAGGAATCTCCCTCTGACTCAACTTCTCCTCCTCCGTGTCTCTCTCCTTCAACAGATCCTCCCCCTGTCTCGTTGGTTCCAAATGAGCAGCAGTTGGCCAGACTCACTGACTACGTGGCTTTTCTTGAGAACTGATAACCCACCACAGCCACTGCCACCCGTTTTCACCCGCTCGGTACTGAGGGAGAATACAAGACTCTTCATCCTTCCTGCAGCCCTGGTTGAGACGTACACCCACCCCACCCCCCATCATCTTGCATGATTTCTCTGGGACATAGCTATTTATGTTCAGCGACTAATAAACCCTCTGCTCTTGATGTGTTGAAAATTTCAGACTGTGATGTTGTACATTTTTATGCTCTTCGCGAACCCACCTGATGTCTAGATTTGGCCGTTTTTCAAAGGAAGCTTCATTTTCCCGTCACCAACTAATTCTTTCCTCCCAGCAGAAATACACAAACCAGCTTGTACAGTCCACTCCTTCTGTTTTAGCATTTAAAGTTGGCCTTGATATAAATGTCATCGGGTAACAGGAGTCTTGGCATGCATGCATCACCGTACGGAGACCTCATTTTGAAATTTTATGTTTTGACTGGTGAATAAATATTTTGCTGTTTCTATATTTCTCGTACTGTTCTTATGAGTTTTGTCTGTAATTGGTGTTGTATTTCAGAGTCAACATACACTGTAAATGAAAGTTTGTTGTCTTCTGTGGCCCAATATGAGGAAGCAGCCCTGTATTTATGTATGATTATGGACCACCAGGTAAGTTGATATTGGAGCAAATGGATATTTATACCCCAAAATCACATAAATTGTTCTGGAAAATGAAACGAGTTGCAGTTTAATCCTGGCGGTGGAAGGCAAAACTTTAAACACACAAACATTTTTTAACATCTCTGCTAAATATAATAAACTTTTAAAGTGATGCTTTCTAATTAACATCAGAGAGCTCACGGACATTTTTATTCTGATGTCATATCTGGCTGCCATCTGTTCCTCACTGCTGCAAAATAAAAGCCTGTATAAGGCCTCTCTGTTCTGTTTTGAGGCATAATTTGAAATGTGCACTTCTCCTTTACTTTGTAGTCATTTCAGCTTTTATTGTAGCTGGCACTGGAAGGGAGAGGCAGCCATTTGATGTGATTTAGTGTGAAATCCTGGACATCGGGGCCATTCCTTGCACTTTTGTGGTTGCAAGGATCTCATTTATTTCATGGCATGGTTTGCTTTGTTTTGAAAATGCCACATTGGACACGACTGCAAGCATGAAAATTGCCCGTCTGTTTACATTTGCTGCTGTGTGTCCTTTTAAGTCTGTCTCGGTCTACAGATTTGCAGCATGTAAAGGGAACTGTGAACTTAAAGATACTTCTCAGGGACTGGCACTGAACCAGCATGACAGTATCCACCAGGTTTAGTCAACACAAACACTAAAAGGTAATGGACCATAAGGATATACACACAGATGTGTGTCCAGCAAACTATTGTGCATAAACTGCCTAAACTAAGTAAAGAGTGCTTAATTCGATTTATATCAATAATTAATGTAGTATTAAGCTGACTGGAAGTTTAGTGACTGAGGGGTCAAACTCGAGGGCCGGTGTCCTGCAGGTTTTCGATATCACACTGGGTCATCACACCTCCATCAAATGATTAGTTCATTACCAGGCCTCTGGAGAACTTCAAGATATGTTGAGGAGGTAATTTAGCTATTTAAATCAGCTGTGTTGGATCAAGCACACATCTAAAACCTGCAGGAAAACAACCCTCTAGGCCTGGAGTTCGACATCTGTGAATTAAGGAAACACTGGCTCATGTGAAATCCAGGGTTTGGAGTTTTGGGTTATTCTCACTGTTTGTGCAGGATTCAGCTGGCAGCAGAGTTAGCACTGCCCATACGGGCCAAGGACACTGTCACGAGAGGAAGCAGCCAAGAATAATTCGTATAGTGCTCACTGTACAGAAAACAAACTAACACCCGCGGAACCACCGTGAATGTGCATTGCAGCGTGGCCGGTTAGCTCAGTTGGTTAGAGCGTGGTGCTAATAACGCCAAGGTCGCGGGTTCGATCCCCGTACGGGCCAAGGTTCTCCTATTGGTAATTGAATATGTGACGCGTCGTGAGTTTTCCACGTTGTGTATGATTTCATCGACATGCAGTTCAAACAAAGTTTGTTTTGTTTTTTCAGGTTAACTGTTACAAGGACACCAGTCTTTTCCTACTTGAGACGAAAATGCCTGTATTTACGAGTTTTAATAATTAGGGTTACGTTTTTAAGTTATATATTAAGTTTAAGTTATATATTTACACTTAGTTGTCAGGCTCCTTGTAATGTTTAATTTGTTTGTGTACCTCTCTGCGCTTTTTTTTTTAATGATATTGTATTTAATGGAGCTGGGGTGTTTTCGGTTGCCGTAACATTAATTTCCCGTCTTTTAAAGGTAAATACATTTTAAACAAGTATCAAAAGCAAAAAATAAAATGGCTGTTATTGTTGTGAGCAAAAAGCAAAGAGATGGCCACATGATCCAGGATTTCAGCACTGTGAAGCTATGTAATGCTTCTAGCCAAGACCCTCTGGCTTTTAACTAACTTAGAAAACATTTCAAACCATTTGTTTCTGGAACACTTGTTAAATGGAAATAACCATTCTTGTAAGGTGACTCCACCCACATCATGTGTGTATTTTATTTTATTTCATGCAGGGTAAATTTTGCCTCCCAACCTGCCAGGTTTATACTTTCAGGGACAACGCAGCCCAAGACTTTGTTTTTTTCCATCTTTTTAAAGATGTCAAAAAACAGAGTTTCACTGAATAACTTTTAAAAACTCTGACTATTAACACAGAGTAATCTGATGTATGCAGAACACAATTCTCTAGGTTCATATGATACACAGTGATGCCAGTGCTTTGAAGTAAGGGCACAAGGTCACACTGTGTTTCCAGAATTGGCTCTGTGCTAATTACTACCATGGGTCAACGTTTATACCTCGTGCTGGTTCAGATTACTGACACATGCATAATGCCATGTGGTATACATGGCCTCATATCTGCTATCTGCATTACAATAATAAATTTGACCTCAGTGTTCTCATCTACCTTTAACTGATCCATTTTTGACACAGAGCTCTCATGTAGGAAGATTCTACAAGCACTGGTAACTTATTTTTAGATGAGGTGATCTATGGACTGAAAGTGAATGGAAAGTCATACACTTTCAATTATCCCCCTCAGACTTCAGCTTCTTTTTCTCAGAAATCTTCGCAGTCATAATATAAAGTAAGACACTTTAATTTGTCTACATATTGTTACTGTAGTAAGTGGTAGCACTCGTGGGAAGGGAAGCCAGGCCTCATATGTTTTCTCAAACTTCAATTGTCATTTTAATGAAAGCAATTTGTTTAATGGTTTCGGCCATTCTCTGCTCTTCTCATTTCTCACTGACTGTAAAATGGACCACATGAAACAGCAACCCTCTGAATGCCACGGTGAATATGTGGTGAAACACAGTTTTGCACTCTCACAATCTGAAGGCTGAGCAGGACTCCCTTGAGATGAGGCTCTGTTTGTCAGATGAAGCCAGCTTTGAATTTGATTTTTTTTTTTTAGGTTTTAAGTAAATAATAATGTCACTACACTGCAGCTACAGCAGTTAACTCGTCATGGTAGGTGTACACCAAAACCTGAACTTCAGTATGGAGAGAAAATTTGGACTGTCAGTATTAGAATGTGACATGTGCCAGTGCAGTAGTAGCACAGCAGCAATTTCACTGGCTGTGGCTTTTTTTATGACAATAATTCCCGCACACTCAGGCACTACTGTACTTACTGACCTTATCAACTTAGAGGAGGAACATTTGTGGACACAACAGACTTTTCAACCCAGCGAAAAGGATTCTGTGAATGACTTGGTGAGGATTTCTACAACATTCACAGTGGTTGTGAGCAAGTCTGTCTTTGCACACAGGATGCTTTTTCACTCTTTTTAAGTCCACTTCTTGTACACAACCATTTTCAAAGCAATGGCATTTTTTAATACACAATTTAACACTGTTCAATGAAAAATGCGGGGATAAAAAGGCAACAAAGGATGAACCAGCGTTGTGTCTTTACTGGCATTTCTTTGGTTGAATATATGGAAAATTGCAAAGATAAAACAGTTTGACAGACATAAAAATAGTATTTTTGCACCATCTAGGTGATTTTGAAAGAGCTAGCTGTGTCAAAAGGAAACAGAAAAATATACAACACAGCACCTGGACATTGATCCATCGGAAGTTCACAAACACGGCATAAGAAATTGTTTCAATGAAAGGGTGACTGTCAAGAAACCTTTGCAGCGAAACAGGGAGAAAAGGTAAAAGCCAACGGAACGTGATCAAACATGGACTGGACTACCCAGAGCACCGACTTCAATATTATCAAAACGGTGTGAGATCGTCTTGATGAAGGAGAGAAGAAAAGACAGAAACATTTTTTTTTTAAAGACGAAAGAAACCTAGAGAAGTATTTTTGAAGGCTATTTAAAGATGTTACAAGAAAGCTGCCAAAAAGAGTTCAGACACAGTTGAAGAATAAAGGCGGTTATACCAAATATTCACTTCCAAGCTTATTAGAATTGCTCAAACTCAGCTTTCCCCTTGTATTCTGTATGTCCATATGTTTTCACATGTTTCAGTAACTCACTGCACATATTTTCTTTGCAAAATATAAAGAAATGAGGGGTGGCTCATGACTTCTGTGCATTACTGTATAATTGTTTTAAACAGTCAGGAAGCACGTATTTATGTATTTCCAGGTTATATTGGACATACTAAAATGTTGCACAGATTTTTCAGCTTCACTGATCAAGAGCCACGAGTGTTCTGTAACACACGACAGCTGCTGCTACAAAAATAATCGTCAGCTCTCCATACATGCAAATGCTTTCCACATTGCAGAACACTTTGTCTTTCACATTTTCAGTTCGGCATGTTTCTTTTGAAGAGGCTGAGATAACTGTTTCCGATTCCATGTTCAACCCTCTCATTGTTGTTTGCAGTGAGTCTCTAGACAGTTTGCAGATTTTAGAAAGAATTAACATGAAAAAATAGCCCAAGGAAAGACTGGCAGACATCTGGATGTTCCTGTTTTTGTTGTTAGGGTTTTTTTTTTTAATTATTATTACATTTTGTTTTGTTTAAGAAAAAAAAACCCACAACAGCACTTGAGTCACTGGCTCAGCATCTTTTGCACAGCTGCTTATGTTTAGGTAGGAACTGTTGTGGGTGAGGTCATTTTTTCCAGGGGTCAAAAGTGACTTCTTCCTCACATGATGTTACAGACGACTGCACAGATGAGTCGAGGCGCTTTTCCTTTTAGAAGTCTGTATTTGTTTACTGTCTCTCAAAATCAGTGGCCATTTTCAAAGCTTTGTGCACTTATTTCACCAGTTATTTTCAGTCTAACTTTTCATTTCAGTGGTCAGTGGAACATTAAAAATTGTACTTAGAATCCCCAGTAAAATGATATAAGTTCTGACAAGCTCTTAAACACCACTGGCTGAAATATGATCCCTTTCTCCATGTTTCCCTTCTGCTTCTGATAAACAAGCTTCAGTGAACAAGCTTCATTGAAGAGTTGATAGATCAGCTGAATCAGGTGCATTTCCTAGGTACTGTGTCAGGTATTTGCTGGATATTTTCCTATTTCTAATGGATGTGACTGCTGCTGCTGCAAAAAAAAAAAATTTAAGGCCTGCCACTTCACCTTTTGTCCTCCATTAGTCCAGTTTTCTCATTGCTTTAAGCATGCACTGCATACCGTGTCAAGATATATATAAGTTTTCAGCTAATAGCTTTCTGGGAATCACCTTGTGGTATAAATAATTTTTTCAAGCTGTGAAACTGTTATCTTTGGCACAAAAGCCCAAATCTTTCGTTAAATGTGAAAACTATTTTGAATGAAAATTGAATTCATGTAGTATTTCCAACATTCGCCTTACAAAACTAGGATAGGCCCAAACAAAAAATGTGCACTGAGTATTTTGACATGTGGGCTTCATAACTTAAAAAAAAAAACAAGTTTCATAAAATTAAAGCTGACTTATCTTAAGACATAGTGAAAATAAAATCAAACGATCCCCCTACAATGTAATTATAATCTGATCACACATTTTTTTCAAAGTAATATGGGCTGATTAAACTTTGTGATTGTTTGTAATCTGTTTGCCTAAACAGTTTCATGTAACACTCAATCCTGCTCAGGTAACTATAAGAGCTGCATGTCACAGCCACTGTGCTGATAAACCACTGAAACTAACTTGCTGCTGTTTTAGGAGCAATCACAGGAACCGGAAGCCTGGTTGTTGATTGATGATTGATGAACTGACTGCTCTGAAATTCGGTGGGTGGTTCTGTTTATTTTATTGTAACATGTGCAGTTTGAGTCTGGTGACGCAGACGTACGAGGACAATCATAACTTCTGTTAGTATCTGGATCAGGTGGAGACAATCTGTTCAGCAGTCTCATGATAGCTGTAGAGTGTTTTTACCTCACAGGGAATGCCTTGGATGTGAAAAGAGATTACATAAAACACTGTGTACTAAAATGACCCACTGGGGGGCAGTCTTCGCCAACACTGTGATCTCAAAGTGAGCAAACTGATACAATAAATATTGTTTGCTATTTCCAGATGTCAAAACGTAAAAGACCATAAAAGCTCCCATTAAAACTAGTAGTATTTGGATAACAGCATAAAAAAAAGAAAATTCCTCTTTTTTCACGTCTCTTCTCGCTGCTCCAACTGCAGAGGGGGTGTTGTTTAAAATTTCATTAACAGCAGTAAAAGATCTTTCACATCCACACAAAAACTGTTTCCATGTGGGATGATGAGTCATAAGCATGAGACCAGAAGAAGACTCCAAGAGGATGTGGGAGACTGAACAGAGGATGGTGATGAGAAAAAACAAAGAGGATCAGAAAGGAGGAGGAGGAGATGAAAGCTGGGGCTGTGGGAGCCAAAGTGAAAGAGCTGGTAGATGTGAGGAGGGCAAAGGGAATGTTACAGAGGCACTGCTACAGGAGTGCCAAGTGGAGAAATCAACAAAAGATAAAGAAATAAAATTATATCATTCTCATGACTAGCGCAGCTGTTTCCATGACCATGTGACCTCAGTTAAGAGTTCCCAGATAATGGTCCATGGGGCTCCAAGCCCTCACATGTCCAATCTAAGAGATTTCCTAATCTGCTATTAAAAGTGGAGATATCCTGTAGGAGCAAACTTGGCTTCGACTGTGCCTCTGCCAGCCAAACTTGAATGGCTCTTTTATGAGTCCACCTTGTTTCATTCATGTCCTGCTCCCAGGGACATGACCTTCTGACTTTAAGTAATTAAAGAGGAAATTAAGGTAGGAAAATGAATACAGATCACCGGTAGAGTAAAGGGAAGACAAGCAAAAGTGTGTTGTCATTTAATACAGCTTTAAAGTTGACTTGATTTTAAAAACAAAACATTTTTAATGCCATTCATTATAAATCACCACTGAGTGCCAGAAGTCTTTTTTTTAAACTAGGACAGCTTCAGTGTTACACAATGCTTTCTGAAAAGTTTTAAGCTGAGGGAATGACATGGCTAAGGGCACACAGCAGACATGGCTCTTGCAATATGTGAGTCTCAGCCAGCTGGAACATTCATAATACACTTCTACCCCAACTGTCTGCTTTAGTTATATTTGATAAAAACTGTAAATTCTAGATATTTGGGGGTTTTCTGCTTTAAAAGAAAATATGTCTGGCAAAAATCCATGTTTATCATGCTGCAAACAAAAAACAACACTGAATGTATCCCACTAACATGTACATGTTTAAAAAAAAACAGAAATGGTAGAAATTACCAGTATTCCTAGAAGAATTTCACTCCTAACCATAATTAGGCTAAAGATCAATGCTAACCGTGCCTGTAGCACCTGTCATGTTGACTGGATGACTAATAACTCTTAAAAATGAAAAAAGGAAAAAAACAGAGTTTTTAGTCAGGCCAGGTTTTAATGGTTTTGATGGCTGGGGCCCAGTTTAGGGAGTCAATAAATAGCTGAAGCATGCAAAACAAAAAGGCACGCATTAAAAAACTGTAGTATTCTAATTCTAGTGCACTGTTTTGTATGTTGTTTGTTTTTTAACCATTAGTGCCATCTGTAACCTTTTTTTAAAAACAGGAAGTTAAACTCCTGGCATTAAGTAACTCTTTTGCATGAGTGTCTTTGACTTTGGATTTTTGATGGCAGAAGGAAAAGCTGTGCAGACCCCACTCCAAAATGCTGTACACAGGTTCAAACCATGCAGCCTCTTGCTTTGACACAATAGCACAAACCACTGTTCCACCCAAGAGTTATTTATGAGCATGTGGAAGGTTTAGTCTATGCTAAAAATGAAAATTGAAGACAGAAGCTCATTTTGTCTCATATGACATTAAATGTCAACCTATGACGTACCTAGAGGAAGGAAAGAAAGAAAGAAAGAAAGAAAGAAAGAAAGAAAGAAAGAAAGAAAGAAAGAAAGAAAGAAAGAAAGAAAGAAAGAACAGAGTGCTGCACTTTGAACACCCTGGAACAACTCCAAAAATAGCAAGAGCAAAAGGTTTTGAGTGCTTGCCCCCTTTCTCATTTCTCAATTGGCACATCCTCCATTCCTTTTCTCGCCTGCTTTCCTCGTGTCACAGTCCCTCCTTCCTGAGATGAATGTGGAAAAGGTGAGTAAAAGACACAAGGAGAGATAAGGTGAGGCAACAGGCATTTATTAAATTGTGTGTGTGTGGGTGTGTGTTTGATCTGCCTCTATCAGCTTACCACTGTTACCAGCCAGCTCACCTGCCTTTCATTAGCTCTTGTGTGTATTTTTCATCTATTCCTCCCCAGAAAGTAATTTCAGCTGTTGTGTTAACTCATAGTTTAGTTATTACTAGTCTGTCACTGCCTCTCTTGCAACATAGACAACATTCCTACCTTTTGTTTACTCAGTATGGGTTTATGACAAAATGCCTGTTGAACTAATGACATTCCCTTCATCATCAACTGTACAATGTTTAGTGCTAATTAGCAAATGTCGAAAATGTAGTAAATAAGCTGAAAAACATGCTAACATATCACCATGATGCTACAGAAACAGCAGCAAAATCAGAAGATAATAAAAGGTAAGAAAAAAAACTCACTCCATTTACTGAACTTGATTATGATTAGAATTTATACCCAGATTAAAGACCTAACCTCACCTTGTGATAAAACTTTAAAGCTCTTATAGAGTTGGCTTTAACAGTATATTAAACTGATTTACCTGTTTTTACTGTCTGTCCATTCACTGTAGGTTTCTTTAAATCACCATTTTGAAGTGCTTGTGTTCCCAAAAGATTAGTTCCAACATTTCACTCTGGTTAAAAGTAAGCCACAGTCTCTCAATGCCATATTATTATTTTAGCTTTCCCTGAATTCTCTGGGTTGTTCTGTGCAAGGCTGAGGAACATTATGTCGTGTGGCTTTATGTTCCCCCCAGATCCAAATAATAGTTTGGATCTGGATCTGTCTAATAGACAGACAATGTTATCTTTGGATATTCTGGAGGCTCAGGTTCAGTGTTGGTTTTTTTCTTATGTTTCTATTGTTTTTTACTATTCTTGGATGCTGTACAAACAATTTGGACATCTCTTCCCATTGGCACTGTGTAGCTTTAGAGAACACCCAGCAATTTAAAAAGCTATATGTTATGTATAGAACACATAATGTAAATGTCCATAGACCTGTGAATATTACACAGTATTTGCATATGGAAGAAGTCTTTATGGCCTAATTCTTAACGAGCATTAAGTTTGATGAAGATTAACAAACATCAGCTTATTTTTTATTGTGAAATTCACCGCGGTACTGCAAACATTCCATTAGACAAAGACTCAAAAACTACACAATTTTACATTGCAAAGGTCTAAAGATAAGACTGCCCGAGTATGATGTTCATCTCAAGGAGTTCAAGTGCAGTGCCTGTACAAATGATGTGAGAATTGCACAATAAATTCAAAATAATGAACTTCCTGTTTACATTGTGCTTTCTCATACACTTTGGGGGAACTTCACACATGCACATAAAAAGCAGACGTACAGAAATTTCATTTAGATTTTCTACAGGGGCTCTGTAGAGCTGAACATTTGGACATTTTCAACCACTATGAACATCTGTGCAAATTGTTTGAGCATGTAGAAAGAATAGAAGAGGGTCGTATTGACATTTGCTAAAGTTGAAGGTACACACTAAGCTGAGCACAGTCACTGAATCACAGCAGCTTAACAGACTGTGACTCATATAATTCCAGCTGTGCAGTTTTAAATTAGTTCTCACAACCTGCATGATGGTGTGATTAATAAAAGCTAAGTAGATATGGTGAGAATCATGTAGTTTATCACCAAGTGTTTGAGCTGCATGCTTCAGATCCTGTGTCAGAGTTTGAGGAACAGCTGCAACCAATATGAAGATGTGTGCAATACTAGAACTTAGAGGTGTTTTGGGAACAGTTTGTTTGGCTCACATCTACATTAATTACAGAGTTTTGCATTGTGTTCTGAGACAGACTGAAATATATTGTGTTGGGTAGCTGCTGAGCTGGCACATGTGCAGATCCCAACTTACAAAGACCAGAGGACTGCAGAAGGTCCCACATCATGTGAAGAAGAGTCTATGCATTGCAGTAAAAACACAAAGGATGTTTCAATGTGGACTTCTAAATGAAATATTTTTCCTTGTATTTTGTTTGCTGTAGCTGTATTTGTTCATTGGTTTCCTGCTTAAGGACCAGAGTATCATACAGTGGGTTGTTGACTGACTGGTGCAAACATAAAGATGGTGTGTTTTTGCTCATTTTTTCTGAACATGTCTCCTGTACTTGCATCCGCCATAAAATCTATGCCTATGACTTACAGTCAGCCTTTTCTTCTGGAAACCACCTCACCAACACAAGTGACAACCATAATTTAGCTATTGCTCACTCTTGCAATCCAGGCAGTTAGTATGCACTAAACCAGAATTAGAGGAATTTCAATGCAAAATAGACCAGACCGAATCTGGGTAAACATAAAAAGGAAAACTGAAGATTGTGGTTTACTTTGCTTCAAATTCAACAAAGGTGAAAATCTGGACTGCAGACTGTTATGGAACAAGTCTACAAAAACCACTTCCAGAGCATCTGCGGACATGTGACTTTGCACTGGTTGGCAGTCTGGAAATAAACCAAAAAACCTTAACTGACAGAATGAGCTGCTCAAATAAAAGCTGTACTTGTTTTCTGGACTTGCTGTGCGAGTGCCCCTCCTTTTTAAAATGATTGTTTCCATTTGTGCACGCCTACTTGAAGTTGACTTGTCATTGCAACTTTTCTATGGGTTCCTGTAGTAGAAGCATATAAGCAGCCCTGTAAACAACTAAAAGTATTTTTGATCAACTATGGGACAAGATTTCCTGCAACAATGAAGTGACTTGTTATCGTAAACATTCCTTCCTGTTTTCTTTTCTGAAATCAAAGCAGATTAATCTTAATTAAATTATCTACTTTGCAAACACTTTTCACACTGATGACTCAGGATGGAAGGAATGTTTTCCTGACAGACAGGAAATGGACGTAAGTTTTACTGCTGTCTGATTAAAGTACCTCAGCATGAAATGGAAAAAGGAAGCGGGGGGGGGGGGGGGGGGGGGGGGGGGGGGAACTATAATGGCAACAGTTTGTCAATTTGTTGGCTAAACAACAAATCTTCGATTTTTGTTCCTAAGACACCAAATCACTATAACGGAGAGAAGGGTTTTATGAATTTTTTACTCAGTATGAAATAAAACTGGCTTCGCAAAAATTAGACTGCTCCTGGAAAAACAAGTGGATAATCATCAATGAACAAAAAAACTCTAGGAATATGTTTTTAAGGGTCTGACAATCAATGCTAAGTTTAGCTTAAAGGCTCTGGTGGTTATAATGTTGACTTCTTGTTAGGTAGTATCTGACAAGAAAGTGAGCTATGTCATACTAAGACAGTAGTAACATCGCTCCTGTGCCACCTACAGACTGTATATAAAAGGATTTATTTGTTAGTGTATCCATTTTCTCCCACTTGTCCAATTCCAAGTCACAGGAGGGGCTGGACCTAATCCCAGCTGTCATAGAGCAAGAGGTTGGGTACACCATAGACCGGTTGGTAGTCTGTCACTGACACAGACAAATAGGCAACCACTCACTCCAACAAGCAATTTCAAATAACCAAATAATCTATCCCTTCATGACATCTCTGTAAACTCAACCTGCAGCAGGTGCAGAACATGACCCAGATGCAGATGATGCAAATGATCTTGAAACAATCATGTTAGTGACTCTAAATGTATGGCCTCACATCTTCCATACTTTTGAAGGTCTAACAAATTGCCCTTAGCTTTTGGCTATACAATAGAGATGGGTAAGAAAAATCTGCCAAAGGACCAAAGGTTTTGAACCAGCCTCATACAACAGGTAGAGAAGCCATAAAGAGATTTAAAAGTCAACACTAACATTTTCAAATCAGTTCTGATACATACTAAGAATCTAGTGTGCTTGACAAACACAAACAACAGGTGATGTTGTTACCTCTTTGTTCTTGTTTGAAACCCAAACTGTTAAACCTGCAAATAAGTATAGATAAAAGATGAAGAATTACATTCATAAAGTTTCAAATTTCCTCTTAAAAAGTGAGTTCCTAATGTTTTGGTTTATTGAAAATCTTTATCATTCAAGCTGTCATCCACATACAAACACAGGAAGCTCTGTTGGACATGCACCTGAACAGTGTAATGAAGTGTTTTGACTTGAAACATTTTCCTGGCAAACTGCACACGACGTCAGATTTCAAGCATCTGTCGCTCTTTAAACAACCTGAGGAACGTGATGGGAAAATACTCCTTAATCTGTTTCTCTTCCACTGGAAGCAGCTGAATTCCTCTTGTGGTGATGTTGCTACCTTACATGGAGGTCAGGGACCTCAAGGAGTCAGTCACTGTAAATGATCCCAGTTCCCTTTCCCTCAGTACTAATCAGTTTGTAGCCTCTGAAGTGAATTGCGGGCAGTTTCTTAATCATCCTCAAAACCCTGTTTCTTTCGTTAACAAGTATTGTTGGGTCAAGAGTGCATTTATGGTTTTAATGTGAGTACAGGCAAAGTGGTATGTAATCAGTAAGAGCTGCACTGTGTTTGTTGTTGTAAGCCTCGGTGGGATTTTACTGCAAGATTTAACTGAACCAAAGGAAAAGGCTATGAATGTAGAACTCATTTGTGGGAAGAGATCCCAACTTTATAACAGGCGGTTTCAGTTATTTCAGAAGTTATATAGTTATCTTTGTTTCATGGAGCATAAACATAATGCATAATTGTCCTCATCATAAAATCTCTCAAGTGCCTACAATCCATTGTTACTCCCAGATTTTTCTGATTAAAACTTAAATATTTAGAGTTTAAAGAAAGATTTTCAGTGTTAAGTGGCATTTTGCTCTGGTAACAATAGCTCATGAAAACAACTGGAATTATGTGCTTTGGCCACGATCTAATGTGAATTACATTTCTATTATTCTATTAGGGGATTTTTTTTATTAGGGCAGATGCAACTCCCTAAGTAGCAGGTTTATTGTACAAAATAGGGACGTTCCTCCATGACAAACTTCTTGTTCAACTTAGCATTAGACATCAGAATCACACGAGCTTAACTAGCCTTCTACTTTATTGAGAAATATCTGATCTAAATTATCATCAGACTGTGAAAAGACTTCCACGAGGAATCTCTCAGCCCCACATTTACTGTAAAATAATTTAGTCTAAAAGGGGAACATTTTTCCAGAACTTACTGGGGAAACTTTTGTTCCTTCTTTTGCCTCAGAACTCTTTGGTCTTTCACTTTAGACATTTAACTTGCCAGAGCCAAAGTTCACCAATCCAGAGAGATTTGCAGACTGTATGCTCAGCATTTAGGCTGACCATGAATGAACAATAGCAGAAAGGCGTGCTGGGGATCCTAGAAAATGCCCATTTTGAATTCAAGTAGGCACTGAGGAAGGGAAGAGCTGAGTGTCCTTGTGGTTTCTTATGTGACTCAGAAGTTGCAGATAGCAGAAGTGCATTTATTGCTCTGCTGCTCAATGTGAAACTCATTACAGGCCCCTGAATTTTATGGCTCTTGTGGAAAGACGCAGAGCCAGCAGTATGAGTCATCAGTGGATGCATGTGTGCTGCTACAGCAGTAAAAAATCCTCACTCCTTTCCCCTCCCCTTGTTCTTTTGGCCACAAATGTTATAAAACCTCCAGGGACGAAGCAGGGCTCCCACGCTCAGAGTTTAACCTTGCCAAGTTCATCAGCTGGAAAGTAGTTGAGCAAACCAGAAACATAATCATTCACCAGGATCACTTTGTCTATAAGACCTTATTAAATGTACTTTTGCCTGGCTTTCCTAACATCAAAACACACTTTGAACCACCAATTAGTATTTCACTCATATTCAGAAATGTTAATGCAGTTCAGGCTGGTTTTTCAAGTCCAGACCGCACATTTTTCAGTGATTTTCTTCAGTTTAAGTTTGTGGCTCAAACTTCAATGGTCTTCCATCCAACAATGTTTATGCTGGCTCTCTCATGGCCTCTATATGAATCATCAGCCTGTATGAACTGACCGCACAACCACAGGTTTGGTAAATGCACCATATGGTGGAGCCAAAGGAGCTGGTTGAGAGAAATAAAAGTGACTCCTCATGATAATATGCTGTCATAAAGTGGATACAAAATTGTTTGAGATCGGGTTCAAATTGCTCTTGTTTGTGATTCAGAAAGAAATGAAAAGGGGTTTCAGCGGAATGACTAAACTTTACAGGCAATTTGAATACACAAGCAGAAATATTTAACTTTTAGTGGTAGCGCACACTGTATGAGCTAATCCATGAAAATGAAAAGATTTATTTCATGCATATTTGGCAAAAGTCATCTTCTCAGATGGACAGACACCTGTGATATTTCTGTAGCTTCAGATCAGTTTTATTTTCACACTTTCAGTCATGAAACTGTATTCTTTAGTTTCACAACAGACCTCAAATTTCTGTCTCAAACCCACCTGAATTTCTAGGATTTTCTGAAAGTTTTCTAAGACTGTCTTCACAGAATTCTACTAAAATGTTCTGAAGCATCTGAAAATGCATCATTGTCCATTTGTCCATCAATTCATCTTTGTTCTCCTTCTTATCTAAATAAGGGTGAGAGTGTGGCTGAAGCCTACCAATAAATCATGAGCTGTCACAAGGCAAAAGGCAGGAGAGGTCGTCGGTTTGTGGCTCGGCTGCAGGAGAAGGTTGGAGCCGTAGGTTCAGGTGTGGTGTCAGCGGAGGCTGACCAGAACCTGATTGTCATGGCTGTGTGTAGGCAGGCAGGAAAAAGGACCCAAAATGCAGACTTGCTGAGGCGGAATTTAAACTCAAAGTCCACTGCTTTATTGCAGGCATAAATCAGGAAACGGAACAGAACAGAACGATGAGGGCATGAAAGTGAAACACACAGGCCAGAATGAGGGTATGACACCACGACGAGCAGGAGCAGACACAGACACTAAATACAAGAGGAAATCAGGGCAAAGGGAAAACACCTGGAAGACACAGCTGACATCAACTAACAGACAGAACTGGCAGACGCCAAACTAGAAACACCAACGTAGTGCACAGCCTGTCAAAGTAATGCAGGACACAAACTGGCACAGAACAAAACCAATACTAAACACTAGAAATCTCAAATTACAAGAAAATGATAAAATAACAATACACAAAACACTGGGTCACCGACCCAGGACCGTGACACTGATGACTATTGTCTGATCATGCCTTCTGTATTTGAGTAGGGTGTGCAGAGTGAAAGGATGCAGCTGGAAAGTTGCACAAAGGAAACATATTTTGTGGTACTGTAAATAAACATCTTTGAATGTGTACTTTCTCATGCCACATGCACTTTAGAGAGCATCTTTTATCTTCTTCAATCCAAACATACATTTTCTTCTATGCTAACACTAGCTAGCATATGGATAGGATATATAGGATAACACTAGCTCACACAGATTCCATATGAATGATTTAAACCTAGAATCTTCTTGCTCTTAGGCAATGGTGGTAATCATAATACCATTCTGCTGTCCCTTACTTTTTTCCATGTCTTGAAAATTCTGACTAAAAATTCCCATGACATGCAATCTGCAGTTCACATCTACAAAACCCCTGCAGAAAACACAGGATATGAACATTTTTTAGGCCCAAAGAAAAGTCACCAAAGTAAAATAGTACATTTTGAATGAAAGGCTGCAAAGAGCTAATGAAAGGATTGCTGCTTTTTCACATTCTCTATGACCCATTAATTACCTCACTATAACTGAAAGAATAGTTTCCTCTGTCACACAGTTCTGAAGTTATTTGTTTAGTTCAAATTCTGCCTTGTAGCTGCAAGTTGGAAGACAGTGGTTTGCTTTGGCCTGTGCTGAATGCCCCGGCAGTGTATCACAGTGAGCCGCTGTCAGTAACTCACTCCATGCTATGGAAACTCTGACACACAATTACCAGTTTCTGTGTCGTTTTTTCTACATCAGTGAGGTCTGGCAAGTTGGTTTTAACTTCTGTAGGTCTAGTTTTACAACCTGTGAACTTGCAGTGAACAAAGCCCTGTGTTTAAAAACAAAAAAAAGACTTAATCTGCGTGGGTGGCATTCCCTCAAGTATTAGTAAAAGGTGATCTATGATCCAGGAAGCTGTATCCTACATTTAGGTCATCTACCTTGTGAAATCATTACACATAGTGTATTACACTGAGCATTTGTCCCAAAATTAAAGAAACTCTGCCAAGATCTTCCTAATATAGCTGGCTAAATATATATTTGAGTCTTGAGTCTGGAGACTGAATGTGTCACTTGGATGAGTGTTAAAATGCAGTATCCAGATAAACAGAATAAACTTTTCGAGAAAGAAGAGTTAGAGAGGCAAGATTGAGATGGTTTGGATGTGTTAAGGAGAGATAGTGGTTATATTGGACAAAGGATGTACAATATCTATTTTCCTCCTGCCAGCCAGGATATTTGATTATTCATCAAATATCAGCGTAATTTTTGTCCTCGTGCATTAGTTTTTGTATCTTGTTTTTGGCAGAAAAAAAGTTCATGAAAACTATGGTAAAAATTGTTTGGCAATCAAATGAACTGTGTGAAATGACACCCCCCCCCCCCCCCCCCCCCCCCCCCCACACACACACACACACACACACACACACACACACCCCAAAAAGAAAAAAAAATTCTGATAGCCCATTCGGAACCTTTATGTATACATCACATTATAATCTGTGTAAAATAACTTCTTAAAGTCTATTAAATTCCATAAAACGATCAATTTTATTTTTCTACATTTGTGTTTTTTTCCATGTTAACTGTTCGAAAAAGAAGATTTAAAAAATGAAATATACTGTTCAGAAGTCACTGCTGGTGGCTGGATGAGTTACCATTTACTCTGATAGATATAAAGGAGAAAAATGACAACTGTGACAAGTGTGTTAGTGATAAACTCCAGAAACATGCAACCCACAAATGTGTATATTCAGTATCTCAGAAGAGGATTACATGTGTACATCTGAATTTTAGCCTCAAGCAATGTAACCAATCTTTGACACATCAGACCAAAAGTACAAATTCCCACCCATGTAGAGAAAAAGACAGCACTGGTGTAAATACATCAAGTCTCACCACTAATTGTGAGCAGTTGTTTTTAGTTAAAGAACTGGTTTTGAATTATTGTCCTCTAGCGGAATGTTTGTGATATGCTAACAAGGTCTGACTGTATGTGATGTTTGTCATTCAAAATACTTTAACTAAAGCCTTAACAGCAAAGCGTGGAAAACCAAAACAACTAGATCAGAGGGTGAGGTTTTTGTCTATTTATGTATCATGTCTGGAGCAGTACTTGTAAAAAAAGAAAAGAAAAGAAAAACGTTAGATTTGATTGGTGTGGCCTTTTGCAAATAGAGTATTTAGCTACATATAAGTAGATATCTGAACATCACCCTTATGTGTTTGCTAAAAATGACATTCCAAAGTGTTAATCTGCTGGTTAAACTGCCTTCACTTTTCTTTCCAGTCACTCTTTCCAACCAAAGGAGAATTAGAGGCCCATCTCTGAGTACCACTACTGTGCTCAGTAATGGGCTCTGCCATATTCTATATTGAAAGTAGCCAGTTGGCATGGTTCGGTCATCTGACTTCGATGCCTCCTGGGCGTTTCCTGGGTGAAGTATTCCGGGCATGTCCTGTCCCAAGCAGGTCCTTGGCACACCCAGGATTCACTGGATGCAGGGGTAGCTGTCTCTGCTCAGACAGCTGCCCCTGCAATGCAAAAAAAGATAACCAGCAGAAAATTGATGAATGAATGGATGAGCACAGATTGTGTATAAAAGCAAAGCCAGTACAGGCTTGTCTTAAACCAGGATTCTTTGTAATGACACTCATGCGTCACTCCTATGTTTGCAAAAAAAAAGTCAAGAGTATTAAAATAAATGGGTAAACTGCCCTGTGATCTGAGTAACAGGAGCTGAAGAGTTTATGGGCTCAATTTCTAGCTTCAAGTTCTATAAATATAAAATGACCATTTTGTAAATTTTGGTCCTCTAAGAATCAAAAACATCAATAAAACTGGGTGTGAACCTTGTCATCACAAGCATGAGGACATGGCTCAGTGAAACCAACAAAAGGACATCATCTACAAAAGGCAGAAACTGGACTTTGTTGCCACTGTTATGTCATCAGTGAAACTGCTCAAAGTTGGCAGATACAAAGATATTTGGCACAGTACTGATTAGTAACCACTGAGGGTTAAAAATATTTCAATCCAATAAATCAATGTCTTGATGACTGCTGGAGTGAGGGACATGATTGGCAGGTGTTTGGGGAATGAACTGTAGCCATGTTCCATCTGCTAGGTTTCACCTGAGCTAATTTTAATTACTGAACTCAAGCATTTTAGTGAAATTACTAGGCTAATAATATGGCTCACTGTGCACTTAACGTACCATCCAAGGAGTTGGTGCTTCGTTTCTGTGGACCAGGCTTGTTAACCTTAGGTGACCATTTTATCTGTCATGAGACAGCCTACGCTACTGATGTGTTGGGTGAGTGTAGCTCAGGATGTAGAGCAGGTCAGCTACTGATTGGAAGGTTCGTGATTCAATCTCTGTCTGCTCCAGTCTGCATACTAATTTCCTTGGGCAAGATCCTAATCCCAAGGTGCTTTCTGATGCATTTATCTGAGTATGAACCTTTGATAGAAAGATTATAGGGGAAAAGTGCAAGGTGAGTGAGGCAAGTTGTATAAAGTGCTTTGAGTGCTCAGATAGAGTAGAAAAGCACTGTATAAGAATCATTTCATTTAACATAACTTAGCCTCCCATTCCGTCATTCAAATATGGTCATTTCTAGCTTAAAAGAACTATAATCTCAATAATGATAATATGAATCTTTTTTTAAGATGAACATTTAGTTTAACTTTCTGTTACTAATGTTACATTCTGTTGCATAATGGGAAACGAGGATGGTTGTGGTAAGATACAGAATGATGATGAAAGAACTGATAATATTTAAAGACCCCATGAGTGATGACATCTGGAGATTTTGCTGTGGCTGAAGAGAAATCACATCTGCAGACTTTTTATATTCACACGCTGTTTGCATTTCTCCTCTCCTTTGTATGCTTATGAAAGATTATCTGATCACTTTGGAATCTTTAAAGCTTGCAAATACAATGTGTTGCTTTAAAAGTTAAAAAGAGAAATGATCTATGAAATGATTTACGGATGCATTACATTCACAGAATCACAAAGGAGTAGAATAAAATTTCAGTGGCTGCCCTGAGAATAAATCAGAGATCATAACTGTCAGAGACAATTAATTGTAAATATTTTGATTTTTATTGCTTCTGGGAAGTAGTCGGGATTTTAAGAATATAGTGCTGTATAAAAATAGGATAGTTATTAATCACTGACATTTTCACCATACTTGTGAAGATAGGATGAATTATTAGAATCTGTCAGTTATAAGGATTAAGGATGCAACAGGGCTTCCATAAAATTTGGTTCTGAGCTTATTGTTACTGGATTGGAGATGCTGCAAGCTGAGCTGAAGATGAGCTCTTGTTACTGTTCAAAATCACAGCTCTATCATGAAAATACAGGAGAATCTGATAGATTATAACAACTCAACTGTAGAAAAAATATTTCATAGGAAGACCTACTCAGCAGCTATCTGAAAAAGATGGAGGGTTAAAATCTAGTCTTGTAGAGCAATCTCTGGAGGGTAAGGGGTTAACAAAGGAAAAAATATATATGTGTAAAACAATAAACTTGCTTTGAAAATATTTGCAGCCAACAGGATAAAACAAGTTGAGTCTAAGAATCTATATTTCTTATTGATGCTCATCAGAAAAAACAAATGAACTGTCTTCCATCAGCTATCTGCATGCAGAGGTCTGAGGAGTCTTCCAGGAATGGTGACGTTTTTTGTTTTTCCCAGACAATTGATTTGTCACCTCTCTACAGTGATAGGCAGTGATTTCATACCTCTTGATCTCTAATCTTGAATACTACCTGCTCTGGAGCAGGTTTTGTTCACCATGTTGATACATCCTGTTGTGAAGAGAAACACATTTATAGTACAAAAAAACCCAGGGTTAGGCCCGAAGTCAATAAGCCCAAATCCAATTCATAGTACAGCCCTAATGATACTAGGTTTCTGTGTTTACTTTATGTCTATATTAATGAGTTTTAGATTTAGTGCTTTCTTGGGGTTTTTTTTTTTTTTTTTTGGGGGGGGGGGGGGGGGGGGGGGGGTTGCATCTACTTAGTTGTAACAGTTTTAGTGCTATAGTAGTAACTGTTATGATCTTTCTGGTGTTTCTGCTTCCCTTATTCTGTGTTTATTCCTTGGTCCTTTTCTGTTTCCTTGTTTCTTATGTCTTTTGGTTATTTCCTCTTTTACTGTGAAAGTTTATTTTCCTTTGCAGTGCTTCCTGTCCTTCTCCCCCTGATTGTCTCGTTCCAGGAACTGTCTAATCCCCAGTTAGCCCTCCTCTAGTGTGTATGCATAGTTCTATCTTCCTCAGTCTCTTTGTTCTCTCATCTGTTATGTTACCAGTTGTGCTGCCTGAGTTTTCTCTGAATGTTTTACATTTCTCTTGTGTTTTTAGTTCTTCACCATTTGATTCCTCTTTGCACAACCATCTGGGATTCATTCTGACCCCAATAAAGATTTGTAGTTTATGATAATCTGACATCATATATTACCAAAAATATGGGGGGTCGGGGGTCAGGGGAAGCCCTACTCAGCAGCTATCTGAAAATGGTGGAGGGTTTGGATCTAGTCTTGTTAAAGAGATTGCCTGGGGTCTAAAGGATTGACAAAGAATTAAGCTTGCCACAAAAAAATCAACCTAAAATTTTCGACAAATACTTGGAAAAATAACTAAGTTAACTAAGTCTACAATCCTAATGGCCACTAATTCAACTGAAAGTAAGTTCAGCACTAAAATGCTAGGTGCTTGTTGTTCTGCTTTTCTCTAGTTAATGCAATCAGATTGCCAACTAAAACTCTAAACCTCAGTACTTAAATGAGCTGTGGCCCCCTGATAGCACTGTCATCTCACTGGAGGGCCACTTTAGTGCTCAAGTTGTACAAAAATCTCCGAAAATATAGTGTTTTGTTTGTTTGTTGTTTTTTAAATATATTGTATTGCAAGACAAAACTGCAAACGTGAATGCAATTTTTTTCCCTCACTCTTAACTGAAGCCTTTCATTGAACTATCAAATAAACACATTGTTACTCTCTCTCTCTGACCAGACACGTGGCAGGACTTCTGCTATAATTTTGTTCATATTTAACAAAATAAAAATGCAGTCATAAGTGTACACAGTAGTTTTTGACTGGCAGTGAAAACTGTTTCCTTTACTCCAACTCTCTCACTGAACTAACACAGCCAGTCCCTCAACATGTATTCTCTGCTCATATTGTCTTCATATTATATAATGTTTTGTTTTACTTACGTTAACATTGCACTCAACAGCAAACAAGTCCTCCTTAACAAAAAATGTAATTTCAAGGGCCAAATTGCATTATATTTCTTCATGTCAATATACAAGTAAGTACGGTTGAAGTGGGCCGCAAATTTGATACCCCTGCTCTAAATCATGCTACTCCAATGAAGTAAACTATCACTTTGCAAATGAACTTCCATTAAACACATCTCTGTGTGACATGAATGTCTAGCATTTTACTGCTGTGCAACATTTAATTCAAAACAAGAAATAAAATGAATCAGTTGCTCATGTTTATTAGAAAGTCTAATTCATTTTTATTTCACCCTTTCCCACATGGAACATAACTTTCTGCAAATCCAAAATGAAATGAAAAATAAAAACAGCTTGAAAAGTACATTCTGTTTCTCAATAGCTGGAAATCTTGTGTTTGAGGCAACGGATCCAAGTGCACTAAACATTACATTAATGTTGGCATCCCAGCAGTTGGTCGCTGTCTTTACATACACACACGCTGCCACACTAGACTTGTGTAAACATTGCTGTGGATTTGGTGACAGTGAAATAGTGAAATAATCCACAGGGATGAAGTGAGTTTAAAAAAAAACAAAACAATGCTGCTATGTGAATCTGGAATGTAAAAAGAAGACTTAACCATAATATAAAAAAAGATTACTGCTTTAAAATCCTTCATGTACTGAGTCATTGCTAAACACTGTCCAAGATATTCATACATGTTTCTTGTTTAATCATAAAACTGAATTTTAAAAAAATATGAAAACTGTGATCGTTCAAGAGAACGTGATTTTACAAAACCAAATCCACTAAATAACTTCTGTAAAACAAACATATCATGTAGCACCAGTAGGTTAAAACAAATCATGCAGCAAATTGTGTTGCTTCCTTCTTGTTGTGAAAAAGACTACTTCAAGAGTTGGGGGATAAAGTCCATGTTTGTGGAATCCAGTGCAGCCACCATTACTTTATGCCCATTTTGGATGGTTCTCCTCAGAATCTGCTAAATGGAGGTAAGAGCTGGCCATGTCTGTGACTTTCGTCCTATGTTTTTATTGTAGCAATGACTCTTTGGTTCACTGGTTCTGGGGATGAAGGAAGAAGAAAACATGATTAAGTCCTTTGTATTTGACAAAATTCCACGTGTATTTCTATTAAATCTCTATTTAATCACTTGATTCTCAAGAGACTGTCTAGAGAAGTGTATGTGTTATGCTAGCAGCAACTAAACATCAATTTATTAACTCTATTTCTATGTAGATGCTTTACATTCAACCAAATATGGGCTAGCTAATTTGGTCATTATTAAAAGCATATTTAGATAAGGAAGGCAGGGGAGTTTGTGCTTAAGCCAGTTAAGAAAGGCTTGAAGATACAATTTTCTGCAACATGATAACAACCATTTTTCAGTGATAAGTGTAATCAACTTGTACTCCTTCAGAATGATGGCTTATGACTTTTAAACCTATTTTATGGGATTGTGTTGGGCGTCTCCTTGCCCATGCAAACAGTGAAATGGTTCATAATATTGTTTTCTGAGCAGCGGCTCTTTTTGGTAAAAGAGTGAAACATAGCTCAATATCATTATAAGCTATAAAACTTTATTTTGTTATAATCAGCCTGTTTTGTGCTGCATTTTAACTCCTTACTCCAAAGTTTTTTCCTGATCTGGGGTCAATTCCTTCCAAAAAGTCACAAAATTCATTTTTAGATACAGGAGAGAAAAATAAGGGCATATTTTCATTTCTGCTAGATTTGTCTTAAACATATCTGTGACAAATAGTTAAACAATAAGCCATCTGAAAGATTTATACATCTAAGATGATTCATCACATGATTTGATTTACTTGTGCTTAATGTCTTGTTACATTTACTGTGACATTTAGCGCAGAACAGCAAGCTGATTTCAACTTTTCCATTCATTAAAAATGACCAGTCCCTACTGAGAGAAGAGTACTACTAACAAGAGGAGTACCTGGTTTTCCACAAGCCTTCACACACTGCTCGTAAGTGTCGAAGCGATTCTGGTTTCCACCACAGCCACCGTACCAGAAGCGCATGCAGCTCTTGTTGGCAGCATCGTAGTGCCACTTGAGAACAAATTTGGCACAAGTACCTTCTTCTTGTGGAAGCTGGCAAATGTCCACAGCTGTAAAAGCAGCTGGGAAGAAAATGAGAAAGAATAGTATTCAGTAAAAGGATGAAAACATGTGCAGCTAAAGGTTATGCGATATGTGCTAAATTACACTTTAAATATGAGATTTGGTGACTGATGGGATCAGCAGTTTTCCATATGAGATGAGATATGTGGACATATAGGTAGATAAAGGTTTATAGTACATTTCCTAGCTGTGAGTATGTGATGGCAGTTTACTCCAAAGCTGATAAGTTACTGATGACTTAACCTTGTTATCTAATAAGCCTTCTGCTAAAAAAAAGTAATGAATCCTTGAATATAGCTTTCTTTCCATTAATTTTCTCCATGTGACTTGGCTCACGCCATTGAGAAAAAAACATAACCTTGGCTTGGCTTTTTATTTGCACCATCAGCCATGTTTAGAGAATGTGAAGGGCAGTAGAGGATCCAGATGCCCCTGAAGACATAGTATTAATTGTACTGCAAAGTCAGCACAGCGTACAGCAGTGTGGAAAATATACGTAACACTAATATTACTTCCAAAGCCAGTGGCTGTTATGTATATGTTTAATGATGGTCTAAAAAGGTTTGATATGGATTTGCTTGCTTAAAACTAGACCAAAGGGAAAGTTTATTTTCTTCTGGTTAATATTTGCATACCATGCACATGCATTTACATCAATTTCAGCTAATCAATAAAGTGGGTTGGCAAGGAAAGCATGTGTAACATAATATTTTTGGAAAGAAGTAATCATGATATTCAGGTCTTAATATTGCCAGTGAGTGTATATTGGAGCTTACCAGGATCTGGGAGGACCTCCACCTGTTCAACTTGCTTCACCATTGGCTGAGGCTCTCCCACTGTGAAAATACAAAAATATTACCGTGGTTTAACCTTAAAGGGGCAGATGTTGTTATAAAATACATAAATAAATACCACAACATTTTTCATTGGCTGTTTCATAAGCTCCCACCCCTACTACCTGGTTTGGATGCTATTAGACTGTCTCAAAGTGAGCTGACTCCTGAAAAACTAGCTTTAGACTAGAAATAATTATTTCTGGTGTCTATGACTAGTGCCTCATTTTTAACAAGGTTTTGATTTTAAAATAATCTCTAGCAGCTTGAACTATATTAAAGGGTGCATTTTTAGGAATGACAGATGGTTGCAACTAGGCTAGGTTGGGCTCTGCTAGACTTCAAACAATGGCCTATTCATGAAGTAGCTGTATGATAAGCCTTTCTATGAACTTTTGCGAGATTTCGCAAAAGTTCATCTTCATTTTTTTTTCTCCCATGTCCCTTGAGGGGCTCCGTAATATATGTCAAAAATGACAATTTAAATAGTAAGTTTTGCATATCCAGTTGAGGCCCATGTTGCATACGTTGCATTAACCAGGTGATGGCACACTCCCACTGAAATCCTGACAACATCACTTACCCAGAGGTGGGTAGTAACGAGTTACATTTACTCCGTTACATTTACTTGAGTAAGTTTTTGAAAAAAATGTACTTTTAAGTACAGTGTGTGAATGTGTGTGTGAATGGGTGGATGACTGGATATGTAAAGCGCTTTGGGGTCATTAGGGACTAGTAAAGCGCTAGATAAATACAGGCCATTTACCATTTAAAGTACCTTTTTTGCACGATACTTTTTACTTTTACTTGAGTACATTTGTGAAGAAGAAACGGTACTTTTACTCCGCTACATTTGCAAAATTCGACTCATTACTTTTTTAAAAATAATTAGTTTAACACATTAGATAACATGCCACCAGTGGAGTTTCCGGTAACCTTTTTACCAATGAGATGTGGCCATGCAGTCACATGACCAGTTTGAAACTGTGGCGGGCAGAGCGATCCAAGCGTTTCAAAGTAGCGGACACACGGAAAGAAGAAACATGAAAACGTGGCAGAGTCTATGCTAGAGCTGAAGATGATGAACAGCATTTTCCTCACATACAAAGGATGTTTCGCTTAAAAGCAGTACAAAAGAACAGGTATGTCTTCAGTGTCGGTGTCTTCAGTGAGAGCCAAAACAAACCAACTTTTCAGCATGAAACAACTCAACTCGTGTAACCTGAGGAAACGGTAAGTTCTCTCTAAATATCTTTTTAGCTGTGGTAAGCTGGATGTCAGTCTTATGTTACAGCAGCTGTGTCGAGCTCGAGCTGCGAGTCATATTTTCGGCGCTACGTTGTAGTGAGATAAGTTTGTGGGTGTTTTGTGCAGCTTCGGCTGTCCTGTTAGCTGCTCGCTGGTTAGCCTATAAGCTAACAGCTAGCCTGGTTAATGACGCTGGAGTTCCACGAACATGCAAACAGCTTGTCTCTACTGCTTAAACTGTTAAAACAGAAGGCAATACTGCGGCTGACAGGGTTTATTATGCGAAACAGCAGCTTGTTTAGTTTAAACAGTCTGCATTAAGCTGGTCAAACACTGCGATTTTTTTTAGTCACGTTATTCCGCTCCTGCTCAAACTGTACAATTAAATAGCAGAGGTTAGAAGTTCATAGGTCACGATGCAGGGCCTGATGCTCTGATGCGACCTGAGTGCTCAAACTGTGCATCCATAACATAAAGCTTATCATACAAAATCTGTCTCTCGCTCTCCCTCTTTGTGTCTTTCACTCACACAGACACACCACCACCATCAACTTTGCTAAATTACTAATGAAAAACATTGACCAGGCAGCTGCAATTGAGCAGCAATGTCCATCCAACTCTTTTCATGGTTGTTGTAGTCGTGATAATTTTGTGAGGCCACATTGAAAAGCCTCCGATACGTAAGCGTAGAGCTGCCACCCAGGCAAAAGAAAAATAGAGCTATATCATGTTATAACGAACAATATACTTTTCATGTTTGTACAATATACATAATTATCACATTCGAAAGGTATATTGCACGAACATGAAAAGTATATTGTTAGAACAATAAACTTTTAACGTTATAACGTGATATAGCTCTATTTTTCTTTTGCCTGGGTGGCAGCTCTAGCTTACGTACTCGGATGAGCTTGCCTCATCCTACAAGTTGTGCCTCAATCTCTTGTGTCCAGATCACACGCTGCACTGACGTGCTGCTCCACCTTTTCACTTTCATTTCTGTGTTTGTGTGTGCGCAGTGTGAGAGGTTGCGTTGAGGGGCGACAGGATTTCAAACAGGTTTGATTATCATGGGACCATATGATTGATGATTGGGAGCTGGTCGTGAGGTGTTAACTGCTTTTCGTTACCCCATGTATACTACACGATGCACACACGATTAAGGCAAAACTCGGGCCGATCCCCAAAATGGTTGCGCGAGTGAAAAATCGTCTCAAAATGGGCCAAAAATCGCACAGTGTATGCCCAGCTTTTGGAGGCTAGCTCCAAACAAACATCTGCAGCTTGGCAGTGTATACAGCACTATAATGACCAGACCTACCGTAATTGTCGGGCTATAAGCTGCTACTTTTTGCACAAGCTTTGAACCCTGCGGCTTTTAGTCAGGTGCGGCTTTTCTGTTCCGCTGTTGTACGGCACTACGTTGCCTGGCGGAAGGGCATGTGATCAGACACACAGTATCGGGGTTCAAGAGTGGTATGTTGGTCACATGTCCATCCGCCAGGCAACATAGTGCTGTACAAGTAGCGTGAAAAACAAACTTCAAAGTAGCGCTATGCATTCAGCGGGAGTCGTGGATGACGAGCGGCGATAAACTTGCGAAAAGCAAGTTATGCTCAACTCCACCGGTGGAATCTGACAGCGTGGAAAAGTGTGCAAACATCCATGATCACCAACGGATTTCGAAGGGCTGGACTGCTGCATGATGGAGAGGAGGACACCGCCATGGCCCTTCAGAGGGTGTTCGACTCTGACACTGACAACGATGATTTGTTTGGTTTTGAAAGTGACAACGAAGGAAAGGAGCTGAGAGGGGATGACGTAGCCATCCTGAGCCTGTTCGTATCCAACACTGGAGAAGAGGACTTTGGTGGTTTTAGTGCGCAGGAAGATGGTGGTGAATGACTGACTTTTCTTCTTGTTAAAGCCGTGTCACTGCACCTGAGCCTAAAAGGTAGTCTGAATCTATTTCTCTGGTGTGCTGTAGGTTATTGTTATGTACTACATTTGTTACTCATTTATGAAGCACAGTACATGTTTCGTACTTGTAATTACCGCTACTTGTACATATACCTAAAAAGTTATGCAAATATGTACCCATAACTTGTTTTTCAAAATATTAATAAAAGGGGTGTGTCTCCAAACAGCCATCTCTTTCCTGACAATTCCCTTTGTGCATATTCTCTTACATATGACAAGTCAACATTGAAACACCTGCGGCCTTTAGTCAGGTGCGGCTAATGTATGTACAAAACAGGATTTTCCCCTGATTTTAGCTTGTGCGGCTAATATTCAGGTGCGCTTTGTAGTCCGGGAAATACGGTAATTCTTTTGAAAACCATACATCTTTCCACAGGTCTCCACTTCATCAGACATCACCTAGACACAGAGCTGGATGAGGCCAGCACAAACAGCGGCCTATTCGACGAAGATGGATCCATGGGGTCAGGAAAGCCAGAAGCAGGGGATCTGGAGAGGTACCTTTCATGTCCATTCACTGGAGGTGTGGATGTATTGCATGGCTTTCCTCACATCAAGAAGCTGTCGATCAAAGTCAATATAGCTCTTCCTGCATCTGGAGCTTGTGAAGGACTTGTGAGTCATGCAGGACTCCTGTTCACTGCTAAACAGTTACAGCTTCACAGAAAGAACCTTGAGAGCAAACTGCTGCTGAAGCTTAACCATCACCTCAGTGAGTGAAGAAATGGCATATTTTTCTAAATATGCAGAAATAAATGCACACCCATACAATTTATGGTATGAGTCACGGACCGGTACCGGTCCGTGACTCGTTTGGTACCGGGCCGCGAGAGTTGAGGCTCAGGTGTGAAATGTATGGTTTTCAGGGTTTTTATCGGTTTTCAGCGTTATTTTGTTACCGTTTTTATCGTTAACTCAGCTTTCCTGGGTCTTTTCACGTGTGTTATGAATAAATTTTCTTTTTTTCGGTACCGGAACTAGTTTTATTTTGTTGTATTTATCCGCAACACCTTAAAGGCCGGTCCGTGAAAATATTGTCCGTGGCGCAAAAAAGGTTGGAGACCGCTGTTTAAAGTAATGCTACTCTTACTTGAGTACAATTTTTTGATACTCGACCCACCTCTGCACTTACCTGACCTCACGCAGTTTTTCAAGCAGAGGGCCTCACTGTCGAACCTATTTCCATTCCCTCCACAACCTCCATACCAGAATTGTACACAGAACCCGTTCTTTCTGTCAAAGAACCACTTAGCCTCATAGTCTTTGCAGGGCATTCCAGGGTCATAGTCAAGCGAGCATGGGCCTGCCAATTCATTAACTAGAACATGCAGAACAAAAAACAAACAAACAAACAGATAGCTGTGATATAGCAGTGATGGAGGACAAATAGAGAAAGAGGATGCATTTGTGTGAGGATTAGATGAACAAATACAGCATACAACAAACTGTAAGCTTTGAAAGTAGCAAGTAAACAAATGTATTAGAAGTTCAGATGTATTTGAAAGGGGTTTTAAATTAGTTTAAGTGCCTGCAGAGGAAAAGAAATGGCATTCAGCATGAGACTATATCCACTACATGGGAGTCTGGATAATTGCAATATATTAGAAGAGGTTTTGCTTATTTAAAAAATAAAAAAGTTGTGATTAGAATGAAAGAAGATTATTTTTAAGTTTTCATGGATGGATCTGACAAGTTAGTTGTAACTAAATTCATTAAATGTTAGTTACTTTTGTGTTTTCATGCCTTAGTTGTGCTCTAAATTCTATGCCTTTCACAAGGACCAACAGCTATAAGGTTTCTTTTCCTTTGGTATTTTCTGATGAAACAAACTCCTTCATAGTGCCACACATTTTACCCACAAGTGCATTGTTTGTCACGATACATAAGGGAAAAGATTAGATTAACAAACCGAGACACTAGGGCTTAAACTGCCGATTTTGTAAGGTTTTGTAAACAACTTGCGGTGTATCTTTGCACGTACTAGTGACTTGATAAATAAAATATTAGTGCAGTAGTCCCATTTGATATTGCTGCATTACAGAAGACCACGATCTTTGACTTGAACCTACAGGTTTTATTTACATAGCTAATATAATACCTTGGAAACCCAGCAAAACACAACTCTATGGGGGCTACTTCGAAGATATATTACTGGCCCATTTTGATTACAGGTCCAATATACTGGTATTCCGATATATGGCTGCTAATTATATAGGAAATGTTATAAAAGCAAAGAAGTTTCCAAGCAATATACAGACACAAGCATGCAAAGTTACTCACCAGTTTCTGGTTTGTCCAGGGGTGTGGTATTTGGAGTACTTGTGTTTTGGCTGGCAAGCTTATGCTCAGCTGCTTCTGTGAAATAATAAATAATGTATTTGTCAATACAACTTTAAAAATAGAAAGCATGCAATAAATTAATTTATTTAGCTAGGAAAGGGCAATTCTTAGGGTGTGTCTGCGGCTTGAGGTGGTCCCTAAAACCAAAGAAGCTAAAACAAGCTAGTTCATTTTATTTTGCCATTTTGGGGAACTATTTAATTTGAATCACAGGGTTGGGACAGCTGTGAAATCAAGACCAGTGTTACATGGTGTTAATACAAATGTTAATACCAATGTCCACACATATTACAGTTTCTTCCTCCTGTACTGCAGTACCTATGTGGGGTAATCTGTATTCAAAGTATGGTAATCTGGTAGAGGTTGTATTCTATTCCATTCGGGGTAATTTATTTCGAGTCAAATCACACCAGTTGCCTCAGGGCACTTTACATTGCAAGGTAAAAATCCTACAGTGGTTTAAAAAAACAAAACAAAAAAACCCAACATCAAACAACTCTTTATGAGCAAGTACCTTTCAGCAAAAGATTGTTCCAATAATGAATGTACATGGTATACATCAGAATGCAGACACTTTTGTTTTGTTTATGATCTAATCACCATTAAGTTATCAGGCCTGTGGTAATTAAAAAAAACAAACTCTAATATACTGAGAATTATACACCCCTAAAATTTATTAGGATACACAACCTGTAATGGATAGTTACATCTGTAACAGCTTGAAGCTAGCTCTTTTTAAGTGGTCTCCATAAGAGCTTTTGAAGACTTCCACATTTGTGCTTGTGTACTTCTGTACCCCAATGGCATGTTTACAGTTGAATATGCAACACATGCAAAATATGAATGAATAATTTCTGAAAAAGCTAAAGCTGTCTTTATAAACTCACTTGTAGTAATGACGCCTTTGAGAGTAGAGACAATTTGGCCCTCGGCCGTGTAAGCTGTGACTACAGCCTGATACATTTGAGCACTTTCCAAGTTGTCCACAGCAAGCTCTGTACCCGACACATTGGTCTTCAGCACCAGTGCATGGTCATGGAGCCTCACCACAACAACCTCAAAGTAAACAAAGAGCTTTGCATCTGGCCTGCTCCAACGCAATTTCAAGCTGCTGGAGGTGACATTAGAGACGTGCAGCTCCTCTGCATCTGTGTGTAAGAAAATAACAGAAAAAGAGTATGTTGTAGTTGTGGTGGATGATGTCAACAAATGTTATTTTGCTGCATGGCCAAGAAGCATAAATTTATAAGTAATCTTTACTTTGTGAAGCATGATAAAAGTAATATTCTAAAACAAGTGTAAAAATATTATTGAATTATGGGCAGGCAATTTTAGCAGTTAGCGACAGTGTGTATGACTTAAAGTGACCAAAGCTGTCAGTACTTCTAGCCGAAAATGCAAAAGTAGTAAAGAAAAATTTGTTCAACAACAGTCTTACCCTTGTGCTTTCTTTCATGAACTGCTTGGTGATTTTCATGATGCTTCTGGTGTTTCCTACAAATGTGGCAATGTTAAGGGAAAAAAAATTGTAAAGAAAACCACCAATGTTTCCAGCATTAATAATACAGCATTACAAAAATTACAAAACTTACTCCACTTCCTGTGATGGTGTGAAGGGGTTTTTTAGTGGCTGGTCATTCTGAAACCACTTGCAGTTTTTGGAGACTTCAGGGGACATGTGGAAAGCATTTTCAACTGAAAAGCAATGCAACATAGAACACAACTAGTTCAGGATTTGTTAGACTGATGTAACAAATAGAATCTATTCTAAAATATTAAAAAAAGAAAAGCAAAAGGTGTTGAAAATGTATCATGCCCATCAAAATATATCTTGAACTTACTACTGATATACTTGGGCAGTAGCTGGCCAAAGGTCTGGATGTTTCTGTCATAAAAGTCTGAGCTACTCTTCAGCTGCTTGAAGAAGACATCTGAAGGCTCGCTGGCCATGTTTGACAAGACACTTGCATCCTTAGCACTCAATGTTTCACCTACACCAAAGATGACGAGGAAGTAGCCCCTGCACTTGACCTCAGTGGCAATGCGTATCAGCTGCTCCTGGTCTTGTTCCACACTTCCTGTCACAAACAGTATGAGTACCTTTTTGTCACGTTGTACAGGTGCCTTCTCAAACACTTGATCCACCGTCCTTTCAATTGCCTCTGCGAGTGCCCGGCCACCTTCCAGCTGGGGTGTTTTCTCTACCAGGAATTTGATAATATCTTGTGCTGAAGTGTGTTCAGTCAAGCCAATGTCAACATGAAGGGGGGACCCAGATTTGTTATTTAGGAACTCATAAGGTGCTTGCTGAATCACAGACACTCTGGCGTGGTTAGCAGATGATGTGGGATTTGAAGACACATGAAGATGCTCTACCATGTAAGATATATAGTGTTTAATCTCGGCAAAGACAGTTGGGTAGGTAGACTCAGAGCTGTCCATGACAAAAGCAATGTCAATGTCGACATCTGAGGTGAAAGATCTCCTATCTCGGCCAGCCGTTGGGGGAACATAGTCACAGATTTGGTCCGGAGAGCAGAAATCTTAAAAAAGAAGAAATAAAATTATGCATTTTTTTTCCTTTACATGGACTGAGACAATCTGTATTCAACAGTTTTTCATCTAGTCTCTTTTTATACAATGCTTGGAAAAAATGGCTCTATTCTTAGATAAAAGTACATCAAAATCTGACAAAATAAAAGTGAGAAGCTGTTTCATAAATACTAATCCACCCAAACAGGTCTTACCCAGGCAGACATGGCAGTTCATAACCTTCTGGATGACTGAATTGTACTGTGGACTATTAGCGTTGGGAAGGACAATGACCTGGGCCAGTGCTGTGTTGTTGGCCTGGTATACAAGGAGAGGAAAGTTATAAGTTGAATACAAACTGATGGCCTATAAGATTAACATTTGCTTTGGCTGTATGTTGTTATGTTACCTGCACCGCTCTGGAGAGTGCTCTGTCCTCCTGTCTGACCAGCAGCAAAGTGGCAATTCCAGCATTGTGAAGGCGGAGGGCTGCACGAGTAATTGCTTGTGGCCGACCAACTTGATCACCTACAAAGAAGATGGCTACCTTCCTTATGAGGAAGCCACTGCGTATCCTCTTGAAAGTGTTCTGGGCCACAAAGTTCATGGCTGTTTCCAAGTTGCGGGGCTTTCTTGTCTGTGGGATCTGAAGTCCTTCAATGCGTTCCTCCAGGGCACGTTTCTTCATGGCATCAGCAAACCGGACCTCAGTGGTGACTTCGTTGTTATACAGGGTCAAAGCAACACGAGCTCCTCTTGGACAGTTACTTTCAGCGATTGTAATTTTTCTGACTATGTTTAGGACTGTGTCACGCATGTTGTTGAAGACTGGACGGCCAAGGCCTTGTGAGATGTCGAGGGCAAAAGCCAGCTCAGTGGGGTAGAGTGGGCATTCCTGCTTACCTAATGATGTCAACATAAAGGATTTTTGTTCTCACTGTGGTTGTGGATACAGTACATAAACAAAAAGTCTAAGTCGAAGAAATTATTATTTCATTAGCAAATCATTTTGCACTTACCAAAGCAGCAAGCTGGTAAAGAAAATTGCACAGAATATGGTAAGATGTTTCATGAAGCACACAGTGCATAGGCATTAATAGTTCACAAAAATAAATTAAATCACATTGCTGAAAATTACTAAATTATACTTACGACAATTGTCTCTGATCTTTCTGACAAGGTCACATTGCTGAGGGAACAAAGAAACCACAGAAACATTTCTTTAAAAAAAGGCTGTGATGCGTAGAACTGAGTAAAGTTATGAGAATTATGCTCTGTTCAATGCAGTTCACACAAATATCTGATCAAATACCACAGCTCCTTGTCCTCTTTGTCCTTTGATACCCTGTTAGAGAGAAAACAGGGTATCAGCAACTAAATAAACATCCAGCCTAGGGGTGAGAGTTACAGCCAATATAATTCGATTCAGTTTTATTTATATAGCGCCATATCACAACAACAGTTGCCTCAAGGTGCTTTATATTGTAATGTAAAAGCCCTACAATAATACAAAGAAATCAGAGAAAACCCCAACAATCATATGACCCCCTATGAGCAAGAGCTTTGGCGACAGTGGGAAGAAAACTCCCTTGTAACAGTAAGAAACCTCAGAGAGAACCAGGCTCAGGAAGGGGGCAGTCATCTGCCGCAACCAGTTGGGGGGATAAGGTGAAGAGCTTACACTAATAGGTTATAAAATAATATAAAGAAATTGGCCATAACTGTGTATTTAAACATGAAACACCTGTATCTAGGCAAAGTTATAAATGAACTTGAAATAAACTTGTTGATGACATAATGTCATGCAAATTAAATTCACGCAAGTTGTAAAATAGATTTTTTGATGCTTACATATGGCCCAGGATATCCAACTTCTCCCTTTTGTCCCTGTGTACCAATATCCCCAGAGACTCCCTGGAAATAGTTAACAGTTAGGGGAAAGAAAGAAATTCACATTTAAAGCAGTTCAGATGTCCGTACTTTCAAACAGACCATCAGTCCCTGTACTTTGCTATCTTCAAACATAAAACAAATGTGCATGCAAGTCATTTGCTGCCAAGAATGCATGATATATATTTAAACCAAAACTTCAGAACCTGTCCTCTACTTCACAACAGCAAACACATCTGCTCAGCTGAGATCTGGAACAAAGCTGGGGCATCTGATGAAACTGTAACAGACGTGTATATTAACCTTATTCAAATGTGGACTTAAAACTTACCCTCTGTCCACGATTTCCTCTGGATCCAGGTCCACCCGAGGTGCCAGGGTCTCCAGCTGCTCCCTGAAATGATGGATAAAAAGAGGATAAATGGAAATGACGAGTATCTAATAATAAGTTTACTCATCTGAGGAAAACACAACAGTTTGTTTTAAAGGTTCACTGCTAGTGTTCTGCATTACCTTGGGACCTGGGAATCCTGGGAATCCTTCATCTCCCTGTAAAGAAGAATCACATATGCATTAAGTACTCTTTGTATAAAACTGCAAAAATAATTTTTATTTTGGATGCATCAGAGCCATCACCCTGTATACAGCTCTATTCAACATTACAGAAGGGGTTGTTATCTTTAATTAGGCATGTTCAGTTCACAAATCACTTGCCTTTCTTCCTTTAGGCCCTTGAACACCAAAACCATCTCTACCATCTTCACCCTGTAAAAGAAAAACATATTTTAATTCAAAATACTGGGGTAGCAGAGGGAAAACAATAGCAACGCTATCATCTTCCCTCCCCCCCAATTAAACAATAATTTCTTGCTCAATATTCAGAAAATTTACATTCAGTAACATTGCAATAAAATAAGATGATTTGCTCTTACAGGCTCTCCAAAGGGGCCAGGTGGTCCAACATCACCTTTAGGTCCTGGTTCTCCTGGCTCTCCCTACAAAGATATGAAGATAATGAAATACCTTTAGATGTAAGGTAAATGTCAAAGTGATGAATAAAGTGTGACTATATATATTTAATATGATTGGTTTACTATAGATTTAACTAATAACATGTGCTTGTTTTGCAAGGAGATCCTTAATGTTTTCTTACAGTGCTTTCTGGTTCACTGAAATAGACTCCACATGTATGTCCAGTAATGTGATAGAGCTTGGCTTAAGCCAGTGTGTTTATGATTAAATCAAACTTGTTATGAAAGAACATGAGCCACTCCAAATTTAGTTCCATTCAGTACCTTGCGGCCAAGAGGTCCTCTTCTACCTTTTTCTCCACTAGGACCTGGGGTACCTCCAGGACCCTAGAATAGAAGAAATTAGAACATTAAAATTAGATTTTGAATGCAATCAACATAGAAAATTTGACCTATTGTATTCACTCACTCTAGGTCCAGGATTTCCATCTTCTCCTCTTGCTCCTGGTGCACTATTTGGTCCAGGCGGACCCTTGGAAAAAGACAAATCCGCCATCAGTGATGCACCACTTACTTACATATTAGAGCTGCAGTACCAGTTCATGAGACAGACAGACAGACAGACAGACAGATATGCACCAAAATAGGGTGAGAAGATGACAAACTTACCCTTGGTCCATCAATACCAGACTCTCCCTGCACACCAGGCGATCCAGGGCCTCCAACATTTCCCTTTAATGATAATGCAGAAAGATGTTACTGTCATTACGAGGGCAGGTATTAAACTCTATTTTAACAATGAAAAAGGCACTTACAGCTGGTCCAAGTGAACCTCTTCTACCATTGGGTCCCTAATGAGGAATGAGTAAATTAAAAAAAAAACTTCATTAACATAATCTTTGGCAAGTAAGTGATCAGAAAAGACAGTGAAAGCGTTTACCCTTCTTCCAGGTTCACCAGGGCCTCCCCTCCTTCCATCCTGACCAGGCTCTCCCTGTCATACAGGACAAACATCCCAGTGAATTAAATTCATGCTGAGAAATATCCAAAAAAAAATAAAACAACAAAACAAACGAACAATATACAAGAGATATTAAGCCTCAAAAATTAAATTGAGTACAGAGATGCAGAATTTATTTCAGCAGCACTATAATTAGCTCAGGGGGGTATTACCGCTGGTCCAGCATCACCAGGGTCTCCTTTGGGTCCTGCCTGGTTGTTATCTTGTCCAGTTGTTCCCTATTAAACAGAAATCACTCTTTCAGTCGCTGCTACATCCAAACACCAATAAATACAAATTTGTCTTAAAAAAACCAAACAAAATAACCATATTTAAACATTGCCTTAATCACAAGAACTGTATTCATTAGAAAGTAAGTATGTGCAGCTTCACATGAAGCATTAGTAACACTCTCTTCTTACACATTCCTTTCTCACATACTATGTATGCATGCAAAATAAAAGTGATGCACATAAAATCAGTCAAAAACTATGCCATAATAATCAGCTTCTTACAGGGTTTCCTCTGATTCCCTGTTGTCCTATGTCTCCTGTTTGTCCTTTGGCACCTTTGGGACCCTAAAAAAACAAAAGAATTTCTCAGCATTAACCATATTCAGTATTAAGAAAAAAAACAACCCAGATGCATCTAGTCACTCACTCTTCTGCCAGGGTTTCCTCTTTCTCCAGGGGGCCCAGCCACACCACTTTTGCCCTAAAACCAAATCAAACACAGCCTTTAAAGCTGATAATTTTATATGATTTTGTATGATTAATTGTTAATATATGGAACACATAGCATAAAAGACAAAATACATGACTCACCTCTTCTCCATTGATGCCATCAAGACCAAGTTCTCCAGCTTCACCCTGAAATAAGGGGGCAGTGGGTTAGCCTTTTTTTGTCAGAATGTAAGAAAGAAAGAAAGACAGAAAGAAAGAAAGAAACGTACCTTTTCTCCTGAGTATCCACGAGACCCCTAAATAGAAATAAAGAGTGTTAGATTATTGTATTCACGAACAAAACAATATATAACAATTAAACCATACAACTTGAATGGCAGGGTTAATATTAAAGGGCTTACCTTGACACCTCTCTGGCCAGGACATCCTTGGAAACCCTGGGTTCCATTCACACCAGGAGGACCCCGTTCTCCCTGTATTAACAGAACATGACAACAAAATTCACTGACAAAATACCACAGAACAGAATCTTAAGAAAGGACACAGAGAGGTGATAAATGAAGAAGATAATAGAACAACAACCATAAACAAAACATTCAAACTTACAGGTCCACCTTCATCTCCAGGATGTCCTTGACTTCCTGACAATCCTGGACCACCCTGACAGACAAAAACAAAACATATATAAGCTTTGTAATTAAAAACAAAATCTCCAAGTATAACTGAGGGGTATTTTTTAGGATAAGATACCTTAGATCCAGGCTGTCCAACTCCTCCTCTGTCTCCTCTGTTGCCAGTACATTTGCATGGCACTCCACAGATCTCTCTTTCTGCAATGTTGTCCTGTGCAGTAAAAGAAAGCATTTTCAGTTTATGGGTGTCATAAATGAAAGGCATAGTTTTTATGTATTAATCATCAGTACCCACCAGTTCTTCCAGAAGCTCATAGTCCAAGTCCATGATATTCAGTCTTAAGGGTCTTGTGTACCTGAAGCCACGACCAAATTCTAATAGCGACGCCTCTTCCAAATTGGGTACCCCCTCCAACCCAACCAGAATGAAACTGTTCACTCCTGTTTTCCAAAACGCAACATATTTAAGTTCACTAATTACCTTTGCGATTTCAGGATAGATAATACCTGAGTGCACTTTATGTTTCATCATCTTTTTACCTGACAGCCGAAGCTCCTCAACTCGCCTTTTCATTTCAGCATATGGAGCATCAATACCATCAGTCAGATGAATAACAACCTTCAGGGGAAAATAGCAAAAATACAAGTTTTATACTTTCTTAATTTTCAAGTTTCTAATAGTCTTTTCACTGTATAAACTCTAAAGTTTAAACTCTACAGTTTGGCAAAAAGGTTTTTTAGCCTTGATCTTATTCTTTAATATTAAAAAAATACAATTAATATACACTGGCAGTGACCAATTCAAGGACAAACCTAAACAACTGACCCCAACAATGAGGGGATCTGGCTGATTTCATGTGAAATTTTTACTTTAGCTCCAGGAAAGATTCAAGGTCATGGCATACTAAAGCTATTCTGATGGTATATGGTGTCCCAGGTAAAAACCAACAACCTAAAAAAAGCTTTTGGTTTGTTTGTGTTTTTTTGTTTTGTTTTGGGGTTTCTTTGTTTTTTTGCTTGTTTTGTTTTGGGTTTTTTTGAGTTTTGTCGGCAATGTCTATAGGTCAAACTAACTCAGCTCAATAATTACACTAAGTTGCTAAACCAATCAAGTCAGATTATTAATACATGAATGAAACGTTAACTAAGAAGTGCATCAGTTGAAGCAAATGCACAAGAGAAATTTTATGACTCTTGTGACAATACATGACATTTTCAACATCAACTTGAGATATACATTATTTTAGCAGATATTGAAATATTCCTAGAATAGCCCTGACACCGACACATGTAAACTGCTTGGGCCATTTCTACTTTAGTATATTTGAGTAACTAACCTTGACAGTGTCATCCTGTCTGACTTTGAATCTGTTGGTGTAAGCTGATATGGTCTTGCCATTGAGAACAAAGGGGCCACGACTCCGCAAAGCTCTGAAAGCCTCAAATAACTCATCTGGATTTGTTGTGAAGTCCAGCTGGACCGGCTCAGAAGCAGAATCCATGGCCAGCATGCCCACTTGTACAGATGGAATCTGCCCATCGGAGCAGCTAATGGATGCCATTTTGGAAATCCTCTGCAAAATAGCCTCCATCTTGCTCTGGAGGTTGGTCTGAGAACTGAAAATATTCTGGGCGGACACATCAAATCCGACCAACACTTCTATATTGGAGGCTGTAAAACATAATATTATTTTACCTTAGACACTTTTGGTCACCCCAAATCATGTGACAACCTTTAATCATTTAATTTAATGTATCATCGACAAGCAAGAAACACATAATATTACTTCTCTTACTTTTAGCAAGTTCTTTCGCACCGACACACAGCTTCCCTTTTACTTCATCATCCAGAGTTTCCAGGATTTGTTCATTGAGCTCTGAGAGTTCCTGAACGGTACTTGCTCGAGCCACCATGGAAGGTTCACTTGCCAGGTTTTCCAACTCATTCTGAATGTTGCCCACTCCCACTGCAAAGACTCTCACACCTTTATTCTTCAAGCCAAGCACTGCTGATTTACTGTCATCAGCTGAGTTTCCTCCAGTGACAGTTATAAGAATTTGAGGAGTGCCCTCATCAGCCCTACTGCCCCTTTGTTTAGAAAAGTAAACATCTTGAATAGTGCGAAGGGCTGCACCGGTGTTCAGTCTGCGTCCACCTTTGTACTCTATTTGACCAAGAGCATTTAGCATATCATCCCTGTTACTGTATGTGTTGAGGTAAAAGCCATCATTGACATCTTCAGCATAATGTGCCAAGCCAATCTGTAAGTTATCTCTCTCAGTGAAGAACAGATCAATTAAGTTGTTGATAAAAATCATGATTTCTTTGAAGTCCTCACGGCCCACATTAATGGAGCCATCCACCAAAAACACTATATCAGCCTTTTTAGATGGAGGCAGGCCTGGTGCTACAAGAAGGGAAATACAGATATGTTAAGATATGTTTATATTGAAAATATTTACCTTGGTTTTTAGTCCAAATCCACAACACGTCCTAATCATTCTAGGCCCTGTAAAATGAGTACATTTTAGTGTTACTTACTTGGAGTGTCATATCCTGGTGTATCCTCAACAACATTCAACCTGTTAATAAACTTGTCCTTTATTGTTGGCAGGTTTGAGAACTTAGAAACCTGAATGACATCAGCGGAGCTCTTGGAAATACTCATCAGTTGCCTTGTGTCAGCACGATCAGCACCAATACCAATACAGTTAACTCGGGAGGTCTTGAGCAAAGGTCCATAGAGGGAAACATCTTGGGGTGAACGTCCACCTGTGAGAACCACAAGATGCTGGGAGGCCTCAGTTGGTCGAGCACCAGCAAAAGAGTTTAACTCAAAGCGCAGAACGTGATCAATAGCATCAGCCAGGTCTGACGATCGTCCACCCATCTGACGGAGTCTTCTGATAGCAGAGGAAACAGCTGCCTTGTTGTTGTGTGAATTGAGCGAAAATTCAGTTTTAACTTTGTCTGCATACTGGACAAGAGCGACACGAATTTTATCGGGCTGCACATCAAGTTGTTCAACAATTTTGAGGATGAAGTCACGGATGTGAGCAATCCCTTCAGAATCTGTATTATCTGAGCCATCAATTAGGAAAATAATGTCCTTTTTCCCGAGATCTAGAATGACTGAAAAAAAAAAAAACACAACATAAGGAAAGAAATGCCTCCATAACAGTGAAGGTAAATTATAAAAAGCAAATGATGTAGACAATCAGTAACTGCCTTTAGCACTTTCAGTTGAACTTAATTGGAGTCTTAAATATACAGAATGATTACACACTATTTCTTACCTTCTGGGACACGAGTATAAATTTCAGTGATATCATCGGTGGATATTTTCTTGACTGAATCAATAAGCTGTTTTTCCACCTTTGAAAAATCTCTCAAGCTGTCAACTGTATACACAAGCTCTGGCTTCATGGAAATCTGTCTCAGTTCATCTTGGTCTGCATTTCTTGTACCAATGGCCAGAGGTGCTATCAGGCTTTTCTTGAGTTCATTGGCTGAGCTGGATACATCATCAGTAGATTTGCCAGCCGTAACTAGAATGAGGAATTGAGGCACACGTTCCTCAAGACGGCTTCCGCCTGATCTCTGGTAGACTCTTCTGGCGACAAACTCGAGAGCACGTCCTGTGTTTAGATTATTTCCACCTTTGTTTCGAAGTCTCGACACGGCCTGGAGCACTTCATTTTTTGTTGAGTGTGCATTCAATAGAAATTCTATCTTTGGATCATCGCTGTACTGAACCACTGAAACTCGGACCTTATCCAGTCCTACATCCAGCTTCTCCACAACTCTTCCTATCATATCACGGATGGAAGGGAATTCACTACGCACTGCTGTTGTGCCATCAATAAGAAATACAACATCCCTTTTTTCTCCTCCTGTGGGTACAGATGGTACTGGTGCTTGAAAGGAATAGAAGCAAAATAACACAGTCTGATTACTAATCCTGAATGGAGAGTTCCTAATAGTGTACACAGATAAATATATATAACATACAGTATGATTTGGGGTATAATTCTAGCTTTAATATAGTAGTAACACAGTAATAATATAAATGAGGACTGTGTTAACCTGTAGATTTTATTAAATTCAATTTACCTTCATAAGTTGGGAACTCTGGACGCAACCTGCTGATGTCATCATCTGACAGCTCAGTGAGTTTGTTGATTAATTCTTCTTGAACTGTGTACAGGCCAGGAAGGTCATCTATTACGTGGGCGTAATTGGAGATATACGACACCACCCTCAGCTCTGTGGGGTTCACATCCCTGGTCCCAATGCTGAATGGAAGAACTCTAGATTGTTTAAGAGAAGAAGCTGCACGACGGACATCATCTGTAGAAGGCCCACTAGACACAACAATAACAAATTGTGGAACACCATCCTGTTTTCTGCTACCCCGTGCTGCTGTCAGAATATCCTGATTGAGAAACTGTAAGGCCTGACCCAGGTTACGTTGTGTTCCACCTTGCTTCCTCATTCCCTTGATGCCATTCAAAACACCTTCTTTGGTTGTATGTGTGTTTAAATACATATTAGCCCGAGCAGTGTCACCATACTGGACCACACCAACACGGATTTTATTTTCGCCCACATTGAGACTCTCGACGACCCTGCGGATAAACTCCTGGATGATTGGAAATTCCCTTCCAACGCCATCAGATCCATCAACGAGGAACACGACATCCTTCTTGGGGCCCTGTGATGCAGCTGGAAAAGACAGAAGTTGATATTAGGCTCAGTTTCATCAATGTATGACAATAAAATGGTCGTATTGGTGGTAAATTGAGCCTAAATGTTTTTTTATCATGAAGATTCTGGTGCATATTCGAAGAAATAAGTCACTTTTTTCCTGTTTTTGACAAAAAAAAAGTTGTATATCTCTTAATATATCTTACTCATTTCCAAGTTTTTCAAAACTTTCAGCTAGAAAGTTTCATAAAACCCCAAATTAGATCAAATTACGAAAATTTTACATTTCAACACCGGTTCTCCAAATGAGAAACTCAAAAAAATTAGACTTTAGGTATGACCCCAAATGAATGAAAAGAAGGCCCTTTTAAAATGTTCTTCTGATAATCAAACATTCTTGAGAGCTCTATATTTAAAAAAACAAAACAACAACATAATTTTACGTCACCCAGCAGCCTAAAGCTGTTGCAGCATAACTAACGGAGGATTCAAGGTCACCTGATCCAGGAAGTTTTTAGGACAGCGCAACAATAATTAATTACAATAGTCCAGCCTAGGAGTAATAAATTCAATAACTAGTTTGTCAGCATCACTCCGAGACTTGATGTTTTTATTTTTGTTTATTCATTTATTGCACAATTGCTGCAATAAATTTAATGTGCTGAATATGCACATTAAAGGACGTATCCTGGTCAAAAATGACTGGATAAGAACGTTTGATCTGTCTTGTGGCATCTATTGTAATACATTATTGGTTTGTAAATCACTGCACAAAAAATGCCTGAGACATTGCCTGCATTTTAATGTAAATAGTTATGTATATATTTATGTTGTTTGCAAAATTTGTACATAAGTTTTTGAAATTAAATTTATATTTGACTTTCAAGTTGGGCGCCTCCTGGGTGAGGTGTTCCAGGCATGTCCCACCGGGAGGAGGCCCCGGGGCAGACCCAGGACACGCTGGAGAGATTATATCTCTCGGCTGGCCTGGGAACGCCTTGGTATTCCCCCGGATAAGCTGGAGGAGGTGGCTGGGGAGAGGGAGGTCTGGGCCTCTTTGCTTAGGCTGCTGCCCCCGCGACCCGGCCCCGGACAAAGCGGATGAAGATGGATGGATGGATGGACTTTCAAGTTATGAAAATGATCTGTTAAACATGTTTGTGGGTATATTCAGAGAGACAGACAGATCCTATTTAAGTTTAATTGCAGGACTTTATTGAACAGTCTCAAAGAATAAGAGCTCAACAGAGCTCTGACTAATTGTCAGCCTGGCTACAGTGGTGAAAAGAAAACTGGAGTTGACTTGGTTTTAAGGATCATTGGTTAACAGTAAGATATCCTGGTTATCCAGAGATCTCTACAGTATAGATAAATTTGTATAGATAGCAACATGTTTTCTAGAGCTTACATGTTACCTGCATTAAAGTATGTGTGTGTCTGTGAGTTATACAAGGGACTCAATCACTTTTGATTGCAAACTGTCTTCATCGGTGGAGCCTCAGCATTGTAATCAGTTAGAATTCATATGCATTATTAATCATTTATAACACTTTTAATGGCATTATGAGATAAAAGAAATGAGTGGGGCTAGAATTTAGGCAACTACTCTGCATGTTGGCACATGGCATGTGACAAATTGATTCATTTCATGTATAATGATTTATATTATTAAATGCTTTTAACTATAGTAGTTCAAAAAGTGACAAATTCTACAGATGTAAAAGACGTGAGGTTATTTGGTGAAAATAGCAGTGAAAGAATCGTTGGTTTAATGGATAACAAACTAAATAAGATTGGTGGCTGGGGGATAATAATGAAAACTGCAGCCTCAAAACACAATTTAAAATGAACTTCAAAAATAAGAAGTTCAAAAGAGTGATTGACAAAAAATTAAATATCATAGCTTAAAGCAGATGATGGAAAGTTCTGTGTTCTCACAGAAGTTCAGACGATCATACTATGTTCTCAAAGTCTTAAAGACAATAGCCTGGCCAACTTCTGTTTAAGAAAGACCAAAGCATGCTTCCAACTGGTTTGAAATGCACCAGAAAATCACATTCATTTATTTGCTTTTCCTCACTGTAGCTGAAATTAGTAACTTTTGGAGCCAGCATTAGGATGTGTCTGACAACGTACCAATTATGGTTGGTAATTCTGGGGTGACTTCAATAACTGCAACCTCCACAGAGGACTCAAGTTGCTGTTGCACTTTGGGTAGGTCAGTAAGTTCAGACACAGATAGAGCATAACTGGGCTCGCCAGTTATGGTCTGAAGTTCTCTGGGGTCAGAGCCTCGGGTTCCAATTGCAATGGTCAAGACACCCAGCTGTTTGAGAGCAGAGGCTGGTTCATCAATACTGTCAAATGATCTTCCACCAGTGATCAATATTAGGACCTGCGGAACTCCTGATGGTCGCCTGCTTCCGGCAGAGGCCGTGAAGACGTTATCCTTCAAATACCGGAGAGCTGCTCCAGTGTTGAGGGGTCGTCCGCCTTTGTGCCTCAAACCTCTGACACTGTCAAGGACCTCTCTTTTTGTGGTGTAAGTGTTCAGATAGAACTGGATGGCTGGATCGCTGCTGTACTGAACAACCGACACACGGTCTTTGCCATCATCCACACTGAGTGTGTCTACTTGTTTTTGGACAAAGTCTCTCATAGCTGGGAATCCACTTCTAGTAGCATCAGATCCATCCAGCAAAAACACCACATCCCTTCCTGCTGGCTGTCTGACCACTAAGAGACATGAGATTTACCATATGTTTAACTTGGTCAATCAAATATTTTGCAGCTAAAAAGCACCATGGTAAAAGTGAACTCTTTCTTTACAACCACAACTATTTTGTAAAAAAACAAACAAAAAAACAAACAAAAAAAGAACTAAAAAAAAAGGAAAAACAATCCACTGGCTGATTAAACACAGCAAAACCAAATGATTTCTTTTCACACTGTTTCCTACAATGATACTGGACTTTGAAGATGGGTCATGTTCTTACCAGTCACTGTTGGGGTCAAAGGTGTGACCCTCATTGGCACTGTGCTCAATACAGAAGAGAGCTGTTCTTGAACATTGGGAAGGTCAGTGAACTCAGACACAGATACAGCATGACTGGGCTCGCCAGTTATGGTCTGAAGTTCTCTGGGGTCAGAGCCTCGGGTTCCAATTGCAATGGTCAAGACACCCAGCTGTTTGAGAGCAGAGGCTGGTTCATCAATACTGTCAAATGATCTTCCACCAGTGATCAATATTAGGACCTGCGGAACTCCTGATGGCCGCCTGCTTCCGGCAGAGGCCGTGAAGACATTATCCCTCAAGTACCGGAGAGCTGCTCCAGTGTTGAGGGGTCGTCCGCCTTTGTGCCTCAAACCTCTGACACTGTCAAGGACCTCTCTTTTTGTGGTGTAAGTGTTCAGATAGAACTGGACGGCTGGATCGCTGCTGTACTGAACAACTGACACACGGTCTTTGCCATCATTCACACTGAGTGTGTCTACTTGTTTTTGGACAAAGTCTCTCATAGCTGGGAATCCACTTCTAGTAGCATCAGATCCATCCAGCAAAAACACCACATCCCTTCCTGCTGGCTGTCTGACCACTAAGAGACATGAGATTTACCATATGTTTAACTTGGTCAATCAAATATTTTGCAGCTAAAGAAAAACATCTTGAAATTGAACTCTTTCTTCGCAAGCACAACTATTTAAAAAAAAAAAAGACAATCCACTAGCTAACTGAACACAGCAAATCACATTTGGTTTCTTTTCACACTGTTTCCTACCATGATACTGGAGATTACAAAGGAGTCACGTTCTTACCGGTCACTGTTGGTGTCATGGGTGTGGCCCTCACTATCACTTTGCTCATTACAGAAGAGAGCTGTTCTTGGACACTGGGAAGGTCAGTGAACTCGGACACTGACAGAGCATAACTGGGCTCATATGATATTTTCTGCAGCTCTCTAGCATCTGAGGTCCTAGTTCCAATGCCAATCACATAAATGCCCTGCTGTTTGAGAGCTGAGGCTGGGCTATCTACATTGTCAAAAGACCTTCCCCCAGTTAGTAAGATCAATATCTGTGGGACACCCTGCAGGCGTCTACTTCCAGAGGAGTTTGTAAAGACGTTGTCTCTGACGTATTGGAGAGCTGCCCCAGTGTTTAGGGGTCTTCCTCCTCTGTGTCTAAGCCCTCTGACCGAGTCCACCACATCCTCCCTTGTGGTATATGTGTTCAGATAGAAATGGACCCCTGGTTCTCTGCTGTACTGGACCACAGAGACATGGTCTTTGTTTTCTCCCACATTGATTTTCTCCACCACTCTCTCTACAAAATCACGCATGGCAGGAAAGCCATTCCTTGTGCCATCAGAACCATCCAGAAGGAATACAATATCTTTTATGTCACGTGAAGCTGAGAAAAGACAGTAGGACAAAAAAATGAAAACCTTTCACAAAGCTTGTGAGATTATCTTTCACTGGCACACTAATATTTTAACAACACTAGCCTGGCCTACTTCTGTTTTAGAAAGACCACAGTAGGGCTGCCACGATTTGTCGACTAGTCACGATTACGTCGACTATCAAAATCGTCGACGACTGATTTAATAGTCGACGCGTCGTTTGAAGCTTTGTAAGATCGCAAAAGACGCAGGAATAAGTGGCAGGATTTAAGAGTGTAATAACGGACTGAAACAGAAGATGGCAGCATTGCATGTACAAGGATGTCAGCTACCGTTAAACCCCGAAGAAGAAGAAGAAGCAGCTGTGTCCCAGAATTCATAGCGCGGCCCAGCGCAGTTTCCAACAATGGCGGCAGCTGGTTAGTTTTAATGTTACTCTTATTATTCTTTCTGGGTCACAAAATAAACGTTTAACATATTTTCAGGCGAGAATGTAGCTGTGTAAACCTCAAATATCTGCTCAGTTTATCAGGACACCACATATTTTCAAAAGCGCTCCGACGTTTTCGGAGACATCTGTTACCCACTAGCTCGTTAGCGAGCGGGGGGCTAGGCTCACTAGCGCCGTGAGAACACGGGACTCCCCGCAAATCGTTTTCAAACCCACCGCCGTCTTTCGCTACTCAGGTTAAATATATATGAGTCACTTAGATAACTTAAAATGTTATTGTTTGGCTTTTTTTTTAGTATTTTATTTGTTCCTGAGTAAATCAGTTTGTCTGAGATTAAAGTTATAGTTTTTACACAGCTGAATAAACGTCAAGCAGACAACTGATTATCAGAAGTGTGAGATGCTCCAGAATATACTCCAGTGTCCTGTTATATTTTAGATAGCAAGGAGTTTATTAAACTTCACCGAAACAATCCGCAAATTTCATTAAAATTTAATAAACTATCATCTTGTCTTTATTTTTAGTTAGCACAGACCTTAATCAGAATCAGAATACTTTATTGATCCCTGGGGGAAATTATTTTTTGTTACAGTGCTCCATTTTAAACCAACATTAAGACAAGACAGACAATACGCTAACTAAGAATAAACACTTAAAGCTGTAAGCTAATGATAGTTATATAAGAGCAGATGCTGCTGGTGCAATAAGCTGTAGTTTTGCGTCCAATGGATGATGATCTGATTAGTCGACTAATCGCAAAAATAATCGGTGACTAGTCGACTATCAAAATAATCGTTTGTGGCAGCCCTAGACCACAGCATGCTACCAACTGGTTTGAAATGCACAAAAAACCTATACACACATCACATTCATTTATTTGCTTTTCCTCACTGTAGCTGAAATTAGCAACTTTTGGAGCCAGCAATAGGATGTGTCTGACAACGTACCAATTACGGTTGGTAATTCTGGGGTGACTTCAAAAACTGCAGCTTCCACAGAGGACTCGAGTTGCTGTTGCACTTTGGGTAGGTCAGTAAGTTCAGACACAGATAGAGCATAACTGGGCTCGCCAGTTATGGTCTGAAGTTCTCTGGGGTCAGAGCCTCGGGTTCCAATTGCAATGGTCAAGACACCCAGCTGTTTGAGAGCAGAGGCTGGTTCATCAATACTGTCAAATGATCTTCCACCAGTGATCAATATTAGGACCTGCGGAACTCCTGATGGCCGCCTGCTTCCGGCAGAGGCCGTGAAGACGTTATCCCTCAAGTACCGGAGAGCTGCTCCAGTGTTGAGGGGTCGTCCGCCTTTGTGCCTCAAACCTCTGACACTGTCAAGGACCTCTCTTTTTGTGGTGTACGTGTTCAGATAGAACTGGACGGCTGGATCGCTGCTGTACTGAACAACCGACACACGGTCTTTGCCATCATCCACACTGAGTGTGTCTACTTGTTTTTGGACAAAGTCTCTCATAGCTGGGAATCCACTTCTAGTAGCATCAGATCCATCCAGCAAAAACACCACATCCCTTCCTGCTGGCTGTCTGACCACTAAGAGACATGAGATTTACCATATGTTTAACTTGGTCAATCAAATATTTTGCAGCTAAAGAGAAACATCTTGAAATTGAACTCTTTCTTCGCAAGCACAACTATTTTGTAAAAAAAAAAAGATCCACTAGCTAACTGAACACAGCAAATCACATTTGGTTTCTTTTCACACTGTTTCCTACCATGATACTGGAGATTACAAAGGAGTCACGTTCTTACCGGTCACTGTTGGTGTCATGGGCGTGGCCCTCACTATCACTTTGCTCATTACAGAAGAGAGCTGTTCTTGGACACTGGGAAGGTCAGTGAACTCGGACACTGACAGAGCATAACTGGGCTCATATGATATTTTCTGCAGCTCTCTAGCATCTGAGGTCCTAGTTCCAATGCCAATCACATAAATGCCTTGCTGTTTGAGAGCTGAGCCTGGGCTATCTACATTATCAAAAGACCTTCCCCCAGTTAGTAAGATCAATATCTGTGGGACACCCTGCAGGCGTCTACTTCCAGAGGAGTTTGTAAAGACGTTGTCTCTGACGTATTGGAGAGCTGCCCCAGTGTTTAGGGGTCTTCCTCCTCTGTGTCTAAGCCCTCTGACCGAGTCCACCACATCCTCCCTTGTGGTATATGTGTTCAGATAGAAATGGACCTCTGGTTCTCTGCTGTACTGGACCACAGAGACATGGTCTTTGTTTTCTCCCACATTGATTTTCTCCACCACTCTCTCTACAAAATCACGCATGGCAGGAAAGCCATTCCTTGTGCCATCAGAACCATCCAGAAGGAATACAATATCTTTTCTGTCACGTGAAGCTGAGAAAAGACAGTAGGACAAAAAAATGAAAACCTTTCACAAAGCTTGTGAGATTATCTTTCACTGGCACACTAATATTTTAACAACACTAGCCTGGCCTACTTCTGTTTTAGAAAGACCACAGCATGCTACCAACTGGTTTGAAATGCACAAAAAACCTATACACACATCACATTCATTTATTTGCTTTTCCTCACTGTAGCTGAAATTAATAACTTTTGGAGCCAGCAATAGGATGTGTCTGACAACGTACCAATTACGGTTGGTAATTCTGGGGTGACTTCAAAAACTGCAGCTTCCACAGAGGACTCAAGTTGCTGTTGCACTTTGGGTAGGTCAGTAAGTTCAGACACAGATAGAGCATAACTGGGCTTGCCAGTTATGGTCTGAAGTTCTCTGGGGTCAGAGCCTCGGGTTCCAATTGCAATGGTCAAGACACCCAGCTGTTTGAGAGCAGAGGCTGGTTCATCAATACTGTCAAATGATCTTCCACCAGTGATCAATATTAGGACCTGCGGAACTCCTGAGGGCCGCCTGCTTCCGGCAGAGGCCGTGAAGACGTTATCCCTCAAGTACCGGAGAGCTGCTCCAGTGTTGAGGGGTCGTCCGCCTTTGTGCCTCAAACCTCTGACACTGTCAAGGACCTCTATTTTTGTGGTGTACGTGTTCAGATAGAACTGGACGGCTGGATCGCTGCTGTACTGAACAACCGACACACGGTCTTTGCCATCATCCACACTGAGTGTGTCTACTTGTTTTTGGACAAAGTCTCTCATAGCTGGGAATCCACTTCTAGTAGCATCAGATCCATCCAGCAAAAACACCACATCCCTTCCTGCTGGCTGTCTGACCACTAAGAGACATGAGATTTACCATATGTTTAACTTGGTCAATCAAATATTTTGCAGCTAAAAAGCACCATGGTAAAAGTGAACTCTTTCTTTACAACCACAACTATTTTATAAAAAAAACAAAAACGAAAACAGAACAAAAAAAAAAAGGAAAAACAATCCACTGGCTGATTAAACACAGCAAAACCAAATGATTTCTTTTCACACTGTTTCCTACAATGATACTGGACTTTGAAGATGGGTCATGTTCTTACCAGTCACTGTTGGGGTCAAAGGTGTGACCCTCATTGGCACTGTGCTCATTACAGAAGAGAGCTGTTCTTGAACATTGGGTAGGTCAGTGAACTCAGACACAGATACAGCATGACTGGGCTCGCCAGTTATGGTCTGAAGTTCTCTGGGGTCAGAGCCTCGGGTTCCAATTGCAATGGTCAAGACACCCAGCTGTTTGAGAGCAGAGGCTGGTTCATCAATACTGTCAAATGATCTTCCACCAGTGATCAATATTAGGACCTGCGGAACTCCTGATGGCCGCCTGCTTCCGGCAGAGGCCGTGAAGACGTTATCCCTCAAGTACCGGAGAGCTGCTCCAGTGTTGAGGGGTCGTCCGCCTTTGTGCCTCAAACCTCTGACACTGTCAAGGACCTCTCTTTTTGTGGTGTACGTGTTCAGATAGAACTGGACGGCTGGATCGCTGCTGTACTGAACAACCGACACACGGTCTTTGCCATCATCCACACTGAGTGTGTCTACTTGTTTTTGGACAAAGTCTCTCATAGCTGGGAATCCACTTCTAGTAGCATCAGATCCATCCAGCAAAAACACCACATCCCTTCCTGCTGGCTGTCTGACCACTAAGAGACATGAGATTTACCATATGTTTAACTTGGTCAATCAAATATTTTGCAGCTAAAAAGCACCATGGTAAAATTGAACTCTTTCTTTACAACCACAACTATTTTATAAAAAAAACAAAAACGAAAACAGAACAAAAAAAAAGAAAAAACAATCCACTGGCTGATTAAACACAGCAAAACCAAATGATTTCTTTTCACACTGTTTCCTACAATGATACTGGACTTTGAAGATGGGTCATGTTCTTACCAGTCACTGTTGGGGTCAAAGGTGTGACCCTCATTGGCATTGTGCTCATTACAGAAGAGAGCTGTTCTTGAACATTGGGAAGGTCAGTGAACTCAGACACAGATACAGCATGACTGGGCTCGCCAGTTATGGTCTGAAGTTCTCTGGGGTCAGAGCCTCGGGTTCCAATTGCAATGGTCAAGACACCGAGCTGTTTGAGAGCAGAGGCTGGTTCATCAATACTGTCAAATGATCTTCCACCAGTGATCAATATTAGGACCTGCGGAACTCCTGATGGCCGCCTGCTTCCGGCAGAGGCCGTGAAGACGTTATCCCTCAAGTACCGGAGAGCTGCTCCAGTGTTGAGGGGTCGTCCGCCTTTGTGCCTCAAACCTCTGACACTGTCAAGGACCTCTCTTTTTGTGGTGTACGTGTTCAGATAGAACTGGACGGCTGGATCGCTGCTGTACTGAACAACCGACACACGGTCTTTGCCATCATCCACACTGAGTGTGTCTACTTGTTTTTGGACAAAGTCTCTCATAGCTGGGAATCCACTTCTAGTAGCATCAGATCCATCCAGCAAAAACACCACATCCCTTCCTGCTGGCTGTCTGACCACTAAGAGACATGAGATTTACCATATGTTTAACTTGGTCAATCAAATATTTTGCAGCTAAAGAGAAACATCTTGAAATTGAACTCTTTCTTCGCAAGCACAACTATTTTTAAAAGAAAAGACAATCCACTAGCTAACTGAACACAGCAAATCACATTTGGTTTCTTTTCACACTGTTTCCTACCATGATACTGGAGATTACAAAGGAGTCACGTTCTTACCAGTCACTGTTGGTGTCATGGGCGTGGCCCTCACTATCACTTTGCTCATTACAGAAGAGAGCTGTTCTTGGACACTGGGAAGGTCAGTGAACTCGGACACTGACAGAGCATAACTGGGCTCATATGATATTTTCTGAAGCTCTCTAGCATCTGAGGTCCTAGTTCCAATGCCAATCACATAAATGCCCTGCTGTTTGAGAGCTGAGGCTGGGCTATCTACATTGTCAAAAGACCTTCCCCCAGTTACTAAGATCAATATCTGTGGGACACCCTGCAGGCGTCTACTTCCAGAGGAGTTTGTAAAGACGTTGTCTCTGATGTATTGGAGAGCTGCCCCAGTGTTTAGGGGTCTTCCTCCTCTGTGTCTAAGCCCTCTGACCGAGTCCACCACATCCTCCCTTGTGGTATATGTGTTCAGATAGAAATAGACCTCTGGTTCTCTGCTGTACTGGACCACAGAGACATGGTCTTTGTTTTCTCCCACATTGATTTTCTCCACCACTCTCTCTACAAAATCACGCATGGCAGGAAAACCATTCCTTGTGCCATCAGAACCATCCAGAAGGAATACAATATCTTTTCTGTCACGTGAAGCTGAGAAAAGACAGTAGGACAAAAAAATGAAAACCTTTCACAAAGCTTGTGAGATTATCTTTCACTGGCACACTAATATTTTAACAACACTAGCCTGGCCTACTTCTGTTTTAGAAAGACCACAGCATGCTACCAACTGGTTTGAAATGCACAAAAAACCTATACACACATCACATTCATTTATTTGCTTTTCCTCACTGTAGCTGAAATTAGTAACTTTTGGAGCCAGCAAAAGGATGTGTCTGACAACGTACCAATTACGGTTGGTAATTCTGGGGTGACTTCAAAAACTGCAGCTTCCACAGAGGACTCAAGTTGCTGTTGCACTTTGGGTAGGTCAGTAAGTTCAGACACAGATAGAGCATAACTGGGCTCGCCAGTTATGGTCTGAAGTTCTCTGGGGTCAGAGCCTCGGGTTCCAATTGCAATGGTCAAGACACCCAGCTGTTTGAGAGCAGAGGCTGGTTCATCAATACTGTCAAATGATCTTCCACCAGTGATCAATATTAGGACCTGCGGAACTCCTGAGGACCGCCTGCTTCCGGCAGAGGCCGTGAAGACGTTATCCCTCAAGTACCGGAGAGCTGCTCCAGTGTTGAGGGGTTGTCCGCCTTTGTGCCTCAAACCTCTGACACTGTCAAGGACCTCTCTTTTTGTGGTGTACGTGTTCAGATAGAACTGGACGGCTGGATCGCTGCTGTACTGAACAACCGACACACGGTCTTTGCCATCATCCACACTGAGTGTGTCTACTTGTTTTTGGACAAAGTCTCTCATAGCTGGGAATCCACTTCTAGTAGCATCAGATCCATCCAGCAAAAACACCACATCCCTTCCTGCTGGCTGTCTGACCACTAAGAGACATGAGATTTACCATATGTTTAACTTGGTCAATCAAATATTTTGCAGCTAAAGAGAAACATCTTGAAATTGAACTCTTTCTTCTCAAGCACAACTATTTTGTAAAGAAAAAAACAATCCACTAGCTAACTGAACACAGCAAATCACATTTGGTTTCTTTTCACACTGTTTCCTACAATGATACTGGACTTTGAAGATGGGTCATGTTCTTACCAGTCACTGTTGGGGTCAAAGGTGTGACCCTCATTGGCACTGTGCTCATTACAGAAGAGAGCTGTTCTTGAACATTGGGAAGGTCAGTGAACTCAGACACAGATACAGCATGACTGGGCTCGCCAGTTATGGTCTGAAGTTCTCTGGGGTCAGAGCCTCGGGTTCCAATTGCAATGGTCAAGACACCCAGCTGTTTGAGAGCAGAGGCTGGTTCATCAATACTGTCAAATGATCTTCCACCAGTGATCAATATTAGGACCTGCGGAACTCCTGATGGCTGCCTGCTTCCGGCAGAGGCCGTGAAGACGTTATCCCTCAAGTACCGGAGAGCTGCTCCAGTGTTGAGGGGTCGTCCGCCTTTGTGCCTCAAACCTCTGACACTGTCAAGGACCTCTCTTTTTGTGGTGTACGTGTTCAGATAGAACTGGACGGCTGGATCGCTGCTGTACTGAACAACCGACACACGGTCTTTGCCATCATCCACACTGAGTGTGTCTACTTGTTTTTGGACAAAGTCTCTCATAGCTGGGAATCCACTTCTAGTAGCATCAGATCCATCCAGCAAAAACACCACATCCCTTCCTGCTGGCTGTCTGACCACTAAGAGACATGAGATTTACCATATGTTTAACTTGGTCAATCAAATATTTTGCAGCTAAAGAGAAACATCTTGAAATTGAACTCTTTCTTCTCAAGCACAACTATTTTGTAAAGAAAAAAACAATCCACTAGCTAACTGAACACAGCAAATCACATTTGGTTTCTTTTCACACTGTTTCCTACAATGATACTGGACTTTGAAGATGGGTCATGTTCTTACCAGTCACTGTTGGGGTCAAAGGTGTGACCCTCATTGGCACTGTGCTCATTACAGAAGAGAGCTGTTCTTGAACATTGGGAAGGTCAGTGAACTCAGACACAGATACAGCATGACTGGGCTCGCCAGTTATGGTCTGAAGTTCTCTGGGGTCAGAGCCTCGGGTTCCAATTGCAATGGTCAAGACACCCAGCTGTTTGAGAGCAGAGGCTGGTTCATCAATACTGTCAAATGATCTTCCACCAGTGATCAATATTAGGACCTGCGGAACTCCTGATGGCCGCCTGCTTCCGGCAGAGGCCGTGAAGACGTTATCCCTCAAGTACCGGAGAGCTGCTCCAGTGTTGAGGGGTCGTCCGCCTTTGTGCCTCAAACCTCTGACACTGTCAAGGACCTCTCTTTTTGTGGTGTACGTGTTCAGATAGAACTGGACGGCTGGATCGCTGCTGTACTGAACAACCGACACACGGTCTTTGCCATCATCCACACTGAGTGTGTCTACTTGTTTTTGGACAAAGTCTCTCATAGCTGGGAATCCACTTCTAGTAGCATCAGATCCATCCAGCAAAAACACCACATCCCTTCCTGCTGGCTGTCTGACCACTAAGAGACATGAGATTTACCATATGTTTAACTTGGTCAATCAAATATTTTGCAGCTAAAGAGAAACATCTTGAAATTGAACTCTTTCTTCGCAAGCACAACTATTTTGTAAAAAAAAAAAAGATCCACTAGCTAACTGAACACAGCAAATCACATTTGGTTTCTTTTCACACTGTTTCCTACCATGATACTGGAGATTACAAAGGAGTCACGTTCTTACCGGTCACTGTTGGTGTCATGGGCGTGGCCCTCACTATCACTTTGCTCATTACAGAAGAGAGCTGTTCTTGGACACTGGGAAGGTCAGTGAACTCGGACACTGACAGAGCATAACTGGGCTCATATGATATTTTCTGCAGCTCTCTAGCATCTGAGGTCCTAGTTCCAATGCCAATCACATAAATGCCTTGCTGTTTGAGAGCTGAGCCTGGGCTATCTACATTATCAAAAGACCTTCCCCCAGTTAGTAAGATCAATATCTGTGGGACACCCTGCAGGCGTCTACTTCCAGAGGAGTTTGTAAAGACGTTGTCTCTGACGTATTGGAGAGCTGCCCCAGTGTTTAGGGGTCTTCCTCCTCTGTGTCTAAGCCCTCTGACCGAGTCCACCACATCCTCCCTTGTGGTATATGTGTTCAGATAGAAATGGACCTCTGGTTCTCTGCTGTACTGGACCACAGAGACATGGTCTTTGTTTTCTCCCACATTGATTTTCTCCACCACTCTCTCTACAAAATCACGCATGGCAGGAAAGCCATTCCTTGTGCCATCAGAACCATCCAGAAGGAATACAATATCTTTTCTGTCACGTGAAGCTGAGAAAAGACAGTAGGACAAAAAAATGAAAACCTTTCACAAAGCTTGTGAGATTATCTTTCACTGGCACACTAATATTTTAACAACACTAGCCTGGCCTACTTCTGTTTTAGAAAGACCACAGCATGCTACCAACTGGTTTGAAATGCACAAAAAACCTATACACACATCACATTCATTTATTTGCTTTTCCTCACTGTAGCTAAAATTAATAACTTTTGGAGCAAGCAACAGGATGTGTCTGACAACGTACCAATTACGGTTGGTAATTCTGGGGTGACTTCAAAAACTGCAGCTTCCACAGAGGACTCAAGTTGCTGTTGCACTTTGGGTAGGTCAGTAAGTTCAGACACAGATAGAGCATAACTGGGCTCGCCAGTTATGGTCTGAAGTTCTCTGGGGTCAGAGCCTCGGGTTCCAATTGCAATGGTCAAGACACCCAGCTGTTTGAGAGCAGAGGCTGGTTCATCAATACTGTCAAATGATCTTCCACCAGTGATCAATATTAGGACCTGCGGAACTCCTGAGGGCCGCCTGCTTCCGGCAGAGGCCGTGAAGACGTTATCCCTCAAGTACCGGAGAGCTGCTCCAGTGTTGAGGGGTCGTCCGCCTTTGTGCCTCAAACCTCTGACACTGTCAAGGACCTCTCTTTTTGTGGTGTACGTGTTCAGATAGAACTGGACGGCTGGATCGCTGCTGTACTGAACAACCGACACACGGTCTTTGCCATCATCCACACTGAGTGTGTCTACTTGTTTTTGGACAAAGTCTCTCATAGCTGGGAATCCACTTCTAGTAGCATCAGATCCATCCAGCAAAAACACCACATCCCTTCCTGCTGGCTGTCTGACCACTAAGAGACATGAGATTTACCATATGTTTAACTTGGTCAATCAAATATTTTGCAGCTAAAGAGAAACATCTTGAAATTGAACTCTTTCTTCTCAAGCACAACTATTTTGTAAAGAAAAAAACAATCCACTAGCTAACTGAACACAGCAAATCACATTTGGTTTCTTTTCACACTGTTTCCTACAATGATACTGGACTTTGAAGATGGGTCATGTTCTTACCAGTCACTGTTGGGGTCAAAGGTGTGACCCTCACTATCACTGTGCTCATTACAGAAGAGAGCTGTTCTTGAACATTGGGAAGGTCAGTGAACTCAGACACAGATACAGCATGACTGGGCTCGCCAGTTATGGTCTGAAGTTCTCTGGGGTCAGAGCCTCGGGTTCCAATTGCAATGGTCAAGACACCCAGCTGTTTGAGAGCAGAGGCTGGTTCATCAATACTGTCAAATGATCTTCCACCAGTGATCAATATTAGGACCTGCGGAACTCCTGATGGCTGCCTGCTTCCGGCAGAGGCCGTGAAGACGTTATCCCTCAAGTACCGGAGAGCTGCTCCAGTGTTGAGGGGTCGTCCGCCTTTGTGCCTCAAACCTCTGACACTGTCAAGGACCTCTCTTTTTGTGGTGTACGTGTTCAGATAGAACTGGACGGCTGGATCGCTGCTGTACTGAACAACCGACACACGGTCTTTGCCATCATCCACACTGAGTGTGTCTACTTGTTTTTGGACAAAGTCTCTCATAGCTGGGAATCCACTTCTAGTAGCATCAGATCCATCCAGCAAAAACACCACATCCCTTCCTGCTGGCTGTCTGACCACTAAGAGACATGAGATTTACCATATGTTTAACTTGGTCAATCAAATATTTTGCAGCTAAAGAGAAACATCTTGAAATTGAACTCTTTCTTCTCAAGCACAACTATTTTGTAAAGAAAAAAACAATCCACTAGCTAACTGAACACAGCAAATCACATTTGGTTTCTTTTCACACTGTTTCCTACAATGATACTGGACTTTGAAGATGGGTCATGTTCTTACCAGTCACTGTTGGGGTCAAAGGTGTGACCCTCATTGGCACTGTGCTCATTAAAGAAGAGAGCTGTTCTTGAACATTGGGAAGGTCAGTGAACTCAGACACAGATACAGCATGACTGGGCTCGCCAGTTATGGTCTGAAGTTCTCTGGGGTCAGAGCCTCGGGTTCCAATTGCAATGGTCAAGACACCCAGCTGTTTGAGAGCAGAGGCTGGTTCATCAATACTGTCAAATGATCTTCCACCAGTGATCAATATTAGGACCTGCGGAACTCCTGATGGCTGCCTGCTTCCGGCAGAGGCCGTGAAGACGTTATCCCTCAAGTACCGGAGAGCTGCTCCAGTGTTGAGGGGTCGTCCGCCTTTGTGCCTCAAACCTCTGACACTGTCAAGGACCTCTCTTTTTGTGGTGTACGTGTTCAGATAGAACTGGACGGCTGGATCGCTGCTGTACTGAACAACCGACACACGGTCTTTGCCATCATCCACACTGAGTGTGTCTACTTGTTTTTGGACAAAGTCTCTCATAGCTGGGAATCCACTTCTAGTAGCATCAGATCCATCCAGCAAAAACACCACATCCCTTCCTGCTGGCTGTCTGACCACTAAGAGACATGAGATTTACCATATGTTTAACTTGGTCAATCAAATATTTTGCAGCTAAAGAGAAACATCTTGAAATTGAACTCTTTCTTCTCAAGCACAACTATTTTGTAAAGAAAAAAACAATCCACTAGCTAACTGAACAGAGCAAATCACATTTGGTTTCTTTTCACACTGTTTCCTACAATGATACTGGACTTTGAAGATGGGTCATGTTCTTACCAGTCACTGTTGGGGTCAAAGGTGTGACCCTCATTGGCACTGTGCTCATTACAGAAGAGAGCTGTTCTTGAACATTGGGAAGGTCAGTGAACTCAGACACAGATACAGCATGACTGGGCTCGCCAGTTATGGTCTGAAGTTCTCTGGGGTCAGAGCCTCGGGTTCCAATTGCAATGGTCAAGACACCCAGCTGTTTGAGAGCAGAGGCTGGTTCATCAATACTGTCAAATGATCTTCCACCAGTGATCAATATTAGGACCTGCGGAACTCCTGATGGCTGCCTGCTTCCGGCAGAGGCCGTGAAGACGTTATCCCTCAAGTACCGGAGAGCTGCTCCAGTGTTGAGGGGTCGTCCGCCTTTGTGCCTCAAACCTCTGACACTGTCAAGGACCTCTCTTTTTGTGGTGTACGTGTTCAGATAGAACTGGACGGCTGGATCGCTGCTGTACTGAACAACCGACACACGGTCTTTGCCATCATCCACACTGAGTGTGTCTACTTGTTTTTGGACAAAGTCTCTCATAGCTGGGAATCCACTTCTAGTAGCATCAGATCCATCCAGCAAAAACACCACATCCCTTCCTGCTGGCTGTCTGACCACTAAGAGACATGAGATTTACCATATGTTTAACTTGGTCAATCAAATATTTTGCAGCTAAAGAGAAACATCTTGAAATTGAACTCTTTCTTCGCAAGCACAACTATTTTGTAAAAAAAAAAAGATCCACTAGCTAACTGAACACAGCAAATCACATTTGGTTTCTTTTCACACTGTTTCCTACCATGATACTGGAGATTACAAAGGAGTCACGTTCTTACCGGTCACTGTTGGTGTCATGGGCGTGGCCCTCACTATCACTTTGCTCATTACAGAAGAGAGCTGTTCTTGGACACTGGGAAGGTCAGTGAACTCGGACACTGACAGAGCATAACTGGGCTCATATGATATTTTCTGCAGCTCTCTAGCATCTGAGGTCCTAGTTCCAATGCCAATCACATAAATGCCTTGCTGTTTGAGAGCTGAGCCTGGGCTATCTACATTATCAAAAGACCTTCCCCCAGTTAGTAAGATCAATATCTGTGGGACACCCTGCAGGCGTCTACTTCCAGAGGAGTTTGTAAAGACGTTGTCTCTGACGTATTGGAGAGCTGCCCCAGTGTTTAGGGGTCTTCCTCCTCTGTGTCTAAGCCCTCTGACCGAGTCCACCACATCCTCCCTTGTGGTATATGTGTTCAGATAGAAATGGACCTCTGGTTCTCTGCTGTACTGGACCACAGAGACATGGTCTTTGTTTTCTCCCACATTGATTTTCTCCACCACTCTCTCTACAAAATCACGCATGGCAGGAAAGCCATTCCTTGTGCCATCAGAACCATCCAGAAGGAATACAATATCTTTTCTGTCACGTGAAGCTGAGAAAAGACAGTAGGACAAAAAAATGAAAACCTTTCACAAAGCTTGTGAGATTATCTTTCACTGGCACACTAATATTTTAACAACACTAGCCTGGCCTACTTCTGTTTTAGAAAGACCACAGCATGCTACCAACTGGTTTGAAATGCACAAAAAACCTATACACACATCACATTCATTTATTTGCTTTTCCTCACTGTAGCTAAAATTAATAACTTTTGGAGCAAGCAACAGGATGTGTCTGACAACGTACCAATCACGGTTGGTAATTCTGGGGTGACTTCAAAAACTGCAGCTTCCACAGAGGACTCAAGTTGCTGTTGCACTTTGGGTAGGTCAGTAAGTTCAGACACAGATAGAGCATAACTGGGCTCGCCAGTTATGGTCTGAAGTTCTCTGGGGTCAGAGCCTCGGGTTCCAATTGCAATGGTCAAGACACCCAGCTGTTTGAGAGCAGAGGCTGGTTCATCAATACTGTCAAATGATCTTCCACCAGTGATCAATATTAGGACCTGCGGAACTCCTGATGGCCGCCTGCTTCCGGCAGAGGCCGTGAAGACGTTATCCCTCAAGTACCGGAGAGCTGCTCCAGTGTTGAGGGGTCGTCCGCCTTTGTGCCTCAAACCTCTGACACTGTCAAGGACCTCTCTTTTTGTGGTGTACGTGTTCAGATAGAACTGGACGGCTGGATCGCTGCTGTACTGAACAACCGACACACGGTCTTTGCCATCATCCACACTGAGTGTGTCTACTTGTTTTTGGACAAAGTCTCTCATAGCTGGGAATCCACTTCTAGTAGCATCAGATCCATCCAGCAAAAACACCACATCCCTTCCTGCTGGCTGTCTGACCACTAAGAGACATGAGATTTACCATATGTTTAACTTGGTCAATCAAATATTTTGCAGCTAAAGAGAAACATCTTGAAATTGAACTCTTTCTTCGCAAGCACAACTATTTTGTAAAAAAAAAAAGATCCACTAGCTAACTGAACACAGCAAATCACATTTGGTTTCTTTTCACACTGTTTCCTACCATGATACTGGAGATTACAAAGGAGTCACGTTCTTACCGGTCACTGTTGGTGTCATGGGCGTGGCCCTCACTATCACTTTGCTCATTACAGAAGAGAGCTGTTCTTGGACACTGGGAAGGTCAGTGAACTCGGACACTGACAGAGCATAACTGGGCTCATATGATATTTTCTGCAGCTCTCTAGCATCTGAGGTCCTAGTTCCAATGCCAATCACATAAATGCCTTGCTGTTTGAGAGCTGAGCCTGGGCTATCTACATTATCAAAAGACCTTCCCCCAGTTAGTAAGATCAATATCTGTGGGACACCCTGCAGGTGTCTACTTCCAGAGGAGTTTGTAAAGACGTTGTCTCTGACGTATTGGAGAGCTGCCCCAGTGTTTAGGGGTCTTCCTCCTCTGTGTCTAAGCCCTCTGACCGAGTCCACCACATCCTCCCTTGTGGTATATGTGTTCAGATAGAAATGGACCTCTGGTTCTCTGCTGTACTGGACCACAGAGACATGGTCTTTGTTTTCTCCCACATTGATTTTCTCCACCACTCTCTCTACAAAATCACGCATGGCAGGAAAGCCATTCCTTGTGCCATCAGAACCATCCAGAAGGAATACAATATCTTTTCTGTCACGTGAAGCTGAGAAAAGACAGTAGGACAAAAAAATGAAAACCTTTCACAAAGTTTGTGAGATTATCTTTCACTGGCACACTAATATTTTAACAACACTAGCCTGGCCTACTTCTGTTTTAGAAAGACCACAGCATGCTACCAACTGGTTTGAAATGCACAAAAAACCTATACACACATCACATTCATTTATTTGCTTTTCCTCACTGTAGCTAAAATTAATAACTTTTGGAGCAAGCAACAGGATGTGTCTGACAACGTACCAATCACGGTTGGTAATTCTGGGGTGACTTCAAAAACTGCAGCTTCCACAGAGGACTCAAGTTGCTGTTGCACTTTGGGTAGGTCAGTAAGTTCAGACAAAGATAGAGCATAACTGGGCTCGCCAGTTATGGTCTGAAGTTCTCTGGGGTCAGAGCCTCGGGTTCCAATTGCAATGGTCAAGACACCCAGCTGTTTGAGAGCAGAGGCTGGTTCATCAATACTGTCAAATGATCTTCCACCAGTGATCAATATTAGGACCTGCGGAACTCCTGATGGCTGCCTGCTTCCGGCAGAGGCCGTGAAGACGTTATCCCTCAAGTACCGGAGAGCTGCTCCAGTGTTGAGGGGTCGTCCGCCTTTGTGCCTCAAACCTCTGACACTGTCAAGGACCTCTCTTTTTGTGGTGTACGTGTTCAGATAGAACTGGACGGCTGGATCGCTGCTGTACTGAACAACCGACACACGGTCTTTGCCATCATCCACGCTGAGTGTGTCTACTTGTTTTTGGACAAAGTCTCTCATAGCTGGGAATCCACTTCTAGTAGCATCAGATCCATCCAGCAAAAACACCACATCCCTTCCTGCTGGCTGTCTGACCACTAAGAGACATGAGATTTACCATATGTTTAACTTGGTCAATCAAATATTTTGCAGCTAAAGAGAAACATCTTGAAATTGAACTCTTTCTTCGCAAGCACAACTATTTTGTAAAGAAAAAAACAATCCACTGGCTAACTGAACACAGCAAATCACATTTGGTTTCTTTTCACACTGTTTCCTACAATGATACTGGACTTTGAAGATGGGTCATGTTCTTACCAGTCACTGTTGGGGTCAAAGGTGTGACCCTCATTGGCACTGTGCTCATTACAGAAGAGAGCTGTTCTTGAACATTGGGAAGGTCAGTGAACTCAGACACAGATACAGCATGACTGGGCTCGCCAGTTATGGTCTGAAGTTCTCTGGGGTCAGAGCCTCGGGTTCCAATTGCAATGGTCAAGACACCCAGCTGTTTGAGAGCAGAGGCTGGTTCATCAATACTGTCAAATGATCTTCCACCAGTGATCAATATTAGGACCTGCGGAACTCCTGATGGCTGCCTGCTTCCGGCAGAGGCCGTGAAGACGTTATCCCTCAAGTACCGGAGAGCTGCTCCAGTGTTGAGGGGTCGTCCGCCTTTGTGCCTCAAACCTCTGACACTGTCAAGGACCTCTCTTTTTGTGGTGTACGTGTTCAGATAGAACTGGACGGCTGGATCGCTGCTGTACTGAACAACCGACACACGGTCTTTGCCATCATCCACACTGAGTGTGTCTACTTGTTTTTGGACAAAGTCTCTCATAGCTGGGAATCCACTTCTAGTAGCATCAGATCCATCCAGCAAAAACACCACATCCCTTCCTGCTGGCTGTCTGACCACTAAGAGACATGAGATTTACCATATGTTTAACTTGGTCAATCAAATATTTTGCAGCTAAAAAGCACCATGGTAAAATTGAACTCTTTCTTTACAACCACAACTATTTTATAAAAAAAACAAAAAACAAAAACGAAAACAGAACAAAAAAAAGGGAAAAACAATCCACTGGCTGATTAAACACAGCAAAACCAAATGATTTCTTTTCACACTGTTTCCTACAATGATACTGGACTTTGAAGATGGGTCATGTTCTTACCAGTCACTGTTGGGGTCAAAGGTGTGACCCTCATTGGCACTGTGCTCATTACAGAAGAGAGCTGTTCTTGAACATTGGGAAGGTCAGTGAACTCAGACACAGATACAGCATGACTGGGCTCGCCAGTTATGGTCTGAAGTTCTCTGGGGTCAGAGCCTCGGGTTCCAATTGCAATGGTCAAGACACCCAGCTGTTTGAGAGCAGAGGCTGGTTCATCAATACTGTCAAATGATCTTCCACCAGTGATCAATATTAGGACCTGCGGAACTCCTGATGGCCGCCTGCTTCCGGCAGAGGCCGTGAAGACGTTATCCCTCAAGTACCGGAGAGCTGCTCCAGTGTTGAGGGGTCGTCCGCCTTTGTGCCTCAAACCTCTGACACTGTCAAGGACCTCTCTTTTTGTGGTGTACGTGTTCAGATAGAACTGGACGGCTGGATCGCTGCTGTACTGAACAACCGACACACGGTCTTTGCCATCATCCACGCTGAGTGTGTCTACTTGTTTTTGGACAAAGTCTCTCATAGCTGGGAATCCACTTCTAGTAGCATCAGATCCATCCAGCAAAAACACCACATCCCTTCCTGCTGGCTGTCTGACCACTAAGAGACATGAGATTTACCATATGTTTAACTTGGTCAATCAAATATTTTGCAGCTAAAGAGAAACATCTTGAAATTGAACTCTTTCTTCGCAAGCACAACTATTTTGTAAAAAAAAAAAGATCCACTAGCTAACTGAACACAGCAAATCACATTTGGTTTCTTTTCACACTGTTTCCTACCATGATACTGGAGATTACAAAGGAGTCACGTTCTTACCGGTCACTGTTGGTGTCATGGGCGTGGCCCTCACTATCACTTTGCTCATTACAGAAGAGAGCTGTTCTTGGACACTGGGAAGGTCAGTGAACTCGGACACTGACAGAGCATAACTGGGCTCATATGATATTTTCTGCAGCTCTCTAGCATCTGAGGTCCTAGTTCCAATGCCAATCACATAAATGCCTTGCTGTTTGAGAGCTGAGCCTGGGCTATCTACATTATCAAAAGACCTTCCCCCAGTTAGTAAGATCAATATCTGTGGGACACCCTGCAGGCGTCTACTTCCAGAGGAGTTTGTAAAGACGTTGTCTCTGACGTATTGGAGAGCTGCCCCAGTGTTTAGGGGTCTTCCTCCTCTGTGTCTAAGCCCTCTGACCGAGTCCACCACATCCTCCCTTGTGGTATATGTGTTCAGATAGAAATGGACCTCTGGTTCTCTGCTGTACTGGACCACAGAGACATGGTCTTTGTTTTCTCCCACATTGATTTTCTCCACCACTCTCTCTACAAAATCACGCATGGCAGGAAAGCCATTCCTTGTGCCATCAGAACCATCCAGAAGGAATACAATATCTTTTCTGTCACGTGAAGCTGAGAAAAGACAGTAGGACAAAAAAATGAAAACCTTTCACAAAGCTTGTGAGATTATCTTTCACTGGCACACTAATATTTTAACAACACTAGCCTGGCCTACTTCTGTTTTAGAAAGACCACAGCATGCTACCAACTGGTTTGAAATGCACAAAAAACCTATACACACATCACATTCATTTATTTGCTTTTCCTCACTGTAGCTAAAATTAATAACTTTTGGAGCAAGCAACAGGATGTGTCTGACAACGTACCAATTACGGTTGGTAATTCTGGGGTGACTTCAAAAACTGCAGCTTCCACAGAGGACTCAAGTTGCTGTTGCACTTTGGGTAGGTCAGTAAGTTCAGACACAGATAGAGCATAACTGGGCTCGCCAGTTATGGTCTGAAGTTCTCTGGGGTCAGAGCCTCGGGTTCCAATTGCAATGGTCAAGACACCCAGCTGTTTGAGAGCAGAGGCTGGTTCATCAATACTGTCAAATGATCTTCCACCAGTGATCAATATTAGGACCTGCGGAACTCCTGAGGGCCGCCTGCTTCCGGCAGAGGCCGTGAAGACGTTATCCCTCAAGTACCGGAGAGCTGCTCCAGTGTTGAGGGGTCGTCCGCCTTTGTGCCTCAAACCTCTGACACTGTCAAGGACCTCTCTTTTTGTGGTGTACGTGTTCAGATAGAACTGGACGGCTGGATCGCTGCTGTACTGAACAACCGACACACGGTCTTTGCCATCATCCACACTGAGTGTGTCTACTTGTTTTTGGACAAAGTCTCTCATAGCTGGGAATCCACTTCTAGTAGCATCAGATCCATCCAGCAAAAACACCACATCCCTTCCTGCTGGCTGTCTGACCACTAAGAGACATGAGATTTACCATATGTTTAACTTGGTCAATCAAATATTTTGCAGCTAAAAAGCACCATGGTAAAAGTGAACTCTTTCTTTACAACCACAACTATTTTATAAAAAAAACAAAAACGAAAACAGAACAAAAAAAAAGGGAAAAACAATCCACTGGCTGATTAAACACAGCAAAACCAAATGATTTCTTTTCACACTGTTTCCTACAATGATACTGGACTTTGAAGATGGGTCATGTTCTTACCAGTCACTGTTGGGGTCAAAGGTGTGACCCTCATTGGCACTGTGCTCATTACAGAAGAGAGCTGTTCTTGAACATTGGGAAGGTCAGTGAACTCAGACACAGATACAGCATGACTGGGCTCGCCAGTTATGGTCTGAAGTTCTCTGGGGTCAGAGCCTCGGGTTCCAATTGCAATGGTCAAGACACCCAGCTGTTTGAGAGCAGAGGCTGGTTCATCAATACTGTCAAATGATCTTCCACCAGTGATCAATATTAGGACCTGCGGAACTCCTGATGGCCGCCTGCTTCCGGCAGAGGCCGTGAAGACGTTATCCCTCAAGTACCGGAGAGCTGCTCCAGTGTTGAGGGGTCGTCCGCCTTTGTGCCTCAAACCTCTGACACTGTCAAGGACCTCTCTTTTTGTGGTGTACGTGTTCAGATAGAACTGGACGGCTGGATCGCTGCTGTACTGAACAACCGACACACGGTCTTTGCCATCATCCACACTGAGTGTGTCTACTTGTTTTTGGACAAAGTCTCTCATAGCTGGGAATCCACTTCTAGTAGCATCAGATCCATCCAGCAAAAACACCACATCCCTTCCTGCTGGCTGTCTGACCACTAAGAGACATGAGATTTACCATATGTTTAACTTGGTCAATCAAATATTTTGCAGCTAAAGAGAAACATCTTGAAATTGAACTCTTTCTTCGCAAGCACAACTATTTAAAAAAAAAAAAAAGACAATCCACTAGCTAACTGAACACAGCAAATCACATTTGGTTTCTTTTCACACTGTTTCCTACTATGATACTGGAGATTACAAAGGAGTCACGTTCTTACCGGTCACTGTTGGTGTCATGGGCGTGGCCCTCACTATCACTTTGCTCATTACAGAAGAGAGCTGTTCTTGGACACTGGGAAGGTCAGTGAACTCGGACACTGACAGAGCATAACTGGGCTCATATGATATTTTCTGCAGCTCTCTAGCATCTGAGGTCCTAGTTCCAATGCCAATCACATAAATGCCTTGCTGTTTGAGAGCTGAGCCTGGGCTATCTACATTATCAAAAGACCTTCCCCCAGTTAGTAAGATCAATATCTGTGGGACACCCTGCAGGCGTCTACTTCCAGAGGAGTTTGTAAAGACGTTGTCTCTGACGTATTGGAGAGCTGCCCCAGTGTTTAGGGGTCTTCCTCCTCTGTGTCTAAGCCCTCTGACCGAGTCCACCACATCCTCCCTTGTGGTATATGTGTTCAGATAGAAATGGACCTCTGGTTCTCTGCTGTACTGGACCACAGAGACATGGTCTTTGTTTTCTCCCACATTGATTTTCTCCACCACTCTCTCTACAAAATCACGCATGGCAGGAAAGCCATTCCTTGTGCCATCAGAACCATCCAGAAGGAATACAATATCTTTTCTGTCACGTGAAGCTGAGAAAAGACAGTAGGACAAAAAAATGAAAACCTTTCACAAAGCTTGTGAGATTATCTTTCACTGGCACACTAATATTTTAACAACACTAGCCTGGCCTACTTCTGTTTTAGAAAGACCACAGCATGCTACCAACTGGTTTGAAATGCACAAAAAACCTATACACACATCACATTCATTTATTTGCTTTTCCTCACTGTAGCTAAAATTAATAACTTTTGGAGCAAGCAACAGGATGTGTCTGACAACGTACCAATCACGGTTGGTAATTCTGGGGTGACTTCAAAAACTGCAGCTTCCACAGAGGACTCAAGTTGCTGTTGCACTTTGGGTAGGTCAGTAAGTTCAGACACAGATAGAGCATAACTGGGCTCGCCAGTTATGGTCTGAAGTTCTCTGGGGTCAGAGCCTCGGGTTCCAATTGCAATGGTCAAGACACCCAGCTGTTTGAGAGCAGAGGCTGGTTCATCAATACTGTCAAATGATCTTCCACCAGTGATCAATATTAGGACCTGCGGAACTCCTGATGGCTGCCTGCTTCCGGCAGAGGCCGTGAAGACGTTATCCCTCAAGTACCGGAGAGCTGCTCCAGTGTTGAGGGGTCGTCCGCCTTTGTGCCTCAAACCTCTGACACTGTCAAGGACCTCTCTTTTTGTGGTGTACGTGTTCAGATAGAACTGGACGGCTGGATCGCTGCTGTACTGAACAACCGACACACGGTCTTTGCCATCATCCACGCTGAGTGTGTCTACTTGTTTTTGGACAAAGTCTCTCATAGCTGGGAATCCACTTCTAGTAGCATCAGATCCATCCAGCAAAAACACCACATCCCTTCCTGCTGGCTGTCTGACCACTAAGAGACATGAGATTTACCATATGTTTAACTTGGTCAATCAAATATTTTGCAGCTAAAGAGAAACATCTTGAAATTGAACTCTTTCTTCGCAAGCACAACTATTTTGTAAAGAAAAAAACAATCCACTGGCTAACTGAACACAGCAAATCACATTTGGTTTCTTTTCACACTGTTTCCTACAATGATACTGGACTTTGAAGATGGGTCATGTTCTTACCAGTCACTGTTGGGGTAAAAGGTGTGACCCTCATTGGCACTGTGCTCATTACAGAAGAGAGCTGTTCTTGAACATTGGGAAGGTCAGTGAACTCAGACACAGATACAGCATGACTGGGCTCGCCAGTTATGGTCTGAAGTTCTCTGGGGTCAGAGCCTCGGGTTCCAATTGCAATGGTCAAGACACCCAGCTGTTTGAGAGCAGAGGCTGGTTCATCAATACTGTCAAATGATCTTCCACCAGTGATCAATATTAGGACCTGCGGAACTCCTGATGGCTGCCTGCTTCCGGCAGAGGCCGTGAAGACGTTATCCCTCAAGTACCGGAGAGCTGCTCCAGTGTTGAGGGGTCGTCCGCCTTTGTGCCTCAAACCTCTGACACTGTCAAGGACCTCTCTTTTTGTGGTGTACGTGTTCAGATAGAACTGGACGGCTGGATCGCTGCTGTACTGAACAACCGACACACGGTCTTTGCCATCATCCACACTGAGTGTGTCTACTTGTTTTTGGACAAAGTCTCTCATAGCTGGGAATCCACTTCTAGTAGCATCAGATCCATCCAGCAAAAACACCACATCCCTTCCTGCTGGCTGTCTGACCACTAAGAGACATGAGATTTACCATATGTTTAACTTGGTCAATCAAATATTTTGCAGCTAAAAAGCACCATGGTAAAATTGAACTCTTTCTTTACAACCACAACTATTTTATAAAAAAAACAAAAAACAAAAACGAAAACAGAACAAAAAAAAGGGAAAAACAATCCACTGGCTGATTAAACACAGCAAAACCAAATGATTTCTTTTCACACTGTTTCCTACAATGATACTGGACTTTGAAGATGGGTCATGTTCTTACCAGTCACTGTTGGGGTCAAAGGTGTGACCCTCATTGGCACTGTGCTCATTACAGAAGAGAGCTGTTCTTGAACATTGGGAAGGTCAGTGAACTCAGACACAGATACAGCATGACTGGGCTCGCCAGTTATGGTCTGAAGTTCTCTGGGGTCAGAGCCTCGGGTTCCAATTGCAATGGTCAAGACACCCAGCTGTTTGAGAGCAGAGGCTGGTTCATCAATACTGTCAAATGATCTTCCACCAGTGATCAATATTAGGACCTGCGGAACTCCTGATGGCCGCCTGCTTCCGGCAGAGGCCGTGAAGACGTTATCCCTCAAGTACCGGAGAGCTGCTCCAGTGTTGAGGGGTCGTCCGCCTTTGTGCCTCAAACCTCTGACACTGTCAAGGACCTCTCTTTTTGTGGTGTACGTGTTCAGATAGAACTGGACGGCTGGATCGCTGCTGTACTGAACAACCGACACACGGTCTTTGCCATCATCCACGCTGAGTGTGTCTACTTGTTTTTGGACAAAGTCTCTCATAGCTGGGAATCCACTTCTAGTAGCATCAGATCCATCCAGCAAAAACACCACATCCCTTCCTGCTGGCTGTCTGACCACTAAGAGACATGAGATTTACCATATGTTTAACTTGGTCAATCAAATATTTTGCAGCTAAAAAGCACCATGGTAAAAGTGAACTCTTTCTTTACAACCACAACTATTTTATAAAAAAAACAAAAAACAAAAACGAAAACAGAACAAAAAAAAGGGAAAAACAATCCACTGGCTGATTAAACACAGCAAAACCAAATGATTTCTTTTCACACTGTTTCCTACAATGATACTGGACTTTGAAGATGGGTCATGTTCTTACCAGTCACTGTTGGGGTCAAAGGTGTGACCCTCATTGGCACTGTGCTCATTACAGAAGAGAGCTGTTCTTGAACATTGGGAAGGTCAGTGAACTCAGACACAGATACAGCATGACTGGGCTCGCCAGTTATGGTCTGAAGTTCTCTGGGGTCAGAGCCTCGGGTTCCAATTGCAATGGTCAAGACACCCAGCTGTTTGAGAGCAGAGGCTGGTTCATCAATACTGTCAAATGATCTTCCACCAGTGATCAATATTAGGACCTGCGGAACTCCTGATGGCCGCCTGCTTCCGGCAGAGGCCGTGAAGACGTTATCCCTCAAGTACCGGAGAGCTGCTCCAGTGTTGAGGGGTCGTCCGCCTTTGTGCCTCAAACCTCTGACACTGTCAAGGACCTCTCTTTTTGTGGTGTACGTGTTCAGATAGAACTGGACGGCTGGATCGCTGCTGTACTGAACAACCGACACACGGTCTTTGCCATCATCCACACTGAGTGTGTCTACTTGTTTTTGGACAAAGTCTCTCATAGCTGGGAATCCACTTCTAGTAGCATCAGATCCATCCAGCAAAAACACCACATCCCTTCCTGCTGGCTGTCTGACCACTAAGAGACATGAGATTTACCATATGTTTAACTTGGTCAATCAAATATTTTGCAGCTAAAGAGAAACATCTTGAAATTGAACTCTTTCTTCGCAAGCACAACTATTTTGTAAAAAAAAAAAGATCCACTAGCTAACTGAACACAGCAAATCACATTTGGTTTCTTTTCACACTGTTTCCTACCATGATACTGGAGATTACAAAGGAGTCACGTTCTTACCGGTCACTGTTGGTGTCATGGGCGTGGCCCTCACTATCACTTTGCTCATTACAGAAGAGAGCTGTTCTTGGACACTGGGAAGGTCAGTGAACTCGGACACTGACAGAGCATAACTGGGCTCATATGATATTTTCTGCAGCTCTCTAGCATCTGAGGTCCTAGTTCCAATGCCAATCACATAAATGCCTTGCTGTTTGAGAGCTGAGCCTGGGCTATCTACATTATCAAAAGACCTTCCCCCAGTTAGTAAGATCAATATCTGTGGGACACCCTGCAGGCGTCTACTTCCAGAGGAGTTTGTAAAGACGTTGTCTCTGACGTATTGGAGAGCTGCCCCAGTGTTTAGGGGTCTTCCTCCTCTGTGTCTAAGCCCTCTGACCGAGTCCACCACATCCTCCCTTGTGGTATATGTGTTCAGATAGAAATGGACCTCTGGTTCTCTGCTGTACTGGACCACAGAGACATGGTCTTTGTTTTCTCCCACATTGATTTTCTCCACCACTCTCTCTACAAAATCACGCATGGCAGGAAAGCCATTCCTTGTGCCATCAGAACCATCCAGAAGGAATACAATATCTTTTCTGTCACGTGAAGCTGAGAAAAGACAGTAGGACAAAAAAATGAAAACCTTTCACAAAGCTTGTGAGATTATCTTTCACTGGCACACTAATATTTTAACAACACTAGCCTGGCCTACTTCTGTTTTAGAAAGACCACAGCATGCTACCAACTGGTTTGAAATGCACAAAAAACCTATACACACATCACATTCATTTATTTGCTTTTCCTCACTGTAGCTAAAATTAATAACTTTTGGAGCAAGCAACAGGATGTGTCTGACAACGTACCAATTACGGTTGGTAATTCTGGGGTGACTTCAAAAACTGCAGCTTCCACAGAGGACTCAAGTTGCTGTTGCACTTTGGGTAGGTCAGTAAGTTCAGACACAGATAGAGCATAACTGGGCTCGCCAGTTATGGTCTGAAGTTCTCTGGGGTCAGAGCCTCGGGTTCCAATTGCAATGGTCAAGACACCCAGCTGTTTGAGAGCAGAGGCTGGTTCATCAATACTGTCAAATGATCTTCCACCAGTGATCAATATTAGGACCTGCGGAACTCCTGAGGGCCGCCTGCTTCCGGCAGAGGCCGTGAAGACGTTATCCCTCAAGTACCGGAGAGCTGCTCCAGTGTTGAGGGGTCGTCCGCCTTTGTGCCTCAAACCTCTGACACTGTCAAGGACCTCTCTTTTTGTGGTGTACGTGTTCAGATAGAACTGGACGGCTGGATCGCTGCTGTACTGAACAACCGACACACGGTCTTTGCCATCATCCACACTGAGTGTGTCTACTTGTTTTTGGACAAAGTCTCTCATAGCTGGGAATCCACTTCTAGTAGCATCAGATCCATCCAGCAAAAACACCACATCCCTTCCTGCTGGCTGTCTGACCACTAAGAGACATGAGATTTACCATATGTTTAACTTGGTCAATCAAATATTTTGCAGCTAAAAAGCACCATGGTAAAAGTGAACTCTTTCTTTACAACCACAACTATTTTATAAAAAAAACAAAAACGAAAACAGAACAAAAAAAAAGGGAAAAACAATCCACTGGCTGATTAAACACAGCAAAACCAAATGATTTCTTTTCACACTGTTTCCTACAATGATACTGGACTTTGAAGATGGGTCATGTTCTTACCAGTCACTGTTGGGGTCAAAGGTGTGACCCTCATTGGCACTGTGCTCATTACAGAAGAGAGCTGTTCTTGAACATTGGGAAGGTCAGTGAACTCAGACACAGATACAGCATGACTGGGCTCGCCAGTTATGGTCTGAAGTTCTCTGGGGTCAGAGCCTCGGGTTCCAATTGCAATGGTCAAGACACCCAGCTGTTTGAGAGCAGAGGCTGGTTCATCAATACTGTCAAATGATCTTCCACCAGTGATCAATATTAGGACCTGCGGAACTCCTGATGGCCGCCTGCTTCCGGCAGAGGCCGTGAAGACGTTATCCCTCAAGTACCGGAGAGCTGCTCCAGTGTTGAGGGGTCGTCCGCCTTTGTGCCTCAAACCTCTGACACTGTCAAGGACCTCTCTTTTTGTGGTGTACGTGTTCAGATAGAACTGGACGGCTGGATCGCTGCTGTACTGAACAACCGACACACGGTCTTTGCCATCATCCACACTGAGTGTGTCTACTTGTTTTTGGACAAAGTCTCTCATAGCTGGGAATCCACTTCTAGTAGCATCAGATCCATCCAGCAAAAACACCACATCCCTTCCTGCTGGCTGTCTGACCACTAAGAGACATGAGATTTACCATATGTTTAACTTGGTCAATCAAATATTTTGCAGCTAAAGAGAAACATCTTGAAATTGAACTCTTTCTTCGCAAGCACAACTATTTAAAAAAAAAAAAAAGACAATCCACTAGCTAACTGAACACAGCAAATCACATTTGGTTTCTTTTCACACTGTTTCCTACTATGATACTGGAGATTACAAAGGAGTCACGTTCTTACCGGTCACTGTTGGTGTCATGGGCGTGGCCCTCACTATCACTTTGCTCATTACAGAAGAGAGCTGTTCTTGGACACTGGGAAGGTCAGTGAACTCGGACACTGACAGAGCATAACTGGGCTCATATGATATTTTCTGCAGCTCTCTAGCATCTGAGGTCCTAGTTCCAATGCCAATCACATAAATGCCTTGCTGTTTGAGAGCTGAGCCTGGGCTATCTACATTATCAAAAGACCTTCCCCCAGTTAGTAAGATCAATATCTGTGGGACACCCTGCAGGCGTCTACTTCCAGAGGAGTTTGTAAAGACGTTGTCTCTGACGTATTGGAGAGCTGCCCCAGTGTTTAGGGGTCTTCCTCCTCTGTGTCTAAGCCCTCTGACCGAGTCCACCACATCCTCCCTTGTGGTATATGTGTTCAGATAGAAATGGACCTCTGGTTCTCTGCTGTACTGGACCACAGAGACATGGTCTTTGTTTTCTCCCACATTGATTTTCTCCACCACTCTCTCTACAAAATCACGCATGGCAGGAAAGCCATTCCTTGTGCCATCAGAACCATCCAGAAGGAATACAATATCTTTTCTGTCACGTGAAGCTGAGAAAAGACAGTAGGACAAAAAAATGAAAACCTTTCACAAAGCTTGTGAGATTATCTTTCACTGGCACACTAATATTTTAACAACACTAGCCTGGCCTACTTCTGTTTTAGAAAGACCACAGCATGCTACCAACTGGTTTGAAATGCACAAAAAACCGATACACACATCACATTCATTTATTTGCTTTTCCTCACTGTAGCTAAAATTAATAACTTTTGGAGCAAGCAACAGGATGTGTCTGACAACGTACCAATTACGGTTGGTAATTCTGGGGTGACTTCAAAAACTGCAGCTTCCACAGAGGACTCAAGTTGCTGTTGCACTTTGGGTAGGTCAGTAAGTTCAGACACAGATAGAGCATAACTGGGCTCGCCAGTTATGGTCTGAAGTTCTCTGGGGTCAGAGCCTCGGGTTCCAATTGCAATGGTCAAGACACCCAGCTGTTTGAGAGCAGAGGCTGGTTCATCAATACTGTCAAATGATCTTCCACCAGTGATCAATATTAGGACCTGCGGAACTCCTGAGGGCCGCCTGCTTCCGGCAGAGGCCGTGAAGACGTTATCCCTCAAGTACCGGAGAGCTGCTCCAGTGTTGAGGGGTCGTCCGCCTTTGTGCCTCAAACCTCTGACACTGTCAAGGACCTCTCTTTTTGTGGTGTACGTGTTCAGATAGAACTGGACGGCTGGATCGCTGCTGTACTGAACAACCGACACACGGTCTTTGCCATCATCCACACTGAGTGTGTCTACTTGTTTTTGGACAAAGTCTCTCATAGCTGGGAATCCACTTCTAGTAGCATCAGATCCATCCAGCAAAAACACCACATCCCTTCCTGCTGGCTGTCTGACCACTAAGAGACATGAGATTTACCATATGTTTAACTTGGTCAATCAAATATTTTGCAGCTAAAAAGCACCATGGTAAAAGTGAACTCTTTCTTTACAACCACAACTATTTTATAAAAAAAACAAAAAACAAAAACGAAAACAGAACAAAAAAAAAAGGAAAAACAATCCACTGGCTGATTAAACACAGCAAAACCAAATGATTTCTTTTCACACTGTTTCCTACAATGATACTGGACTTTGAAGATGGGTCATGTTCTTACCAGTTACTGTTGGGGTCAAAGGTGTGACCCTCATTGGCACTGTGCTCATTACAGAAGAGAGCTGTTCTTGAACATTGGGAAGGTCAGTGAACTCAGACACAGATACAGCATGACTGGGCTCGCCAGTTATGGTCTGAAGTTCTCTGGAGTCAGAGCCTCGGGTTCCAATTGCAATGGTCAAGACACCCAGCTGTTTGAGAGCAGAGGCTGGTTCATCAATACTGTCAAATGATCTTCCACCAGTGATCAATATTAGGACCTGCGGAACTCCTGAGGGCCGCCTGCTTCCGGCAGAGGCCGTGAAGACGTTATCCCTCAAGTACCGGAGAGCTGCTCCAGTGTTGAGGGGTCGTCCGCCTTTGTGCCTCAAACCTCTGACACTGTCAAGGACCTCTCTTTTTGTGGTGTACGTGTTCAGATAGAACTGGACGGCTGGATCGCTGCTGTACTGAACAACCGACACACGGTCTTTGCCATCATCCACGCTGAGTGTGTCTACTTGTTTTTGGACAAAGTCTCTCATAGCTGGGAATCCACTTCTAGTAGCATCAGATCCATCCAGCAAAAACACCACATCCCTTCCTGCTGGCTGTCTGACCACTAAGAGACATGAGATTTACCATATGTTTAACTTGGTCAATCAAATATTTTGCAGCTAAAGAGAAACATCTTGAAATTGAACTCTTTCTTCGCAAGCACAACTATTTTGTAAAGAAAAAAACAATCCACTGGCTAACTGAACACAGCAAATCACATTTGGTTTCTTTTCACACTGTTTCCTACAATGATACTGGACTTTGAAGATGGGTCATGTTCTTACCAGTCACTGTTGGGGTAAAAGGTGTGACCCTCATTGGCACTGTGCTCATTACAGAAGAGAGCTGTTCTTGAACATTGGGAAGGTCAGTGAACTCAGACACAGATACAGCATGACTGGGCTCGCCAGTTATGGTCTGAAGTTCTCTGGGGTCAGAGCCTCGGGTTCCAATTGCAATGGTCAAGACACCCAGCTGTTTGAGAGCAGAGGCTGGTTCATCAATACTGTCAAATGATCTTCCACCAGTGATCAATATTAGGACCTGCGGAACTCCTGATGGCTGCCTGCTTCCGGCAGAGGCCGTGAAGACGTTATCCCTCAAGTACCGGAGAGCTGCTCCAGTGTTGAGGGGTCGTCCGCCTTTGTGCCTCAAACCTCTGACACTGTCAAGGACCTTTCTTTTTGTGGTGTACGTGTTCAGATAGAACTGGACGGCTGGATCGCTGCTGTACTGAACAACCGACACACGGTCTTTGCCATCATCCACACTGAGTGTGTCTACTTGTTTTTGGACAAAGTCTCTCATAGCTGGGAATCCACTTCTAGTAGCATCAGATCCATCCAGCAAAAACACCACATCCCTTCCTGCTGGCTGTCTGACCACTAAGAGACATGAGATTTACCATATGTTTAACTTGGTCAATCAAATATTTTGCAGCTAAAAAGCACCATGGTAAAATTGAACTCTTTCTTTACAACCACAACTATTTTATAAAAAAAACAAAAAACAAAAACGAAAACAGAACAAAAAAAAGGGAAAAACAATCCACTGGCTGATTAAACACAGCAAAACCAAATGATTTCTTTTCACACTGTTTCCTACAATGATACTGGACTTTGAAGATGGGTCATGTTCTTACCAGTTACTGTTGGGGTCAAAGGTGTGACCCTCATTGGCACTGTGCTCATTACAGAAGAGAGCTGTTCTTGAACATTGGGAAGGTCAGTGAACTCAGACACAGATACAGCATGACTGGGCTCGCCAGTTATGGTCTGAAGTTCTCTGGGGTCAGAGCCTCGGGTTCCAATTGCAATGGTCAAGACACCCAGCTGTTTGAGAGCAGAGGCTGGTTCATCAATACTGTCAAATGATCTTCCACCAGTGATCAATATTAGGACCTGCGGAACTCCTGATGGCCGCCTGCTTCCGGCAGAGGCCGTGAAGACGTTATCCCTCAAGTACCGGAGAGCTGCTCCAGTGTTGAGGGGTCGTCCGCCTTTGTGCCTCAAACCTCTGACACTGTCAAGGACCTCTCTTTTTGTGGTGTACGTGTTCAGATAGAACTGGACGGCTGGATCGCTGCTGTACTGAACAACCGACACACGGTCTTTGCCATCATCCACGCTGAGTGTGTCTACTTGTTTTTGGACAAAGTCTCTCATAGCTGGGAATCCACTTCTAGTAGCATCAGATCCATCCAGCAAAAACACCACATCCCTTCCTGCTGGCTGTCTGACCACTAAGAGACATGAGATTTACCATATGTTTAACTTGGTCAATCAAATATTTTGCAGCTAAAAAGCACCATGGTAAAAGTGAACTCTTTCTTTACAACCACAACTATTTTATAAAAAAAACAAAAAACAAAAACGAAAACAGAACAAAAAAAAGGGAAAAACAATCCACTGGCTGATTAAACACAGCAAAACCAAATGATTTCTTTTCACACTGTTTCCTACAATGATACTGGACTTTGAAGATGGGTCATGTTCTTACCAGTCACTGTTGGGGTCAAAGGTGTGACCCTCATTGGCACTGTGCTCATTACAGAAGAGAGCTGTTCTTGAACATTGGGAAGGTCAGTGAACTCAGACACAGATACAGCATGACTGGGCTCGCCAGTTATGGTCTGAAGTTCTCTGGGGTCAGAGCCTCGGGTTCCAATTGCAATGGTCAAGACACCCAGCTGTTTGAGAGCAGAGGCTGGTTCATCAATACTGTCAAATGATCTTCCACCAGTGATCAATATTAGGACCTGCGGAACTCCTGATGGCCGCCTGCTTCCGGCAGAGGCCGTGAAGACGTTATCCCTCAAGTACCGGAGAGCTGCTCCAGTGTTGAGGGGTCGTCCGCCTTTGTGCCTCAAACCTCTGACACTGTCAAGGACCTCTCTTTTTGTGGTGTACGTGTTCAGATAGAACTGGACGGCTGGATCGCTGCTGTACTGAACAACCGACACACGGTCTTTGCCATCATCCACACTGAGTGTGTCTACTTGTTTTTGGACAAAGTCTCTCATAGCTGGGAATCCACTTCTAGTAGCATCAGATCCATCCAGCAAAAACACCACATCCCTTCCTGCTGGCTGTCTGACCACTAAGAGACATGAGATTTACCATATGTTTAACTTGGTCAATCAAATATTTTGCAGCTAAAGAGAAACATCTTGAAATTGAACTCTTTCTTCGCAAGCACAACTATTTTGTAAAAAAAAAAAGATCCACTAGCTAACTGAACACAGCAAATCACATTTGGTTTCTTTTCACACTGTTTCCTACCATGATACTGGAGATTACAAAGGAGTCACGTTCTTACCGGTCACTGTTGGTGTCATGGGCGTGGCCCTCACTATCACTTTGCTCATTACAGAAGAGAGCTGTTCTTGGACACTGGGAAGGTCAGTGAACTCGGACACTGACAGAGCATAACTGGGCTCATATGATATTTTCTGCAGCTCTCTAGCATCTGAGGTCCTAGTTCCAATGCCAATCACATAAATGCCTTGCTGTTTGAGAGCTGAGCCTGGGCTATCTACATTATCAAAAGACCTTCCCCCAGTTAGTAAGATCAATATCTGTGGGACACCCTGCAGGCGTCTACTTCCAGAGGAGTTTGTAAAGACGTTGTCTCTGACGTATTGGAGAGCTGCCCCAGTGTTTAGGGGTCTTCCTCCTCTGTGTCTAAGCCCTCTGACCGAGTCCACCACATCCTCCCTTGTGGTATATGTGTTCAGATAGAAATGGACCTCTGGTTCTCTGCTGTACTGGACCACAGAGACATGGTCTTTGTTTTCTCCCACATTGATTTTCTCCACCACTCTCTCTACAAAATCACGCATGGCAGGAAAGCCATTCCTTGTGCCATCAGAACCATCCAGAAGGAATACAATATCTTTTCTGTCACGTGAAGCTGAGAAAAGACAGTAGGACAAAAAAATGAAAACCTTTCACAAAGCTTGTGAGATTATCTTTCACTGGCACACTAATATTTTAACAACACTAGCCTGGCCTACTTCTGTTTTAGAAAGACCACAGCATGCTACCAACTGGTTTGAAATGCACAAAAAACCGATACACACATCACATTCATTTATTTGCTTTTCCTCACTGTAGCTAAAATTAATAACTTTTGGAGCAAGCAACAGGATGTGTCTGACAACGTACCAATTACGGTTGGTAATTCTGGGGTGACTTCAAAAACTGCAGCTTCCACAGAGGACTCAAGTTGCTGTTGCACTTTGGGTAGGTCAGTAAGTTCAGACACAGATAGAGCATAACTGGGCTCGCCAGTTATGGTCTGAAGTTCTCTGGGGTCAGAGCCTCGGGTTCCAATTGCAATGGTCAAGACACCCAGCTGTTTGAGAGCAGAGGCTGGTTCATCAATACTGTCAAATGATCTTCCACCAGTGATCAATATTAGGACCTGCGGAACTCCTGAGGGCCGCCTGCTTCCGGCAGAGGCCGTGAAGACGTTATCCCTCAAGTACCGGAGAGCTGCTCCAGTGTTGAGGGGTCGTCCGCCTTTGTGCCTCAAACCTCTGACACTGTCAAGGACCTCTCTTTTTGTGGTGTACGTGTTCAGATAGAACTGGACGGCTGGATCGCTGCTGTACTGAACAACCGACACACGGTCTTTGCCATCATCCACACTGAGTGTGTCTACTTGTTTTTGGACAAAGTCTCTCATAGCTGGGAATCCACTTCTAGTAGCATCAGATCCATCCAGCAAAAACACCACATCCCTTCCTGCTGGCTGTCTGACCACTAAGAGACATGAGATTTACCATATGTTTAACTTGGTCAATCAAATATTTTGCAGCTAAAAAGCACCATGGTAAAAGTGAACTCTTTCTTTACAACCACAACTATTTTATAAAAAAAACAAAAACGAAAACAGAACAAAAAAAAAGGAAAAACAATCCACTGGCTGATTAAACACAGCAAAACCAAATGATTTCTTTTCACACTGTTTCCTACAATGATACTGGACTTTGAAGATGGGTCATGTTCTTACCAGTTACTGTTGGGGTCAAAGGTGTGACCCTCATTGGCACTGTGCTCATTACAGAAGAGAGCTGTTCTTGAACATTGGGAAGGTCAGTGAACTCAGACACAGATACAGCATGACTGGGCTCGCCAGTTATGGTCTGAAGTTCTCTGGGGTCAGAGCCTCGGGTTCCAATTGCAATGGTCAAGACACCCAGCTGTTTGAGAGCAGAGGCTGGTTCATCAATACTGTCAAATGATCTTCCACCAGTGATCAATATTAGGACCTGCGGAACTCCTGAGGGCCGCCTGCTTCCGGCAGAGGCCGTGAAGACGTTATCCCTCAAGTACCGGAGAGCTGCTCCAGTGTTGAGGGGTCGTCCGCCTTTGTGCCTCAAACCTCTGACACTGTCAAGGACCTCTCTTTTTGTGGTGTACGTGTTCAGATAGAACTGGACGGCTGGATCGCTGCTGTACTGAACAACCGACACACGGTCTTTGCCATCATCCACACTGAGTGTGTCTACTTGTTTTTGGACAAAGTCTCTCATAGCTGGGAATCCACTTCTAGTAGCATCAGATCCATCCAGCAAAAACACCACATCCCTTCCTGCTGGCTGTCTGACCACTAAGAGACATGAGATTTACCATATGTTTAACTTGGTCAATCAAATATTTTGCAGCTAAAAAGAACCATGGTAAAAGTGAACTCTTTCTTTACAACCACAACTATTTTATAAAAAAAAACAAAAACGAAAACAGAACAAAAAAAAAGGAAAAACAATCCACTGGCTGATTAAACACAGCAAAACCAAATGATTTCTTTTCACACTGTTTCCTACAATGATACTGGACTTTGAAGATGGGTCATGTTCTTACCAGTTACTGTTGGGGTCAAAGGTGTGACCCTCATTGGCACTGTGCTCATTACAGAAGAGAGCTGTTCTTGAACATTGGGAAGGTCAGTGAACTCAGACACAGATACAGCATGACTGGGCTCGCCAGTTATGGTCTGAAGTTCTCTGGGGTCAGAGCCTCGGGTTCCAATTGCAATGGTCAAGACACCCAGCTGTTTGAGAGCAGAGGCTGGTTCATCAATACTGTCAAATGATCTTCCACCAGTGATCAATATTAGGACCTGCGGAACTCCTGAGGGCCGCCTGCTTCCGGCAGAGGCCGTGAAGACGTTATCCCTCAAGTACCGGAGAGCTGCTCCAGTGTTGAGGGGTCGTCCGCCTTTGTGCCTCAAACCTCTGACACTGTCAAGGACCTCTCTTTTTGTGGTGTACGTGTTCAGATAGAACTGGACGGCTGGATCGCTGCTGTACTGAACAACCGACACACGGTCTTTGCCATCATCCACACTGAGTGTGTCTACTTGTTTTTGGACAAAGTCTCTCATAGCTGGGAATCCACTTCTAGTAGCATCAGATCCATCCAGCAAAAACACCACATCCCTTCCTGCTGGCTGTCTGACCACTAAGAGACATGAGATTTACCATATGTTTAACTTGGTCAATCAAATATTTTGCAGCTAAAAAGCACCATGGTAAAAGTGAACTCTTTCTTTACAACCACAACTATTTTATAAAAAAAACAAAAACGAAAACAGAACAAAAAAAAAGGAAAAACAATCCACTGGCTGATTAAACACAGCAAAACCAAATGATTTCTTTTCACACTGTTTCCTACAATGATACTGGACTTTGAAGATGGGTCATGTTCTTACCAGTTACTGTTGGGGTCAAAGGTGTGACCCTCATTGGCACTGTGCTCATTACAGAAGAGAGCTGTTCTTGAACATTGGGAAGGTCAGTGAACTCAGACACAGATACAGCATGACTGGGCTCGCCAGTTATGGTCTGAAGTTCTCTGGGGTCAGAGCCTCGGGTTCCAATTGCAATGGTCAAGACACCCAGCTGTTTGAGAGCAGAGGCTGGTTCATCAATACTGTCAAATGATCTTCCACCAGTGATCAATATTAGGACCTGCGGAACTCCTGAGGGCCGCCTGCTTCCGGCAGAGGCCGTGAAGACGTTATCCCTCAAGTACCGGAGAGCTGCTCCAGTGTTGAGGGGTCGTCCGCCTTTGTGCCTCAAACCTCTGACACTGTCAAGGACCTCTCTTTTTGTGGTGTACGTGTTCAGATAGAACTGGACGGCTGGATCGCTGCTGTACTGAACAACCGACACACGGTCTTTGCCATCATCCACACTGAGTGTGTCTACTTGTTTTTGGACAAAGTCTCTCATAGCTGGGAATCCACTTCTAGTAGCATCAGATCCATCCAGCAAAAACACCACATCCCTTCCTGCTGGCTGTCTGACCACTAAGAGACATGAGATTTACCATATGTTTAACTTGGTCAATCAAATATTTTGCAGCTAAAGAGAAACATCTTGAAATTGAACTCTTTCTTCGCAAGCACAACTATTAAAAAAAAAAAAAAAGACAATCCACTAGCTAACTGAACACAGCAAATCACATTTGGTTTCTTTTCACACTGTTTCCTACTATGATACTGGAGATTACAAAGGAGTCACGTTCTTACCGGTCACTGTTGGTGTCATGGGCGTGGCCCTCACTATCACTTTGCTCATTACAGAAGAGAGCTGTTCTTGGACACTGGGAAGGTCAGTGAACTCGGACACTGACAGAGCATAACTGGGCTCATATGATATTTTCTGCAGCTCTCTAGCATCTGAGGTCCTAGTTCCAATGCCAATCACATAAATGCCCTGCTGTTTGAGAGCTGAGGCTGGGCTATCTACATTGTCAAAAGACCTTCCCCCAGTTAGTAAGATCAATATCTGTGGGACACCCTGCAGGCGTCTACTTCCAGAGGAGTTTGTAAAGACGTTGTCTCTGACGTATTGGAGAGCTGCCCCAGTGTTTAGGGGTCTTCCTCCTCTGTGTCTAAGCCCTCTGACCGAGTCCACCACATCCTCCCTTGTGGTATATGTGTTCAGATAGAAATGGACCTCTGGTTCTCTGCTGTACTGGACCACAGAGACATGGTCTTTGTTTTCTCCCACATTGATTTTCTCCACCACTCTCTCTACAAAATCACGCATGGCAGGAAAGCCATTCCTTGTGCCATCAGAACCATCCAGAAGGAATACAATATCTTTTCTGTCACGTGAAGCTGAGAAAAGACAGTAGGACAAAAAAATGAAAACCTTTCACAAAGCTTGTGAGATTATCTTTCACTGGCACACTAATATTTTAACAACACTAGCCTGGCCTACTTCTGTTTTAGAAAGACCACAGCATGCTACCAACTGGTTTGAAATGCACAAAAAACCTATACACACATCACATTCATTTATTTGCTTTTCCTCACTGTAGCTAAAATTAATAACTTTTGGAGCAAGCAACAGGATGTGTCTGACAACGTACCAATTACGGTTGGTAATTCTGGGGTGACTTCAAAAACTGCAGCTTCCACAGAGGACTCAAGTTGCTGTTGCACTTTGGGTAGGTCAGTAAGTTCAGACACAGATAGAGCATAACTGGGCTCGCCAGTTATGGTCTGAAGTTCTCTGGGGTCAGAGCCTCGGGTTCCAATTGCAATGGTCAAGACACCCAGCTGTTTGAGAGCAGAGGCTGGTTCATCAATACTGTCAAATGATCTTCCACCAGTGATCAATATTAGGACCTGCGGAACTCCTGAGGGCCGCCTGCTTCCGGCAGAGGCCGTGAAGACGTTATCCCTCAAGTACCGGAGAGCTGCTCCAGTGTTGAGGGGTCGTCCGCCTTTGTGCCTCAAACCTCTGACACTGTCAAGGACCTCTCTTTTTGTGGTGTACGTGTTCAGATAGAACTGGACGGCTGGATCGCTGCTGTACTGAACAACCGACACACGGTCTTTGCCATCATCCACACTGAGTGTGTCTACTTGTTTTTGGACAAAGTCTCTCATAGCTGGGAATCCACTTCTAGTAGCATCAGATCCATCCAGCAAAAACACCACATCCCTTCCTGCTGGCTGTCTGACCACTAAGAGACATGAGATTTACCATATGTTTAACTTGGTCAATCAAATATTTTGCAGCTAAAAAGCACCATGGTAAAAGTGAACTCTTTCTTTACAACCACAACTATTTTATAAAAAAAACAAAAACGAAAACAGAACAAAAAAAAAGGAAAAACAATCCACTGGCTGATTAAACACAGCAAAACCAAATGATTTCTTTTCACACTGTTTCCTACAATGATACTGGACTTTGAAGATGGGTCATGTTCTTACCAGTTACTGTTGGGGTCAAAGGTGTGACCCTCATTGGCACTGTGCTCATTACAGAAGAGAGCTGTTCTTGAACATTGGGAAGGTCAGTGAACTCAGACACAGATACAGCATGACTGGGCTCGCCAGTTATGGTCTGAAGTTCTCTGGGGTCAGAGCCTCGGGTTCCAATTGCAATGGTCAAGACACCCAGCTGTTTGAGAGCAGAGGCTGGTTCATCAATACTGTCAAATGATCTTCCACCAGTGATCAATATTAGGACCTGCGGAACTCCTGAGGGCCGCCTGCTTCCGGCAGAGGCCGTGAAGACGTTATCCCTCAAGTACCGGAGAGCTGCTCCAGTGTTGAGGGGTCGTCCGCCTTTGTGCCTCAAACCTCTGACACTGTCAAGGACCTCTCTTTTTGTGGTGTAAGTGTTCAGATAGAACTGGACGGCTGGATCGCTGCTGTACTGAACAACCGACACACGGTCTTTGCCATCATCCACACTGAGTGTGTCTACTTGTTTTTGGACAAAGTCTCTCATAGCTGGGAATCCACTTCTAGTAGCATCAGATCCATCCAGCAAAAACACCACATCCCTTCCTGCTGGCTGTCTGACCACTAAGAGACATGAGATTTACCATATGTTTAACTTGGTCAATCAAATATTTTGCAGCTAAAGAGAAACATCTTGAAATTGAACTCTTTCTTCTCAAGCACAACTATTAAAAAAAAAAAAAAAGACAATCCACTAGCTAACTGAACACAGCAAATCACATTTGGTTTCTTTTCACACTGTTTCCTACTATGATACTGGAGATTACAAAGGAGTCACGTTCTTACCGGTCACTGTTGGTGTCATGGGCGTGGCCCTCACTATCACTTTGCTCATTACAGAAGAGAGCTGTTCTTGGACACTGGGAAGGTCAGTGAACTCGGACACTGACAGAGCATAACTGGGCTCATATGATATTTTCTGCAGCTCTCTAGCATCTGAGGTCCTAGTTCCAATGCCAATCACATAAATGCCCTGCTGTTTGAGAGCTGAGGCTGGGCTATCTACATTGTCAAAAGACCTTCCCCCAGTTAGTAAGATCAATATCTGTGGGACACCCTGCAGGCGTCTACTTCCAGAGGAGTTTGTAAAGACGTTGTCTCTGACGTATTGGAGAGCTGCCCCAGTGTTTAGGGGTCTTCCTCCTCTGTGTCTAAGCCCTCTGACCGAGTCCACCACATCCTCCCTTGTGGTATATGTGTTCAGATAGAAATGGACCTCTGGTTCTCTGCTGTACTGGACCACAGAGACATGGTCTTTGTTTTCTCCCACATTGATTTTCTCCACCACTCTCTCTACAAAATCACGCATGGCAGGAAAGCCATTCCTTGTGCCATCAGAACCATCCAGAAGGAATACAATATCTTTTCTGTCACGTGAAGCTGAGAAAAGACAGTAGGACAAAAAAATGAAAACCTTTCACAAAGCTTGTGAGATTATCTTTCACTGGCACACTAATATTTTAACAACACTAGCCTGGCCTACTTCTGTTTTAGAAAGACCACAGCATGCTACCAACTGGTTTGAAATGCACAAAAAACCTATACACACATCACATTCATTTATTTGCTTTTCCTCACTGTAGCTAAAATTAATAACTTTTGGAGCAAGCAACAGGATGTGTCTGACAACGTACCAATTACGGTTGGTAATTCTGGGGTGACTTCAAAAACTGCAGCTTCCACAGAGGACTCAAGTTGCTGTTGCACTTTGGGTAGGTCAGTAAGTTCAGACACAGATAGAGCATAACTGGGCTCGCCAGTTATGGTCTGAAGTTCTCTGGGGTCAGAGCCTCGGGTTCCAATTGCAATGGTCAAGACACCCAGCTGTTTGAGAGCAGAGGCTGGTTCATCAATACTGTCAAATGATCTTCCACCAGTGATCAATATTAGGACCTGCGGAACTCCTGAGGGCCGCCTGCTTCCAGCAGAGGCCGTGAAGACGTTATCCCTCAAGTACCGGAGAGCTGCTCCAGTGTTGAGGGGTCGTCCGCCTTTGTGCCTCAAACCTCTGACACTGTCAAGGACCTCTCTTTTTGTGGTGTACGTGTTCAGATAGAACTGGACGGCTGGATCGCTGCTGTGCTGAACAACCGACACACGGTCTTTGCCATCATCCACACTGAGTGTGTCTACTTGTTTTTGGACAAAGTCTCTCATAGCTGGGAATCCACTTCTAGTAGCATCAGATCCATCCAGCAAAAACACCACATCCCTTCCTGCTGGCTGTCTGACCACTAAGAGACATGAGATTTACCATATGTTTAACTTGGTCAATCAAATATTTTGCAGCTAAAAAGCACCATGGTAAAAGTGAACTCTTTCTTTACAACCACAACTATTTTATAAAAAAAACAAAAACGAAAACAGAACAAAAAAAAAGGAAAAACAATCCACTGGCTGATTAAACACAGCAAAACCAAATGATTTCTTTTCACACTGTTTCCTACAATGATACTGGACTTTGAAGATGGGTCATGTTCTTACCAGTTACTGTTGGGGTCAAAGGTGTGACCCTCATTGGCACTGTGCTCATTACAGAAGAGAGCTGTTCTTGAACATTGGGAAGGTCAGTGAACTCAGACACAGATACAGCATGACTGGGCTCGCCAGTTATGGTCTGAAGTTCTCTGGGGTCAGAGCCTCGGGTTCCAATTGCAATGGTCAAGACACCCAGCTGTTTGAGAGCAGAGGCTGGTTCATCAATACTGTCAAATGATCTTCCACCAGTGATCAATATTAGGACCTGCGGAACTCCTGAGGGCCGCCTGCTTCCGGCAGAGGCCGTGAAGACGTTATCCCTCAAGTACCGGAGAGCTGCTCCAGTGTTGAGGGGTCGTCCGCCTTTGTGCCTCAAACCTCTGACACTGTCAAGGACCTCTCTTTTTGTGGTGTACGTGTTCAGATAGAACTGGACGGCTGGATCGCTGCTGTACTGAACAACCGACACACGGTCTTTGCCATCATCCACACTGAGTGTGTCTACTTGTTTTTGGACAAAGTCTCTCATAGCTGGGAATCCACTTCTAGTAGCATCAGATCCATCCAGCAAAAACACCACATCCCTTCCTGCTGGCTGTCTGACCACTAAGAGACATGAGATTTACCATATGTTTAACTTGGTCAATCAAATATTTTGCAGCTAAAGAGAAACATCTTGAAATTGAACTCTTTCTTCGCAAGCACAACTATTAAAAAAAAAAAAAAAGACAATCCACTAGCTAACTGAACACAGCAAATCACATTTGGTTTCTTTTCACACTGTTTCCTACTATGATACTGGAGATTACAAAGGAGTCACGTTCTTACCGGTCACTGTTGGTGTCATGGGCGTGGCCCTCACTATCACTTTGCTCATTACAGAAGAGAGCTGTTCTTGGACACTGGGAAGGTCAGTGAACTCGGACACTGACAGAGCATAACTGGGCTCATATGATATTTTCTGCAGCTCTCTAGCATCTGAGGTCCTAGTTCCAATGCCAATCACATAAATGCCCTGCTGTTTGAGAGCTGAGGCTGGGCTATCTACATTGTCAAAAGACCTTCCCCCAGTTAGTAAGATCAATATCTGTGGGACACCCTGCAGGCGTCTACTTCCAGAGGAGTTTGTAAAGACGTTGTCTCTGACGTATTGGAGAGCTGCCCCAGTGTTTAGGGGTCTTCCTCCTCTGTGTCTAAGCCCTCTGACCGAGTCCACCACATCCTCCCTTGTGGTATATGTGTTCAGATAGAAATGGACCTCTGGTTCTCTGCTGTACTGGACCACAGAGACATGGTCTTTGTTTTCTCCCACATTGATTTTCTCCACCACTCTCTCTACAAAATCACGCATGGCAGGAAAGCCATTCCTTGTGCCATCAGAACCATCCAGAAGGAATACAATATCTTTTCTGTCACGTGAAGCTGAGAAAAGACAGTAGGACAAAAAAATGAAAACCTTTCACAAAGCTTGTGAGATTATCTTTCACTGGCACACTAATATTTTAACAACACTAGCCTGGCCTACTTCTGTTTTAGAAAGACCACAGCATGCTACCAACTGGTTTGAAATGCACAAAAAACCTATACACACATCACATTCATTTATTTGCTTTTCCTCACTGTAGCTAAAATTAATAACTTTTGGAGCAAGCAACAGGATGTGTCTGACAACGTACCAATTACGGTTGGTAATTCTGGGGTGACTTCAAAAACTGCAGCTTCCACAGAGGACTCAAGTTGCTGTTGCACTTTGGGTAGGTCAGTAAGTTCAGACACAGATAGAGCATAACTGGGCTCGCCAGTTATGGTCTGAAGTTCTCTGGGGTCAGAGCCTCGGGTTCCAATTGCAATGGTCAAGACACCCAGCTGTTTGAGAGCAGAGGCTGGTTCATCAATACTGTCAAATGATCTTCCACCAGTGATCAATATTAGGACCTGCGGAACTCCTGAGGGCCGCCTGCTTCCGGCAGAGGCCGTGAAGACGTTATCCCTCAAGTACCGGAGAGCTGCTCCAGTGTTGAGGGGTCGTCCGCCTTTGTGCCTCAAACCTCTGACACTGTCAAGGACCTCTCTTTTTGTGGTGTACGTGTTCAGATAGAACTGGACGGCTGGATCGCTGCTGTACTGAACAACCGACACACGGTCTTTGCCATCATCCACACTGAGTGTGTCTACTTGTTTTTGGACAAAGTCTCTCATAGCTGGGAATCCACTTCTAGTAGCATCAGATCCATCCAGCAAAAACACCACATCCCTTCCTGCTGGCTGTCTGACCACTAAGAGACATGAGATTTACCATATGTTTAACTTGGTCAATCAAATATTTTGCAGCTAAAAAGAACCATGGTAAAAGTGAACTCTTTCTTTACAACCACAACTATTTTATAAAAAAAAACAAAAACGAAAACAGAACAAAAAAAAAGGAAAAACAATCCACTGGCTGATTAAACACAGCAAAACCAAATGATTTCTTTTCACACTGTTTCCTACAATGATACTGGACTTTGAAGATGGGTCATGTTCTTACCAGTTACTGTTGGGGTCAAAGGTGTGACCCTCATTGGCACTGTGCTCATTACAGAAGAGAGCTGTTCTTGAACATTGGGAAGGTCAGTGAACTCAGACACAGATACAGCATGACTGGGCTCGCCAGTTATGGTCTGAAGTTCTCTGGGGTCAGAGCCTCGGGTTCCAATTGCAATGGTCAAGACACCCAGCTGTTTGAGAGCAGAGGCTGGTTCATCAATACTGTCAAATGATCTTCCACCAGTGATCAATATTAGGACCTGCGGAACTCCTGAGGGCCGCCTGCTTCCGGCAGAGGCCGTGAAGACGTTATCCCTCAAGTACCGGAGAGCTGCTCCAGTGTTGAGGGGTCGTCCGCCTTTGTGCCTCAAACCTCTGACACTGTCAAGGACCTCTCTTTTTGTGGTGTACGTGTTCAGATAGAACTGGACGGCTGGATCGCTGCTGTACTGAACAACCGACACACGGTCTTTGCCATCATCCACACTGAGTGTGTCTACTTGTTTTTGGACAAAGTCTCTCATAGCTGGGAATCCACTTCTAGTAGCATCAGATCCATCCAGCAAAAACACCACATCCCTTCCTGCTGGCTGTCTGACCACTAAGAGACATGAGATTTACCATATGTTTAACTTGGTCAATCAAATATTTTGCAGCTAAAGAGAAACATCTTGAAATTGAACTCTTTCTTCGCAAGCACAACTATTAAAAAAAAAAAAAAAGACAATCCACTAGCTAACTGAACACAGCAAATCACATTTGGTTTCTTTTCACACTGTTTCCTACTATGATACTGGAGATTACAAAGGAGTCACGTTCTTACCGGTCACTGTTGGTGTCATGGGCGTGGCCCTCACTATCACTTTGCTCATTACAGAAGAGAGCTGTTCTTGGACACTGGGAAGGTCAGTGAACTCGGACACTGACAGAGCATAACTGGGCTCATATGATATTTTCTGCAGCTCTCTAGCATCTGAGGTCCTAGTTCCAATGCCAATCACATAAATGCCCTGCTGTTTGAGAGCTGAGGCTGGGCTATCTACATTGTCAAAAGACCTTCCCCCAGTTAGTAAGATCAATATCTGTGGGACACCCTGCAGGCGTCTACTTCCAGAGGAGTTTGTAAAGACGTTGTCTCTGACGTATTGGAGAGCTGCCCCAGTGTTTAGGGGTCTTCCTCCTCTGTGTCTAAGCCCTCTGACCGAGTCCACCACATCCTCCCTTGTGGTATATGTGTTCAGATAGAAATGGACCTCTGGTTCTCTGCTGTACTGGACCACAGAGACATGGTCTTTGTTTTCTCCCACATTGATTTTCTCCACCACTCTCTCTACAAAATCACGCATGGCAGGAAAGCCATTCCTTGTGCCATCAGAACCATCCAGAAGGAATACAATATCTTTTCTGTCACGTGAAGCTGAGAAAAGACAGTAGGACAAAAAAATGAAAACCTTTCACAAAGCTTGTGAGATTATCTTTCACTGGCACACTAATATTTTAACAACACTAGCCTGGCCTACTTCTGTTTTAGAAAGACCACAGCATGCTACCAACTGGTTTGAAATGCACAAAAAACCTATACACACATCACATTCATTTATTTGCTTTTCCTCACTGTAGCTAAAATTAATAACTTTTGGAGCAAGCAACAGGATGTGTCTGACAACGTACCAATTACGGTTGGTAATTCTGGGGTGACTTCAAAAACTGCAGCTTCCACAGAGGACTCAAGTTGCTGTTGCACTTTGGGTAGGTCAGTAAGTTCAGACACAGATAGAGCATAACTGGGCTCGCCAGTTATGGTCTGAAGTTCTCTGGGGTCAGAGCCTCGGGTTCCAATTGCAATGGTCAAGACACCCAGCTGTTTGAGAGCAGAGGCTGGTTCATCAATACTGTCAAATGATCTTCCACCAGTGATCAATATTAGGACCTGCGGAACTCCTGAGGGCCGCCTGCTTCCGGCAGAGGCCGTGAAGACGTTATCCCTCAAGTACCGGAGAGCTGCTCCAGTGTTGAGGGGTCGTCCGCCTTTGTGCCTCAAACCTCTGACACTGTCAAGGACCTCTCTTTTTGTGGTGTACGTGTTCAGATAGAACTGGACGGCTGGATCGCTGCTGTACTGAACAACCGACACACGGTCTTTGCCATCATCCACACTGAGTGTGTCTACTTGTTTTTGGACAAAGTCTCTCATAGCTGGGAATCCACTTCTAGTAGCATCAGATCCATCCAGCAAAAACACCACATCCCTTCCTGCTGGCTGTCTGACCACTAAGAGACATGAGATTTACCATATGTTTAACTTGGTCAATCAAATATTTTGCAGCTAAAAAGAACCATGGTAAAAGTGAACTCTTTCTTTACAACCACAACTATTTTATAAAAAAAACAAAAACGAAAACAGAACAAAAAAAAAGGAAAAACAATCCACTGGCTGATTAAACACAGCAAAACCAAATGATTTCTTTTCACACTGTTTCCTACAATGATACTGGACTTTGAAGATGGGTCATGTTCTTACCAGTTACTGTTGGGGTCAAAGGTGTGACCCTCATTGGCACTGTGCTCATTACAGAAGAGAGCTGTTCTTGAACATTGGGAAGGTCAGTGAACTCAGACACAGATACAGCATGACTGGGCTCGCCAGTTATGGTCTGAAGTTCTCTGGGGTCAGAGCCTCGGGTTCCAATTGCAATGGTCAAGACACCCAGCTGTTTGAGAGCAGAGGCTGGTTCATCAATACTGTCAAATGATCTTCCACCAGTGATCAATATTAGGACCTGCGGAACTCCTGAGGGCCGCCTGCTTCCGGCAGAGGCCGTGAAGACGTTATCCCTCAAGTACCGGAGAGCTGCTCCAGTGTTGAGGGGTCGTCCGCCTTTGTGCCTCAAACCTCTGACACTGTCAAGGACCTCTCTTTTTGTGGTGTACGTGTTCAGATAGAACTGGACGGCTGGATCGCTGCTGTACTGAACAACCGACACACGGTCTTTGCCATCATCCACACTGAGTGTGTCTACTTGTTTTTGGACAAAGTCTCTCATAGCTGGGAATCCACTTCTAGTAGCATCAGATCCATCCAGCAAAAACACCACATCCCTTCCTGCTGGCTGTCTGACCACTAAGAGACATGAGATTTACCATATGTTTAACTTGGTCAATCAAATATTTTGCAGCTAAAGAGAAACATCTTGAAATTGAACTCTTTCTTCGCAAGCACAACTATTTAAAAAAAAAAAAAAGACAATCCACTAGCTAACTGAACACAGCAAATCACATTTGGTTTCTTTTCACACTGTTTCCTACTATGATACTGGAGATTACAAAGGAGTCACGTTCTTACCGGTCACTGTTGGTGTCATGGGCGTGGCCCTCACTATCACTTTGCTCATTACAGAAGAGAGCTGTTCTTGGACACTGGGAAGGTCAGTGAACTCGGACACTGACAGAGCATAACTGGGCTCATATGATATTTTCTGCAGCTCTCTAGCATCTGAGGTCCTAGTTCCAATGCCAATCACATAAATGCCCTGCTGTTTGAGAGCTGAGGCTGGGCTATCTACATTGTCAAAAGACCTTCCCCCAGTTAGTAAGATCAATATCTGTGGGACACCCTGCAGGCGTCTACTTCCAGAGGAGTTTGTAAAGACGTTGTCTCTGACGTATTGGAGAGCTGCCCCAGTGTTTAGGGGTCTTCCTCCTCTGTGTCTAAGCCCTCTGACCGAGTCCACCACATCCTCCCTTGTGGTATATGTGTTCAGATAGAAATGGACCTCTGGTTCTCTGCTGTACTGGACCACAGAGACATGGTCTTTGTTTTCTCCCACATTGATTTTCTCCACCACTCTCTCTACAAAATCACGCATGGCAGGAAAGCCATTCCTTGTGCCATCAGAACCATCCAGAAGGAATACAATATCTTTTCTGTCACGTGAAGCTGAGAAAAGACAGTAGGACAAAAAAATGAAAACCTTTCACAAAGCTTGTGAGATTATCTTTCACTGGCACACTAATATTTTAACAACACTAGCCTGGCCTACTTCTGTTTTAGAAAGACCACAGCATGCTACCAACTGGTTTGAAATGCACAAAAAACCTATACACACATCACATTCATTTATTTGCTTTTCCTCACTGTAGCTAAAATTAATAACTTTTGGAGCAAGCAACAGGATGTGTCTGACAACGTACCAATTACGGTTGGTAATTCTGGGGTGACTTCAAAAACTGCAGCTTCCACAGAGGACTCAAGTTGCTGTTGCACTTTGGGTAGGTCAGTAAGTTCAGACACAGATAGAGCATAACTGGGCTCGCCAGTTATGGTCTGAAGTTCTCTGGGGTCAGAGCCTCGGGTTCCAATTGCAATGGTCAAGACACCCAGCTGTTTGAGAGCAGAGGCTGGTTCATCAATACTGTCAAATGATCTTCCACCAGTGATCAATATTAGGACCTGCGGAACTCCTGAGGGCCGCCTGCTTCCGGCAGAGGCCGTGAAGACGTTATCCCTCAAGTACCGGAGAGCTGCTCCAGTGTTGAGGGGTCGTCCGCCTTTGTGCCTCAAACCTCTGACACTGTCAAGGACCTCTCTTTTTGTGGTGTAAGTGTTCAGATAGAACTGGACGGCTGGATCGCTGCTGTACTGAACAACCGACACACGGTCTTTGCCATCATCCACACTGAGTGTGTCTACTTGTTTTTGGACAAAGTCTCTCATAGCTGGGAATCCACTTCTAGTAGCATCAGATCCATCCAGCAAAAACACCACATCCCTTCCTGCTGGCTGTCTGACCACTAAGAGACATGAGATTTACCATATGTTTAACTTGGTCAATCAAATATTTTGCAGCTAAAAAGCACCATGGTAAAAGTGAACTCTTTCTTTACAACCACAACTATTTTATAAAAAAAAAACAAAAACGAAAACAGAACAAAAAAAAAGGAAAAACAATCCACTGGCTGATTAAACACAGCAAAACCAAATGATTTCTTTTCACACTGTTTCCTACAATGATACTGGACTTTGAAGATGGGTCATGTTCTTACCAGTTACTGTTGGGGTCAAAGGTGTGACCCTCATTGGCACTGTGCTCATTACAGAAGAGAGCTGTTCTTGAACATTGGGAAGGTCAGTGAACTCAGACACAGATACAGCATGACTGGGCTCGCCAGTTATGGTCTGAAGTTCTCTGGGGTCAGAGCCTCGGGTTCCAATTGCAATGGTCAAGACACCCAGCTGTTTGAGAGCAGAGGCTGGTTCATCAATACTGTCAAATGATCTTCCACCAGTGATCAATATTAGGACCTGCGGAACTCCTGAGGGCCGCCTGCTTCCGGCAGAGGCCGTGAAGACGTTATCCCTCAAGTACCGGAGAGCTGCTCCAGTGTTGAGGGGTCGTCCGCCTTTGTGCCTCAAACCTCTGACACTGTCAAGGACCTCTCTTTTTGTGGTGTACGTGTTCAGATAGAACTGGACGGCTGGATCGCTGCTGTACTGAACAACCGACACACGGTCTTTGCCATCATCCACACTGAGTGTGTCTACTTGTTTTTGGACAAAGTCTCTCATAGCTGGGAATCCACTTCTAGTAGCATCAGATCCATCCAGCAAAAACACCACATCCCTTCCTGCTGGCTGTCTGACCACTAAGAGACATGAGATTTACCATATGTTTAACTTGGTCAATCAAATATTTTGCAGCTAAAGAGAAACATCTTGAAATTGAACTCTTTCTTCGCAAGCACAACTATTTTGTAAAAAAAAAAAGATCCACTAGCTAACTGAACACAGCAAATCACATTTGGTTTCTTTTCACACTGTTTCCTACCATGATACTGGAGATTACAAAGGAGTCACGTTCTTACCGGTCACTGTTGGTGTCATGGGCGTGGCCCTCACTATCACTTTGCTCATTACAGAAGAGAGCTGTTCTTGGACACTGGGAAGGTCAGTGAACTCGGACACTGACAGAGCATAACTGGGCTCATATGATATTTTCTGCAGCTCTCTAGCATCTGAGGTCCTAGTTCCAATGCCAATCACATAAATGCCCTGCTGTTTGAGAGCTGAGGCTGGGCTATCTACATTGTCAAAAGACCTTCCCCCAGTTAGTAAGATCAATATCTGTGGGACACCCTGCAGGCGTCTACTTCCAGAGGAGTTTGTAAAGACGTTGTCTCTGACGTATTGGAGAGCTGCCCCAGTGTTTAGGGGTCTTCCTCCTCTGTGTCTAAGCCCTCTGACCGAGTCCACCACATCCTCCCTTGTGGTATATGTGTTCAGATAGAAATGGACCTCTGGTTCTCTGCTGTACTGGACCACAGAGACATGGTCTTTGTTTTCTCCCACATTGATTTTCTCCACCACTCTCTCTACAAAATCACGCATGGCAGGAAAGCCATTCCTTGTGCCATCAGAACCATCCAGAAGGAATACAATATCTTTTCTGTCACGTGAAGCTGAGAAAAGACAGTAGGACAAAAAAATGAAAACCTTTCACAAAGCTTGTGAGATTATCTTTCACTGGCACACTAATATTTTAACAACACTAGCCTGGCCTACTTCTGTTTTAGAAAGACCACAGCATGCTACCAACTGGTTTGAAATGCACAAAAAACCTATACACACATCACATTCATTTATTTGCTTTTCCTCACTGTAGCTAAAATTAATAACTTTTGGAGCAAGCAACAGGATGTGTCTGACAACGTACCAATTACGGTTGGTAATTCTGGGGTGACTTCAAAAACTGCAGCTTCCACAGAGGACTCAAGTTGCTGTTGCACTTTGGGTAGGTCAGTAAGTTCAGACACAGATAGAGCATAACTGGGCTCGCCAGTTATGGTCTGAAGTTCTCTGGGGTCAGAGCCTCGGGTTCCAATTGCAATGGTCAAGACACCCAGCTGTTTGAGAGCAGAGGCTGGTTCATCAATACTGTCAAATGATCTTCCACCAGTGATCAATATTAGGACCTGCGGAACTCCTGAGGGCCGCCTGCTTCCGGCAGAGGCCGTGAAGACGTTATCCCTCAAGTACCGGAGAGCTGCTCCAGTGTTGAGGGGTCGTCCGCCTTTGTGCCTCAAACCTCTGACACTGTCAAGGACCTCTCTTTTTGTGGTGTACGTGTTCAGATAGAACTGGACGGCTGGATCGCTGCTGTACTGAACAACCGACACACGGTCTTTGCCATCATCCACACTGAGTGTGTCTACTTGTTTTTGGACAAAGTCTCTCATAGCTGGGAATCCACTTCTAGTAGCATCAGATCCATCCAGCAAAAACACCACATCCCTTCCTGCTGGCTGTCTGACCACTAAGAGACATGAGATTTACCATATGTTTAACTTGGTCAATCAAATATTTTGCAGCTAAAAAGCACCATGGTAAAAGTGAACTCTTTCTTTACAACCACAACTATTTTATAAAAAAAACAAAAACGAAAACAGAACAAAAAAAAAGGAAAAACAATCCACTGGCTGATTAAACACAGCAAAACCAAATGATTTCTTTTCACACTGTTTCCTACAATGATACTGGACTTTGAAGATGGGTCATGTTCTTACCAGTTACTGTTGGGGTCAAAGGTGTGACCCTCATTGGCACTGTGCTCATTACAGAAGAGAGCTGTTCTTGAACATTGGGAAGGTCAGTGAACTCAGACACAGATACAGCATGACTGGGCTCGCCAGTTATGGTCTGAAGTTCTCTGGGGTCAGAGCCTCGGGTTCCAATTGCAATGGTCAAGACACCCAGCTGTTTGAGAGCAGAGGCTGGTTCATCAATACTGTCAAATGATCTTCCACCAGTGATCAATATTAGGACCTGCGGAACTCCTGAGGGCCGCCTGCTTCCGGCAGAGGCCGTGAAGACGTTATCCCTCAAGTACCGGAGAGCTGCTCCAGTGTTGAGGGGTCGTCCGCCTTTGTGCCTCAAACCTCTGACACTGTCAAGGACCTCTCTTTTTGTGGTGTACGTGTTCAGATAGAACTGGACGGCTGGATCGCTGCTGTACTGAACAACCGACACACGGTCTTTGCCATCATCCACACTGAGTGTGTCTACTTGTTTTTGGACAAAGTCTCTCATAGCTGGGAATCCACTTCTAGTAGCATCAGATCCATCCAGCAAAAACACCACATCCCTTCCTGCTGGCTGTCTGACCACTAAGAGACATGAGATTTACCATATGTTTAACTTGGTCAATCAAATATTTTGCAGCTAAAGAGAAACATCTTGAAATTGAACTCTTTCTTCGCAAGCACAACTATTTAAAAAAAAAAAAAAGACAATCCACTAGCTAACTGAACACAGCAAATCACATTTGGTTTCTTTTCACACTGTTTCCTACTATGATACTGGAGATTACAAAGGAGTCACGTTCTTACCGGTCACTGTTGGTGTCATGGGCGTGGCCCTCACTATCACTTTGCTCATTACAGAAGAGAGCTGTTCTTGGACACTGGGAAGGTCAGTGAACTCGGACACTGACAGAGCATAACTGGGCTCATATGATATTTTCTGCAGCTCTCTAGCATCTGAGGTCCTAGTTCCAATGCCAATCACATAAATGCCCTGCTGTTTGAGAGCTGAGGCTGGGCTATCTACATTGTCAAAAGACCTTCCCCCAGTTAGTAAGATCAATATCTGTGGGACACCCTGCAGGCGTCTACTTCCAGAGGAGTTTGTAAAGACGTTGTCTCTGACGTATTGGAGAGCTGCCCCAGTGTTTAGGGGTCTTCCTCCTCTGTGTCTAAGCCCTCTGACCGAGTCCACCACATCCTCCCTTGTGGTATATGTGTTCAGATAGAAATGGACCTCTGGTTCTCTGCTGTACTGGACCACAGAGACATGGTCTTTGTTTTCTCCCACATTGATTTTCTCCACCACTCTCTCTACAAAATCACGCATGGCAGGAAAGCCATTCCTTGTGCCATCAGAACCATCCAGAAGGAATACAATATCTTTTCTGTCACGTGAAGCTGAGAAAAGACAGTAGGACAAAAAAATGAAAACCTTTCACAAAGCTTGTGAGATTATCTTTCACTGGCACACTAATATTTTAACAACACTAGCCTGGCCTACTTCTGTTTTAGAAAGACCACAGCATGCTACCAACTGGTTTGAAATGCACAAAAAACCTATACACACATCACATTCATTTATTTGCTTTTCCTCACTGTAGCTAAAATTAATAACTTTTGGAGCAAGCAACAGGATGTGTCTGACAACGTACCAATTACGGTTGGTAATTCTGGGGTGACTTCAAAAACTGCAGCTTCCACAGAGGACTCAAGTTGCTGTTGCACTTTGGGTAGGTCAGTAAGTTCAGACACAGATAGAGCATAACTGGGCTCGCCAGTTATGGTCTGAAGTTCTCTGGGGTCAGAGCCTCGGGTTCCAATTGCAATGGTCAAGACACCCAGCTGTTTGAGAGCAGAGGCTGGTTCATCAATACTGTCAAATGATCTTCCACCAGTGATCAATATTAGGACCTGCGGAACTCCTGAGGGCCGCCTGCTTCCGGCAGAGGCCGTGAAGACGTTATCCCTCAAGTACCGGAGAGCTGCTCCAGTGTTGAGGGGTCGTCCGCCTTTGTGCCTCAAACCTCTGACACTGTCAAGGACCTCTCTTTTTGTGGTGTACGTGTTCAGATAGAACTGGACGGCTGGATCGCTGCTGTACTGAACAACCGACACACGGTCTTTGCCATCATCCACACTGAGTGTGTCTACTTGTTTTTGGACAAAGTCTCTCATAGCTGGGAATCCACTTCTAGTAGCATCAGATCCATCCAGCAAAAACACCACATCCCTTCCTGCTGGCTGTCTGACCACTAAGAGACATGAGATTTACCATATGTTTAACTTGGTCAATCAAATATTTTGCAGCTAAAAAGCACCATGGTAAAAGTGAACTCTTTCTTTACAACCACAACTATTTTATAAAAAAAACAAAAACGAAAACAGAACAAAAAAAAAGGAAAAACAATCCACTGGCTGATTAAACACAGCAAAACCAAATGATTTCTTTTCACACTGTTTCCTACAATGATACTGGACTTTGAAGATGGGTCATGTTCTTACCAGTTACTGTTGGGGTCAAAGGTGTGACCCTCATTGGCACTGTGCTCATTACAGAAGAGAGCTGTTCTTGAACATTGGGAAGGTCAGTGAACTCAGACACAGATACAGCATGACTGGGCTCGCCAGTTATGGTCTGAAGTTCTCTGGGGTCAGAGCCTCGGGTTCCAATTGCAATGGTCAAGACACCCAGCTGTTTGAGAGCAGAGGCTGGTTCATCAATACTGTCAAATGATCTTCCACCAGTGATCAATATTAGGACCTGCGGAACTCCTGAGGGCCGCCTGCTTCCGGCAGAGGCCGTGAAGACGTTATCCCTCAAGTACCGGAGAGCTGCTCCAGTGTTGAGGGGTCGTCCGCCTTTGTGCCTCAAACCTCTGACACTGTCAAGGACCTCTCTTTTTGTGGTGTACGTGTTCAGATAGAACTGGACGGCTGGATCGCTGCTGTACTGAACAACCGACACACGGTCTTTGCCATCATCCACACTGAGTGTGTCTACTTGTTTTTGGACAAAGTCTCTCATAGCTGGGAATCCACTTCTAGTAGCATCAGATCCATCCAGCAAAAACACCACATCCCTTCCTGCTGGCTGTCTGACCACTAAGAGACATGAGATTTACCATATGTTTAACTTGGTCAATCAAATATTTTGCAGCTAAAGAGAAACATCTTGAAATTGAACTCTTTCTTCGCAAGCACAACTATTTAAAAAAAAAAAAAAAGACAATCCACTAGCTAACTGAACACAGCAAATCACATTTGGTTTCTTTTCACACTGTTTCCTACTATGATACTGGAGATTACAAAGGAGTCACGTTCTTACCGGTCACTGTTGGTGTCATGGGCGTGGCCCTCACTATCACTTTGCTCATTACAGAAGAGAGCTGTTCTTGGACACTGGGAAGGTCAGTGAACTCGGACACTGACAGAGCATAACTGGGCTCATATGATATTTTCTGCAGCTCTCTAGCATCTGAGGTCCTAGTTCCAATGCCAATCACATAAATGCCCTGCTGTTTGAGAGCTGAGGCTGGGCTATCTACATTGTCAAAAGACCTTCCCCCAGTTAGTAAGATCAATATCTGTGGGACACCCTGCAGGCGTCTACTTCCAGAGGAGTTTGTAAAGACGTTGTCTCTGACGTATTGGAGAGCTGCCCCAGTGTTTAGGGGTCTTCCTCCTCTGTGTCTAAGCCCTCTGACCGAGTCCACCACATCCTCCCTTGTGGTATATGTGTTCAGATAGAAATGGACCTCTGGTTCTCTGCTGTACTGGACCACAGAGACATGGTCTTTGTTTTCTCCCACATTGATTTTCTCCACCACTCTCTCTACAAAATCACGCATGGCAGGAAAGCCATTCCTTGTGCCATCAGAACCATCCAGAAGGAATACAATATCTTTTCTGTCACGTGAAGCTGAGAAAAGACAGTAGGACAAAAAAATGAAAACCTTTCACAAAGCTTGTGAGATTATCTTTCACTGGCACACTAATATTTTAACAACACTAGCCTGGCCTACTTCTGTTTTAGAAAGACCACAGCATGCTACCAACTGGTTTGAAATGCACAAAAAACCTATACACACATCACATTCATTTATTTGCTTTTCCTCACTGTAGCTAAAATTAATAACTTTTGGAGCAAGCAACAGGATGTGTCTGACAACGTACCAATTACGGTTGGTAATTCTGGGGTGACTTCAAAAACTGCAGCTTCCACAGAGGACTCAAGTTGCTGTTGCACTTTGGGTAGGTCAGTAAGTTCAGACACAGATAGAGCATAACTGGGCTCGCCAGTTATGGTCTGAAGTTCTCTGGGGTCAGAGCCTCGGGTTCCAATTGCAATGGTCAAGACACCCAGCTGTTTGAGAGCAGAGGCTGGTTCATCAATACTGTCAAATGATCTTCCACCAGTGATCAATATTAGGACCTGCGGAACTCCTGAGGGCCGCCTGCTTCCGGCAGAGGCCGTGAAGACGTTATCCCTCAAGTACCGGAGAGCTGCTCCAGTGTTGAGGGGTCGTCCGCCTTTGTGCCTCAAACCTCTGACACTGTCAAGGACCTCTCTTTTTGTGGTGTACGTGTTCAGATAGAACTGGACGGCTGGATCGCTGCTGTACTGAACAACCGACACACGGTCTTTGCCATCATCCACACTGAGTGTGTCTACTTGTTTTTGGACAAAGTCTCTCATAGCTGGGAATCCACTTCTAGTAGCATCAGATCCATCCAGCAAAAACACCACATCCCTTCCTGCTGGCTGTCTGACCACTAAGAGACATGAGATTTACCATATGTTTAACTTGGTCAATCAAATATTTTGCAGCTAAAAAGCACCATGGTAAAAGTGAACTCTTTCTTTACAACCACAACTATTTTATAAAAAAAACAAAAACGAAAACAGAACAAAAAAAAAGGAAAAACAATCCACTGGCTGATTAAACACAGCAAAACCAAATGATTTCTTTTCACACTGTTTCCTACAATGATACTGGACTTTGAAGATGGGTCATGTTCTTACCAGTTACTGTTGGGGTCAAAGGTGTGACCCTCATTGGCACTGTGCTCATTACAGAAGAGAGCTGTTCTTGAACATTGGGAAGGTCAGTGAACTCAGACACAGATACAGCATGACTGGGCTCGCCAGTTATGGTCTGAAGTTCTCTGGGGTCAGAGCCTCGGGTTCCAATTGCAATGGTCAAGACACCCAGCTGTTTGAGAGCAGAGGCTGGTTCATCAATACTGTCAAATGATCTTCCACCAGTGATCAATATTAGGACCTGCGGAACTCCTGAGGGCCGCCTGCTTCCGGCAGAGGCCGTGAAGACGTTATCCCTCAAGTACCGGAGAGCTGCTCCAGTGTTGAGGGGTCGTCCGCCTTTGTGCCTCAAACCTCTGACACTGTCAAGGACCTCTCTTTTTGTGGTGTACGTGTTCAGATAGAACTGGACGGCTGGATCGCTGCTGTACTGAACAACCGACACACGGTCTTTGCCATCATCCACACTGAGTGTGTCTACTTGTTTTTGGACAAAGTCTCTCATAGCTGGGAATCCACTTCTAGTAGCATCAGATCCATCCAGCAAAAACACCACATCCCTTCCTGCTGGCTGTCTGACCACTAAGAGACATGAGATTTACCATATGTTTAACTTGGTCAATCAAATATTTTGCAGCTAAAGAGAAACATCTTGAAATTGAACTCTTTCTTCGCAAGCACAACTATTTAAAAAAAAAAAAAAGACAATCCACTAGCTAACTGAACACAGCAAATCACATTTGGTTTCTTTTCACACTGTTTCCTACTATGATACTGGAGATTACAAAGGAGTCACGTTCTTACCGGTCACTGTTGGTGTCATGGGCGTGGCCCTCACTATCACTTTGCTCATTACAGAAGAGAGCTGTTCTTGGACACTGGGAAGGTCAGTGAACTCGGACACTGACAGAGCATAACTGGGCTCATATGATATTTTCTGCAGCTCTCTAGCATCTGAGGTCCTAGTTCCAATGCCAATCACATAAATGCCCTGCTGTTTGAGAGCTGAGGCTGGGCTATCTACATTGTCAAAAGACCTTCCCCCAGTTAGTAAGATCAATATCTGTGGGACACCCTGCAGGCGTCTACTTCCAGAGGAGTTTGTAAAGACGTTGTCTCTGACGTATTGGAGAGCTGCCCCAGTGTTTAGGGGTCTTCCTCCTCTGTGTCTAAGCCCTCTGACCGAGTCCACCACATCCTCCCTTGTGGTATATGTGTTCAGATAGAAATGGACCTCTGGTTCTCTGCTGTACTGGACCACAGAGACATGGTCTTTGTTTTCTCCCACATTGATTTTCTCCACCACTCTCTCTACAAAATCACGCATGGCAGGAAAGCCATTCCTTGTGCCATCAGAACCATCCAGAAGGAATACAATATCTTTTCTGTCACGTGAAGCTGAGAAAAGACAGTAGGACAAAAAAATGAAAACCTTTCACAAAGCTTGTGAGATTATCTTTCACTGGCACACTAATATTTTAACAACACTAGCCTGGCCTACTTCTGTTTTAGAAAGACCACAGCATGCTACCAACTGGTTTGAAATGCACAAAAAACCTATACACACATCACATTCATTTATTTGCTTTTCCTCACTGTAGCTAAAATTAATAACTTTTGGAGCAAGCAACAGGATGTGTCTGACAACGTACCAATTACGGTTGGTAATTCTGGGGTGACTTCAAAAACTGCAGCTTCCACAGAGGACTCAAGTTGCTGTTGCACTTTGGGTAGGTCAGTAAGTTCAGACACAGATAGAGCATAACTGGGCTCGCCAGTTATGGTCTGAAGTTCTCTGGGGTCAGAGCCTCGGGTTCCAATTGCAATGGTCAAGACACCCAGCTGTTTGAGAGCAGAGGCTGGTTCATCAATACTGTCAAATGATCTTCCACCAGTGATCAATATTAGGACCTGCGGAACTCCTGAGGGCCGCCTGCTTCCGGCAGAGGCCGTGAAGACGTTATCCCTCAAGTACCGGAGAGCTGCTCCAGTGTTGAGGGGTCGTCCGCCTTTGTGCCTCAAACCTCTGACACTGTCAAGGACCTCTCTTTTTGTGGTGTACGTGTTCAGATAGAACTGGACGGCTGGATCGCTGCTGTACTGAACAACCGACACACGGTCTTTGCCATCATCCACACTGAGTGTGTCTACTTGTTTTTGGACAAAGTCTCTCATAGCTGGGAATCCACTTCTAGTAGCATCAGATCCATCCAGCAAAAACACCACATCCCTTCCTGCTGGCTGTCTGACCACTAAGAGACATGAGATTTACCATATGTTTAACTTGGTCAATCAAATATTTTGCAGCTAAAAAGCACCATGGTAAAAGTGAACTCTTTCTTTACAACCACAACTATTTTATAAAAAAAACAAAAACGAAAACAGAACAAAAAAAAAGGAAAAACAATCCACTGGCTGATTAAACACAGCAAAACCAAATGATTTCTTTTCACACTGTTTCCTACAATGATACTGGACTTTGAAGATGGGTCATGTTCTTACCAGTTACTGTTGGGGTCAAAGGTGTGACCCTCATTGGCACTGTGCTCATTACAGAAGAGAGCTGTTCTTGAACATTGGGAAGGTCAGTGAACTCAGACACAGATACAGCATGACTGGGCTCGCCAGTTATGGTCTGAAGTTCTCTGGGGTCAGAGCCTCGGGTTCCAATTGCAATGGTCAAGACACCCAGCTGTTTGAGAGCAGAGGCTGGTTCATCAATACTGTCAAATGATCTTCCACCAGTGATCAATATTAGGACCTGCGGAACTCCTGAGGGCCGCCTGCTTCCGGCAGAGGCCGTGAAGACGTTATCCCTCAAGTACCGGAGAGCTGCTCCAGTGTTGAGGGGTCGTCCGCCTTTGTGCCTCAAACCTCTGACACTGTCAAGGACCTCTCTTTTTGTGGTGTACGTGTTCAGATAGAACTGGACGGCTGGATCGCTGCTGTACTGAACAACCGACACACGGTCTTTGCCATCATCCACACTGAGTGTGTCTACTTGTTTTTGGACAAAGTCTCTCATAGCTGGGAATCCACTTCTAGTAGCATCAGATCCATCCAGCAAAAACACCACATCCCTTCCTGCTGGCTGTCTGACCACTAAGAGACATGAGATTTACCATATGTTTAACTTGGTCAATCAAATATTTTGCAGCTAAAGAGAAACATCTTGAAATTAAACTCTTTCTTCGCAAGCACAACTATTTAAAAAAAAAAAAGACAATCCACTAGCTAACTGAACACAGCAAATCACATTTGGTTTCTTTTCACACTGTTTCCTACTATGATACTTTTTTTCTTCTTTAATTAGAAATACAGTTGCTGATTAATTTTTACTCACCTCTAATTCACTTGAATAAAATCTACATATTAAAATTAACGTATTAAATTTGACAAATCATTTAAATTCTTACCTCCCATTGTTTCCCCTTCAACTGCCATTTTAGTAAAGTGACTCTTCAAACTTTCCTGAATTCGAGGCAGATTTACAAAGTCTGGGACTGAGTATTTGAAATTTGGGTTTGATGAAATCATTTCCATCTCAGCTGAATTGGACATTCTTGATCCAATTGCAAATGTAGTGACACCTGCTGTTTTAAGCATACTTGCTGGTCCTCTTGGAGAATCTCTTGATCTTCCACCAGCCAATACAATAAGTATTTGTTTGACTCCTTCATCTTGTCGACTTCCAGCATTTGGAACAAAGACATTATCCTTCACAAATTGCAGTCCTGCCCCAATATACTGTGGCCTTCCACCTTTGGGTTTAAGACTTGTAATGTGCTTTAGGACATCAGCTTTTGTTTTGTAAGTATCCAGATTAAAGTTAAGTTCAGCATTGTTGCTATACTGCACAACTGCAACTTTATCTTTTCTTTGGTCCAGGTCAAAGCTCGCAACCATTTTGGCAACAAATTCACGTATGGCACTGAAACTCATCCTGACATCATCAGATCCATCAATGAGAAATACAATATTTCGTTTTATGCTGGAGCTTGAACCTAAAAAAATTCAAAATCATGTAAATGTCTAAATGTTGTTTCTAACCAATTCAACAGTCATCAAATTACTGTTGAAGACACTTCAGCATGAGGTTTACAAGGTTTGTATTTAAATAATATTAAATGAGATATTTGTTTAATCAAACTTCATATCATCAAATGTTATTTTCACTTACCCACATGAGGTGTGATAGTACTTTTGAGAGAGGATATGACAGACAGCAACTGCTCTCTCACATGAGGAAAGTCAGAAGTATTCTTTATAAAATACATTGCTGTAGGAGCTAATTGTTCCATCTCAAACCTATCAGCATTATTCACACCAATGCCAAAAAGAACAATTCCCACATTTCGGAGCCTTTCTAATGGACCTAAGATTTCATCATTTGAATTTCTTCCACTGAAGAGTATCAGTATCTGTGGGACTGCATGCAGTGCTCTGCTTCCAGATGAAGCAGTGAAGACATTATTTTTCACATAATCAAGGGCTACACCAATGTTCACAGTGGACCCTCCTTTCAGTTTCATGTTGTCCAAATGATTAATGATATCATCTTTCATTAAGTATTTGTTTAGAAGAAACTCAGTTGTGGGCTCTGTGCTGTACTGGATTAAAGCAACTTGTGCTTTTCTTGGCCCAATTTCTATTTGCTTGACAAACTCTCTGACAAATTCCAAAGCTTGTTGTTCACTTGGTTGCATATCATCAGATCCATCAAGAAGAAAAACAATATCAGCACTCTGGAATCCTGTTTCTGCTGTCACAGATGTATCTGAAATGGGTTATGAAATATTTTACAACATTTACCTCTTACATATAACCTAAACGATAATCATGATATGCAATCATGTCCAGAAGGAAGCTATTATAAATTGTTGTTACTCTTACCAATAGTTGAAAATTCAGTTGTTTCTTTAGTGCCCCTCAACATGGCTTCCACTGATGGATCTAAGCTTTGTAGATTATTATAGTTTGTGACATAAAAATAATGTGCTGGTGTATAGGAGATAGTTTGCATTTCCAAAGTATCAGCATTCTCCGTTCCAATACTAAAGGTTTTGATGCCATTGTCTTTGAGTGATTGTGCTGGTCCTCTGACATCATCTCCAGATCTTCCACCACTAAAAACATACAGATACTGAGGGACCAAGTCTGCACGTCTGCCTCCAACTGAAGCAGAAAAGACGTTGTCTCTGACAAACTCCAGTGCTTTTCCAATGTTCAGTGGTCTTCCAAATTTATGTCTCATTGTTCTTATGGAATTGAGCACATCATTCTTGGAAGAATAAGAATTCAAGTAAAAATTAACAGTGGCATCACGACTGTACTGAACAACAGCCACTTGGTCTCTATCATTGCCCAAATTTAAACTTTCCACAGTTTTTTCAATAAAGCTTCGTATTTCTTCAAAACCATTCAGTGAGTCATATGATCCATCAATGAGAAACACTACATCATTTTTCTTAGAATCTGCAAAAAAAAAAAAAAATGTAAACAGAATGTGACAATGACGGTTTCTGAAAATCCTCCAAACTCTCTTCTTTACTAGATAATGAAAACATTGATTCTTACCGAGACCTGCTGTGGGAGCAATTTGTTCTACATGGTGCAAAGCCTCTCTTATCAATGCCAACACATCTTCCTGAACACTAGGAAGTTGTCCATATTCAGCAACTGGGAGCGCGTACTTGGGTTCATGAGCTATTGTCTGTAGCTCTAGAGTGTCAGCATCAGATGTCCCAATTACAACTGAAATGGCACCAATTTGCTTCATCATTCTGGCTGGGGTTCTTATGTCATCTGCAGATCGTCCACCAATCAGTAGTATGAGTATCTGTGGAATTCCCTCCTGACGTCTACTACCAGACATAGGGGTATATACATGTTCCTTCAAGTACTGGAGAGCAGCTCCAATGTTGTGAGGATAACCCCCTTTGTGTCTCAGACCATTTACTGCTTTAAGAATATCATTCTTTGTTGAATAACGACTCAAGTTAAAATTAATCTCTGCAGTGTCACTGTACTGGACCACAGCCATGCGATCTTTGTTTATATCAACGTTTAGATGCTTTGTTATCCTCTTTACAAAGTCAATAATATCTGGGAATTTTTGCTGAGAATCATCAGAACCATCAAGCAAAAAAACAATGTCTCTTCTGTTGGGATCTGTAATCAAGAGGAATTTGAACAAACTGGTTGATGATGACATTGAAAAATAAAATTGTTCTTGTAAATATGCATTTATCCTGCATACACAGCTTGTGCTTCAATTACAACTAATCAAGCAAAGGATTCTGTCAAGCAAAAGATTTGAGTGTGAAGGAGTTCATCATCTATCGTTCACCGAAAATAAGGGATTTCATGTCTGCAACAATCTGACAATCCATTAAGTCGCGCGCCCAGTGTAAGAGCTAACCATTACAACCTTACCGTGCGATGGTGGTTTGATGGCAGGGTTTTTAATCTCCTTCATGGTAGAAATGATTAGTTGTTCAATATCTGATAGATTATTGATATCTGCTGCATGGAAAGCACGGTCTGATTTTTGTGCAATAGACTGAATCTCAAGGGTGTCTGCATGATCTATTCCAACCACAAAAGTTGTTACACCCATTTCATTCAAGTTTTCAGCAGCATTTCTGACATCATCACTGGAACGTCCACCAATTAAAAGAATCAAAATCTGGGGGACACCTTGCTGGTGCCTACTTCCAGAGGAAGCTGTTAAAACATTATCCTTGACATACTGCAGGGCTGCACCAGTATTGAGGGGTTCACCTCCTTTATGCCTCAACCTTCGCAAACTGTCAGCAACATCTTGCTTTGTGTTGTATGTATTTAGGAGAAAATCAACAGAAGGTTCTCTGCTGTACTGCACTACTGAAACACGATCTTTGTTTTTGTCCACACTGAGTGTCTCCATGATTCTTCCAACAAAGCCAAGAACAGCATTGAAGGTTTTCTGCATTTTATCAGAGGAATCCAGTAAAAACACAATATCACGTTGAATGGGTTCATTTTGACCTGCAGGATCTTGACAGAAATGATGATGCTAAGTTAGAGTTAAGCATTATAAGACAGATAGACCATGAAAACATCAATAAAAAGCCTTACCTAAAGGACTTTGTGATTTTTGTCTTGGCTGCTGCCGAGGAACCCTTTTTAGAAGTGACACAAGTTGATCATTCATTCTCTCAATATCATCAAATTGAGTTATGGAGAAGGCATAGGAAGGGTCATGTGCAATCATTTGGAGCTCAAGTATGTTTGCATTACTGGTACCCACACAGACTGGAACAATTTTTTCCTGTTTTAGAGCAGCAGCAGCACTTGCAACATCATCTTGAGATCTTCCATCGCTCAGCAGAATCAATATCTGAGGGACACCTTGTTGATGCCGACTACCTGAGGACTCGGCAAAAGCATTTTTTCTTACATAGTCAAGAGCTACCCCAGTGTTGAGGGATATGCCTCCTTTGTGGTTCAAACGTTGGATTGCACCGAGAACATCTTGTTTTGCCATGTAGGTGTTCAAATTGAAATGTGTCTGTGGATCTCCGCTATACTGAACCACAGAAATACGATCTCTGTTCTCATCAACTGTGAGTGTTTCTACCATTTGTTCCACAAAACTCCTTATTGCTGGGAAGTCACTTTGTGTATTATCCGATCCATCCAAAAGGAATACTATGTCTCTTTGAGGAGATTCTAATTCAGAGAAAGAATATGAAAACCTCGTTTAGCAGTCAAACATAAACATAAGCCAAAATGTACTGTAGTGCAATAATTAGCCATTATGTTGTTGGCAAATATACTAAAACTGGTAATGAAATTCAAAGAATTATTGTTTTAAACGATGTGTTAGATGCAACAATTTGTAGGAAAACTGGCTAACAAAGAAAGATATTGAGAAATTACAAGCTAAGTAGCATATTCATCTTTCACGCATGAAAGATAGATTAAAGCCAAACAAGTTCTTTTGTTCAAAAGAACATATTTTCAGTCAATGATGTGATTATCACTGGCTCAAGGGAGAGCTTAAGAAAAGAAAGAAAAGCTCTCTGGAGTACAAGAAAAAAAAAAGGATGGCAGCCAACCAAGAAGCAAGTAACACGTAAGATGTGTCTGGCCAGTGAAGAGAATTTAACAAATGTGAAACTGAATCAATGACATTCTTCAGAAAATAATTCAGTTTCATCACATTTGAAATTAAGAAAGACCAAATGAGCAAGAACAGAAACAGCGAGTCAGTTTAAATTTAAATTATATATTACATTTGTTTCTTACCTACAACAGTAGCAGGCTTAGCTGATATTTCTGTCTGGACAAATGCTACTAAATCTGGCTGAATGGACAAAATTTCAGCAAAGAAAGGCAAGTTGAAAACATATCTGGAGGAGAAGGCAATTTTTTGAAGTTCCTCTTGTCCAGCATTTTTCATTCCAATTGCAAAAGACATAACACCGATTTGCTTTAGTCCAAATGCAGCTCTGGAAACATCATCTTTGGATTTTCCCCCAGTGAGCAAAAAAAGAATCTGAGGAACTCCCTCCAGGTGTCTACTCCCAGATGAAGTTGTGAAAACATGGTCTTGCACAAACTGTAAAGCAGCTCCAGTATTGCGAGATTTCCCTCCTTTATGTCGAAGACTTCTTACAGCATAGATAATAGCTTTTTTGGATCTGTGAGTTATTAGGTTGAAGTAAATTGAGGCATCATCACTATACAGTATAACGCCCACTCGAACCTTATCTTCGCCAACGTCCAACTCTTCAACCATTCTTCTGACGAACTCTCGAATAGCTGGGAGACCATTTCTGGAGTCATCTGACCCATCAAGGAGAAACACTATGTCCCTCCGTGTGTCAACTAGATGATACAAGGATGGATAGAAGATTTGCGAATTACGCATTTGAGATGTTCTAACAGTCATGCATATTTATTAGCATGAGCAAGTCAAGCTCAGTGAAAAAACTGAGCTGTAAAGATGTGAGCTATTGCTCTGAAAAGTGGGAAGAAAAACATCTTTTTACCAAAAAAGATGTATAAGACATTTGAATGACTGATCTTCCAAGTGACTTCAAAGTAGTAAGTGAAATGGACACTTGGAAAGAAAAGATAAAACCGAAAAACACACCAAAATTTATTTCTTTTTCAGCTAGAATAGGCTTTTTAGTGAGAACAATCATGAAATTTACACAATAGAAATGGCTTAAATAATGGGGTGAATAATTACCAAAATCACCAAATAAAATCTTATCAATCATTCGAGTTTAGGGATATGTTAGTTTTATGAGAAAATGCAACTGTGCTAAGGAGTAAAACTTGTCCTGATGAAATAATATTAGCTTATACACTGACATGACAGCTTTGTCTTGAGTGTCTTTGTGTCTGTTCAGTGAAATAATAAGTTGTGACTGGACTGAGGGTAATTCAGAAACCTTATATGTGAAACTAGGTTTGAGCGCAATCATTTCCAACTCTGATATTTTGGCATCTCTCACTCCAAAATGTTATGTAAAATGTAATGTTCTTTAAGAGGAAAAGCTGGGCTTCTTGCATTATCAGTGGACAGTTTGCCACTTAATTAAAATCTGGATGATTCCTTTTTAGTCTTCTGCTACCCATGGAGGAAGTAAAGACACTATGCATCACAAACTGTAGAGCTGCACCAATATTATGGCATGTCCCTCATTTGTGCCTTAAAATGTCTATCGCATTTAAATTGTAATTCTTTGTCTTGTGAGAATTTAGATAAAAGCTGACCTGAGTGTTATCTGCAAACTGAACCACAGACAGTCTGTCTTGGTTCTCACTGATATAAAGGTTCTCTGTTATGTTTTTAATGAAGTGTTTAATGTCTGTCAATCCATTTCCAGTGTTATCAGTGCCATCAACTAGGAACACAATATTTATTTTTACAGCATCATCTTGTGTTAAGACAACAATAAGAATCTAATTAAGATTAAAATGGGGTTAACATAAGTTAGATGAGATATAAAGCACCAAAAATTGCAGATTTTGTGAGTTCCGGACACCCGAAAAAAAATAATCTTACCTTGCTGTAGGACGACCTCTAACTCTTCCCTTGGTAGGCTCACATAATTATTCAGTCTTTGCGGTATGGTGCTGAGCTCACTGAATTCCTTAACGTTGAAGGCAAAAGAAGGGTTGTGCGAGATGGCCTCAATCTGCTTTGGGTCTGCGTCCTTGACACCAACACCAAACGGTACAACTCCATCTGTCTTCAGTGCTCCAGCGGGTTCCCTTACATTATCCGTAGATTGGCCTCCAGTCAAAACAATCAGAAACTGAGGGACATTTTGTGCAGCACGACCACCATAACTGCCAGACAGGATGGTGTCTTTCATGAATCTCAGAGCGGATCCTGTGTTTAAACTACGTCCACCAGTCACTCTGAGTCCTTGGACAGCTCTTATCACTTCATCTTTGGTTTTATAAGTGTTAAGGTAAAAACTTAGAGTTGGCCTTTCACTGTGTTGAACCACTGAAACTCGTACCTTGTCATCTCCAATGTCAAGTGGTTCGATTACTTTAATGATAAAATCCTTTATGTAGGCAAAATCTGCTTGAACTCGATCTGTGCCATCAATGAGGAAAGCAACATCTCTTTCAGCTCCAACAACTGAAGGAAAAAAATACAATACACATTTATTTATGTTTTGCCAGATATACAGTTGATCATATTTTTATTAGACAAAGAAAACAGAAATTCCAAACTAACCAGTTTCCTCTTGGAATACTGCCACGTCGGTATCGCCAACCACTGTTACCAACTCTGGCATGATTTGTTCAGCAAGGCCTGGTAAACCAGAGAAGCTTCTTGCATGGAAAGCCAAAGTTGGAACAAAGGCAACATTCTGGAGTAGGGCCTCATCTGCTTGTCCAGAACTGACGGTGAAAGTCAAAACACCAGCCAGAGCCAACCTGTCAGCCACAGATTTAACCTGATCTTGGGGTGGACCACCTGTGATCAGAACCAACACCTGCTGGACTCCTTGCCTTCTGCGTGACCCCCTTGATGAGTGAAACATGTTGTCCAGGGCATAATTCATGGCAGCTCCTGTATTCACAGCTGAGCCTCCGGTCAGCCTGAGTTGAGAGATTTTTTCTACAACCTCTTCCCTGGTCCTGTAGTTGCTCAGGTAAAATTCTATTTTTGGACGGTCAGCAAACTGCAGGAGACCAACCTGGACCCTGTCAGGACCTACATCAAGTTGGTTGATCGTATTGATCATAAAGTCTCTCACATAGGGCAAATTACTGCTTCCAACATAGTTTGAGCCATCCACAAGAAAGACAATGTCTCTGACCATTTTTGTAGTCTCCACTATGGTTTCCTCCGTCACTGAAGAAAAGCACAAAAAATGTATTAATTACTCTCTGTGTAATGCCAAGAACATGTGCTTTCAGTAATAGTGACGCATTGACTGTTGCAACATTTCTCTCTGTGCAAATGAAGAATTTAACATGTAAAGTGCCCAATATTTATTACTTCAATTTGTATTTTTTTAACAATTATTTACAAATATAACAGTGAAGAATATTTCAAACCACAAAGACGTAGTACCAAAGTAGGGAAAAAAATGCCAACTAAACATTAAAAATGTCACTAACACAACTACTTACTCAGGATCAATTTATATTTTTCAGCTGGCATGAAACTGACTCTTGTGTTTATACTCCACACAAATCACAGAATTGTCCTAGTTTTCAATTTTGAATGGAAACTTTTGCTTTAGTTGTTTTTCCACATATTTATTCAAAGTTTTCCTTATCTATCACATTTATCAAAAGTTCATTTTAGTCCTAGGTTTCCCTTTCTAATTATCCTGAATTTCACTGAAAGACAAATCATTACTGACCACTTGAAATGAAAGCAACCAGACTTGTTTTTGATTTCTTAAACTGGACTGGACTTTCCCCTGTGACATTAAGAACCAACTCTTTGATCGACACGGTGGCTCACATGATTGTAGAGTGGGTTAACGACTATCAGTAACAATTCCAAGGGGATAACCCCACCATGGGTTAAATACCTCGGGCTCGCCACAGGTTTTTGACCTGAAAAAGACCCTTGGGTGAGATCGAAATTTCTTCACAAACCAAAGGGTGTCCTGTTGCCTTCATTTCAAGCACTTAGGGGCTCAACAACCTATATAGATGTAGCATTACCTGTTGTGGTGGGTACTCCTCCAGCTAAAGTAGAAAGAGCACTTATCATTTTCTCTTTCTTGGTTCTAATCAGTGGTCGTATATCCTTGTCGTAGAACACAGCATCGTCACTAATGGCAATCTGCTTCAGCTGCTGCTCATCAGCTGCCTTTGCGCCTGCAGCCAAGGTCAATACACCTAGTTCCCTCAGGGCACTTGCAGGTTCTTCCACGCTGTCACTGGATCTTTTGCTGGTTAACAACATTACAAGCTGGGGTACACCCTGCTGAATACGGCTGCCCTTCTCTGGCTGCAACATTCTTTCCCGGACAAAGTTCAAGGCTGCTCCGATGTTGACTACCTGTGCCGGTCTTGGTTTGATAGTACTCAAAGCAGAAATGATTTTCTCCTTGGTCCCATGGGTGTTGAGATCCATCTCAACTCTCGGGGAAGCAGAAAACTGTGCAATACCCAATTGAACTTGATCTGGACCAATTGGCATGCTTTCCACAAACTCTCTGATGAAATTCCGCACATTGTTAATGTTTGCTGTTCCCATAGTACCGTCAATAAGGAAAATGATGTCTCGATTTCCAACTGTTTTTGACTGAATAACTGGAAAAAGAAACAACAAAGAACATTACAGTTAGGAGGGAATATTAGATGCTATAATAATCGGTCTATAAGACTAAGTTTTTGGCTGACAAAACTCTGAAAATATATTCTGTTAATAAATGTATATTTTGTATTTGCATTAAATTATTTGGCATGAGGGTAAAGTATTACTGACATGGAAAAAAGTAGGACAAATTCAGATGCCTTCTAATAGACATCAATTACAATTTACAAAATGTTAGAAATGTTGTAACAGCTATAGATCAAGTGATAAAGTGATTTATTTTATTTCCTGAAACCCATATATTTTTATATTTTTACAAAGTACAGCTAGTGTGCATGCTCCTTTGAAAATAAGTTAAATACGCTAAAACTATCAGATTTTAAAAATCAATTTAAACTGCATAAATAATACAAATGCACAAAGCTCTTTCTGTTAACTGATTTAACTAAGATGATCTTATGCCATTGTTAAAAATATATATTGTCTAATAAACCACATTTTGAGCAACATACATCCTAGTTACCTAAAAAAAAAAAAGCTGTAACTCTTTGTAAAATGTAATTTAAAAAGGAATTCGATTATCTGCTAAAAGCTTAAATTCTGCATTTAATTACAATGATTACAACCTATCAGATACTGAAACTGAGAAATTTGTTTATTGAAAAATACATTATCATTTTGATTTTCTTTTTTCCAGAATCACTCTGGGAAAAGAAGTTGCATCAAATGATTATAAAATAGCATCCCAGAGAGTTAGAGACATTCACTGCTCAGTGATAAACACTTCCACAATTTGAGAATACAAATTCTGAACACAAAATTGAAGAAATAATAAACAATAAAATTTGGATTTCAAAATCTACAGGTATTAAATATTACATATTAAAATATTCTGAGAATCCAAAGACATTTTGTGTAAAAAGGTTGAGGGCCAAAATCACAATGGAACAGTGGATTACCTTTGTAGTGAAAAATAACTGCTGATAAGACTTGTGAAAAGTTTTAAACACATTAGAATCTTACTATTTGCCCATACATTGTTGCCTCTTACATTGAATCTTTTTAATGAGAACATATTTTCCAGCAACATAGCTTTGTAGTAAAAGAGCTTAGATGCTAAACTGGCCTTCCTGCAGTCCAGACCTGTACTCAATTGAAAACATTATGAAATAAAACAATTACAGAAAAGGCCACTGCTGAGCAGATAAAATTATTTACCAATCTTGAATTCACAAAAACTGACCTACAAGACAAGCTAAACATATATACAATCAATTCCAAAAATGTTCTCAGTTTCAACATTTGATATGCTGTTTTTATAATGATTTCTTCTTATTGACATCATATTCCAACTTTTATGGAAACACAAGCACCAGACCTACATACAAATATCTTTTTCTTATTAGGCTGTCTGGTACTAATGACATCTTTATCTTCATCAAACATTTATGTAAGTTAACCCTCTCAGGCTCAAATTAAGTTTTTTGTTGCTAATGCACAACCAAGTCCTGCAGTGGTACTTCTGAGTAAAAGAAAACCTCATAAAATATGTATGTGGGGTAATCAGGTTGTTAGTTTTTAACTGTTGCAAATCGGCAACGTCTGCCTTGAGAGGGTTAATGGAATGGAGTCAAATTTCAAATATTTTTAAAATGGTAATAAGACTTCTAAGTGTTACCACTTCTGTTATAAACTTAAAATTAGGGATATAGAAACTAACCTACCATGTGCACTATAACATATCAATTGAATTATGAAGTCCCCTTCCACAACCGTAATGCCCCGCCAGGGTTTACTGAGAAGTTACATACCTTCTGTGAACTCATTCTGAACTATAATAGTGCGCTGGATCACCCCGTTAATGAGTGGAAGCAGTTGGTCACCAATGTTTGCAACTTCTCTGACATCAGAGGCTGACTGGACAAAACTTATATCTGTAGCAATTGTTTCCAGATCTGCAGTGGCAGTGTCACCAATCGCCACGCCGAATGTGATAACACTGGCCCTCTTAAGAGCTCGGTCACCAGCACCAGTATCATCAGTGGATGGCCCAGCAGTGATAACCACCAACATCTGGGGCACACCCTCGTCAGCCCTGCCCCCAGATGTTTCACTTAAAAGGCTCTCGGCCACTTCCTCCAAGGCAGCCCCCAGGTTAGATTCATCGCCCCCTGTGTAGGTGAGGGCTTTCACAGCATCCAGGAGTGATGATTTGCTGTAAAAGCTATTTAGATAGAACTTTATCTCTGGGCTGCTGTTGTACAGGACCAAGGCCACCCGAACAGTGTCCCTGCCCACATCAAGGCGCTCAATGATTCTCAAAACCAATTCACGCACATAGGGGAAGTTTGCTGCTCCAATGTTCTGTGATCCATCAATTAACAGTACTAGGTCAGCTGTGTCTTGTGCTTTAAGGAGAGAGAGAGAAAACAAAACAAAATGGAACTTGTGAAAGCGTTAAATAAGTGAATCTGAGACAGAGACATAAATCAAAGAACTCGTGCTAGCTGTGTCATTCAGTGAATAAATCAACAACACTGCAAAACATCATACTGCATGTTGGCTGAACCAAGGAGATTTCCTAAAGTCCTGTAATTTGTCGATTACTTTGCTCCATAGATTTTTTTTTTTTTACTTGAATTCAATTCTAATTACAGTAACACTAGAATTTATGTACAGAAAAGTCACAGTGTTTAAACTTTTTCTTATCTACATGTCTTCTGAACAAAAATACATTTTTCTATATGTTTTGAGACAATGTTAGGTCTTAGAGTTGGATGTATCTCACAGTTTTCTATGGGAATAAATTGTGACAGAACATGATCTGCTATTTAAAATCTGGAGCATCTAGGAACATAAAGAACTAAAAGAAAATCTGCAGATGGGCATAATGCATTAAGAATTTCCATTCTAGAGGAAAACAAATGATTAAATATATAAATAGATATAATCTTTTATGATATTTAATATTTAAAAAATAATGTAATATGCCCATTTGTATGAGCTCCGCTGAGTTCAACCACTCCATGCAGACTCTTGTTACAGACCTCAGATGACGTGACCAGTCATGACCCTGTGAACCATCCTTGGTGCCTGCATATTTGCAGTCATTGAGACGTATGATTTTGTTTAAAAAGAGCAAAACCACATATAATGGCAATGCTTCATTTGAAATGAACATGTACCCTTTGGATATTTGAGTATCTTAAATTACCATTCTTCATTACCGTTCGCCTTTCTTATGTCATTAAATTATGACAGCAAATAGATTAGGCTATTTAAAGATAAAAACATTCTCAAAGTGCTTCTACAGGTCAAGGATGTCTCCAGACAGGTTCATCACTGTTTCAAAAACAGAATATTGCACATATTTTACACAGATAGACATTGTGATTGAAAAAAGACAAACACACATGTGCAGGACACATAAGCAGTGGTGCATGGTTAGCTATTGTTAAAAGCTCACAGTTTGATTTTCGGGGGCTTTAAAAGCTTTTAAAGTGTCCCAGAGACCTTGTTATCTTCCAAAGGTTTTAGAAGAGGACACTGGGGAAGATCTGATCTTCTGAAAATGGCGTGTTGAATTATAACAGAAGCCATTTCAGCCTCTATCAGAGACCTACCTTTTGCAAAAGTACCAGGTACAACACCTAATGCAGTAAAGTGAACACATGCAAATCGTACTGTGATCTTTGAAGCATTAGAGGTATATTACATGTTGAAAGACAAATCAAAAAAGTGGTGTTAATGTTGCAGGTGAACAGTGGAAGGTTACTGTGGTTAAAAAAATCGTTATGTTAATTATAAAAAGGTCCAGTCACAGCCGCATGTGCAGCAGCTTCTTTCTGCACATGTAGACATTAGTATGGTAGTGACGCTGGTCCCATTTCATTACCTGTCCCTCCTCCAGCCACAGGGGCCTCATTTGCCACAGGAAACCCCCCTGACTGGGTCACTGCATCACAAAGTCCCACAACTAAATCTTGAATTATACTCTGTAAGGCTGGGAAAGTGTCTACACTGAAAACGTGAGTGCTTTGAGGTTGGCTAGCCATCTCCCTGAGCTCCCAGTCCACTGCATCCTGAACTCCAACTGCAAACATCTCCACGCCTGCCATCCGCAGCACTTGAGCTGGCTCGGCAACATCATCCTGCGAGCGGCCGTCTGTTAGCACCACCACCACCTGGGCGACTCCGTCAGCAGCACGGCTGCCCGAAGCAGCAGTCAAATGTGTATGTATCAGAAAATCCAAACCCAAGCCAGTCCGCGTGCCCCCACCACGGTAAGACATAGCCTTGATGTGTGCCAGGACTCCCTGTGCAGTTTTGTAGCTGTTGAGCTGGAACTCAGTGTGAGGCCTGCTATTGTACTGTACAAGGGCAAATTTAAACCTTTCTCCTCCGACCTGGTGCAGAGATTGTATCAAGGTGTACAGAAAGTGTCTGACATGCTCAAAGTTCTCTTGACCCATACTCCATGATGAATCCACTAGAAAGTACATATCAGCTGCCAAACCTTGTGCACAATCTTCCAAAGGGAGTGTTGGGAGGACAAAAGTAAAGACCAGTGAAAAGATGCTAACAAAGTGCACAATATAAATGTACTTCAGTTTGATAGCATCAGTCTGTTTATGTATGTTTAATGTGTCAAATGTATCAGACTTACTCTACTATAGTATCTCTTGAGGTTTTATATTCTAAGTTTTATGTCCCATTTTGAGGTTAACTGTTTGCATTCAGTCTTGAAAGCATAATACATGTAAAAGTCAGAAATGCAAATACAGTTTTATAATCCCTTTGCTTGCATTTGATATTTAAACACTTGCTTATTGAGACCCGGTTCTATCATCTGTAAAATGAGTGCTGCTGCTGACTGCAATGAGATTAAATTAGTTAAACTTACCTTCATCTTCCTGGGCATCGAGTTTAGGAAGAAGTCCTGCAAGCAGGACGACCAGAAGAGCACGTAGCGGTAGCAAATGATGACTCCTCATCTTCAGAAGAAACTAAGAAGGCACCTGTGAAACCAGAATTAGCGAAATATGAGCTATAAAGCATGAATATAAAGTTTATTAACCATAACCATAAAAGAGGTTTTGACACATGGTCAGTGGGCACAGGTGACTCTAGGCAGTGACTGTTAGCTAGGCTTCAACTCAGCAAATTCATGTACCTGAACTGGACCTCTGGTGGTGCTTTTCTAGAATGTTGACAAATAATATGCTTTAGTGTTCAATTAATTGCACTAATAGCTGGTTCAAAATATCTGTGTTCCAATTTTGGTGTGTGGAATGCTGTGTGTGGGAGATGCACCCATTGTACTAGCTGAATGTAGCCTAAAATGTGGTCATGTTGCCTCTTTAATTTCCCCATTCCAAAGCTATCTTTCCAAGGGAATAACTCTGCGATGAGTTATTTTCATTGCACTGTGCGTACATTTTTGCGTGTACTGATGTACATTCATGACAACCTATTTCCACAGTAAGTGAAGGAGCTACAGCATGTGCCGGAGTGGAGAGGGATGATGATCAAAACCACCTGTGAAAATTACCATCCAGTGTGCCTTAGTAATAAACTCTGCCTGGCAGGGACTCAGTTTTCCAGCTCACAAAAATAATGTGCTCTTAAAAGCGGTATTAGACTGGAAAGTCTGGTTTCACAGAGGATGTGCTTTTTTTTCTACTTAGTTAGATTTTCCTTCATTATGATGAGCGGTAACATCACAGGAAATGAAAGAGAGGTCACACATGGTTCACTTAGGACCTTATGAGACCTAAGCGCAAAGAAAGGTCTCAACCCATCAAGAGCCTGAAAAGACAGATCTACAGGTACAGGCAAAACACACACACACACACACACACACACACACACACACACACACAGTGGAGGACTTGTCTTTGACATGATTCATTCCCATAACCATCATAACCCATAAATCCCAGCCCACAACTCATTCAAAGCCCTTCATGAACAGAGAAGTCTGTACAGCTTTTCAAGATCCAAGAGCATAAAAGCAAAGTGCAAAAATCGTATCTAAGAAGAAGCTGACAGAGCGGAAATAAACATATGCTTGTAACATCTGCATGACTCACCACTCAAGAAGCATTTCAACTCAAGGAAGTGAATGCAAAAACAAAAAGGTTAATACTTACGAATGAAATGGCACACATGGCCTTTGACCAATAAATTCTTCTTCATTAAGGTAATGATGGATATTAAACCAAACCCAGAACAGTCTTTTTAATAGCATCAGAGCCTGTTAGGAAAAGCGCTAAAAGCTCAGCACTCGGTGGTTAGGTGTGAGAAAAGTCACATTTTGGATCATAAAGGGTTTATGGTAGATGTCTTTAGTTTATAAAAAGGGGAGGTCTTTTTCATGTCAACAAAGTTTGTATTTTCCAGTGCACAAAATGCAAGCTAAATAAACAGACAATTGACCTCTGGTGGAGAATGCAGATATAGCACCTTTTATAATAAAGTAATATATATCAAATTTCTCCAGGGATTGTTTGACCTTGATCCTGTGGTCTTTGTCAAAAAATCTAATTTTGAATGAGCACCCTCAATATCAGGGCCATTTTCTACAGTATTTTACATTTTTCTTGTTCTTTTTTGTTTGTTTTAGTCAGCTGGAACTTGGCTAATGCCATATTTTATTGTTAGCTTATTTTTATTGTGCGAGCCAGCATATAGCTGCCTTGTTGAAGTTATGGAAACTCCTCTAGATTTCCATGCCATGCATGAGCCCTTAAATCTGATCTTAAAAATGTCATGTGGTCAATTGAATGCCAGGTAAAAGCATGTTAGCAAGTTTAAGTGGATTATGCAGCAACTATTTGGTCCAAAATTAGTAGATATTGAAAATGAAAACACAAAAGAAGAATTTTCTGGCAAGGTGTTTAAAAACAACATTAAATTACATCAAGGCACTAGTGTTAGACTTGGAAGAAAAAGCCAAAAAAGTACTATGTCTGCTACAGTAGATTTAATCTATAATGAAGTCTAAACACATTGTACTCTATGCAGAATTGCAGGCACTGAGTCATGGTGTTTACACTTTGCTGTGCACTCTGTTTGTGCAGGCCATGTTTTGCAGATGACCATACAACTCTGTATTTGTATTCCCATCTTAGACAAGTGAGCCAGTATGACCTTTCAAATGCAAACAAAACATAACTTTTCAAAAGTTGGCCTGCAGATGAATGCTGGTGAAGGAAATAAAACTACTGCAGCTGCAGAGCTGTGTCACACAAATAATATCAATCACATTTATAGGGTCAGTGTATAGTGCCCATAAAGTCCACGTTTGGAGTTATTCCTTAAATTTTCAGCATTAGTGTTTGCTTTATGAAACAAACATATACAGTATATAGATCAACCACATAAGGGAAGTGTAAAATATCCCCGTAGTCCCCAGATGCTGTTACTCTCCATATTGGGCTTAAACCAGTAAGAGCATTCATTTCAAGGAAATCTAAGCTGCCTTGGACACTGCGGCAGATGTTTGTGTTCACCCATGTGATTTGGGGTCACACAAAAACCACTGCTCTGAAGAGTTCAGCCAGGCTCGTCCAGTGTGTGAACACTATGGCTTCCCCTCATCACCGCAGAGGAAAACATAGCAGGGCAGGAGAATCTTGTTTTCACTGATAGAAGCAACCAAAACAATGGCAGCACGGGGGACAGAGCATTCATGAAGAAAATTAGCAACTTAAAGCTGCAATTTTTTCCCACTTCATCTCTAAAAACAAGCTGAACAGTTTGTTTCTGGCATGCTACCATCAGGTCCAGGTTTTGATAGCAAACAACAGAGCGCTAATGGAACGTCCAAGCCACAAAGAACAAACAGGGAAAGGTGCAAAAAGGCTCATCAGTGAGCCACTGAAATCAGCACACATTATTCTTTGTCATTTAATCTACTGTGAAGTACACACTGGAAGAGTATCTCTCTGTGGGTTTAATGTGAATAGAATCTTTAAAAATACCATTAAAGTTGTGTTTGAATAGAAATGAGCCAGTAACTGCAATAGCTGTTTTGATCTTTGTGTAGCTTGTAGCCCATTACATATCTTTTTTTCACAGCCTTCCACTGGGTGGCGCCGATGTTTAGCCTTTTTACATTTTTAACTTTAGCAAGTTTATGATATTTTAGGTCATTCAACTACCTATATCATCTAGTGTACCTCGGTATGTGTACTTCAGTGAATATGCAACATCAACACTTTGTCTGTGATCAAGTCACGACCATGAAGTGTCAGACTGAAAACACATGCTTTAAGTTACACAAGCAGAAACACTCCACTTCACAGTGTATACAGTCGATTTACATTTACAGAAGATATGTGCTGCAATGTGCCTGCGAACCCTCTGTAAATACAATCGCAGCTGGTCCTCACACACACACACACACACACACACACACACACACACACACACATATATATATTGGGGGGACATCGGGTGGCACCCACTCCTTCATAATAGTGCCCCACCCACCAATGTCATTAGATGAGAGTGTGGATAAAACCAACAATGAAATATAACTATGTATGGTAACTTAAGTAAATTATGGAAAGTTTTAAAGTACAAGTATTTTATCAAGTAATGCTTTGTACTTACATTCCAACATATTTTCAATGTAAATGTGTACTTTGTACTATAGTGAGGTTCATCACTTGATGTCATGTACACATTACTCAATAGCTGTCTGCCATAGTTGATGTGATGCAACCATTTGCTGCTAGGGGAACATGTACTCCCCTGGTTGGCAGTGGTTCCTGGAAGAGCCTGGCTTACACTGGGATTTCACTCAAATCAGTTGGAAAGAAGGTGCTGTACCAAAAACCTCCTGTGTGATTATTGGTTGCTAGCAGATTGCCAAAGTTGCCTGTAGTTCCAACTATGAGCCCAGCAGTAGTAAAACTTGAAAAAGTGTGACACATACTGGAAATGGAAAAGGTTTGCCTTAAAAGTAAAAGCTGTGGCTTTTGAAACATGTTGACAGCGCTGAGGCACAACTCTTTACAATGAAGATGAACATTCTCCATTTTCACTTTGTGTTCCACTTTTCAGTTTTACAGCAGCTCGGAAAATACCCGGGCAGTTTTTGTAGACAGGTTTGTCACTGCTATTCAAACTACCACCTGTGAAATAAGCTAGTGACCAAGCAGGTTTTTGCCAATCTGTTAGGGAATACACCTTTTTCCCTAGTGACAAGTGTAGACTTACATTACTGAGACTTTCATTATCCCTGCAAATGCCATCACACTCCAAGCACCACTCACAACCATTTGGGACAAACTGTTTCCACCAGTATTTAGGCCTCTGTTACAGAGGCGTTATTCACTTCATCTGGACAACCTGGCAATCATGTTGACATGAATGATTAAGTGGCAGACAAGTTAATGTAAATGGTCAGTGGTCATGTGTCTGCCAAATTTATTATTTTAGATTTAGAATTATAAATCTAATGTATTATGGTGTCATATGTTAGAACTACAAAGTAACTAAATAACTAACTTAATAACTATGTCATTAAAATCATAAAAACTGTGACTCTGTAATGTAATTTGTATGTTTCTACATAATGAGCACTTTTATTTTACTCACTTTAAGTATAGTTAATGCTGTTTAATTTTTTGTACACCACACACACATTCTCAATGTGGATCATATTAACCTATAGGTTTTCACCATATGATGGCTTGTTTTTGCTCCAGCCAAGCACTAAACACTCAACGATTACAGATTTTAAAAACCCGTGTGTTAAACAGTGAACCTGGCCTGAAGTATACAAATTTAAGGCCCTGTGTTCAAATTAAACTATTAAAATTAATGTTGATGAAAGAGCTGCATTTATATAACACAGTTGGCATTTAGCCCTTACAGGTATATTTGGGACATTAAGTCTTTTACTTTGAAATACAATACTATCCTAACTTTAAAATAAAAGTGAGCCAGTGTCAATGGCAGTAGCATGTCTTCTTACATCACCTCAACTACTGGGAGCCACACATGATCTTTCATCTCACTGTATAAACAAGATGTTGTTATATTTGCTCCATCATACTAGCTAATGGTTTCCATTAATTTACTTTAATATAATTGAGTCATTAACTATAAATCTACACGTGCACTGCTGGAGAAGAGGGGGAACATTCTAACTGTTAGTTTAAATAAGCAAATAGAGGATAAAATCCACCTAACAGGAAACTTTAATGAGAAATCCACACTTTAATGAGTCATAATAAAGGCTGAACCAGCATCTACACTTTTATATCTTTCTTTTATTGTTACATTTAATGCCACTGCCAATCCCCACAAATCCGTTTTTAAGGCCTGCTCTCTATGCACAAGATGTATCTTTTATATCAGATAAGTGAAATCACAAGGCATGAGATTCTTACAAGTGTTCTGATCGTGAGGTGGTGCTACACCGCCACTCGCTGGTGAACAAATATCACTTGTGACTTTGTGCTCCAGCATGTAAAAGTCAATCCTGCATCTGTGAGGACCTGCACATCCAACCGCACGCCACCCCTCAGCTGTAAGGATGCAATGTGACATGTGTGGAGCAGATGAGAGGAAGATCAATGATGAAGTTAAAAAGGTGGGAGGGGGAGGCTGGCTGAACAGGCAGTTCTACACAGCTGGTGTGTGTTAGACCGTCTGACACCTGGCAGATGTGTGCTCGATCTGAGCCTGTTCACATATTAAACCTGACACTCCTGTAGCATTGGTAAAGACGAGAGAGATGCACACGCTGGATCAACTTGTAGCCAAGGAAAAGGTCTGTTTTAAAGCCTGATTTCCTTCTGATATACCTTTAAGCTGACCTGTGCAAGTGATTGCACTATAATTAATCTGTCTGCACGCTTGCAGCCACTCAAACGTGCTTTCACCAACCAGAATATGCTTCAGATTTCTTACAATTATTCATGGTTGCCTTCTTAAAAAGAGAAGATTGGGGTACTAAATCCCTGAGACTAGAGCATTCTGAAAACTCTTCCAACTTTCCAAACATCTGCACTGCATCACGGAAAAAAAGAGACAAAAGCTGGAGAGAGCAGAGCAGCTATAAAACACATTAATCGTGATTTATTCTGTATATCTAAAAATCCCTTTTATTAAGAATCGTCCCGATGCACCACTGCCAATAAAGGTTTTGATACCAGCTTACAAAGGGAGCTGCAGCACTGTCGTAATGCTGGTAGTAAATCACGTCGAAAAAAAATTCAAACACATAAAACCAAATCTGGAGCGCACACCAAGTTTCCTCTAGCATATTTGAATCGCGACCAAGCTCTTCCTCTCTGTATCACAGCAACGGGTTTACACGCAAAACACACAAGTACATGGAACAGTAGCTCATGAGAATTACTCATGATCATTTTTCCAGTGCATTCTCATTACGTTTGGATTCAGAAGAATATGACAAGTTAATTCATCAAATCCCACATGGATACACTGAAACACTGCTGAACTCCTCCATCTCCGCTTGGACAGTCGTACAGGAGAAATGGAAGATTAATGACTCACACCTGGTCAACTAAACCCTGCAGCTCCCCCTTCTACCACCACCAGCACCACCTCTCATCCACCCACCAATAGACTAGCCCTCTTTTGGCTCTCCTGGTGCATCTGGCCAGAAGCATGGAACACTTAGTTCACACTTTTCCACTTGTGCACTGGTTTCAGGGAGGGTGTGGTATTGGGCTGCAGCGGAAACATCTAGCCATTCGACTATTCTTCATTAGAGCTCTCATGTGGGTGGGGAGACTTTAAAATTTGGTTACTACAAGAATCCCCATTCGATCTAATGGAACAAATTATCCTGTTCTATCCTCAAAGACAAAAACAGTAGTCCTCACATCTTGATATTAGTTATTTAGTGAAATCGCAAAGCATGGTGCTTGTGGTTTTACTTGCTTAAAGGATAATTGTATATCATATGGTGCAAAGTAATGCCTTATTTTTCAAGACCTTATGTAGCATCTCTGGGATTTTACACCACATATTTATTTGACATTTATAAAGCAAAGACAAAAAAGTCACACAGAAGACAAAGTTTTAACAGAAGGGGCAAACATGCTTCTCTCTCCACTCACATGTATCATTCACTACATTGCTGAGGTCTCCTCCTTCACCCTAACTGCGGCTCACCTCTTGCCCTCACAGCACTCTCACCACTAAAGTATAGGTTTCAGTGTTAGTGCTAAAAGCATGCTGTTTGATATTTATGAGGTAGATGCCAGAAAGTCTTGCACAAACCTCCTATTATCTCACCCATCATGACTTTACATGTTCTGACTTGAAACTATGCTATGGTCAATGCACTATATATAATCATGTAAAGTGCAACTGAGGTCAAACTTAAAGTAAAAGTGAAATTGAGCGAGCATGCAAACCTTTTCTGCAACAACACCACCGGCACATTCAAAACTTACCCTGAGCTGAAGTAGCTGTACTCCACTGGATTCGTTTTTGAGGAAAAATGATATCAGTTATGTAAAACGACTGAGAACTAGACTACTGGGCATTATCCTCCTGGTAAATTCCCTTCGCTGGCTTTTCCAGCACCCCCCGAAGGAAGGTAGCTGAGCAAAGCAGTAATAAGGCCACTGATAAGAGATGCAGAGAGAGAGACAGAGAGAGGTCGTGAATGAAGAGGGGAAATGGTTGAGAAAGAAAGAGACAGGCACCCTCCCGGTCTCAAACCAGAGGAGCTGTGGTGCTGAGTTCAAGGCTGAGATGGGACAAACTTCTAAACTCCTGGAGTTCTGCCATCTCTCTTCCTCCGCCCACTTTCTCTAAAAAAAGAAGAAAAAAAGGAGGGAGAGGAGAGAAGAGAAGAGGGGGAGAAAAGAAGTAAATGAAAACCAGACACATGGCCCTGTTTGGTCTGGATGGAAGCAGCGGGGAGGATGATGTCACACATCTGGAGTGGGCTTTTCTCTTTACCTTTTCCTACATATTGTCATTTCTTCCTCTATCTCTGCAAAGCCCCTTTTTTCAAGCCTTTGCCATGTCAGCTAACTTGGTGTTCATTTGATTTTGAGATTTCGAATTGTCAATGCATCCTCCTTTTGATGTTGGACTCAAGTGACTCAAGTAAAAGCACAATGCAGTTTAACTAGCTTCCACCAATCAATCTAGTATTGTCAATGACTTATTAGAAGCTATGTCATTTTCTACTGTCTAGACAGCTGATGAAATGCACTGTGTGCGCTGGCCATTAAGTTTCACTAGCTCACCAGTAAACATAAAGCACAGTCAGGACAGTGCACTGGCGCACACTAAAAATTTGAGTCCTGCTAATACATTTTATTGCTCTGCAGCAACAAACTAAAATCAGCCATGAAGCCACGCATAATGACACTGCTTATGAGTTCATTTGTGTAACCACTGTGTCACAGGATGTATTTCACGCTGGAAAACTGAGAGAAGGAGCTAAAAAATGAACATCCACATAAACAATGTTGGTACTTGTTTCTGCTGGATGTGCATGTAGCCTGTTTGCATTTTTCTCTCCTTCATCTTTTTTTTTTTTTAGCATGCAAGTTACAGCAGATGCATGAAGCTGGTTTCTCCAGAATCAGTGGAAAAGTATAGAAACATACCTTATAACAAAAACTTGTGCAGGCACAAGTAGTTAGAAAGCTAAATTAGCACATACAGAGCCATGCCATATGTATTTTTTTGAAATTCTTTTAAAACATCATTGTGCCGTGCCTGTCCAGCTACAAAGTACACTGGTATTTTATCAGCAAGCAGCCTGTTTGCTTCTTCTTGTATCATGTTAGTACCTAACATATACAGGACGAAGAGACATATAAAGGACTTTTCCACTAAACTGCCACAAGTTAGTAAGCCTTGAGAGGAAGTACGGAACATTTTTACTCAAGGCGTAAACAGGAGGTCTAGTTAGAGATTTCTCAGTTGATCATGATCATGTTAGCATTTTAGCTAACTTAATATTTTTCTAGCCGTCAACTGTGTTCCTGCTAATTCACAATAGAAAACCTTTGCAACAAATTCCTTAAAATAAATGCTGTGTATCTCAAGCGGACACAGTTAGCAACTAGCTGGCAAACACACTGGGGCATTTAGCCATTTAGCAGCTGAAGAGATATATTTTTCTTGAGGAGAAGAAGAAGAGAATAAAGCTCAAAACATATGAATAACATGAATGTCTCTCATTTGTGTCTTTTCTGTGCTAAAATGCATGTTTAACAGCACATTTACCAAATAAACCTATTACTTGTTACTGCTGTAGATAGCATGATCCTGGAGTCGCTAGAGTTGGATGAAATATTTGAATTCCAAACCCTGATCTTTTCATGGATCATTTATATCATAAAATGATGCAAAAAATCTTAGAACGTGCAGATGTTACATACAAAATGTGCCCAACCATTTGGATGCAAATGGTGGACCACTCTTAAGCTGTGCTATGCTGCAACAGTTAGCATTTTCAAGTTGTTGGTAGAAATTTGAGTTAATAGACAGTGAATATTAGGACTCTGTGCAATGTTGCTGTTAAGCTAAATTTATGACAAAGGAGGCAATGAACTTGTGAAGAGCTGAAACCCCATATCAAGCAAGAACTGTAGAATATTCTGCTTTCCTCCAGTCATTGGCCTTCTCACTTACCAAAGTCCATCCATCCATTCGCTTCCGCTTATCCTTTTCAGGGTCGCGGGGGGCGCTGGAGCCTATCCCAGCTGTCATAGGGCGAGAGGCAGGGTACACCCTGGACAGGTCGCCAGTCTGTCGCAGGGCCAACACACAGGGACAGACAACCATTCGCACTCTCATTCACTTGCACATTCACACCTAGTGGCAATTTGGATTAATCAATTAACCTATCCCCACAAGCTGCATGTCTTTGGACGGTGGGAGGAAGCCGGAGTACCCGGAGAGAACCCACGCAAACACGGGGAGAACATGCAAACTCCACACAGAAAGACCCCGGCCTGATGGTGGAATTGAACTCAGGACCTTCTTGCTGTGCAGCAACAGTGCTAACCACCATGCCACCGTGCTGCCAAAGTGCATATTAATGACAGAAACAATGACAAAACCAAAGTGTGTATTTAAAAGAGAGGTTATTGAAACACAATGAGAAGCATGTTCCTGTTGCAGTTTTCTTAAAATGCATTGTTCACATTATATTTTAACATGTCTTTGAACTGTTTTCACCTAAATATAGTCATTAATTACTCACAAATCACTGCAATCTGTTTTTATAATGGGATAGTAGTCTGGAATCCATTATAAGGCAGTGGACTAAAGTGGATGTTAAAAAGAAAGGACTCATCATCACTCTTCTAGCTGAACTCTTAAAATGTTCAGACCAGATGGAGGGAGGATTGCTGTCGCATATTTCTGCCAGGGAGTTAAAACAGACTTTGCTCCTGGAGGTCAGTATGCTGCATCTGACTTAATTCCCTGATATCTGTGGGGGAAAAAACACTAGTAAGTGGAGGTACAACAACAGTTGATTATAAGACAAGATAACCTTTTATTCCACCGAGCTCTGTGTGCAGTCACACTTCCACAAACTGCATCCAAAAAAGGGATTTGAAAATGCACCATATGGAAGCATTTATAACAGTGGAGCAGTGCATCCATGTTCTGTTGTCTGAAGGTCATTACTCACACCACCAAAAATTTCCTGCAAACTCTGCACTGTTATGGTGCTGCTAGGCAACCCCACTGCTATAATATTGTGTGAGTAACAAGTTGTTATATGTTCAGAGAGGAAGTGAAGATGGATAAGCAGCAACTGTCCCAAATACCAAATGATGAATGAAACTGCTGACAAAATTCTGGGTTCTTATTAAATTCATTCATGTATGTTATAAGTTAAGATCAAAGTGAGATGTGGGTCGGTTGAATCCAAATATTCCTTCATCACAGAAAACATGTCTTACATATATTCCCTTGTGAGTGAGCAGTAACTGAACACAGACCTCTCACAATCAAAGCATTCAATAGTGTCAGTGTGAAAAGGACAGCTAATTATATTGTTGGCTGATGCTAATGTCCTGCTTACAGCTTTGAACAATTGTCTGAAGTAAGGCGATACTTTGATGCACACCACCAAGGTGACTTTGTGAAAGTGCGGCTCATTGTTTCTGTCATTAACTACCCGCAGGTAGAGGTGGGACTCACTTAACCTTTAATCACATCAAACAAAAACCCAAACAAGGGGGCACTTTCTTCGGCAACCAGACGATGTTTTGGGTGTGACTTTGGTAGGTTCTTACAGTATATGGAAATTATGAAAGGCCCTGTAAAACACCAAACACACATTCACTGTTTATTTTATTCACAAATGAAAGCATGAGACTCCCTTTCACATAAGTGAAGTATTCAAACTGCTTGCTTTCCATTCCTGTGAAGGCTTTAGCATTAGGAACAAACTGTTCATTGGCTTATTTGGGGGAATGTGTTGCTTTCACCAACACACTTGTTTCCAATGGAGCATAAGCAAATAAAAGGGAAGAGGAGTGCTGCCCTTACGTCACTCATACTGTTTCCGAGGAAAGTATTAATAGTAATAACAGTAATGTAGAAGTTCAAAGATAGTAAATCCCACTGAGGATTTTTACCTTTTTAAAGCTTCCTCACATTGTGCATTACCATATAACCATTACAAAGGCATAGGGTTTTTTTTTCCAAGTCTTGTAAAAAAGTAGTTATATTCTTTTTATTTTTACTTAAATGCAATTCTAAAATGCCTTCTGTGTTTGTTAGGTTTACTGAAAGCTTTCAAAACAGCCCCCAAATAGGCAAATACAATGTCAGCCTGAAAAATAAACTTTATATGGAAAAATTTCATTAAAGTGTACATTATGATTAATAAAAATGTATACATTGTCCACCATACATGCCATTCTTGCTATATTAATGGCTCTACGGTAAGGGAGTAAGATTTTAGGCATATGAAATTCAGTTCAGAAAACAAGGATCCAAAATTAGCCAGTTAGCCTGACAGTTAAAGTCAGAATCCAATGAAATCTGGGGAATATCTCCATACTAACTGGTTTTCCTGGTTTCCATACTGGTTTTCCTATTCCTGAAAATGGTATAATCCTAACTGGCTTTCCAGTGCGTTCCATTTTTTTCAAGGAGTTTGACTCAGTACCACCCAATGACTCATGAAAGTATGAATTGCATGAAACCGTCATTTTTCTTTATTCCACATAAAAACCTATGGTGTCTTCTTCGTGCACCAAATCTAACAAACAGCACACTTCGAAGTGAACCGTGTATGTACTACATCACAAAAAAGGTCTACATAATTCACAGTTAATTTTTCAGTGCACATGGTTGACCTAATAATAGTATAATCAGAGGTGCTCTTTGCTGTGCCAGAACTCTGGACTCCAAAAACAAAGGGTGGGACTTTGAGAGACTTTTTTTCTGTTTCCAGCAGGTGGCCTTATTCAAAATCCAAGCTATCATTTATTTCCTGATGTTGGATATGGCCATCACATCTGGACACATGATGGAAACTATTTAAGGAAATTCTTCTGTGCTTTGACTTGAATAACTGACTAAAATGCTGAGTAATCATTCTGCTTTCGCTTGACAGTGATGGAGCCTAGGCTTGCGCTTAAGACCTCTTAAGTTAAATATGTATGTTTTCATCCAGGTGTGTCATATACTCCATGTGTTACATTGTTATAGACAAGGTGTCCTTTGTCTACAGTAGCTAGCAGTGGGAATTGATGAGAATTTAGTCATTACAAATCAATTATCGATATCACTTATGGATTAGATTCTTTGTCAATTATCTTCTCGATTCTCACTGGGTTCTCACTGACTCCGCTGTGAGACTCACCACCATCTCTAAGCAGCATATCAAAGACATTACATTCATGCATGCTGTGTGGGCAAATGTTTGTCCAGGTTGGAGGTATTTCCCTTCTAAGCACACTATTGCCTATTTTTTTTTTTTTTTTTTTTTTTCAGTTTCCACAATCTTATTCTGTTCACTTTATTTTAAAGGACAGGTTACACACCAAAAAATACCAAACTAAACTTTGTTACCTTCAGGTAAGAAAAAAAAACCCTCCTTTAGATCATTAACCCTGAAAGATTTATTTTGTTTGATTGTTTTCTTAGCCAAGCTGACACACAAGGAGTGACAAACCTTTATGCATTAATTCAAGTAAGTACTGTATATTTTCTACATAATTTATTTAATATACTAACCAGATTGCTCTTAAATCCAAGTGAAGTGTTGCATATTAATCTTAGAAAGTTGGAGTGGCCTTTCTTTGTTTTCCTTTGAATAAAGACGTATCTGGTCATATATAAAATCAGTGATTTGTTCACTATTTCTCCTTACTTCTGATGTAATATATTTTGTGTGGAGGATGATATTCTTTTAATTTCAGCAAAATTAAAAGAACTATTACTGCCATGCATTTTTAAATATATATATAAACAAGCTTTCTTTCTGAAATGAATACATACAAATAATTCATAAAATTAATCTCTCTTTTTTCCCTCTAAATGGCGTATAGTGCTTTGGTAATTACCATTAGTTGTATACAACTTTTCATGAAGTACAGTAGGGTCATACTCGCTGTACGTTAGGGCAGCACAAAAAATATTATTCATTACATAACCAGTGTTGGGAAGTTTACTTTTTTTTTTTTTTTTGCCTGTCCCGTTTGGCTCTTTTGCCATCAGAATTATTGTCTAAAGGCAAAGAAAGATGCCCAACGGATTTACTTACAAATTGACCATTCCAGCCTTGCCATAATGGTCCATTTGATTCACCTTTGATTCACCCCCCCCAGCAGTTTATGTAACAAAGTCATACTGTGGTCATGTGATTGGTCAAGTCGCAAACCTTTTGCATGCCATGAACTGTGGAGCTGCTGCCTCTAATAAGCAGTAGATACAGGTTACAGATGTGTGTGTGTGTGTGTGTGTGTGTGTGTGTGTGTGTGTGTGTGTGTGTGTGTGTGTGTGTTCAGGTGTTGAAGTAAACTGCCTACAGATGGTAAAGGAGGGAGGTTGAAGGGAAAGAGAGTGAGGAAACAGACTTATCTCTGCTAACAGGAATGTCTTAGCAAGCTGTGTTGTTTTGTTATGTCGTGTGTGTTTCTGAGTGCAAATGTGTGTTTTTCCTTATCCCTGCACTCGCTTGAGCATGGTGTTTTGCTATTGTGTGAGGGTTTGTGAACTATTTTGACCATTAAAATAACAGCATTTTTGTCAAGCGAGGTCATTCTGTCCAGACGGTCGGCCCTGGCTTACTCTTATGGTTGAAAATGTCGAGTACTGATAAAACGAGTCGGCAATTAAGTTGTAGTGTGTTAGCAGGTATTAGTACATTCTATTATAGTAGAAATAACACCAACTGAATGGTGCTTTTCAAGCCTTTTTAAGCCTTGAAACACTGTCCACTGAGCGTAAACCCATACAAAGTTCAGTTTTGTATGATTTCATATTCTGTAAGTCCTCCAAGGTTCTATTGTCTCCGAAAATGAGACCGTTTTTCTTTTTCCAGAGTCACTCCATTTATTCAGTTGTTCACATTGTTTGGTACCTAGAAAAGGGAATAGCCGTCCTCTCTATTTTCTCTGGAATTTTCATAACTGATTTCAAACAGAATTGTGTAGTGAAAGTGAGCCAATCTAAACCCTGGTGGTTTCATTATTGTGTAGCCATTACATAACACAATAAACAACCACTTCATTATTAAAAACTTCAAAGTTAACAGCTTCCTATTTCCGAATTTTTTTTTTTTTTTTTTGTGCCTGTCCCGTTTGGCTCTTTTGCCATCAGAATTGTTGTCTAAAGGCAAAGAAAGATGCCCAACGGATTTACTTTACCAAATTGACCATCCCAGCCTTGCCATAATGGTCCATTTGATTCACCTTTTATTGTTTATTTTATTTTCACTTACTGAATACGGGACAGACTTGACTGGGGGAAAGAAGGGGAGAAAGAAAGAGGGAAAGAGAAACAGCTGAGAAGAGGGACGGGGGAGAAGGGCAAAAAACATAAACCAACAGAACGGGCAGAAAAAAAAAAGAAAAGAAAAATGCATATATCAATCACCTGGATCACCTGCTGAGAAAGAAAAAAGAAAACAAGCAGAAGAGAACAAGAGTAATAGAATAAACAACATCACAATGATATATGGGAATATGACAGTAAATACTAAATATTAAACATTATTGTGCAGCACATAAGATCAACAGAACACAGAGTGCTTTGAGGTAGGAGCCAAAAAGGGTGTAGTTTGTGGGTGTGATCACCCGTGTGTACACCTGTGAGCATGGACGCGCTTGTTTTTTGTTTTTTTAAAGGTTCCTTCATGTAATGATCTGCTAGAGGGTGTGGGGGGGGCCACAGCCCCGTCCTCCAGGGCATGAAGCAGGTATGGAGGAGATCAAAACTCCAGACATCCAGAGGCCCCCAGAACACAAGAGACCAAGGAAGACCAACAGAGGGGCAGCCGCGCCACTGTCCCAGAAAGAGCTGAGGAGAGTCCCAGATGAGGGTTCACTCAGCAGCCGCGGAGCAGAAGCCAGGGGGAGTTGCAGTGACGTGCCCGTGAGCTCCGCCGGCAGCCACCCGTGCCTGAGTGACCGAGCCCCAGGCGGAGAGGCCGGGGGCACCCCACCTCCGAAGTGGCCCGAGCGAGCCCCAGGCTCCAGGCCCCGATAAGCGGCCGCCAAGGAGTGAGCCGGTGTGTACCTGGACGCCCATCCCCGGACACAAAGAACCACCAACGCACCGATGTCTGAGGGAGTCCGCCACTGGCAGGGAAGTGGTGGTAGGGGGAGATAGGCCTCCAAACCTTGGAGGGCCTAAGATGTCCCCAGAGAGGTGGCGCCTGACACCCAACCTGACATATAGACACAGACATACAGGCACACACAGATACAAACATCCATTCCCACCCGCATGCTCTCATATGCACTTACTCCACACTCAACCAACGTGGAGACAGACATAAAGAGACGCTGTACACACGATCACACTCCCCAAGCGTACTCTACAAACCGGGTCTAGGTACCCTTGCCCCTGGAGGGGGGAACTGCACCCAGACCCAGGTGGTGTTACCCTTTTCCCTGCGGTGGGGGGAGGCAGACCGCCCCGACTCCACAGCAGCAGGAAGGCCCCACACTCCAGACCGCAGTCGGACGGCCAACTCCTCCTAGCCCCCCCGCTCCAGCAGGTCGCAGAGAATGGGGGTGAGAGAAGACTCCAAACCTCCCTCCACCCGCTCATTGTAGTGTTGATGCATGTGTGTTCTAAGGTGCATTTAAAACCCAGGAGGGCATGGAGCTACCTGCCAGAGAGCAGCAGGTAAGCGCATGGTCCCTCCTGCTAGCCCTCAATGTCTACGTGTATTTAAAATTGAGAGGTGGGCAACGACGCCAGGGGTGGGGTGTATACCCTGATGGTACTTTGGATTCCGTGTATCGTGCCCACCCCCAAGATCCTATATGTATGTGTAATGAGAGTGTGAGTAATGTGAATGTCTAAGTTGTGGGATAAAATTGAGGCAGAGGCAGCCAGAAGGGGACAGACGGGGGGGGGGGGGTAGCCTCCTCTGCACCCTGGTGACATACCCCTACTCCAAGGTCCTGCATGTGTGGGTGGTTGTGGTGGAGCGGGATTTTAATCTGGACTCCCACCCTGACGAAAAGTGGGCTACTGGAACAAGAAGGCATTGGTGGGCAAGAGACGAAAACAGATAGGAGAACAGCAAGGCTGGAGACGGAGCAATACTGGAAGAGCATATGGGAGAAGAACGCAACCCATAACGGCAATGCTCAGTGGCTGGTGGATATGAGGGCAGACCACAGCGACCTCCCTGAACAGGGTCCAGTAGCCATCACAGTGGCAGATATCCAAGAAAGGGTCTCCAGTATGAAGAGTTGGACAGCACCAGGGCCCCACATGGTTCACGCCTACTGGCTAAAGAAGCTGACTGCACTCCACGAGGGTCTGGCAGCACAAATGAACCAGCTGCTAGTTAACGGGAGACACCCGGAATGGCTAACCGAAGGTCGGACAGTCCTGATCCCCAAGGACCCCAAGAAGGGACCGGTCCCCTCCAACTACCGACCAATAACCTGCCTCAGTACTACATGGAAGCTCCTGTCAGGCATCATATCGGCTAAGATGAACAGGCACATGGGTCAATACATGAGTGGGACACAGAAAGGAATTGGCAAGAATACCAGAGGCGCAAAATACCAGCTACTGGTAGACAGAACAGTCAGCCGAGACTGCACGACCAGACTGACCAACCTGTGCACTGCCTGGATTGATTACAAGAAGGCCTATGACTCAATGCCCCACAGCTGGATACTGGAATGCCTAGAATTGTACAAGATCAATGGGACCCTAAGAGCCTTCATCAGGAACTCAATGGGGATGTGGCGTACAACACTAGAGGCCAACTCCAAGCCCATAGCACAAGTCACCATCAAGTGCGGGATCTACCAAGGAGATGCTCTGTCCCCACTGCTGTTCTGCATAGGCCTGAACCCCCTCAGTGAGATCATTAACAAGACTGGCTACGGATACCGACTACGGAAGGGAGCAGTTGTCAGCCACCTCCTGTACATGGATGACATCAAGCTGTATGCCAAGAGTGAACGAGACATCGATTCACTGATCCACACTACCAGGCTATACAGCAATGACATTGGAATGTCATTCGGACTGGAGAAGTGTAGTCGGATGGTAAGAGAGGGAAGGTAGTCAGAACTGAGGGGATTGAACTACCAGAAGGGAACATTGCAGACATAGAGGACAGTTACAAGTACATGGGGATCCCGCAGGCGAATGGGAACAATGAAGAAGCCGCTAGAAAAGCTGCAACCACCAAGTACCTGCAGAGGGTCAGGCAAGTCCTGAGGAGTCAGCTGAATGGTAAGAACAAGATCCGGGCCATCAACACATACGCCCTGCCCGTGATCAGGTACCCTGCTGGGGTAATAGGCTGGCCAAAGGAGGGGATAGAAGCCACTGACATAAAGACAAGAAAGCTCCTTACCATGCATGGAGGGTTTCACCCCAAGTCCAGCACCCTGAGGCTGTACGCTAAGCGGAAGGAAGGGGGCCGGGGACTGGTGAGTGTCAGCACCACAGTCCAGGATGAGACAACGAACATCCAAGAATACATTGGGAAGATGGCCCCAACTGACCGAGTGCTCAGTGAATACCTCAGGCAGCAGAAACCCAAGAAAGAGGAGGGAGACGAGGAACCATCATGGAAGGACAGGCCCCTGCACGGTATGTACCACCGGCAGATAGAGGAGGTGGCTGATATCCAGAAATCCTACCAGTGGCTGGACAAAGCTGGACTGAAAGACAGCACAGAGGCACTAATCATGGCAGCACAAGAACAAGCTCTGAGCACAAGATCCATAGAGGCTGGGGTCTATCACACCAGGCAAGACCCCAGGTGCAGGCTGTGTAAAGATGCCCCAGAGACAATCCAGCACATAACAGCAGGGTGCAAGATCCCGGGAATAACATCGGAGATCTCTGTCCAGAAGAGCGCAGTCCTGGGAACAGCTAAGATACTGCGCAGGACCCTCAAGCTCCCAGGCCTCTGGTAGAGGACCCGAGCTTGAAGGATAAACCGCCCGCAGGGGCGTGCTGGGTGTTTTTTTATACACACACACACACATACATATAAACATATATAAACACACATATATATATATATATATATATATATATATATATATATATATATATATATATATATATATATATAAACAGTCATGTGGAACTAAAGGTTTTCACATGATTCTATGCAGACCTGTGAAAAACTAATTACACCTTCTGATTCTGCAGCTTTTCGAACCATCTTTAGTGGTAGATAGATTACTGTGAGCAGCAACCCGCAGTAATGGATTTCTGCATAACTTTATCGGTCTCTCACATCACTGTGGGGGATTTTGGTCGACTTATTTTACAACGTGGCTTCACTTCATTTAGGTCCCACCACAGCAACTCAATTAGTTTGAGGTGTGGACTTTCACTGATTCATTGCAACACCGTAAGTCTTTTCTTTCTCAGCTACCTTGTTGTAGATTTGCTGCCGTGTTTGGGATCATTGTCATGTTGCACGACCCAATGTCAGCCAAACTTTAGGTTGGATTTAAATGTAAGGACTGCTCAGCGGGATTTGATAAACTGAGATTTTAAAGTTTACATGTAAGTCATTCTTAAATCTGTATATGATGTGAAGTTGTGTTTTTCATATTGTGAAACTTCAGCAAAACAAACTGAACTTTGTGCTATTTAAAGGGTGCATTAAAATGAAGGATAAACAGATTCGTTTGCTGTATTACTATGATGTATTTAAAGTAAAGAGCATTGTGTTGAACTGTCGCATAGCAGCTGTGGTGTTCATGGTCAACCTTCACACCAACTTTATACTGTCTATTTAAAGACAGCATAAACAGTACATTGTCAGTGTAGAGCATGGAAATCAATCAAGACAACTAATGAAAACTTTGCTTACATCTTGCATTTAGGTGTGTAAATCCACAAAAAGCAGTAAACTTCAGAGCAGCAGCAGAGGTCAGCTGGTCACAGCCGATACACTAAGAATATCTATGTATTAATTTAGGGTCCACCTTACAATATAAAGCACCCTGAGGCGACTGTTGTGATTTGGCACTGTATAAAGAATTGAATTTAATTTAATTGAATCTACTGACCTCTCAATAGAAATTATTGTGAGTTGTGATTTTTTTCCCCCATGCTTGGTCTTCTCTGCTAGTGTTGGTCAGAAACAAGGTCAAAAACTATTTATACTATTTATACAAGCCGTTTCCTCTTTGGGAATAAACCCACCCCGTATTCTGTCTTAACGCTGTTGTGGAATTACTTATCACATCATGCATCTGTTTGGTCTCAGATCCTTAAAAAGCTGTGCTTCATCTCAGTTATCTGCTGGGCCTCACATCTGCAGGGATGGTCAGGGAGAGGCAGAGAATCTTGTGGCCTTATGTTTTATTCAGCTTCATCATCACAAGCTTCAAAGCTTTAACATCTGACAAAGTTATAGATAAACACTGCAATATGCAATCATTACAAAGGTAGGAGGCAGGAATGAACAGTCTTTTATTTTGCTGTTTCCACACAGTAGGAGGTTCCCACTTACCTCTGCTTTGGCATTATTATGTCTTTTATTTGGACATGTTGTTTTGTTTATGAGATAAACAATGGCAACCATAACTGGAAAAGCATGGTGAATGTCCTTTTTATTAAGTCATTCTACTTAGAGCTAAAATATTCACCTACAGTACAGCCTTCTTTATATGATAAATAAAAGCATTTCTGTCACATAAGCATAGCCTGTAAGATGCAAATGATTTGTGCTGTAATTTTTAACACCATCTACAGGGTCACTGGGAAATAGAGGAATTCTAACAAATCAAAACTAAATAGGAAGCAGGGAGGGAAAGCAGCTGGCCGAGAGGAAAAAAACAATTTAGGCCAGCAAGGAGTTATAAAATAGAAATGTGTTGCACACATGAGGAGCTCAGCTGCGTACCATTCTTCAGTGATCCCATTTCCTTTGATTTCCCTTGCTCTTATTGGAATTAACCACTGATAACCTGGAATTGCACCAAGGAGTCCAGATGAGTGGTGGACATCATACTGTTGTGGCCTGAATCTTTATCTGGTTTCATCTTCTTACAGTTTTGCATTTTTCCTTTTTTCCTTTCCTTTGCTTTTTAATTCCCCTTTATTTTTTTATTAGTATCTGCTTAACATTTCTAAATTATAATATGCAATTTCTCAGGAATTCAGATGTTTGCATATAAAAATATAAACACAGCATTCATTTTCATTTTATTTACTGTATATACAATATTGCTTATATGCTTTTTGCTTAATTTCACACAATTGTGATAACTTCTCTGGTGTGTTTGTACAGACACCTCAAAGCATTAAAGTTAAGCATTTTGCATAACTTTTCTTTAATAAGTGGAAGATGTATTAGGGGAGGGAATCTGAGTTCTGATAGTAACCTTATAAACACTCTGGTCAGGTTTTGAATGATAACATCAAATCGCCGTCTTCCACTTCTGGTCGCGTGGAGGCCAAACCAAACATTGTTATGTCATCATCCCAAGCTGAAATATCATCACTGGGATCTTGGTGAAAGCCCCCATTAACAGAGTTCAGTTTTCTTTAGTGCAAAAGAGGACTGGAGCCCTCAGTTGTGCTAGCAACTCTATGAGAATGTACTGTGGCAAAGCAAGTAATCTGCTGAACTTTTTAATATTTACATTACCTGACAGGATGTCATGCACTAGTCTCTGGACGCTGCATTTTGAAGCCTCAGCATGTTTTATCATGTTTTGGAGCCACAAGTGACCATAAGACGGTGGAGAGGTAAGTTACAAGCTAACTGCTTGAGCATCAAAAACAGCTAGTTAGTGCTAAGTAACAGACTTATGTACTAAGTACTACAATGTCACTCACCAAAGGTTGAGCACAAACTTTCTACTACACCATAAGCCATATAATGCCATCAGATAATTCTATTAAAAAAACCTAAAAAAAATGCACATAGTCCAAAGGCCCTGTTCAGTGACCTAAATTTCAGAAGTGAGGCCTAGCAGATAGCTACAAGCCACAGCTCTTTGGGTGTGCACAACTATCAATCAAAGCAACAAACTTTAATTTAAAAATATTCACCCTGTTCGTGCAGTTGCTATGAAGTGAGAAACAAGCTATAGACCTAAACCAGTGTTTTCGGTTTAGTATGTCCACACGCTGGCTTCCTTTCTCAGTAACCTTGATGGCTGCTGCTGCACAGTACCACACAGGCAGTCAAAAATATGTCAGTTTTCTTTAATGAGTACTCAAATGGATTGAAATAAATGCATCGGACCAACAGAAAGTCAAAGGTTGTGGTATCAAAGCATCTTCACGCAAACCACTGAAGTGCCTTGAGGCTTCAACAACGTATAGCGTTCAGTGTTTGCAGACATGTATGAGGCTGTTGTAGCTTTCTGCAAGAGCAATGTCAAGAATCTGTGGAACAACCAGAATTCTATTGCTATTACTGTTTGTGCCTTGAATAGAGCTAACAAAGAACTTCACAGCAGACGTTGTCCACAGTTCACACTTCTCTTGTACTCTGCTGTGGTTGTTCCCTTTCTATCGCAATCTCAATCTTTGAAATTCAGTCTACACAGCATCATCTCCCAGAGGTGCTGCACCTTTACTTTGTTGGAGGATTACATGCTAGTGCGTCTCTGTGGTATCCATGTTGTTGAATTCCAAGATTCCTTCTATTCTAGAGCAACACAAACATGGGATCATGTATCAGAAGGAGTTCTGGCTGCTTTTGACATTGTAATAATCTGCATGTGTATGGTATAAAAACACGTTGTGCATATGTGCTGTGGTGGTGTCGGCACTTCAACACAGCAAGAAGGCAATCTTGCATGAATAGTTTTATGGCAAAATCCAATGAATATGGCATGTAATCTGATTTATTAACTCCATATGATGTAATACATTCATACATTTTGAATCTTCACTTTAGTAGTAAACAACGTATGCAAAATAGAAAAGATTTGAACAATGAAAGTAAAGCCATTATACAACATAAAAGATTTTTAAGTGCCTGTTGTCAGGGATTTTATTTGGAAGCTTTCAAAGGAACAAGTCATTCCCTTCCAAGTGTCTCTTTGCTAACATGGGTCCACTGTTCTTTTTCAACAAGGCCTCAGTAACACGGGCAGTCACGTGATGCGCACATATTTCCACCCATTTTGGTTTGGAAAGTCATTCTGGAATATTCTTCTCTTAGTTTTCCCATGTCCAACCTCAGACCGCCGTTACACCTCTTCTTACATGACAACTGATGGCACAGCTGACCACACCTCCTCACCACACCACCTCCTCGCCACACCACCCACTCAATCTCACTGGGAGGTAAACTCAAAAATTGGACCAGATATACTCAAATCAAAGTTACAGAGGAGACTGATTATGTTCTGATGAGTTAATGCTATCAAATGTTTTCCATTAGGTTTTGGGGGGTAACATTAACATTCAGTTATTTAAACCAGCTTTTAAGCAAATGTCTACTCTGCAGAAAAGCAGTTACTTGGCTCCTGCTTGTCCCCACAGAAGAGGCAGAGGCTGAATGCCTTTCCAACACTTAACTGTTGCTGTAACGTGGTTCTGGTGTCTCACATGTCCCTCTTGCCCTGCCAAGTATGGCCACAGAGTCCCCCTTCCTCCAGTGCTTCTCTGACTCACAGATCCGACTGAACAATGCCTACCATTGAACTCTCAACGCATGTCTTTAATTGACAGCTGGAATCTATTAATGCAGAGTCCAGTAGCTATGACAACTCCACAATAAATCACATACATATTCATGATTGGAAATACATTTTCGGCCTCATTGAAGATGGAAACGTGGTGGGACTCTGTCACAGTCCTAAGCTGTCCTGAAAAGGCCCTTCAGAGCTGCTGATGTTTACGAACTGACTCATTTCACCGTCGTGTTTTCCCCCCGTCGTCCATGAGTGGTACTTACCTTGAAAAGTTGTAATTTCCATGATTTGGAAAAATGAGTTGCCTTGTTTGACATCTGGAAATAATTGTTACTCATCAGGCTTACAGTTGCGTTCCCTCGTCTGTCTTAATGTAACATGCGGTGCTGACAGTGTTTTGCACCATGGGGATGGGGTGATTAGATAACAGGACATGACTGTTGACACATTTAAAATTCATAGCTACACAACCCCCTGTTTAGTTTTGTTGATGTGACAAACATGCCGTTTTCACACTCTTGCTTTAAATCAATCTAAAGTTGCTGCAACAGGGATTGTAAACCAGCTGTCTGCAGCTGGATAATCGTTACAGTCAAGAATGACTCATTTTTAAAAGAGTCTCCAACTCACCATCATGGCATAGAGTATATCAAACAATATACACCATGTAATCATGAAAAGCGGAAACTATGTAGTAAACAGCATAGTGAAGTAGAGGGCAAGAAGCCAAGCGAGTGAAATAGCAAGTGGAATAATATTTAAGTCTGAATGTTCCGCCTTAGAGGTTCATGTAGGGGAGCAGCTGTTACATAATGTGGCACAAGCGTGGCAAACACTTTGACATGGGAGGAAAGCAAACACTGCTAGCTACTTCAGGATGGCACAGAGTTCAGTGATAGATCTTTGGACCCTCTGCCTCTCATAAATGACTTTGGCTAATTGTGGTAAATCACCATCTCACATCCATCTGAATCCAGATCCAGAAATAATTAGACATTAGAGAACATTAGAACGAAAGAAGCAGGACAGAATACACATGTGTGAATGAGAGAGACACAGGTGGAAAGGTAAAGATGCAAGGAGCAGAGGTGGTGACTGTGGATGAGTTTAAATGGCTGGGTTCAGACATCCAAAGCAAAGGACTGTGCACAAGAGAGGTATGGAAGACAGTGCAGGCAGGGTGGAGTGGGTGGAGACGAGTTTCAGGAGTGATTTGTGAATGGTTTTAGATGGACGAAAAGACATGTAGCTGAGCTAAAGATGTTAAGAATTGCATTGGGAGTGACCAGAATGGATGAGAATAGAAATGAGCACTTCAGAGGCACAGTTTGGAGACACAGTCAGAGAGGCAAGGCTGAGACGGTACATACATGTGCAGACAGATGCAGACTGCAGTGGAGATACTGGACCAAGGATGTTGAAGATGGAGCTGCCAGGCAGGGGCAAAAGAGGAAGAGCTGAGGAGATTTATTGATGTAGTGAGAGTTGATGTGACAGATGGGGCTGTAGGGCATAGGGTAAGGTGCAGGCATCTGCTGTGGCAACCCCTCACAACATGTGGGTTGCCCTAACTTAATCATCTTAAGTAAACAGTACTTAATTTTTCTTTTTAAGGCAACGAGTTTAAAAAAAAAATTTACATTTCTGGAAACTAATTACATTTAACAGTGTATAGGGAGCCAAAAGAAGAAGCTAGAACATCAACAACAATGGAGTGTTTCCAGGTTGCTGATGAGAAAATTAATTAAAGTTTCAAAGTGTTTAAAGCCAACTATAAAATTCATTATACCCATCATATCTAGATCACATAATAAACACTTGCCTTTAACCTGAGCTGATGAGCATTTTAACAGTTAATCAGTGACCCATGGTCATGAGCTTCACTGCTTGGAACCTCAGGCTCAATCCTCACTGGACTCACCCAGACCACAACCACTCGCCTTTCCCCGTCCAGCTCCTCCAATGCGTAAGACTTTTAACATTTTCTTTTTTTTTTCATTTATGTTTTTGAAAGGCACAGAGACAGTACAAGAACAAGATACATCATACAGTTGTTTCAAAAGACTTTTGACATTTTCATCTGGACTTTGCTCACTACTTCTCAAGACCACCCTGATTCCCTTTTCCTTCTGTTCCTAGTCCATCAACTCTCAAGCCACAGTTTCCCTGCCAAGCCCAGCCAGTTGTTAAGTTCATGTTCCCAGCCTTCCTGCACTAGTGTTTCATAGCTCATGTCTCTTGTATTCTAGCTTGCTAATCACAGTACCTGTTTTTGTTCTAACCTGGTTCATAGCGTTAGTACTTGGTCATTTTGTTTTCCACCTCTTTGTAAATAAAGTTTTCTGGATTCTTAGCTCTGAGCCTTCATGGTGAATCGGCTTTTGAGTCTGTTCCTCACTGCTGGCGACTGAGCCGTGACAATTCCTGGTCTCTTTATCCTGCTGTCAGCTTTACTTCCTACCTCTGTCAGTCCTACCTACTGCTTAACTGTCTGCCCAACCCTCAATATTTTCAACTGTCTTGAATTTGTCACTTCTGCTTCTACTTGGTGTCTATAATCCCCCTCTCTTTCTCCTGCAAGTAACTAGATTGTCTTTATCTCATGACTTACGGCATTTCCATTGTTCCTTATGTTTTTCTTCATGTTTCTAACTGATCACCATAACTTTTTGGACTGTCGTTTAATGTTGCCACAGTTGTCACAGTTGACAAATGTAAGGGACTTTCTATAAATTATTCTGCTCTCGATAATTTTCCTCACTAAAATTTAGCCTGCATTTAAATCACTGTTCATTGATTTAAACGTGGTCATAACAGACACTTTATTTATCAGTTAAGAAATTAGAAAAAATTAAAATAATAAGTCCACCTACCAACAATCTTTTATTGTACATGAAAATTTAACAGGGAAGGTGGGTCATAGTTAACCAAAGTTGGTATGTGAGGTAAGATGGATGTTAATACAAGATAGTTTGGTTCATTGCAATCCTGCCATCATGATTTAAATATCCTGGATGGATGGTGACTATCCGTGTAGAGAAATTGTGAATGTTCTCCCAGTATCTTGATAGATTTCATCCAGGTGTACCCACTTTGTCTTATCTTCCTGTGACTGGCAATCTGTCCAAGATATTCTCAGCTCTAACAATCATGTCTTCTTCACTGTCTTCTTCTAAATGTACTGGCAGATGAAGGCTGTTTTGAATGTGGTATATGTTTTAAATCTTACTTTTTTGCAATGCAATAACCCGCTATCAGCTTATTGTACACTTTCACACAGTGCACCAAGTTGTTTGTCTGGTTCAGTCACCGTCATCACCGTTTTGAAGTTAAGTGTCTTTTGAGAAGGAATATTTCATTTCTAAGTGGCTCTTCAGCTTGCTGTGAACAATATTAGAATTTGCCAATTTCCTCAGACAGATGATGCACTCAAGCTGAAAGCTAATGAAAACTCTTCTCACCAGCTGAACATTGTATACTATAAAAAATGAAAGTGTTTGTCAGAGCTGTGATAATCCAAAAATCCTAATTATGCTGGTCTGAGGCCCACTGTGCTTGTATAACAATTGTATCTTTCAAGTCATATCGGCTCTTTGTATTTGCAGACATGGAGAAGCTGATTCATGCAGCAATTGCCTCATTAGTGTAACTCCATTTATTCATGGCTCATCAAGAAAAATGTCTCCATCTGCAGTCACTACAGAAAGTTGTTGCCAGCCTCCTAATCCTCTCCAAGGGATGAGGCCATATTTTTTCTTTCAGTCCCTTCAACCCTTCAGTGGTTTCTTGCCAGCTTTACAATTTTAAGTGCACCCACAGACTGATCACTGCTGAAGATTTTTTGGCCTTGATCCTCTTACCAGATAACTTGGAAAGAACATGATGCTGCACACATCTGTTGCTCTCAGTAACCCAGTGCTTTTGGAGGAAGCATTGGTGGGAACAGTGGACCCAAAGGATACCCGGATACAGAACATAAAGATTTTCCAACGTCACTGTGTTAACTGGATGTTCATGCATCTTGCACCACACCACTTTCAGCTTTAAACTTGTATTGCACAGTAATCTGTATCCAAACCTCTAGAATCTCTAGGCAAGAGATTTGTGGCACGTAAAGACTTAAAGTTTGATTGGAGATCTACTGAACAGTAACAAATGAGCAGTAAGAGGTCCCAGAATTCTGAAATCTATCAGAGTAGGGTTTCAAACAACACTTTTCTAGTCTTACTGACAATAGCCAGACCTTGAATCAGGGCCGTTCATGCATCATCATGCTGCTGAAGTAAAAGGAAACTTTTAAAGGTTTTGATGTAATTTGTGATTGTGCTACATCTAACGTTAAGAGCTGCTGGTGTCAACTGCCAGGTCTTCATAAAGATAAAGGACTTTCTCTGGTGTAATTAAAACAATTTAAAAAGGGACAATAGTTTTATACTTACCAATAAGATAATGTTCAGTCATATGAAAGCAAAGAGAAGAAAGCTGGGGCATTTCCCAAAACTTCAGACTTACTTTGTGGAGTGTATTACATGATCGATCATACTGAGAGCTTCTTCCAACTATTGCACGATAACAAGCATAAGAACGCTCAGAGGCTTATGAGTCCCAGAGTGCATTAAAAAGGTATGATTCATTTTCCCTAAGCAGTGTAGAAAGAGAGGCTGAGCAGCACACTTGACAGCATACTTAACAAGACAAAGTATCTTTAAATTGAACATTTTAGCACCAGAGTGTGGGTGCTGCAGACCAAATGACAAAAACACCTTTTGTAAATGCTGTCCAGATGCCGGGAACAAACCGATGACATCATTTTTTTTACTGACATGTCAACAAAAAATAAAACTGTTTACGAATCTGACACACCATCATTTTGGTTCGGTTTAGGGCTTTTTGGAACAACTGCGGCCAGGATTTAAGGAAACCGTGGTCATTGGCTGGAAACAGTAATCAAACCAAGTCACATGTTCAAATCTTCTGTTTTTCTTTTAGACAAACAAAATTCACAAGTCGCATCGCTTCTGCGTTGATTCCTTTTTGGGAATTTGCTTAAATAACATAGCCTGTAGTTTTTCTAAAGAGGACAGTCAGAGGTTAAGTAAAATACCTCTGGATTTTTTTACACTCCAAATATGTGACACAAAAGTACAAAAACATTCATGCAAAAAAGGAAATGGAAAGGGAGATTTTTTTCGCTCTCTGTTGTGTGGAATATGTGACTGCAGCACTAAAACTGTCTTTAGAATGAGCCTTTGTCAGTTGGTCCAAACAGATTTCACATAAGAAAAAAATGCAAGGACAGCCAGCAGTGCCCAGCTGGATGTGTGAAAGGAAACTTTTCCAGCTAAAGCCTCTGCAGTCTTAAAACAGGGGATTCCCATAAAACTACTGCTGCGCTGTGTTTCCCATTAGAAAGTGCATAAAGAACCTTTTAACATTACAATATCTTTATTCTAATCTTGGTCTTACTTTACTTAAGAATGATTCAATAAAAATTCACTAAGTGAAAAGACAGTGACCGCAATATTAACACTCATAATAAAAGTGGGCTCCTATTTTACCATCTAATGCTAAATTCTGGAAACAGAACCACAAACCTTTCTGATGCAAACAAGGATTGTGCTCACTCCCTGTCTGCTGGCTGAATCTGATGACGGACATGATGTCAGTACAAATTTCCATATTCAAATTCTAAGAAATAAACAACAAAGAGAAGTGCATAAATTAGTTTAATTAAGTTTTTTATATATATATATTAAAGTTGTTAGTGTATGTTAGAACATAAACTGCCAAATTTATGAATCAAAGTGCCAAACTGACATAAAAAAATCACAAATATATACAAGAGAAAAACTCTGAAATATATGAGAAACAACTGAAACTATAATGGAAATCATCCAGCAGTCTGTGGTAGCGAGTGGCATCTATTTTGCTGTTGTCTGGGGGCAGCATTAGTGCCAGAGATGCCAGCAGGATCAACAAACTGATCCACAAGGCTGGACTCATCACTGGTCAGAATATGAAGGCGTTTGAGTCAGTGAGGGTCAGGAGGTCAGTGAACAAACTACTCTCCATCATGGAAAACCCATCACACCTGCTCCACTCCAACACTTCTGAGGCAGCAGAGCTCCTTCTTCTCAGGCTAATTTAGGAAATCATTCCTACCAGTATCAGGTTTGTTCACCTGTCACATCCTGTGACAGGTGAGGCATAAGATTACAAAGATATTTTTGTGTTTTAACTTCATGCAACTAGTTTTCTTACATTTATAGTGTACATATTGTTTTTAATGCAATTTGCACTTCTCTCTTACACAATGTCAGGCTTACTTTTAATGTTTTTAACTAACATTATTTTTACCTGTTTCTTTAATCACATTTGTAAATATATAAATTCCTTACCAGGCACTGGTGACACTTTTATTTTAACTGTGTTATGTATTTGTTGTTTGTTTTTGGCTGTACTATTTTTACTCAAACTCTTTTTTGATGCTGCTGTAGCACAAAAACGTCCCCTCTGGCTTCAATCTGTCTGTCCATCTATCCATCTATCTACAGATACGGTTAGCCTAATTGTGAATACATTAACACAAGGAAGATGAAATTGTTCTCAATAATTCATATCCCCAGTGGACAGAGACAAATATCATAACAAAGCAGAAAGAAAACTGCAAAAACAGGTTAAAACTTCAACTCAGAGATGATCCAGTTAGTTCAAGTTAGTCATTAATGTGATGCTGCATGCTTTGGATTATATTCTAAGAACTTAGCACTGTCACGACCATTTATTTAAGCTAACTAAAAGCCAAGATGACTTGAAGTTTGTATCTGTTCAGAAAAACACAAGACAAAGTAGTGCAGCATGTAAAAAAGACCCAGCAACACATGATGAGGTCCATGGACACATGCACACATGCACACACACACACACACACACACTTGGACACAGAGACTCAGCTGATACTTCATCAACTTTCAATTTAATATAGAGAAAAACTTTCAGTGAAGGCATGACTCCCTTAAATTCCAGGGCATCTGAGTACGTTTCCTGCTGTTACAGGCTTATCGCAGCATTGAAAACAGGACCTTTCCCTACATGCTTTCCAGTGTGTACAGGAAACAAGGCCCAGAACTCCTGAAAAACCAGGAAGAGATAATCAACAGGTCCATGTCAAAGTAAATTCTTAATCAAAATGGGCCTAAATTCAAACAATAGTGAGAAGAGGCATAAGGAGAAATTCTTTCACTCTTTCAAATAGTTTGTTTTCAGTTTTTCATTCCAGATTTTTAAAAAGGCTAAATGGGGTCATGATCTCTGTGGCTTCAGTTAAAACTTAAAAGTTAAAGTGGAATAAATGCAGTAAGAGGTATTTATCACAAACTGTATATAAAAAGACTTCTTCTACATTTAAAAAGTGAAGCTGATGTGCAATTGCCTTAAATATGCATTCTTTCTAATGACCAGAAGAGGGCAGTCCATATGATTACAAGTTGTTTATTTTTGTTTGTTTGTTTTTTAATGCTGATGCATTTGTAGGATACGTGAATATTATTATTTTTTGGGGACTCACTCAACAAAAAAATATCTTAAAACTAAATTAAATAAAGGCCACACACTAGTAGGTTGTTAAGAGCTGCCATTTCCATACCTTGATCTAATCAATGTTGTTAGCTAACATGGCTTAAATAAAGACAGTACTTTAACATATGATTTACTGATTAAACTGTCTATTGTAGTGATGTCAAAATAGACTGTATAAAAAGATAGACACATCCAGCATGACATGAACACAAGTCCCATTGAAGTTAAGACATAAGTTGCCAGCAAAGCATAACCTGTTTAATTGACTGTTGTAGGAATTTGTCGATAAAACAATTTTTTATTTTTTTACTCCGGTAAAGGCTTTAATTTTTAAAAGGCACATCATAACATACTCCGTTTAATTTTAACCTAATAAGCTATTAAGCTCATAAAGTCATTAGGAAAAACAGCTGTGTGTCACGGCACTGAGTCTGCCACCGAGTGCTTTGTGTTTGTGTTTAATTTATAACCCTTGATTATTGTTATTCCTGGTTTTGAGTTCTCTTGATGGTTTTTTGTTCATGTTAAAAAAATTTTCCTGCTTCCAGTTTCAGTTTTCTGTACCTTCTCCGTGTTTCACGTCTGGTTATTTTTTGTCTCTGTGCTTCATGTTTCCTTTTTTTCCAGGTCTGTCATGTTTCTATATCTTACTGTCTAGTTTGCGTCTTTGTGAATTGTCTCATTTTTCCTGTTCTACAGTCTGTGTCCTGTGTCTATGTTTTCAGTTTTGCTTCCCCTTGGTCTCATTATGTTTGATTGGGCACAGCTGTGTTCCCTCCTGTTTCCCATTCCCTCGTTACTGCCTCTTGTATTAAAGCCCTGTGTTTTCCTTGCTCTGTGTTGTGTCGTTAACCTCCATGTACTGTATACCCGCTCTGTGCTGTGTGTTCCTGGTGAAATTCTAGCAAGTCTAGTTTAGTTTCTAGTTCATGTTTGAGGTTTTTGGTTTATTTTATAAAGTTAATTTCTTATGACAAGTTTCTCCAGCAAATAAAGTTGTGTTTAGAGTTTAAGTCCCATCTCTGAGAGTCCTGCATTTAGGTCCAATCCTGCCTGCCACACAACACATATGATGACACTATAGAGCATTATCTCAGAGTTCCATGTAGAATAAATAAAATTTACAGATCTGATTTTTGTTGTTGCTCTTTTTTTGTTTGTTTGTTTTTATAGTGTGACACAAAATTAGATCATGGCAGATGGTCAGAGAAGTTGTCCCTTTGAAAAGAACGCAAGTTCAGTGTGCTTCCAGATTGAATTCACTTTTTAGACCCTGAAGCTATGTCCCTATTTTCTGCTCTCCATGTGTCTCCCCCTGCTGGTGATTATAAACAATGCATGTTTAAGGCACTTTTGCATTGACTTCAAACTACATCCATCATATACCTTCTATGCAACATAGACACACATACTTGCGAATTATTGCTAACTGATTACAAAATTGGTAGAATTAAACTCATTAAAACCAGCTTCTTGAATTTTATTTATCTTGCAACAAATGGTAGCATTTGTCAGATAAGACAATTAAATTTCAAAAGGTAAATACAGCTGAGATAGTTCAAACATCAAGTGAAAAATTAATGGTATTTACTGGTGTTTATTAAGGCTGCTTAGTTTGTTTTAAATATGTGACCTTAATTGCATCCATCTGAGCAGATTTTGAAAGATCGCCATTGTGTCCATTTAAATACAGAAGATGAGAGGAATTTATAAACACAGCGTAGGTTGTGTTTATTCAATTGTACGAAAAGTTAGAGGATGATTCATTTTAAACTTACAGCATTGTTGCTAGACATTTCTGCATTCATTTGTCACCATATGTAACAAAGTATTAGTATAACAACTCACTATAAGTTAATAAATAAACTTTCTTTTTGTAGGACTTTTTAACACAAGCAACAGTCACAAAGTGCTTTACTGAGGTAAATTGATACAACTAGTCGGTACCAAAGGCAAAGTGAATACACATAAATCAAGCAACACAACACAAAACACAAACACCACCCTAATGCCTTTATGAACAGTTGGGATTTCAGCTGCTTTTAAAACATGTCACAGAGTCAAGGGTGCGGCGAAACAGACTCGGAGCAGTTCCATATTATAGGCGGGGGCCTAACCTCATAAGTCGATAAAGGAAAAACTGAAATTTAAACCTGACAGGAAGCCAGTGCAAAAGCTTTAAAAGCAAGGTGATACACGAAGACTTATGAGAGTGAGTTAAAAGCCTTACAGCGGCATTTTAAACAGACTGGAGATGATTAATAGATGCTTTATTCAGACAAGAAGTGCATAATCCAAAAATCCAAGCAAGAGGAGATGAAAGAGTATACAGGTATCTCCAGTTCATTTTTTGAGACAGTGCTTAGCTCAACAGTATTTCTTTAATGAAAAACAACAACAACAAAACCAAAAACAACAGCATTTTAGAGGCTTAATATAAGCATCAAATGTCAAAGGCTGATAAAAAGTTAACCCAAGGTTCCACATGTTATCTTTCAGACAGGATGAAAAGGACCCCAATCACTATTTGATTTTGCCAATAATGTTTCAGGAGTGATAATTTGTCACTCTGTTAAGTGACAAAAAGTTATTTGCCATCATTTAAAATGGATAACTTGTCAATTTGTGAGGTTTAAAAGAGAGATATAGTTGAAGGTCATCTGCAAACAAATATTAAGAATTGACTATACTACTATACTATGACCTAATGGGAGAATATACAATATAAATAACAAAGGACTTTCAGATCCTTGAGGACTGCCATATGTTAGACAAGCAACACTCACCAAAAGCTTCCCATGAAAACCAAATAGTTTGAAATGAACCAATCCAAAACAGGGCTGGAAATTCCTATCATGCAGTTGAACTTATGGATCGGGATCTGATGGTCAATGATATCAAAGGCTGAGCTGAGGTCAAGCAAAACAAGGACTGATCCCTTACCTTATGCAGATGGTCATCAACACAGCCCAGAAGATCACTGGCTGCTCTCTGCCCAGCCTGGAGGTCACTGCAAACTCTCGGTACCTCAGCAGAGCTGGCAATATCATCAAGGACCACTCTCACCCCAGCAACCAACTGTTTGAACTATTACCGTCAGGCCGACGGTACAGGTCACATAAAACCAGGACAAACAGATTCAGGGATAGCTTCTTTCCCAGAGCTATCACCGTAGTAAATAAGCACAAAAACAATTGAACCTATTCCATACCGTCACTGTCATTATATTATGCTGCTATTCATACTGTCATTATATTAATGCTGCTATCCTGTATATATTGTACATACTATTGTTTGAGTACTTACGATTGTTTTTTTTGTACTTTTTATATTTTACATTTATATTTATTATTGAAACTTGCACCAAGGGAGTGGCACTCCAATTTCGTTGTACTCTGTACAATGACAATAAAGGCTATTCTATTCTATTCTATTCTATTCTATTATCTGCTTATCTGCAGCCATCAAAATGTAATTTGAGACTTTAAGTAGAGCAATTTCACTGGATTTCTTAACTTTCTGAAATAAGAATGAAATTTGTGAGGAATATTGATCATCTCCAAAACATTCCTTAATTGTGTCCCAACAACCTTTTTTATAGGGCTGGCCTTTGCCCCTGCAACTAAAACACTTGAAAAGGTGAAGCTTTTACTTTTAAGGCAAATGTCTCCATTTGTGTCACATTTTTCAGTTTCATTCCCACACTTATCAAGTGTTGGCAGACAAGTCGCAAACTACATGTAACCGCATCAAAATGATAGTGACCAAAACAGTCACAAGGTTTTCTGTGCTGCACCATATTCCTATGCCTATATATATGACTGGCAGAAACCACTTGCCAACTGTGTAGGGAATACACATTTGTCCAGATCAAAAGACCGGCCGCTAAGCCTGTAACAGTGAGCCCATCATAGGCAATTAAAGTCCTCTTCAGTTCAATATTTGCTGGTGTATATTCAAATTGTTCCAGATTTGGCTCATCTTTGAACAGACAGTTTTTTTATAAGCCAAACGTTATTCTAGTATGTAATGTGCATATTGGGCTAGCTCAGCCTTTCCATGTCTTGAAAGAAACTACTGTATGTATATATGGATCCACCCACTGGAATGTAATAAAGTCACAAAAATGTGAAGTGCAAAAAAAATACTGTGTTCATGTTTATTTATTGCACAGGGAACTTATAGGGACTAGTGGTTGCACAAACAAGAAAATTGGATTGCTGAACCTGTCACATGGCTCAAATCAGCCCTTTTGGTAATACACACATGAGCTGAGGGAAGGAATGGGAGAAAATCCTATGTTTATAAGAGGAGAATGACATAAATGTATTACCAAAGAGAGGTCCTCTCAGTTCAGTCCCTGTTGATTTTCACATTCAGTTGGATGCTTTACATAATCATCTTGTCTTTGTACATTCTCATCATCATCTATGAGAAGTTTCTCCAAAATCGTGTGACTGTAATGATTTCAACACAAAATAAGCACTTCCAAGTTGTAGCTCAAAGCATAAAATGTTTGGCTTTGTACTTGAACCTGATAGCTTTCTAACAAAGAAAACTGATCCACCTGCTGTATTAATAACAGGCCTACAACTATGTTGTGTTTCTAAGTACTCTTTAAACACGGCAATGCATCAATTATTAACAGCAGTGATGCTTTTTGGGGGGGGGTTGCTTTTTTTCCCATGTTAGAAGATCAAGTGTTTTTCTTTTCAAAACTATAATGGAGGATATCGGGTATTAATTAAGTAAGGTTAATAGCTCTGTAGTCATGCATCACACTTTCTCATCTAACTCAGGATCCACTGCATGTGACTGGCTTTAATATAACCTCCCGATCACAGCATGTTCTGACCGTCCTTGTGATCTAATGCTCCCAAATAATTGCTTGCAAATTGATTGATTACCATTATTGAGCTACTTTCCTGACAAAATAGCAAGTCCAGTATATTTGAATAATGCTATGGATGAGGCCTGGGGGGAGGGCAAGCTTAAAGCCAGACCTTTTGAAGTAAAGTCAAAGAAGGCGGAGAGGAGGCTGTCTCCCCGGCTTTTCTTCCTCTTGGTTAACAAGACATGTGATTAGCATTGCTGTCTGCTACTTAGTTTTTGCCCTGCAGTCAGCTTTGTCTGCCTTTAGAGGAAACACTGCCTGCAGGCAACTAAACCACCACAAAGGTAAGTCAGTGTCTTGTTAATGTGTTCATATCTCCTGATTTGTAAGAATCGTGTTACTTTAATTGTCAGGGTTTTAACTTGTGTCATTGGGGCAAATGTATGTCTTGAAAAGTTTTAACTTTTAATGAAAGACACATCTTTTATGTTTTTTAAAGTCAATTTCCTTTAATCTCCTCAGAGGTAGCATAGGTTGCAAAGAGTGTAAACTGACTTTATGAGAAATAAAGAACTTGTTTGCTATCGCTACAGTTTCTTAGAGCAAAACTATCCCAGGATTAATGTCTCCAAACCTGCTGTAAAACCTTCCCTTTGCAAACATAAGGATTGCTGCAAATCACCTGCACCTGTTGAATACATTGCAGGAACAATAATTTCCCTGAATTTCATTTCAGAATATGTTCAGTTTACAGACCTCAGAAAATAGGATTATTAAAAGTAAAGTGCCATACTGATTGCTTTTGGGAATTTTTAATCTTCTTATTCACTTCTTTACAATGTTTACTTAATACAGCACAGCGAAATCAGTAGCTCACACCCACTTAACAAATACACGTAGAGGTAGCATAGCTCGCCTGTTAACATGTAAGAGTTTAACTGTGGGAAAACTGTGAGAAATGATGTGTTCATATTCTACCATTTCAATGAAACTTGTTTTTCTCTCAACTGGCGCGCTTGTTTTTAACATTACTGCCCACTTGCACAAGGAGAAATTAGATTTGGTTGGCCAGTCACGTGATGGAAGAGTTGTTCTTGCATGGCCTCTGGAAAACAAGACAATTATGTGACCATCCGGAACATTCCTTCACTTATTTATGTGTATCATTCTGTCAGCTTGAGTGGCCTTACCTCATCCTCTGAAAGTAATGCATTCTGAAACCGAACCATGTGAAATATTTTGTCGAGGCTCCATTATAACAGAAACTTGATTAAAATCCTGCAGTGATGTAATTGTTGAGCTGTGCCAAACCTTTCTGGATCACAGGACAGATCCATGTGGTTGAGAAGGTTTAAGCTCTTAATATAGTGGTCTCATATGTTTGGGCAAAACAGTGAAAAATGAACTTGACAGTAGATTTCCCCATAGGACATTGTTTTCAGCTCTTGAGTGACAGCTTGAGTGACTCACAAACACAATAAAGCTTTTCTATGAAGACAGGAAGTAAATGTACTATACTGTAGAGTAAAGTCCCATTTTGAGGCCTTGAAACCTTAGAGCATTTTGACATTTGCCAAAAGTAATCACTATAGGGTGGAGTGCAGTATTAGTATCAGTATCAGTTAAAGCCAAGCAACAAGCCCTGGAGGTTTGAAAGTGACAAAGACTGCAGTTCTTCTATTGGACATTTGAAGCTAACTCCAAAAGCAAGTCAGTCACCACAGACTGCCGTAAAAATCATTAAAATGCCCAACTTTACAGAATATATGCCCCCTGCGACAAAAAGTGTTTTTGCTTTTAGTTTCTAGTAGCCCACATTCAGGTTTATTTGCTTACATTTCCAGTGGAGTTTGCAAACCAAACTTTAACATCTGTGGTCTACTGGGTCTTTGCAACCCATTGAGGATTATAGGCTTAGGTTTTAGTTAACATGTACTCAGTTTGTATAGAACGTCACTTGTATAAACTACCCAAGTAGAAAAAACAGCTCTTTAAACAGGAAACACTCCAATTCCAAAACGTATGAGAATTCATTTCTTTCTGTAAATCTGCCCATTTAGCATTGTGGCTAAAACAAACAGGACACACACACTAGCTGGGTTGACGTTGACCTGGTGGATCTTAAAAACTGTAATAGTTGGTCAAGTATTCACTCCATGCGAACACCTTGCAAATGCTAGGTTGGGCCTTTCTTTACTCTCAAATAGCCTCAGCTCTAAGTGTCATGGATTCAACAAAAAGAAATCTGAAGTTCTTGTTGATTGCATGAACTTCATTTGTCATTTGTCCAGATTTGTTCCAGCATATTCCTGATTCTACTGGATTTAGATCTAATCACTGGGGAGGCACAGTCTACTAAGATTAAGGTCATGTTCATGAAATTAGTTTGAGATGACACATTCTCATGCTGGTAGAAGCCATCGGAAGACAGTGAACTGTTACCACAAAGAGATGCACATGGTTAGCAGCAATTATCTGACAGGCTCTGGCATTCAAACCTCAAGTGATTGGTATTAAGGGGCCTAAAGTGTTCAGTGTAGACTGGTGACACAAGGCATAAATACAGCCTGAACCTCATCATATGCAACAATGCTTTTTAAAGCCAAAGCTGGCATCTGGAACTGGTGCAACTCTCTAGATTCAGTCCCATATGTCTTTTTGTAGCCACTATAGGAAGAGAACATTTTCAGCACATGCAGGGATGACTTAATAAATCTGAACCTGACCTTTAATATTAAAAAAATCTTTTTCTCATACAGTAGTGAGACAGGATATGTAATGCATATCCATGACCTGTGCTGTTTGGTTAGATTTTGCAAACTGAGTTCAGTGAGTCAGTTCAGAAAGCTGTTTATTAAATTCCACTTCCACTCTCCACTCACACGTACGTTGGACTTGCAGGGACATTTACATGCAAACTTTGTTTAAAAAATCTGTTTTAAACACTTAGCTTGCACTAATAAACATGACGTGATCATCCCCAAAGAATGTGATAGAATTTGATCACTCACATGTCATGCTATAAACCTCATCATTCAGAGTTTATCTTAAACGTTACAATGCATGCAGAAATGTTCCTATATTGTTATATGCCACAGGGTGCTATTAATGCTGACTAATGACTTAAACTACTTCTGTTTGTTACAGCCCAAAACCCAGGGAGATTGCTAGTCTGCAGGCATCAGGTTCACAATCATGCCTGGCAGCACTGCAGGCAAGAAGCTTGATCTTTCCAAGCTCACAGATGAGGAGGCTCAGCATGTGTGGGAAGTTGTCCAGAGAGATTTTGATCTGAGGAAGAAGGAAGAGGACAGGCTTGGGTAAGTTCACTTATTTCTCTGTAATTTGTCATTGGTGTAGATGTCTGGCTGGTGTTTATCCAACTGAATTATTTGGCAGCAGTAAATCATAAATTGTTTAACATTATCTACCAATTTCAAGATGGTTGGAGTTTTTCCCACTAATAGGTTTAACTTTAAAACTCAACAATAAAACAGACCCACATTAAGTTACACAAACGATTAAACAAATTGAATTAAACTTCTTTGAAATGAAATCTCTTCTACTATTAGATCTCCTCTTGCTCTTGTATGTATTCACCTTTATAATTTGACTTGGTAAATTATGGGACTTTATTCTGCTACCCTAATCTATCCCACATGCGTATGCTGAATAAGGATTACATGATTATTATATGTGAAACACTTATTCTTTTGACTTTCTTCTTGGTATTCTGAGACCACTGTATTGCAGTGTTCATTGCCTCTCAGTGACAAATGCTTCTGTTGATCCATAGAGACAGTTCATGTGTTGTTTTAAAAGTATGAAGTTTGTTTTGTTTTTTTCAGTGCTCACTGTTCATTGTTGATTATTTAGGAAATGAAGCTCTGCATCCAGTCAGCTTATTTAGCTTATTTAGTTTCGGCTCATTATTTTTGCATCACTGGCCATTTTCAGTCCTGGGGTGAAGAGTAAGGTGGTTTTGTTGAATCTGCTGGCATGTTTCAGTTAGGCCACATGTCATTTGGCATGTGCCCTTTGGTGCGTGGCTCACTGGGTTATGTGATTAATGAGACTGGGCTGTCTAGTGTGATCTCATTCTGAGGTGTTGCATCAGGGCATTTCGTCAAATGTCATGTGCATCATTACTCACAAGGTGTTTTTTAGCTTTATTGCCTTAATGCACTGCCCTTGGTAAAACGGCCTGCCTAACCATGACTTGCCTCATTTTTGTGACCTGCACTCTTAACCTAAGGATGTTGAAGGAGTTACAGTGGTTCAAAGTTTAACACCCAGGTGATTGTGAGTCCCATCATGTTTGAAACATGACTTTTCCACATTTTATTTTCACATTTTTGGCAAAGATTAATCTCCATCCAGGTCACAACAACTCGTTTAGGGTGTGGAGCTAAAACAAAGCCCCACCCTAACTCCAATCCTCCTCCTAATCCTAGATCCTGTGACCTGCTGGATGTGAAGAGGTTAAAGTAGTACCGTTTACACCAGTAGCCCACCCATTTATTCGTATTCATAAAACAGAATAGCTCTAGCTTCTGATACATTTCAGATTAGACTGGCCTATGGTAGTGGAAACCTACAAATCCTCTACCTCCATGTCTATTTCATTTGTGAACTTTCACTCCATCCACAGTTCATATAATATTATTAAAGCTGTGCAGGGTAACAGCTGCTGAACAGACACCGGGCAAACCTGAACAGAAAGTTTTTGATGTGTGCCATTTTTTAACTATGGCCGTCACTTGTACAGTATGCTGGGAATCTATTGCTCTAAGGCCTCAAAAATAGAAAGCAGACGAGGTGTATGCATCATTTTCAATTACAACATCCTGAATGATGATTATAGACTTTTTTCCCTCAATGACTCAAAAAACAGCTTTAAGGTTAACCAGTGCCAAGTCAGCACTAATTGCCTGTCAGCTGGTCAGCCTCCTGTTCTTTTTCAAATTTGAACACACCAGACACGAAGCTCATATAAAAGCCTCTTTTGAAAAGCAGTCAAACACCATTTCTTTCTCCAGAGCGAGCAGCTAGCCGTTAGATGTTCAGTAAACCGCAGACGAGACACACACAGTGGTAAAGGGTGTGTGCTGTGCACCTGTAGTACACACGTATAAGAGTTGACAGACATCACAAGATTTTTTTAATTAATTTTTCACAGCACTAACATAGGTATATCACACTGTATATATTTGAGTGTCATGTAATCAGGCTGTGTTTTGCTTGTGTAGAAACATGAAGTCCCTCATTGACATTACACGAACACCAGCAATCAGGCACGAATCAGAATCAGAATCAGAATACTTTATTGATCCCTGGGGGAAATTATTTTTTGTTACAGTGCTCCATTTTAAACCAACATTAAGACAAGACAGACAATACACTAACTAAGAATAGTACAATATATACATATATATACATACATACATACATACATACATACATACATACATACATACATACATACATACATACATACATACATACATACATACATAAGTCACTCATAAATAAATAGTTGGAAAAGAAACATGTGTAGTTGTAAGAAGAGTGAACACTGCTTACCCAGTGGATTTTGAGTTTAATTCTGGACATTTATCTGTGCTTTGTGCAAGATTTTTGTCACGGGTGTGGTAAATTTTGGACATTACAAATATATGCCCACTACTAAAGCATCAGCATGTTTTATCAATTAGAAATTCAACTTTTTGGTTTAAAAAGAAAGTGGACAAAAAAATCTTTATTCAAATTTAACTTTGAACAGAAGCCAAATCTCACATTACCTTTCACTGCACCAGGGCCCTCACATGAATAACATAGATCTCAAATCATGTTCCGCTATAAGATCTATTTATTCTTAAAATATGCATCCTCAGTCAGTTCGTTTGATGTAAATTGAGCAGATATGACACACTGACAGGAAAAAGCGATCAGACTAATTTTGTTCCACATTCCCAACAGATGATTGAGTCATTTGATACTAATTCACTGACCTCCTGCTCACACGCCTTGTTGGCAGCATTGGTGGATGGTTTAGAAATCAGGCTATGGGAGGAAGACGTTTTACAGGAAATTTTCACTTCACCTGTGGATGATCAGTGCAGGGCAGCAGCAGCAAAAGTCCCCATTTAAGAGGTTAGACCACAAATGATATAACAGCCATTATTATTTTTTTGTTCCATATAACTTTCACAAAACAAACATTAACAAACAGTAATAGAAATATTGCCTATAAATCTTGTGCATGGTTTTACCCTAAACTGCAGTTTCTTCTTTTGTCTACACTCGGCTTTAGAAAGGTTTCACACAGATGTAGTACCCTTTGTCTGCACAGACCAAAGTAAAGTAATTTGCAGACTAGCGGTTGCGGCAGATCGACTCGGTCTCACTTTGAAGATGTCACGTTGTTCTGTCTGTTCAGCACCACCTTAACAATGTAAAGCACAGATTAGCCTGTAGCATCGTTTCCGACATGCAAGGTGGTTCCAGGGGTCTCTCAATGACTGAAACAGGCATAATTAGACCACAGAAAAGTGTGCTCCAATTGGTTTCATCACTGTCGTGAGGGTAACAGAGGAAATGCCAGAGGAACTTCTTGCAGATGGAAGAAGTTTGCCTTTTAATGTGAGGCAGCAGTCTGAGAACCCCGGCCTCAGATGATGTAGCCTGAGTTTGTACACTCACAGATGTTTTCACACCTCAGCAGTATAGCTCTAGTATAGTAGTATAGAAAGTATAACTTTATGCTATTCACATTGGTAGTGAGTAGTATAATAAGTAAAGGTGTATTTGCTTCTTATTTAAAAACTGTAGTAGGCAAAACTTTATGAAAGACTTAACATTTCTAAAGAGTTCAGAGTGAGTAGTCGATCCTATAGCCAGAATTGTGATCTACAGTTTTTTTAGTATTCAAGTAACTATGAGTGTAATGTTAAAATCGGATCCATATGAATTCATGAACCTATTCCACAGCCATGCGATTTAATGTGTACCCTTCCAGATTTTATCTTTATCAAAGTGTTCTCTTCCATGCCTGGATTCAGGACAGCCTGCTCTGTCATGTGAACAGTTACTGGTTTGAAAGAACTTATTTTAACCTTTCAGCATCCTCGGGGACCCCTGATAACTTGTGTAGGGGTAAAAGTGTGCTAGTATGGGGTTTTGTTTGTATTTGGGGGTTTCAAATCAAGTCTCATTCATTCATTTTAACATTAAAGTTTTTCTGTTGGAAGATTTTTCATCCTAACAGACCGTAAACCAGACCAAGTGGTGTTAATGAATGAAAACAAAACAGCACCAGAAAAGGCAAAGACCAATGTAAGATCATGTGACTGTGCTATCTGGCACCACACCCACCTTCTAAAGCAGGCATTTGTAAATGCTGTTGTTCCTCACGTTGAAAAGCTAAGAAGCTAAAGGGGTGTCCGAAAATTAAGGTTGCCACTTTTGCCTCACAGCAAGAAGGCTCTGGGTTCATATCCATGGGATGGCGGGGGCCTCATTGTGGTGCTGGGTTTTCTCCAGGTACCCCACCTTCCTTTTACAGTGGACAGGCATGTGTTAGGTTAATTGGTGCTTCTAATTTGGCAATAGATGTGAATATGAGAGTGAATTGTTGTCACTCTGTTAGCCCTCAACATATTGGTAACCTGTCATACTCTGTAGTGTACCATGTGTTACGGCCCTAGCAGGGCCTCTCTCTCTCCTGAGGGTGCCTGTGTGGGCGTGTCCCACTACCTCCTGCCTGAGGTGCCACCTTTCCCTCCTGTACAGCTGACTCCCATCAGCAATTAAAGGTATTTAAGCCCAGAGCAGGGTGAGCTCTGGGCCAGAGTGCCATTTTGTGTGGGTACAGCTAGTGAGCTGAGTGTTTGCGGTGGTTTCCAGCTAGTGAGCTGAGTGTTTGCGGTGGTTTCCAGCTAGTGAGCTGTGCATTGTGGTTTCCAGCTAGTGAGCTGCGCTTTCCTTTTGACTTTGTGCTTTATTGACCAACGCCTGAGTTTTGTTTGTGTTTCTTATATGGTGATAGCGGCTTGTCCGTCTCTTTTAGTTGAACTACTTCAATAAAACTGTTTTATTTAACTGTTTTGCCTCCTTGACTCCTTTTTCTGACCCGGTCACTTTTGTTACTTCCCCCTCACCGCCTAGACCCCCCAGGGGACCGTGACACATGCTTCTCACCCCATGACAGCTAGGAAAGTGTGTAGCACCCTTGTGAGTCCCCCAGACTGGATGGATGGTTCCTGACTCAGCAATAATGTAGACATATAGTGGATGGATAGTGCATCAACAGTTACTTCAGATGATTTTTTTCTGAACATATCTAGGCCAAGTCTCATCAGAATCACTCGTGCTAATTTGGAAAATGTGTGTATTTCTGCAGTTTATTATTTTGTTGTTGCAGCCAGAGAAACCTGAATTGTCTGGAGTCTGTTAAAGTGCTTTTGCCTGTCTACAAGTCCATAATAAGAGTCTTTTTGTCACTAATTTACTTAGAATACATTAACAGTGAACCTTCGTGTCTCCAGTATAAATTACCCAAAATAGAAGGCAATGAAAAGCGGGATGGACACAGACTACAGGACACGACAGTTTTAACCATTTGGGTTGAGGTCCCTGCCAATGTTCTTCTTCAGCTAGTTGTTTTCCATTTAGATGAGCCAGTTGTTTGCTTCTCAGGCAACTGTTGTTTTCATCCGAGTCCTCTGTGGTCTATAAAAAGGTGCAGATTTTCATGTGGTTTACATATAAAACTGCCCACGCCTAAATCGTGCAAAACCACATCTACTGGATGGATCGCAAAATGAAATATTTTGGCAATGATTTATAATTTGCTTTGTTCACTAAAATAACAGACATCAACACACTTCCTAAGTGACATACCTTTATTTTAAGTAATTGTGTTGTGTAAACTACAATCTCACAATATGTGTAGCTGTAAAACTTTATTTTTTTGAGTCACATCTTATTGTGAGAATTTTTAAAAAAGCATGCAAAATGAGACAATAATACTGCACTAATCAATATTTTATTACTTACAGTAGATCAAATGACTCTGTGCAAGGAGAAAAGATTTATCTGGAAAATTGTTGTTAACTTTACAAGGCAATGTCACTGTTTTGGTTTTTATATGCTGGGGGTGGGGGGGGTTGTTCGTTTTGTTTTTTACATACTTATACCATCTCTCATTCTTTTGGTTTTCTGGTCTGTCAGTTTACTTTTTGGTTTCACTGTCAACACACATCAATCAGCTGTTTCAGCTGAAGTTTTCCTCTGGTGTAGTTGGTGTGTTTTCCCTGTTTCTCACCCAGCTGGGATAGCCTCCAGTCCCACGAGATTCAGAACTTGAGACGCAGTTAAGAAAAGGAAATGGGGGTATTTTTTTTTTTGTCTGTTGTAAATAATGCACTTATGTAAAAAAGAAATTGCACCCTTTATAAGTTCTAAGCTCATATTTTCACCAAATTAACTCAATTCAAAACCCAATATTCACCGGGTTTTAAAATTAGGCAAATATAACATTAGATAGACACAACATGTGACATGAAACACAGTGGCATTATTTATTTAACAAAAATTAAGGCAAAATGCAGAAGCAGTCCAAGAGGATAACTGCAGTCAAATCAAATGCACATGATTTATTGAACATCAGTAGATGTGAGCACCTCTATAAAAGATTTTTTTTTATATAGCATATTTAAAACAACAATGGCTGACCAAAGTGCTGTACATTTAAAATAATCAAAGGAGATTAAAGCATGTGAAGACATGGCAAAATTTAAGGAAAGAAGCATGAACTGAGAAGATTTGAATAAAAAATAAGACAAATAAAAGTAGGAGGTCCTGATGTGAAGGGGCAGTTTCTTCCACAGTTTAGGAGCAGTCACAGCAAAGGCTTGATCTCCTCTGTGCTTTAATCTGGACCTTGGTACAGCTAGGAGCATTTGGTCCACAGACCAGTTGTATACTAGTTCAAAAGATCATGGGATCTGCACACCCGCATTGCGAGGTTGCAATGCGAATATAAACAAATAATAAAGTCTTAAAATTAATTTGAAAATAATTGGCAGCAACTGTAAGAATGCTAGTATGGGGGATATGTGGTCTAGGTGAGATTAAATGAACACATGAATAGCTCTCTCAAAGTCTCTGAAACAGGGGAATGGCTTCACTTTTGCAAGTAGCCAGAGATGAAAGAAACTGGTTTTGATTACAGAATTGATCTGTCTATCAAAGGTTAGATTACTGCCAAAGTCATAGTGGTCACAGGGACCAAACTCAACGACCTCTGTTTAAAGCCATCCATGCCTTAACATCCTCCAAACAATCTAGTAAAACCTTCAGAGGACTTAAAAATTTACATTTCAGTGGTAGGTAAATCTGTGAGTCGTCTGCATAACAATGAAATGAGATGCCATATTGTTAAAAAAAAAAAAATTGAGCGCATAGGGAGCATAGGGGAAAAGGACTGGGCCAAGAATGGACCCCTGGGGGACCCCACAAGAAAGTGAGGTTTTTGAGGATGATGTATCCCCCAATATAACAGAAAAACTTCGGTGGGACAGATAAGATTTGAACCATTCCAATGCAGTCCCTTTGATTCCAACACAATGTACAACTGAGAGAAAATAATCCTATGATCTATATCAAGGGCAGCATTGAGGTCTAATAGTATTAAAATGGCAATATCTCCCAAGTCAATAAATGTTAAAAGGTCACTGAAATGTCAGTTTCAGTGTTGTGAGTTTTAAAACCAGACTGAAATACTTCACTAATGCGATTTTCATCTTGAAAGGTCTGGAGGTGAAGAAGGACAACTTTCTCCAGGACTTTAGAAAGAAAAGGCAATTTAGAAATTGGTCTGAAGTTGGATAAAACTGTTGGATGCAGATTTTGCCTGACTGAAGACTGCTATTGAACATGGAAATCAAACTCATACTCCATCCATCCATTTGCTTCCGCTTATCCTTTTCAGGGTCACGGGGGGCGCTGGAGCCTATCCCAGCTGTCATAGGGCGAGAGGCAGAGTACACCCTGGACAGGTCGAAAGTCTGTCGCAGGGCTAATACACACGGACAGACAACCATTCGCGCTCACATTCACTCCCACATTCACACCTATGGGCAATTTGGATTAACCAATTAACCTATCCCCACTAACTGCATGTCTTTGGACGGTGGGAGGAAGCCGGAGTACCCGGAGGGACTCATACTCACATTATCAAAAACATCTTTCAGTAAACAAGATGGAACAATATCCAGAGTACATCTTGTGGGTTTCAAGTTGTTGACTACTTCATTCAGTAATGAAAGTAGAGCACTTTGATTTTTTCTTTTCATTTCTAAGTCCAGATCTCAACCAGACTGAAATGCTGTGGTGGGACCTTAAGAGCGCTGTGTATAAATGAATGTGTGCAAAGTCCAATGTCCTGAAGCAGTGTTGTAAAGAAGAGTGGACAAAAAGTCCTCCACAATGATGTGAAAGCCTCAAAGTCACATAGAAAACTATTATTCCAAGTTATTGCTGCTAAAGCTGGTTCTAAAAGCTGCTGAATCATGGGGTGTGCTTAATTTTTCATTCACTGCTTCTTCAGTTCGATTCAGCTTTTGTTAAATAATCACAGGGTGTAATTATCCCACGTGTTGTTGTTAAACTGAGGTTTTATTTTTATATTAGAGACTTGTAAGCAGATAGAACCAGATAATTTCTTTTTAGGTATTGATATATAAAACCTTAGATTTGTAATATGATACACTGCACTTTTAGTGTTTGTTTTATTTTTAGATGTCTCCTTTTTCACGTATTTCAAATAATTAGGTCAGTTCCTGTACTCCCAAAAGCTGAGGCTGCAGCCCGCTTGTAATAATTGGTTCTATGCATGCATGTATCTATTGTCTTGGATTTTAATGATGAGAGCACATATCCCTAATATCCCTACAACCTGTCTTAGGCACAGAAACCTCACACGCCTGCTGTTTATGAGGAGAAGCCAATCAGAGGAAAGTTGACCTAAAGTGGGTTAGCGCTATTTCAACAGACTGTTTAAAAGTCCAAAGGGCAGCATCTGCTTCTTTCCTCAGAAACTATTATTTTCCAGCCCTAATCCTCTGTGTATGGGTGTCACCCTCCCTTTTTATGTCTCACTCCTGATCTTTTCCAATTGCTTAGATCTAGTTTACAGCAACTTGTCAGATAGAGCTGAGTCAGCAGGAGAATAAAAGATGATGATGTTACTAAGACTCTCTACACCAGCTGAGTTAAGCTAGACAGAGTCAGATTTATGCGAAGAGCCACAGAGAGAGATCGCCATGTATGGGAACAGGCAGACAGCTATGAGGACTAAAGTAACTAACTGAACGCCTGGCTGCCGCACCCGGATTCCTGAGCTTTGCCGGTTAAGCAAAAACTCTGCACTACCTGCTTTTAATCAAATACTGGAGAGTGCTGGGGAATACACGAAAGTTTTCTATAAACGCATAAGCATTTAAGCATAAAAATGCTTAAATGTTTAGAAAATTTGTTATTTCATTCATCTGTTGTTTTTATTTTCTTCGAAAATGAAATGCCTGTAGCCTATCCTAGCAGTCACGGGCCTAAAGGTACCAGAGAACCCAGGTGAGCACAGGGAGGACATGAAGCATGCCCACACAAAGGCTGGGTCAAATGCAGGACCTTCTTGCTGTGAGGGCACAGGGCTAATGCTGCATCACTGTGCTGCCCAAGTTATTTCAACTATTTTTATTAAAAACAATTTAATGGCCCCCTTTGTTTTACTTATTTTAATACTTTTATAAAATAAAATATCACTGAAGAAAAATATAACACTCTTTGAATCTTACTGTTTACACTACAGAGGTACATACAAATACTCTGCATATACTTGTGTGTTTAATAGCGTTTAAATATTTAGGTTCTATTAATCTGGATATTTACAGTTTATTGAGAAATGTTTTTACTGTTAGTACTAGTGAATATATTATTTATATTAGCAATGTGTCAAAGTTTTGTTAGCCTTTTGCTTATTGTTGGCAGTGCTTTTTGTATTTATTTATATTACATATTCAGCTCTGTACAATTACTTTACAGTACAGCACTTTGGTCCTGTGCTGGGTATTTTAAGGTTCTTTATAAATATAGTTGAATTGGATATTTTATGACTGTGCAGCATTCCTTAAATGATTAGTTCATGTATCCAATAATACCTGTAAAATGTAGGCTAGTTATTGACTAGCTCTTATATATGGTCACTTTCATACCCACCAGTGAGACAGTGGGACAGATTTGACTATGATCATATCTGAGTAACATGTCCTTCTCAGATAGCAGTAAAAGGTGTGTACACAGACTGTATATCAAAGATGGACTTGCTCATTTGACCTATGACCTCAGTAAACACTTTTTCTGATTAGAGCATCAATAGCTAGTGGTCCTATTTAAAGCCAAAAAGTACTTTAGAGCAAGTGCAGCCTGTAAGTGCACAGGTCCCTGACATGATTATTGAAGAAGATAAGACAAAGCTCATAGTTAAGTCTGTTCGGAGAATTGGACCCAATGAGAAGATCGGCTTAGAAATCTAAAGAGTGAAATAGACAAATCAACAAAGACTGATTGCACCAGTGTGTAGTCCTGCTCAGCTCTACTGAAGAATCAAGCCCCTTTTCGCTCATTGTTTCAGCTATGTGATCTGCAGGTTATAGTTTTGTCATAGTCTTGCTACTGTAAAGACATTCGGCAGGAAACATGAGCTGAAAATAAAACAAAATTAATGGTACCAAGCTACGGAAAGACAAACTTAGCAGCAACATTTCTAAATATTTTTCTCAGGAGCCGATCAAATTTTCGAGGTAACCGTTCAAATGGCTCTTAATCAAAACCTTTTGTGCTGTTGCTGAAAGTCTCCATTGCCCTTAAGTATATTAAAAAAAACATTAACTGATGTAATTTTGAATAATTACTATAGAAACTTGTGAAGTGATAATTTCTTGTGCTTTCACGACCTTCATCAGTCATTGGAACATAAAAGTCTTGTTGCAGTTTTTTGGGAGCTCCACTTATAAACTTCTGCTATCCTCCCCTCTTTGCATGCTGCTGCACTTGTCTTTTGATAGTTGACTTTGCAAGTCATGCCCTGGTGCTTGGCAGGTATGGTAGTTGCCTACAGCACACATGTGTAGTTGAAATCATAGAAGGGCATCTTGTATACCAGATTTGTGGGATTTCATGTTTCAGAGGAGGGTAGATTTAAGAGATATTACTTTTAAATCGCACTGCTAGTGGCCAGCAGCTGTTTCTGCAAAAGGTTAAAAGAGGCTTACAAAGTATCCCATTCATCCCAATGATCTGGGCTATAATTTAAAAAGCATGGCCTTTAAAAAAAATAAATCTTTAATAAACAATAAGCATCCTCTCATCCCCGGCGGGTGTTTTGCCAGACTCCACCCATGCTGTGTGACATTTGGGAGTTGTTATCTGAATTTTTCCACCGCACTACTGTTAGCATCCTTCAGCACCGAGTGAAGCTGTTACTTATCCAACAATCAGCAAAAGTCTGAATTAAAAACGTTGCAGAACAAAATGATCTGACTCAAAGCAATGAAGTCATTGTTAACACACATGCAAGCAGATTCCAAGCCACGCAGAGAAGAGGAAAGATTTGAACAGGAAGAAGGTTAAAACTGATTAAAACTTTACAACAATAACAATATCAAAAGTTTGATAATTACAGCAATTACAATGTAATTTTAACAAAAAAGTCACAGTGAAACATTTTCCTCTTGCTAGAATTTTCTCCCGTTACTGGCTTTTCAGTGTAGCAGGCTGACATGATTGTTTTTGAAAAGAGGTGCCAAATAAAGCTATGGGTTGCCATCCATGTGCTGACAGCCATCTCTTTACTCGTGTCAGCCAAAATTTGACTCATAAAATCTTTTTTTAATGCAGCAGTATGAGGTTTGTTTTTGCAGCTATAAAAACACAAAGTGAGCAATGAGTTAGAAATTAACCTTCAAATCTCATTCATGACAGCTAAATTTTTATTATTTGAACATCTGGGGGGAAATGTGTTTTTTAAATTGTTTCGGACTCAGCGGTGTAGGCTATGGTTAGCTTAGCGAAGCATAAATACTTGAGTCAAAGGGGGGAACTTTGTCCGATGGTGTCCAGGGACACAAAAATACACCCAAAGCAGCAGCAGCTAATGGTCCACAGGATTCATGAGTTGAGTATTTTGGAAATGGCGTGAGGGAAGTCCAGTTCTGCCGTAAGACTTTTGACCAACCAAAGTACAACCGAACAAAGATATGAATGACCTAGCATCAATGAATGGCATCAGGACTTTTTTTCAGACGATGATCAACCACATAAAGGAAACACAAAAAGCTAACCGTCTTATGACTTTAACTGTCTGCAGGTATGTTAGAAGCATTTACAAGTTGGCTATTTACTATGACCTCAACCAATAGTAGCAAGAGGATTTTTTGTATTGTGTAGAAATGATTGATAAGACAACAAAGTCAAGGTGTGTGTTAGTGTAGTTCTGCAGTGTCTTATTCTAGATGTTGGATATGGACTGTCAAGAACTGCAATCTGCAGAAGGACTGATCACATGACATGGAGGCTATTTCACACAGATATGAATATAGGTATGTTTTGTCATGCCCTTGAGCACAAAATGGCTCATAGTTACTGAACGTAACCAGTGTTGCAATTTGTGATGGCCAAACCCATCTCCACACTCTAAAGTTGGTAACTCTTGTGTATTTTCATTTCTTCATTTGAACACAATAACACACTTTAGTTTCCAGTAAGTTTATTGATTGGTTTGGATACATTTGTTCTATTTGTAAGCGCGCACATATAGTTTACTTATTCATACCAGTTCATTGCTTTGTTTGATTTTTAACTAACCTTTGTTTCTTTTACTTCTTACCTGCCATGATCCGTGAGAGTTGCCAGACAAAAGGTGATGGCCAGGGTTTGAAGCTGTTAAATACAAAGAGGGATAAATGGACGGCACCACCACTTCCTGCTGAAGGGGAGAATGTATGTTTCCTTTCATTAAAAAAAGCTTTTGTATTTGATTAGATATTTGACTTTAGGGTTTAGTGGTTTTTGATTCTCTTCTTTGATCTTTAGTTTGTTAACAAACTAGACTATGCTGCATCATTTTTGTGGTTTATGATTGTGTTTTGTTTAGTTACCACTCGTGTGTCATAGTGGTCTGATCAGCCATTATATTTACCCTTGTGTGTCATTTCCTGTTTAGGTCAGTTGTTTGTTTGGCCAGTTGTTTGGTTTGTTAAGTTTGCAGTTCTTTGACAGAGGTGGGTTTTGTTTCTTTTACCTCTTTTATGACTTCAACATTTGTTGCTTTTGTAAATATAATTTTTGGGGTTAAATAAATGAAAACCCTATTTTTCTAATGACTCCTGCTTTTCCAACTTGGTCCATCACACAATGTATTCTGGTAGAATTGCAATTCAAGTATTACTCAAAATCTGCAAAAACCTGAGGTCTAGCAAATTCAATACAAATCAAATTTGTCTCATGCTTTTTGTATTCTTTAAACTTTTAAACCAACCGCTACCGATCTAAAATGAAGACGGATAGATTTTTCAAAGGAGCCACAATATTAGCTCTTGCCTGAATCTGTCTGTCATCTATAGTTACACTATGTAGACGTGTGTGTGTGTGTGTGTGTGTGTGTGTGTGTGTGTGTGTGTGTGTGTGTGTGTGTGTGTGTGTGTGTGTGTGTGTGCTTGTTTTAACCCATATCTACTTTAAGTGAAAGTGGTGTTATTTATTAAGTGTTTCTCCATTTTAACAGATATAATTTTAAATGTCATTATTAATGACCAGCAGCTGGATTTCGCTTTATCCGTCTTATACCGATCATCTGGGCTAAATTTTAATAAGTTATATTGGCAGTTTATGGGTATATCAGTCACACTTAAAAGCCAAATATGCACTTTGACTAAATATATAGGAGATCAGTGTGTTAAGTGCCACAAGCATTTAATAGTCAGTTTGGATGGATCCCTGGAGTAAAAATGTGAAGTAATTTTCTCTCAAGGATCTCTTGTACTGTATGTATAACACTGTTTTCCCATGCATTTTCTGCTTTGTCTCTTTACAAATGCATGAAAATGACCTGCATGTTTTTAACCCACGACTATTTCTACATTCATAAGTCATACAGTAAATTGGTTAATGTTATATCAAATGAACCAGATGTGAAATAAAACCTTCTACCAGGCCTGGAAGATTATTTGTTTGTTGACAGTCTGCCTTCTTGTGGATATGCTAGCCTTTCATATTGTTGTCTTATTTGTTTTCAGGGATCTAAAGACCAAGGTTGAGAGGGAAGATACCAAGAAAGAGTTGCTGGGGAACCAGACCAGCCTGACTGAGTCTCATTGCATTCGATGTCTCCAGCCTTTTAAATTCCTGCTTAACAACAAGCATCAGTGCCTGGACTGCCAGCTCTACATCTGCAAGTCCTGCGGCCGCTATAACAAGAAGGAGGATGGCTGGGTATGTGACACCTGTCACATGACCAGGTAGGTAATGACCAGTGTAAGAATAATTCAAAATGGTCATTCAAACTAAGTGTCATGTTGAATACAAGAAATCATATATTTAACTGTAACTATAAATGCAGTTCAAGTTCAAGTTTTAAACCAGTCATTTGTGGACAACACACTGTCTCCATGAGCTTCATAAGCTTTGTGCTGACATGCCTTTAACCATGCTTAATAACTTGACCAGCGAGCTCTGGGATGTGTACCTGGGAAAGCACTTAATATGTTAGAGCCAGAAAAAACTAAAGTCAAAAGAAGATTCCTCTGTTAATTTTCAGCGGGATTTCCTTCCACATGCATACATGGAAAGCCAGAGGTGGAGAGTTCAGCAGCAAGACACTCTACAAAGCAGGCATTAATCATAGTAAATGTGACAGAGAGTAGGTCAGAAAAAGCATGAAAAGAGGTGGTGGGCTGCAAAGAGGCTTGCAGCGAGCAGCACTTTTGACAGGTTCAAGAAACATAAATAGCACAAACTGCTCTACATGACAATTGCCAACTGGTTTTGTAGATGGGTACCAGCTCTTCCATCTGCTGAACTGAGCGACTAAAGCTGAGATTGTGTATTTCTGGCCTGAACTGATGCTAAGCTTGATTTGCAAGTTGTGGTTTGCTGTGGCAACTCGACATTTCTAAAAGTGAATTTATGTTTTTAGGACATTGTGTTCTTTCTTGATAAGATGAATAAAAATGAGCAAATAACACATTCAGATTACTAATAAACAAAGAGGCAACCCATGTCCTGTCAGTAGTTAAAGAGCTTTGAGGCGACTGTTGTTGAATCAAAGGTTAAGCGTCAGGTTCGATGTGCTTTGATGGATGTTTGGCTGCTTTTTAAACAGATATTTAAAAAATCCTTTTTACTGCTTAGGCTCTGCTGGATGCAGCGATAGATTTCAATACATCCTGCTTGAAATCAGCTCCATATGGAACCATGATACCATTGTTTGTTGAGATGAAGCTGCATACTAAAACGTTCTTTAATGGAGCTTGGCCAGTGTCTGGAAAGCATCATGCTATGTATCTCATGCTTAAACCTGCACACTGCTGTTTTATAGCAAAAGAGCAAAATACAGCTCTTTTTGCTGGCAAGTCTGTATTCCCACAAGTATTTTCTATGTGATATTATGGGATAGTGTATAAATTGGCCTCATTTGGGGCTCATTTCTCACCATGTGTTCTCATTTTAAACGTTTCACATGTAATGTTATACTTGAATTAATAAACAAATAGAAGAAAATCTCTTAATATAAAATGCATATGCATTCATTTTCAGAATGAACCTCATCTGTGAATGACTTCTTTAGCATCTATATTTTGATTCCTTCCATTCTTCTCACTTACAGAGTACTCAAGATCGGTACTTTGGAGTGGTACCATGAGAACGTCCGTGCCCGTTTCAAGCGCTTCGGCAGCGCCAAGGTGATGCGTTCCCTCTTCAGGAGGTTCGACGGAGAAGGCAGCCGTTCTCAGAGTGACTTAGGAGGTGAGCAATCCACCTTCTGTCTGGTTTGTTACTTCGTTTCAAACCAAGCTTATGTCTGGAATGTCATAATCCTGGTTCTGCTGCTGAAAATGTGCATTTTTGCCAGTCAGCGTACTGTCACGGTGGCCTTTAAGCAAAAAGATTAACACCCCACTGACTAATTAGAAACTGCTTAGTGGTTAGCAGTCAAACACTTGCTGCTCTGGGCAGTTGCCAAGTAGGGAATGTCTACATGAATATCCAAACAAGTGCAAATAAAAGGTTACAAATGTGTTGTAATGTCAAGCCTCAGGTCAAGGTGGCTTTGAAGAGGCAATCTTAAGAAATTTCCATCTGTTCCACTCATTTCTTTACAAGCCCTGAGGAGAAGCTGCCGGTCAAAAGTTCAATCTGCCAGAGTCAGAGAGCACTGACTCGAAGTCATGGAAGTCTGCTTGAGCTTACCATGAGAAATCCCCACTAAATGAAAGGCTTCACTGAGATTCAGCAGCTGCATACTATACTGCAGCTGCTTGGAAAATATGCATCACTCCAGCTCGACTGGTAAAACGTCACCGTGACGATCGCCATCTCATCTGTGAACTGTGTTTGAGTTCAAGAATTGGAGTTGTAATGTATATTATTATATTTCACTGGACAACAAAATGCAAGCTCTTCACAGTGATGCACGCAGACTGAAAGTAATGCTGTGCCCGGGCCTCTGCAATCATCAGATCCTCTCCATCAAAGAAAACGGCAAATTAGAGAATATATTTTGAGACAATAGTGTTTATGGTGTTTGCAATGGCGCCAATCTTGTGGTCCAAGACGCTTTATGTCACCCTTGTCCTTTAATTTGTCAGCCGTCTTTGTATGAGCATCTTTATTTTTCTGACACTAAGTCACCAGAAGAAAGTTTCTGCTCTCTTTCTCAAATATTAGCAGGCTGCCAGATCTGTCACAGGGATTTAATCTTCCATCTTTCCTGTTTTTCCTGCTTTCTGGCTCCTCACAGCTGTATCTCTTTTGTCGTCAGCTGACCAGGATGCTTATTCTAACTCTGCCCTGCGGGAGATTATTACCAGAGATACTAAGGTGGAGGAAAATGCTGTTTGTTTATTGTGTGCAGCTCAGGTTTAAAGTCTGATCCAGTGACGCTATTAGGCCTCATCAAAACCATTTTTCCTCTCTTTTTGAACTTGCTCACGCTGCATTTTGAGGCCACACCCACAGCATATGATACAAGTGATCCTTGAAGCATACTTTATGTCAGTTTCAAGCATTATTACTCACAACAGATTACCCTTTGAGATCACAACATCAGGAGATGAGCGAATGTGATGAATTATATAGAAACAGCCGAGACCTCTGGTACTGTTTACGCTGAGTCACCCCTGAGGATTTTGGGAAGGAATACAGAGCAAGTTGGTTGGCCGATGCAGCTCCCGTGGGCCTTGTGATAATTCACTCACGTCTCCCATTCTGTGCCTGGAACTGAAGGATTCGGTCCTGCAGGGCTCGTCCAACCAGAAGCAGAGCAAAAGTGGAGGGAGGAGGACAAAATGTTTGTCGTGTATGTATGTGGAATCTAGCACACAGTGTCCACAGATGCAAGCTGTAGCCGTGAAATACAGTCATAAAAATGCATGTTAACAGATGTATTATGTTTAAAATGAACTCAGCATGTGACCACTTGGACTGAAATCAACATGCATTTCCACACATAGGCACACATTCTTTTACTGTCTTTTTGCTGTATGCATTCTATGGTCCGCTGGGCCCCCAGAGCTCGGAGGGTGTCATCCTGTCCTCACACTCTTTGCTGATACTTACAAAAGAGTCTTGTTCACATACAAAAGTCTAATTCAGTCCACTGGCTAACTCTCACTTTGGCTCTGCCGTTTAATGCTGCTACTGCTGCTTCTGATTATTGTTTTATGTGGAAAGTATAAGGACTACCTGTATTATCTCAGTTTGCTGAGCTATTTATTGCAGTTAATAACCTAATGTCATTACGTCTAGATTTGCAATTAGGAGAACAATGTGATAGTAATTACAGGAATCGGATCACTTATATGAAACTATAATTAAATGCAAATTAATAAGCCATGTGCGCGCTGCTCTTCTGTTTTCCAGAGCCTCGTGAGTATGACACACAGAGCATGCCGGAGGTCCACAGTAAGTATACTGAAAAGGTCAGATGTTGTCACAAGACAGAAATATGTTTGAATTTCCAAAATTTAAATATAACCAAAAGGTGCTTTCATTATTTTAGTATATTCTGCTTTGATTTGGTCGCGTATTTAAACTGTTCTTAGCTACAGCTCTGCTTTAAGCTAAATGCTAACTCACTCACTCATGAAGTTATGTGACATTTTATTATCGGATCTAATAAACATTTGGGAATTCTCAGTAAGATTGTTTTATTTTATCCCCTTTAAAGTTGTGGTTTATTTTATTATTATTTTATTTATTTTTATCTATTTATATAATTATCCTTTCATTCATTTATTTCTTTATTTTTGGTAATTGTGCTCCTGATTATCTTCTGTCTTCACCAATAAGGCACCATCTTGGAATGTGCAATCCATCTCTCAGAGTGAAAACAGGATTTTCTTTGCATGCCATTGAGAAATATCCCATTCCTTAACTTTGAGAAACACTGCTTTTACATTTTGTTTTGGGTTGTTACCCACTTCCACCGTTAATCTCTGTCCAGTCAGTTTGGCAGCATTTGACTGAGGCTATACTTCACAGTTCATCCTGCTGCTTCTACCAGCAGCTACGAAACTGCTTGTCAGTCAATTATCCAACTACACGTGATGATCTACAGAAGCAAAGTTACAAATACATGTAGACCTCACATTTGATCAAAACGATGAATGACTCACTGGGTCTTCTGTAAACATGATCAGAAAGCTCATTTCTAACTTCTATTCACTATTTTCAGAGATTTGTATGAGTAATGGACTCATTCTGTGGTCAGGCAAAAAGTTTCTGACATTAAGTTGACTGAATGTCAGATATAAAACTCGTTCAGTGAATCTGTTCAGTTATTGCTTCCAGTGCATTACCTGTTTGCCTGGCTGTGTTTATTTGATTGTAATTGTACAACAGAAACTTTTAAGGCAGGTTCTGTTTTAGTACCTGTTTTGTTTTCATTTTGATTCACCTTAACTGTTCTAAATAAATCTATTTTTCACCATTTTACCACTAACAAGAGTCAATTTGAGCCCACTTATTTTTCCCCTAATTCAGCCCCATGTGTGGTCTCTATGGATACATATATTTTTTTAACTGGTACCTTAACATTTAACAGGAACATCTGTGATGATAATTGTAAGCATAACGATACAGTAAATAAGAGAGGTTCATTTTCGTTCATTTACAACGATCCCTTTGGTGTTTTTGAATGCCTCACACATGCGGTGGGCACAGCGGTTTGGGAACAGACCTAAAGGTTCTGGTTAGTCTGGCACAGTCATCTGGCTCCCATTGCCACTGGCATATCAACAGTAAAAGAGCAGAGCCAGGGAAGGTTTAGTCAGAAAGACTCAAGAACATAAAAAGTGTAACTTATGTTACGAGGTTATTGTAGTTGTATTTCCACAGTTTAGTGTGTGTCACGGGGGTTTTTTTTCTGCAGATAATTTCTGCAAAATGTAGCAAAAGCCCCAAAATTAGTTCAGCAGTTAACAGTAAGAACTAAAAGACTAATCTAAAAATATGAATATTCATCTTTTTCTGCTTTTATGCTCAGTGTAAAGTTTTTGTTGTTCCCAGCATTTTCTTCCCTCTTTCTCGTGCTGTATTCAAGAGGGAACTGTTACACACTGCAAAAATGCAGCTCCCTCGTAAACGCTCTCATAAAGAGGGACTGAAACACAGTCCATAGTGTTTCTGCTTTTGCTTTCTCTTGCTGTACTTTGTAAACAAGGTTCACACTATAAGGTCAAAGGCCACTGGTTAACAATAACAGAGGTCTCTGTAGTCTGGAGTGACTCTGGTTTCAGTCACATGGTATCTTTGGAAATGCATGCACACTGGAAAACAAAAAACCTTTTTTTGGTTATTCTAACACTGCCATGTCTTCCTTCTTTGTCTATAGGTGCATATGGGGAGCACAGTATGGATGCAACAGACTCACAACAACACCAAAGGGTACGGCAGCTCATTTTTAAATCATTTTCATATCTTAAAAGAACTAGCAGTAGATTCCCCTCAATTTTAACAACTATCTGAAATCGTTTTAAGGGCAGCCTTACTAAATGTTTGAACAATGTTGAGAGTTGGATGGAAAATGAAAAGTGAAATGAGGAAACACCTTCTGAGGTCATAGTAAAGACATTTGTTTGGATCTAAATTTGGTTAAAAGGTGGAAGGACACAGATTCCTCCTAAAACTCATAGATTAAACTCAGAGCCTTCTTCCTGTGGAGCAGCAGTGCTAACCACTGCAATAACTTGCTGGCTTATCATGTTACATCAGTCATTTTTGACTGTTCAGCTCACAATGCAGCCACAACTTACATGTAGATTTTATACATTTATGCATGTTGTTAAGCTTTGTACAACTCTGGCAATGCTGGAGTCTATTCCAGTTATCACTGAGCAGGATGCACCCTGGACAGGTCAGCAGTCCATCACAGTGCTAACTCATAGAAAACAACAATCATTCCTATTTTGATGAGGAGAGATCATTTAAAAGAACTGAACATGATTTATTGAGATAGACAAATTGTTGTCTTAGATGAGTAGACTGGTAACCCATCACAGCAGAACAGGATCCCAGTGGCCTTGACGCTGGTGGTGAAGATGAAGCCTGAGGCTTGGGTGCAGCTCTGAGGGACTCAGGTGAGGTAGAGATGGGGAGGAGGCGGGTTGAGCAACTGAGAGTCTGAAAAGAAGAATGATGGAGAGCACAGGGTTAAACCACGCAGAGTGGAGGCTGATTGGCTCAAAGAGTAGTGATGTCAATATTGAGACTGACAGCGTGGGAAACTGGTAGTGATGTAATGGACAGACTAGCAGCAAGGAAAGCAGGCAGATGGGTGATTATCTTACTGAACGCATGCAGACACTTCACTAATGTTCACACTTACAGTTAACATCCACAGAGAGAACATACAAGCTTCTGGAGTTGCCTTATTATTCTGTTAACACATTACATAAAAAGACAGCATGCAGCTGTGTTTCAGGTTGTAAAGTTTAAGTGAGTTTGCTGCCAACAGGAGCGACTCAATTGATGTGCATCATAAAACAAAAAATGAATTTAGTGTGTGCAGAGAGAAAATCATTTGCAGGTATTTTGTTATTTGCTGATGTGACATGTGGAGATCTGCAAGCATTTCCTAAAACAAGAGGCAATATCCTGTTTATTAGTTACTGGGAATTTAAGTCAGGTGTGATCAAAGCTTATCTGCAAAACAGACAACTTCACTGTAGCTTAATTTTGCATCCACATGTTTGCTCTTTTTTTCTTTAATCAATGGAGTTTTTGCACGAGTGTGCGCTGGTCAACACTAATTCCCACTGATGGCTGGTTCCTGATAAAAAGCAGAGGTGCTTTCTTCACAGGTTATCTTAGTGATCTAGGCCAGCCCCTCGTGAAGGACTGGAATGCCTGGCACGGGCAGGCCAGCACTGGCTGCAGAGTGCAGTGGGGAAATACCAAGCTGTCATATATAAAAGAGTCAGACCGGAGCTGAGCAAGCCTTTGGTTTAGAAAATAAGGGTGGGTGTGGGGGCACTGATTCCACTGGAATTCATCATAAAATGAAGATTACTATTGTTTATACCACACTCTGTGTGTACTGTAGAAGTTAAGCTTTGTTTATTTTCAATCATTGTGCTGACTGTTGAGAAATGACAGGACTCCCAGGCTCTGCTGGGTCTCCGGATGCATTTTTTCCAACCCTTGCAGTTTTTTCTATATATGTTTATCTTAAAGAATCTTAATTTTGATGGACGTTACAGAAACAGATTGCTGTTCACTGGATCCCTCGTTCAAGTTTCTTTTAGACACAGTGCCCTCTGCTGTTCCAAACAGCCTAATGTATTGAACCTTCTGACATTTCCCTGTAAGGAAACCGGCTCACATTCTGCCTGCTCAGAGAAGCTACAGTTCAGTTTAGATAGTGTTTGGAGCTGGTAGAGACTCAGTGACCCTGATGCTATGTCAACACTGGAACATGGATATGCACCCTTAAATCAAATTTCCCTAGAAGATCCAAAGAACCCATGGTGTGCGTCTCTCATTTCAGCATTACTTTTAACTCATTTAAAATATTTACCCACGTGCATGTATCTGTGAATCATGCACCGGCACCAAAAATAAATGAATAAATAAAACAAAAGATATAAATGTAATAACATAAGTATTAATCATATTTATTTTACTGCAGACCTGAGCTTTTAAGTGTTATGTATGCCCTATTAAAACCTTCCTAAAATATTATAGCCTTGTTGTTTTTAGCCAGGTATTTAAGTGTAACTCTACACATACACTTAAAGCCACACAGAGCTGCTTGTTAATGCAAATCTTTAATTATCCAATTATAATACATGACAGCAACATGATAATGAGTTCATGTTGAGTTCATCTGAGTCCAGTAGAGATGTGATGGAGATATGATGATATCATCTAAAAAGAAATGGAGGTCCAACCCAGGATGAACTAGGTGTACCTAACAAGGTGGCCTGTGTATTTGGACTATTGTTGGTTAAAAGGAAAAAAAAAATGTGACTATAAGCCCCATGGGAAGCAATTAGTGCTTAGTATTTGGTCATCATGCATAAGTAAAAGTCCACTTCTGTCTCTACAAGCAATACGAATCTATTATAACAGGCTAATTAGCAGTAGAAGGTATATACTTGTGTTAGTTCTGCTACAGCAGCAGTACATTAAAGGGCGACAAGTCAATCACTTTCTGAGTGTATGGAGCAAACAGCCTTTTGTCATGGCAGAGGTTTATCTCTTTACGCTTTCCTCTCTCCTCCCTGCTGACGATGGTGTTTCCCCTTCATGTTCTCCAAAGATGAAAAAGGTCAAAAGGAGGTTAACTGTTGATCCCATTGATTTCAAACTGGACGTTGACTACCTCAGCCAATCAAGAGGACCCTCAAATGAGGTACAGGCTAGACAACTAAACTAACCACAACTAGCATCCCTCCAAAACAAACTAATCTGCATGTTGTAATCCATAACAAAGACCATCTGCCTCTGCACTCTGTCTTTGCCAAACATTGTCTATGTTGGCTAGACAGTACTGTATTAGCACTGTCATCATTCATTCTCGTATCTGGCCACAATAACCCTTTTTGTGTACATCCAAATGTTGTGTGTGCAGACATGGACACATCTTGTCCATTTATTAGCTGAACAGATTTTCTAATGCAGTGAACTGTTTCAGGTGGTTTTTTCCTGCTGTAAATGTATGCTGTTTGGACTGAATGTGAAGCAGCAGTAAATTTAGGCTTTTCCTACTTGAGCCGGAAAAGCAGCAGAAGTCAAAGGGAATAACCTGCACACAATTCTCCACTCTTACCTCCAGGAGCCGGGTGATCGTGACATCATGGTCATGGATGTAGGCGGGAGGAAGTCGATGCTTGCTGAGGCAGATATGGCCACCGTGTTTCATCAGATCATGGATGAACAACATAAAGAGCTGGACCTTGAAATAACTCCACAACAAGGTAGAAATTAGATTCAAACGAACAAATAAATTTTTTTTTTTTTTAAATATTAAAATAATCAAGGAACTTATAAGTAACACAAGAACTTGTGTTACTTGCAAATAAAACAAAAATAATTGTTTTATTTGCAATTGTAACTGGAATTGTTGAATTTAGTAATTAAGTAATTATAATGTGCTAAACTGTTGTTTGTTACTTTGTAATGAATAACTGATCAAAGAAAAATACTTATAATACTTATAATACTTAGCATTGTAGTTATTTTACTGCTGGTATAATGGCACCTGTGACAAAGAGGTTGCTTTGCACAGATGACCTGGTGTACTCAGATAGCCGGACAATCCCATCCCGCTCCATCTCCCGGCTCAGCTACTCCTCGTGTGGCAGCGGCAGCATCGGAGGCCCTCGATGCAGCAGCAGCGTCTACCTGCCTGGCCTTGAGGACTCAGAAGAAGAAGAGGATGAGCACTGCCAGCCGTACCCACTCTACCAGTTGCATTCAGGCCTCTGCCGCCAAACATCTCAGGACAGCCTGAGCTCAGCCAACCATCCGCCACAGGTCTTTCATATGCCTCATATTAACATCACACGAAATGGTCATTACATTACACTCATTTAAGACACTCATAAATCGTCTTTCACGTCTGGTTTCTGTGAGTGGAGGAAAGTTGCTGGCTTATTATATACATTTTGCCTGCATTCCACACCAATGAACACAGCCAGACATTAAAACGTAAAGCTGTGAGATTCCACATTATTAACGATCCATGTGGTTTTAATGATGATCATAAAAGTTTAATGCCCGTGTTTTGTTTTTTTTCTTGGATAATCTTTATTTTTGTGCTCTGTTCACTTTGTTTGTTGGTAGGGGAAATTGGAAAAGGGTAGGCCTGGTGAATCATTATAAGGAAAGCAGAAAAATTCAGCTGATGCAGTAAAATCACATGGTTCAAATCTGTGATCACTGAGACATGGTGTTGGATTGATTGAAGCAGCTCAGAATAACTTTCAGTAAATTGTTGTTATTAATTCCACTCGGGATTATGAATTGAACTGCAGTCATAATCTTTGGAATCATTGTTCTGTAGCTGTCAGATAGATGGCCTCGCATCATTCAATGACAGCAAAGTGCCCGACTCCAGTGATTGCAAAACAAGCCCAATTCAGCCCTACAGAACCGCGCTGACAGTGTATATGAGATTATATGAGATGTTTGTGCTGATATACTGTGCTTGGTTTTCCCCAAACATTGTGCTCTTTATTTATGGACAAATATCTCCACTTTGGTCTCGTCTGTCCAAACGACATCATCCAGAAGTGTTGTGGTTTGTTTAGATGCTGAAGCTGTACTGCCATGTTCAGAAGAGGCTTTCTCCTGGCGACCCTTCCAAAAAAGCCATACTTGTTCCGTCTTTTTCTAATTGTACTGTCATGAACTTTAACATTTAACATGTCACATGAGGCCTGTAGAGTCTGAGATGTAGCGCTTTGGTTTTCTGCAGTTCCTCTCAGCATTGCACAGACTGACCTTGGGATAAATTAGTTGGGACGTCCACTCCTGAAAAGACTGTTCTCAATACTTTCTAACTGTGAATAATTTTTCTCCCTGCAGAATGATGTCCCTCATATTGTCCGGAATGACCATATTTTGCAGTTTATCAGAGGTTGTATTCATCTAATTTTAAAACCTGCATTGGTCAAATGGGACAACAAACTGTAGTGTTAACATGATAAACTTTATCTTGTTTTGAATGGGTTGTATGGGTTCAAACTTCATACCAAACTCAGCATTTGATCTGATCTGGTACATACATTAATTGCAGTGTCGCTTTAGAGGCACAGTTTAGAAAGAACACAAATAACAAGCTGATATTTTAAGCCTTTCAAGCAGTGCATGCTGGAAGTCGGACACAAGTTCTTCAGTCTGACGTGCTGAGTGATGTCGTGGAGACAGCTGCTAGATCAGAGGGAGGTTACATGCATTACATCAGTGTCTATTTATGTGTCAGTATTAAACACAGTCCCTGGAAAGGATTGAAGCAGTAACCGTGGCCGTTCTGTTCTTGTGAAGCAGATAGAAAACAGACTTTGTTTACCATTAGTCTGAGGAGGCTGCTTTGCTGACTGCTGTCACTAATCAATATGTCTGGATTTATCCTTGTGAATCTCAGTTTTCAGTTCATCTGTCTTTGAGGTGATTCAAACACAGTCTGGAGTTTATATGGAGGTATAACTCGAGCCATAAAAAGATTCTTTGCAGTTTTTAAAGATAAGGAATATAAAAACAAAGAAAGCAATTAAACTCTGTGATGGTGAGTAGCCATGAAAACAGAAGGAATTATCCAGCCTACCTGTCTCCCTGCGCTGATTTATACCTTCGATAAGTTGTGTCATGGTAAATTTGTCTCACAGCTGGGCAGCACACTGAAGAGACATGCAAACAGTCACCAGATCTGAACCCAGCTGTATGAGATTATGGATAGCAACACCACGTCAATCAAGCCAACCAAACAGTTTTATGGTAAAACCTAGTCATTTCACAGTCCCTGAAAACTTGGTCTCAGATTTCTTTATAAATTCAACAAATAATCAAACAACAGTCAAAAATATGCAACATATATTATGGAATCTGACTCAAAGTCTTGAATATAAGTCTTGAGGACTTTGCTAACATTTTGTTATCAATGTTTCTACATCAGTGTAGCCAAAGAGACAACAAGCAACAAGTTATAGTCCACCTAGAGGAGGTGTACACATGTCATTGCATAATTAGTTTTGCAAGAATTCCAAAGATGGGAGTGCCACAGGTGGTGTCCTGTTAGCAAACTCCCAACATCCTGCAAGAAATAAAAACACAGAGATAAATATAAAACCTAGAGTAAATACATACCTGCTCAGTGAAAACAAAGCAGTTAATGGAACTGAGAGTTCACATAATATTATCCATTATCAATATATGGGAGTGTCTGAACTTTGCATTCAAATATTTGCACAGCTGCAATAATTACAATTGGACTTCCCTCTTGCACGGTCTGCAGGCATCCTGTCAGCTTCTAAATGTCACCCTATCTTTATATGTTTACATGGTTTTAAATGAGTACATTTATAGATTTAATAAAGACATTAAACACAACTGGTCAACAGTGCTCACTACTGCGTCGCAGGTTTATTCAGGCTTATTCTGTATAAAAATGTCCAGAACTAAAAAGAGGAGCCAGTACAGCTCTGCCAAAGGACTCCTCCTTTGGCTCCATTGATCTGTTGACTTTCCTCATGACTTTCTCAGTCATTAGTTTCAAGGTTTTTTTTACAGAATATAATGTCTATATGGATTTGCTTTACAACATCACATATTATAAAACTGTAGCTTTGTCAGGTTGGCTGTGGCTACAATGTAGCTTGCCATCACCAGTGTGTGAATGTGTGTGTGAATGGGTGGATGACTGGATATGTAAAGCACTTTGGGGTCCTTAGGGACTAGTAAAGCGCTATATAAATACAGGCCATTTACCATTTACCATTTCTCATTTAGGGCCACACCTCGCTCATCACATACGGTTTCAATAAAAGAACAAACAACATAGCAAAATGGCTACTTGCATCTTTTATTTACAGTCAATGGTGACAGAGTAATGACAACTCATGCTTATGCACTGATGAAAAGAATGAACAATTATAGAAAAAAAAACCTTGATTTTCCAGTGTTTTTTAAAATTGTATTTACTGTCTTTCTCTTTCTGCCTTTAACATCAATCCCCCCTGACCATCTGAGAGCCATAATGCACCACAGCAGTTAAATAATTATGTTTAGGTTGTTTGCCTAAGTTTAATATTAGTATCAAGAGTTTGGATTTTTTTTAGGAGGTTGAATTTGGATGAACTGTGAGAGGAATTTTTCTTGTGGCAAGACATCAAAGGTGCATCAGATGACTGTCTGCTTGACTTCCTGACCTAAATATGATTCTTCATGTACCAAGGAGCGATCTCGTGTAGAGAAAATATTATTCCATTATGGCCAATTATCGAAGGGAACATTTAGTCTTCAGTTTTGTACACGAAGAGCATTTTGTGCAGTGTAATGTGAATTTGGTTAAGTACTTTTAGTTTAAATATATTTTTCTGGTTTCTTTCATCCAAGTAAATTTAGACATTGATGAAATATGGTGAAATCAGATTTGGGGACGAGTTGATATCCAGACAGCTCACTCTGATGAGAACATGTGAAACTGTAGCTTAACCATCTGCATATTTGGTGCCACTGTGTTTTGATTGGTTCAGTATGAGTCAGAGTGGTTTAAGACATGCATTTGCTTTCATAGCATAGATGTGAGCAGTACCATTTAAACCATTAAGTGTCCAGTACTTTCATGTTTTGAAAACTATACATTTTTTGTAATGTTCCTTACGTTTTGTGTTATTTTGGGATTTGTTTGTTTTATGAATTAATATTTCTTAATTCTGCCTCTATATGTACTTTCATTTATTTCTTCCTTTCTTTCTTAGATCACTGACATTAACAGACGGATGTCAGCAATTGAGACTCTTCTGAACCGCTTGGAGCAGAAAGTCACCTCAACATATGACCAGGTAAATCTATCAGGTGTCAAGAGTACAGCTGCCAAAATTTCATGATCAGCATCTCAGCAGCAGCCTAGAAAGAAATGAGTGAAGCTTAAAAGACTGAAAGAACCTGTTTACATCTATAAAGCCATGGTTAGAGACACTGTGCAGTATTTTAGCATAACAATGTACAGACTAGCGGATTTTCAAATCACTTAAAGCCTAAATTTACATGAAAATAGTTAAGACAAATTACATCTATTTTATTTTATTTTTATAAATAATTTTCTATTTTGAATTTGATGCCATGCCAGTACCAGCTAAAAGTGCACACAAACTTCACTTTTATTAAGTCACAATTTGTCAGGGTCATGGTTATACTTGTTATACCGCCCTCAAGTGGCCAAAACAATCAGTGCAACTTTAAGACAAACACACTTGATGTACCTGCATGAAAACTTGATTTTTTTGAAGGTATTTTCTTTCAAATAAAGAAAACTAACTCATTGTTCATGCATTGTGCTAAAGAAAGGAGACACACACTTACTCATATTTCATCATCCTCTAATCAAATGTGTGATCTCAGTGGGTTCAGTGTCTGTCTTTAATTGGGCCGTGAGCTCTCAAACCCACATCAGTATCATCACAGACTGAGCCAAGCCGCAAAAACAGCAAACCAGAAACGAATGTAGAATTTAGACTCAGTCGCTAATTAGTGGCTATTCAACTTCAAGTGAGAGCAGCAGTTGATTGACTCATGCTTTTCCTCTTTTTCTTGTGGCAAAGCACAGCTTAAATCAATTTGCATATATCTTATGTTCTGACTGTTCTGTCTGCACGCGATAAGTCTGCATTAATGTCCATGTGATCAGTGAAGGAAAAACAGAGTTCTTGTGCTTTCAGACATCCATGTTCCAGTTCTTGTTTAGGATCATTACCGAGTGGTCAGAACACAGCTGGACAAATGAATGTGTCTATTGTAATCGGTACACTATGCTCTGCCCACTTTCTGTTGTATCTGTCTATTCTATTCGAATACTCCACATAAATAAGAACTACAGGTACAACAGATGCACAATCTTCCAGTTGAAAATCGTTGAATGATACATGAGAAATTCAAATGATAACCCTATATGCGTGTTCTGAACATGCTAGGTTAGAGGTTAGGACTTATAGACCCTAGTTTAAGTCTAGCTAAGGATCCTTGTTACATCTTCACAGTCACACATTGGTTAGAAATGACACTTGTCTTTCATGCAAACTGAAAACAAGTTGTTATGGATCTATGAATCTCCTAAAGCAAGAATATCAGTTGAGACGATAGCAATTTATCTTAGCGACTTTCTAGTTTGTAGTGAGATTAAGACAGATTTGTTTCTGTGAGGGGCCAAGCTGGCCATCTCTCACTGCAGCACAGAGACTCTGCTCTCAGTGATAGTGCTGGAGAAAAGTTTGGTTACACTTTACTAGGCCTAAATGCTGACAGTGCTCATTGCCACACATGCAACAAGGTTTTTGCACATGTGGAAAAAATTTCGAGCATCCTGTGGCACTCCCCATCACTGTTGTGGGTATGTCTGTATGAAGCAGTGAAGCAAAGTGATGTAAAACTATGTCTAAATGAAGTGATGGAGCCACCAAAGGGGTTTGCGTTTAACCTTTTCATGAGCAAAACAATGCTAGTGTGCTATTATACATTAGGCACCAATCAGATCAGATTAAAGCAGTGCTCTCGTGTTTGCAATGTGAAGCATTTGTCAAAATAATATTTGTAAGTGAATAATAGATAGAAGATGGTTGATTGGAAGTCAGGGGAAATCCTGCAAAGTTTCCCTCAAATCCAACGAGTATGTTAGGTTATAATTACATGGACTGTACCCGAGGCCACCAAAGTACACTGCAGTCTGTTTGTTTTTGGCCTGGAAAAGAAAACTGGAGTATGAAAACAGAAAAACATAATCAGTGATGGAGCACTTGTGTATTATACATCATGCATTCACTCTAGCAGTACATTTTAAATCAGTATAACAATTCCCATTAGGTTGACGATCCAGTCATTCAAGATCCAAAGTAAAAACATTAACTGTATGCTGTGTAGATTTGTCTCAGTCACATTGTCTGTGCTTTGTTCCCAAACAGACTTCTCCCACTCCCAGCAGCACCTCTCCTCTTCCTCAGTGGAACGAAGTGGACCTGGAAGAGCAGCAGCTAAGACAGAGGTTGCACGAGATGACAGACAATATCAGTGACCATAGCCTGACCTCTGATGATGAGGACGAGCCCGAGAGACCACATTCCTCCCAAGAAATCCTAGCATGGAGGAGCCCACAGGCGGATCCAAGGCCTTCCAAACTACCTATCAGACCAACATCCAGAGCCAGCATCGTGGTCTCCAGGCTCGAGGAGGAGCAGCCTCAGCAGACAGAATCTCTGAAGGTACAAATTCTGTGGCATTTTTATAAGAAATCAGTTTTTTTTTTTATGTACGCGCAAGCATTCATTACCAGTTTGTTTACTGACAGAAAGAGACATAAGTCGTGAGCATCTGGCTTGCTGCACTTACTAAAAACAGCATGGCTCATGAAATTCCAGCCGACCTCTGCTGGAAATCGGTTCAAGTGCACACTGGAATCATAAATCAAGTCACTCAGGCCTTGGGTTTATTTTTCGTCTGCAACCATCACTCCCAGATTGTCGGAAAAAGAAGACGAATTAAATTAATAACTTCTGCTTAGCTGCCGTGCTAAGTTTCCTCAACTGTTTTCACTGGCAGTTCCTTCCATTTAAGCTGCAGTGCACTGATGAGTCATGATGTTTTCACATCACTTCACTACAAGTTTGTTCAGCCAGCATTAGCTCAATTAATTTAATGTATTTAAAGTATCAGGTAACACTGGCTTTTAGTATCAGGAAAATGGACGTGGGACCAAACTTATTGAGCCGGTGGTCACGAAGAAGAACTGCAGATTTTGGTACATTTGATTTTACATAATTTTTCAGACCCCACTGTAAGCAGGTACCAATCAAGTGGCACCATTTAGCTATCACATAATTTGTTAACATGACATCATTTCAAATTTCATTAAGTTTTTTTGTTGTTGTTGTTTTTTTTTACCTGAAAATGAAAATTTTTGCTTTCTGACTGGACTTGTCTTCCAGGCTAATGACTCCTCTGAAAGCCTGGAGAGGAAGGGTCACCCCCTAGAGGAGGGATCAAAGGCAAGCTTCAAAGGATCAACTGCATTACTGGTTGAACTGGAAGACAAAGTAGCTCAAGCAGCAGCTAATGTCCAGAATGCCCAGAGTGAGGTGAGGGTTACATTAAAGGCTAAGTAAAGTTTGATTTGTATTGAAAATGCAAAGAGATGTAAAGTTGTGGCACATCCTGTCATTTCTTTCTTTTTACTCCAAGGTGTCTGACATCGAGAGCAGGATTGCTGCCCTGAACGCTGCCGGCATGTCCTCGGATAAAAAAAGAAAGGTAACACCATTATATCACTGAGTTTCATATCCAAAACTGTTATGACAGAAAACATTTTCTTATACAAAACCCTTTTATGTTTGTGTGAAATCAAACAAGTGGACACAGGCGTCATTCTTAGAGCCAACGTGTTTTCTGTGATTATGTGGCACGATGGTCTTTGATTTGCCTCTCAAAATAACCACAGATGTGATTTCTATGAGTAGGTCTGCCTATGATGAACATTTGTAAAGCATCGAGGTGCCAGAATGCTAATAGAATAAAAGTTTTCCCACATCCTAAATTTATGTTTTTTCTCCTTGCCTTCTGCTTTGTCTTGCAGTCCGCAATCCCGATCCAAGCCAGACTTTCCTACAACTTTCCCACAAGTAAGAACTGACACTGCTGCCCCTGAGATCGATCCCCAGGGCATCACAGCTAACTCAGAACATCTTAACCTTTTGAAACTTAGAACACATGATGAGCTGCTCTATAACTCAGTGAACACTGTGTCCTCGTTATACTATGGCTTTAATTTTCCCAGCTGGATAGCACTTCATCTGATTCATTGAGTGGAGACTTACCATGTGTCTTGTACTTTAAACAGTATTGTGTTTTTTTGTTGTTTTTATAAAGAATAGGGAGTGTATCTAATTTTTTAGCATATTATGTTATTTTTTTTATCTTTCTTTGCTACTGAAAAGTTCTTTTTAGGCCAAATTCAAGTCAAGTGCTTTTGTAACCTGCTCTTGGACTTGGTGCCAGTTGTTATTTAAAGTTTATAGAGTGTTTCTAATTTACTTTCCCATCAAAGTTTTCCAATAAGCTTATTTTCAGCATCCCACATCTGGGATTTTGAAACATCACATTTGTTTCTAACTATTAGATTCTGGACTGAATCCCAAAAAGAGCCATAATTTGACTTTTAACTGTGCTTTGATAAAATAGAGCCTGTAGAATACAATGTACAATGCAGCTGATGTATGTTTCCAGACCAGGTGGACAGGTTTACCAGGAACTCCCTCTACAGGGGCTCACTGACACAGAGGAACCCAGTGGCAAAGGCCAAGACCAGGGCTGCCTGTGCGGTATGACCCCACCCTACGGTGCTGGGTGCTGTGAAGAGTTCAATTCCCAAACTACATAAGTGCCATTTGGAGAAAAAAAAAAAAGTGCTGCAACAAAACTGGCATTCGATGCTTACCAATTTTTTTTATGTGAGAAGATTGATTCCACTGTCATAGTTAATTTTACATTAAGTTGGGAGATCTACAGCCGTGAAGCTAAATTTGAATGTGTACTGTGATGATATTTTTTAACTTTATCTTGTGGTTGTTACAACTTCCTGGATACGTTTAGGAAAAGCAACATATTTAGGTTCAGGTAAAGGTCCGAAATGTAAAAATCAATGTGGAAACATGCGGCTGATTTATCTGAAGGCCACCAGATGGCAATTGGAGTGGTTGCAACAAAACACTCCACTACTAGACGTTTATAGGAAAACAGCTTTCTCTCTCTGGAAATAGTTTACTGCTGAGTTTATGGGCTCAGTCACTAATTTTGGGTCATATTGAATAAAAAGATTAAGTCTGCTTGTATATATAGGTAATACAAGGTTTCAAAATTGAAAATTATGTGTGGTATCAAAGCCGATTTATGAAGTTATGAATCACAAGTGATTAGCCAATGAGCAGTCACAGTCAGGCCTGCCCTTCCTCGTCGCATCCTATTTTTTTGCAAAACATGCACATTTTGAGGCTTCAGAAAAGGTCGACATAAAGCAGTGGGTGACTAATCACACTGATCTTTTATACTAAAATACGTTTTTATACAGTAATCGATCCAGGCTGGGGTTTAATACCACCTTTAAAAAGTCAAATCCCTGCTTGTGCAGTCTCCCTTAATTACTCAGTCAGATCCAGCCCTCACTTTCAGAAAGCTTAATTCAAGGTTTTTGTAACTTGTCAGTCAAAAAAAGCTGCTTTGTAAACCTGCTCACTGTGCATTTTGTCCCATGTCATGAATGAATATGGATAAATAAAAAAACAAAATAAAGTGAAACGAGACTCCATCTGAAGGTGAGGATGCTAGAGATGCTCCTGAGCTGCTCCAGTGGATTTGTGCAAAGTTTAAGGATCCATGAAAGTGGATATCAATCTTCTCAACTAACCTCCATCACAAAACGTGGATTCATGCATTTTCCCAAATGTGAATAAAAATTCCTTTAGTAAAATGCCTTGAATATCAGGAATGAACTCTTCACGTGCTGATCACACCAGGCTTTCACTGCTTGTTTGATTTGAGCTGCTGGTGGTTTCTAGCTTTGTGGTGTTTTGAAATAATTTCATTTTTTAACGCATTTCCTGCTTTTTTTCCCCCAATCAAGTGCACACGTTCACATTTCCTGAATCATGTTTTTGTTGGTAAAGGAAAGAGTTAAATCTCATACTGGGTTAAAATTACTTTGTCTGAAATTAAGTGCATACGCTGGGATGTTTGATTACACAATATAATGGTGGAAAATCTCAGGGTAATTTTGATAAGAGAGAAAAATAATGGCATCAGTGATTATGTGGCTGTTTTGAATAATATAATTGGCTTCCTGCTTGAAGAAATATGCATGTCTGCATTACACTTTGTCTCTGAGTTGAAGGTACCTAAAGTCAATGATAAGAATTTTAAAAAGAGCCAGAAACAATATTTTCTGAGGCCTCCCTTGTTAAGAGAAAAAATGTGAACCTTAAATCACAGGAGGTTTTTTTGGTTTTCTTTTTACTTTTATCACTGTAGGAGCCTCATCCAGTAAAATATATCTCATTTTCAACACAGCGTATCGTCCAGTGTTCATGTCACGGTCTGGCTGGCAGACCGTGGGGATGTGGGGGAATGAGGACCCAAAACGCATGGTTCTGCGATGCAAACAGTGCACTTTATTTACAGTGAAGGCTGTAAACACAATAACTCCCCGATGCTCCCTTGAATCCCGTGTGTGTGCTCCCCTCCGACGTCTGTGCTCGTGCTCCCCGCTGTTGTGTTCTCGCACACCCTGTGCGTGCTGCCGTTCTGGTCCACTCTTCCACCTGGAGGGAAAACCACAAAAACAGCCATCAACACCAACCCCGGCGGGCATACACGAACTGCACCGTTGTACGCTGACTGACTGACTGACTGACACGCACGCGCACACACGCACGCACACACGCGCGCGCACACACACACACACACTTGGGTAGACAACTCAATGATTCCGCGCCGGTGGGAGCTCCAACACTCTCCTAAGTAGCTCCCCCGACGAGCCCTGATCACCAACAGATGTGTGGCAGGAACTTCAGGTGTGGCCAGTCCTCCTGCAGGGCCACACCCATACCCTGCCTGTACATATAATGAGTAGAACACCGAACAACACAGCATAGTGCAGAAAAACACACATTCCCAAATAATAACAACAACACTAATAATAATAATAATAATAATAATAATAACGGTCCATCCTGCTCACGGACCCCCGAGTCCTCCAGAGCCGGGTCCGTGACAGTTCAGCAGTCCTCAACCTAGTCATAGCCAGAGCAACCCCAATATGAACACACTGTAATTTGATCAGTGCTCAGCTTTTGCTCTACACACTGTTATACTTTGCAGAAGCATTATAAAGCATGTAAAAACGTGCTTATTTTCTCTTAAAAGTGGACCTATTCTGCCTTTCCTTATTTTCTGTAATTAACATCATATACATCCAGGTGTTTGACTTCATATTAAATATGCCCCAAGTTTGTAATAACGTGGTCTGCATGTGTATAAATAATCCCTGTAACACAAAAGCTCAAGCTTCAGACACCTCTAACCACTGTTTCTAACAGTTTTTTTCTACTTTTGGCTCTGTATGATGTCATGGAGAAAGAATGTCCCTAATTTGGTCATCTCAGACACAGAAGCCCCACCCACCTGCTTTTCAGATCTTTACCAGAAAGCTGTCTTATGCTACAGCGACAGTGGGTCCACTTTGCTTTTATATATGAATATACAACCAGCTGTCAACCAGTTGGGTTGAATCCCCATTGCAACAAGATGCATTGCTGAAAAATCAAAGTGACTGAAGCTAATTACAATTGTTTACCAAATGCATACAAATACAGTTCGATCAAAGCCCAACCACTGAATTCGCCTATTGACAGGAGGTTTCCGCCGTCTTTTAACTTCAGTGTGGCTGAGGCATTAGCAGGAGGGTGGTCTTAAAAGGACAACAGCTGAAGTAATTTGTTTCAGACAGACAATGAACTGGCGGGACCGAGGCTCATTAGATAAATAAAATAAACAAGATGAACAAAAAATATTTTAAACTGTGATTCACACAAAGCTACCCAAGTAGAATCTAAGAATAAAACTATGCAGTTGGAAGTGAGCATCATAGGTCCACTATACTACGCTGTACATCTGTTGTCAATTTCGTGTTCCTTTCTTCAAGCCTGAGTAATCATTCACAAACCTCACAGCTTGCATAATGGCTCATAAGTCATCAGCAGGTTTATAAATATTTCTAACATGTATTAAACACATATTGATCTTTTGTCTCGATTGCTTTGAAACAGTGATTTCATTAACCCAATCAAAGCATTAAATGGCTGATTAACCATAATACTAGTCAATCAATATTTTTGTCTCGCTTTTCTTGCAGAAACCAGTAATGACCCAGGGCTCATGAGGAGGAGGCTGAGTGTTATCTGACTGACAAGTCTTTCAGTTATTACATAATGCTTTACACACTGGAACTGAGCAGCAAAACATGAACTATTCACAAAAGGCGTGTTTTTGTTCTTTGAAACAAATGCATTTGAACTGACACGTGGCAACCAACAAACGGAGATCAGAGATCAATCAGTTATCTTTTCCTGACCATAGTGCAGTAGTTTATGTTGCCTAGACATAACAATGTAGTTTTGGAAATTTAACCAGAATCCAAATTAAATCCCTTTAAAGCTGGAGAAACATGACTTTGTGTACATATGAATAAGAATCTTAAATATGATATCAGACTGATGAAAAATCTTGTTCATGAAATTCATGTGCGGTTACACGGAAGTATATAAAATTTCATGAGGAATTGCCGTACGACTATGTTGGTTTAGGTTTCCCACATAAATTGCAGAACTTGTCAAATGAGCAGTGGAACAGTGGGTCTTCTAATCTTCTTACATTTATCTTTAAAAGGTGTGTTTTTGATATTGCTGTTGTTTTACAGGGCTAAATCCATAAAGTATGTTACACGTGACATGCACTAACATCTGCCTCTAAGTATAAACATTTACAGAATTTGTATACACTAACATGCAAGTTAACACATGCATTTGCCTTAATGCGCAAAAGCACTGATTGTACTAATCTGGAATTTATAACTGGCTAATTCATCGTTGTGGATAAACCGAAATATGCATTGCGTGCTTTAAATGCAGTTTCAGCAAACAGAATCAAGCCAGTGAAAAAGAGGTGCAAATCCGAACTGTAAATCAGTTTGAATTAGTCTGAAATTTTCACACACAAAAAAACATATAGATAAATGTATATTTTTTATATATTTTTTAAAAGTTCTATTATTAATAATCTACGGTGTGTTGGAAAGTTTAATTGATTGTAAAATTAAACTGATGTCACAGTGAGAAGAGCAGGTCTGATGTGATTGTTTTATAATATATGACATTTATGTAAGTTAATGAATAAAATGTATACGGAATATATAGAAGTACACACTGTATGCATTATGGTGTTGGAAAATATTTTTATATTGGATTAATAAATCATGCACATTCATTTTTAACTAAATCTTTGAAATCAATATTTTTATGTAATCTCAGCATATATGGAAAAATTAATTATAAGTGCAATTAAATATGCATCTTTTTTGTCTTTGATGAGTTATAGTGAGTGAGAGAAGTCAAAACATTGTACTGCTTGTCAGATTTCAAGGTTTTTATGATAAGTTGGAATTTCCATCATTCACTAATTTGTCACTTATTGTAAAATTTTAGCTGGAGCATCTTTGTTGACCATAATTTATAGGTTCAACATTATCGTGTATTCAATAACATCTGAAACTAAACACATCAGAAGAGTGTTTACTGAGATCGTGGCCTTTAGAAGGAATGTGGGTTGACTTCGATTTCACGTTTCAAACTTGGAAGCTATGTCCATCTTCTATATACAGTCTGCAAGGAGAGATTACTCGCCTAGCTTGGACTAGCTAAATATTGATACTATATTCCAATTAAGCTAACTGATCCCCAGAAGTCCTACACACTGCCCTTTCAGTTGAATTTATCCAAACCTTTGAAAACAGCAGTGTTTATTTATAGGCTGTACAATGACATGTCTTCGGAGATGACAAAGAATGTATCCATGATGTAATGATAAACTGGGTGTGCACTGTGTAAATAAATGCATATGCTTTTATAAAGGGCTGGAGACTGAACGATGCGAGGAGGTTCACAGCCTGTGAGCTTCACAGTCACAGAATTGCTTTACTTTATGTATTACAGTTTAAGATCACCATTTGTAGCCACTGGAGAGAGAAACTGACAACACGTATTTATTTGACTTTTTTATTGATTTGATTTATTTACTTTTCTGAATCACCATAAAGATTGTTTCAAGCCTGTGTTAAATTATCACTTTAATTGAAATTATTTGCACCACTGGTCTTATTAAATTATTTACAAGCTAAACTGTTGTTTTCTGTCCTTTTTTAGCCATTGGCGTAGATTATTGTATCAAGCAGCAGCTTTCATATCAGTATAATCCAATCAAAACCTTAACAAGTCACACCTTTGCTCTTGGTTCAGAGCTTTTTCATAGTGCCTCTTTGTTAACTGAATCTCCAGGGAAGGTTTTATCTCTGCGCTATGGAAAGAACAATTTAAATAGAAATATACAACAATCCCACATTTAAACGTTGCATTAACTTTGTATATTTGTATATTTTTGATTAACTTCATGACATCTAAGTTAAAATAATAAAAAGCACTAAATAACCAGTAACAAAAAGCTTGGTAAGACTATAGCAGCTCATTAAAATAGATTATGACAAAACGAAATAGCTCAATTAGGTTCAACCCAAAAAAGCTCAACTAAACAGAACAAAAGACAATATAACTTTTAACTAAAATTCTAGATGCAATAAAATAAAATGTCTATGTAGCGTTTGATTTTTTTTTTTTTTTTTTTTTTTTTTTTTTTTAAAGATCAACTGTGGGCTCCAACAGAAGAAAAACCTCCAAGCTGATTGTTGTGTTGACTGAAAGCTGTGCTGCCATTCTTGCACGTGCATGCACTACATATTCTTCCTGAAAGGTGGGTGACATCAGCATATCAACATACCGCTGCCCCTCCTGCTGCATATAAAGAAATGATGACACAGCTGATAAACTGACACCCGGAGAGACCCAGACCTGAGAAGCACAACCCCTTTATAGATCAGGTGAGAAGAATCTGAACACTCTTTCTCTTGTAGTCTTATTTCAAGCCATAAATTTATTTTTCTTGCCTTTCCTGCCCAGACAAAGTCCTACACCTGTTTGCGTCAGCTGACTCTTACTGGGACGTAGCAAAGCAATCATTGAAGTTTGGTTCTGCAGGTCAACATGTTTCGAAACGGTAAGTCTTCACATGTGTTCAGTATCTCTATTATGCCTTTCAGTTGCAAAACCAAACTGAGGATTGTTTGGCTCTGCAGTAATGCAACCATGTGATTAAGACAAAGTAGAGCCAGAGAGTCTGAGTAAGAGAAAAACGGGGGGAAAACTGCTTAAGCATCAGATGTGTTATTTTTGACTGATCCAATCTGCTGATTACATTGTTTGCTTTCCTTGATCCAGAGTTTACTCGTTCTTCATGCTGTTTTCAAACAACAGTAGAAAACCAGTTATGCCATTCGCTTTGAGGCCATGGAGTAATTAAACTTAATCTAAAGTTGGCTGTGGAAACTTTGATTGAATTTCCATAATATGCAGAAGTGCAGCTCAATCAGTAATTATATTTTCCATTTGTGTCAAGTGATGCTTCTTTGTATAAGCAACAAATTGACAAACCCAGCATAACGGTACATGTGTGCTTTTTTTCTGCTGCAGATGGAGCTAAAATGAGGGTATGTGTGATGCTGTTTGTTGTCTTGCTGTTGAATGGAACTCTGAGTGAATCTCAGAGAGATGGCTCTGTCATTATTAGAGGTAAGGGTTCCCCTAACTACCCTTATCATTATGTTATTTATCCATGACTTTTTATTATTTCTGCTTTTCTTTGTTCTTATTTGATTTAAATTTCCATGTTTGTCAGTCAAAAAAAGCTACTTTGTAAACCATAGAATCATTTTGGAATCTTGTCGAGAAAAATATATATGCATTTAAAGCAGTACACAGGTTAGAGTTGCAGTTAGAGGAAGGCAAGCGGAGACTATGATACATCCCCAACCCCTGCAAAGAAAATTAAAATCAATAAATAAAATAAAGTACAAATAAATCGTCCTTCACAAACTGGACCAGATTAAAACATACCACTCTCACAGCCTCTTGCTGCATTTTTCTTGGCTGTAGAAATATATAAATGTTATTGCTACTATACTTAACTCTATTTACAATTTGCTAACAGTGACAATTAGTTTCTTAACTTAAATATCTTGGCTGTGGAGGTTACTAAGAGAAAACTTTGAGAGTGGTCCTCTGTACTCTCAAAACACTGCTCAAAACTGAAGTCAGAGCAGGGAAAGCAGAGACAGCAGCAGGTTTTTCTAACATGCTAGTGTCCCATCAGTCTCCCATCAAAAGCCAGATTTTTATCTACAATGCGTAAACAGCTAGAAAAAGCTGCTGGCCTCACAAGTTGACAAGCTACGGACATTGTTAAGAAGACACAGAGATGCCTGTGAGATGCCTACCCTATAGAGATTTCATTCACTCCGTAATCAAGCTGAATTTATTCAGCTTCCAGAGACAACAGCCAGCTGTGGTCACAAGGTGGCAGTGATGTAAAGAGTGGATCCAAACAGACATGGGAGAAGCATTATGACAGAAACCTGTCTGACATGAAAGGAGAGATATGTTCACTTCATTTTTGTATTTCACTTAAAAAGCAGTGCTTGCCCTGCTTATCCTGATTGAACACCACTGATTTAACACACTATGATGTAAGTCCTACTATTAGAAATGCACAAGTCTAAGTTCTGTCTTACAGATCAAGTGCAACCATCCCCATATCTGACAATCTTGTAAACATCTTGGATGTCTGGAGTTTTGATCTCCTCCATACCTGCTTCATGCCCTGGAGGACGGGGCTGTGGCCCCCCCACACCCTCTAGCAGATTATTACATGAAGGAACCTTTTAAAAAAACAAGCGCGTCCATGCTCACAGGTGTACACACGGGTGATCACACCCACAAACTACACCCTTTTTGGCTCCTACCTCAAAGCACACTGTGTTCTGTTGATCTTATGTGCTGCACAATAATGTTTAATATTTAGTATTTACTGTCATATTCCCATATATCATTGTGATGCTGTTTATTCTATTACTCTTGTTCTCTTCTGCTTGTTTTCTTTTTTCTTTCTCAGCAGGTGATCCAGGTGATTGATAGATGCATTTTTTATTTCTTTTTTTTTTTTCTGCTCATTCTGTTGGTTTTTGTTTTTTGCCCTTCTCCCCCGTCCCTCTTCTCAGCTGTTTCTCTTTCCCTCTTTCTTTCTCCCCTTCTTTCCCCCAGTCAAGTCTGTCCCGTATTCAGTAAGTGAAAATAAAATAAACAATAAAAGGTGAATCAAATGGACCATTACAGCAAGGCTGGGATGGTCAATTTGGTAAAGTAAATCCGTTGGGCATCTTTCTTTGCCTTTAGACAACAATTCTGATGGCAAAAGAGCCAAACGGGACAGGCAAAAAAAAAAAAAGACAATCTTGTAAACATCCAACTGGCAAGTTTCACGTAGGGTACTGATTTCAGCTGCTTTAGCCTTGCAACAGTTGCTGCATATTTCCTTTGCGACCCACCTCCACCACAGCTCCTGGAGTTGATGCTGCATTTTTCCAATGCCTCGTATCTGTTGTCATTGAAGAGCAGGAAAGTCCAAGAATAGAACTATACCACCATATAAATTACTAGATGTGGAAATATCATTCTTTTTATGACAGTTTGGCCCTGACTAAATTATATTAGTGCTGCCAGAGTTAATCTCGTTAAAATGACGTCAACGCCACATTAACGCGGCAAATCTCCGTTAGCGAGTTTGTGCGGATCACCCCGTGCCAGGGCTGCACGGCGCTAATGCGTTTTACATGCTAACAACACTAACGCATTGATGCCATGCAGCGTTTAACGAGATTAATGCTGACAGCACTCATTTTTGCAGAAGTAAAAAAAAATCTGAATGGAGTCTAGTAAGTTGACAGATTGGAATAGGGATGGTGAGCTACTGTAATATTCTATATTTCACACTACAACGCTGTCAAGAACAGAGTAACTGTAATCTCTCTTTTTCTTAACTTAACATCAGACAATACATCAAGCCTGTCTGACCTGCTTAAGTGGTCTATTTCTGATGGTGTTGGTCATTTCAGTGGCAGTAAGAGCAAAATTTATTCAGACATTAAAAAGTTGTCAGTCTGAGGCAAAGACTGAATGTCAGTTGTCTCTGCAGTAATCTCCAATAAACAAGTGTGTACCCAGTTTACAGTAATTGAATTCAGTTTGTATTTACATGCGCAATAGCGGTGGAGTTTCAGTTGCTTTTATAGAGAGAATGGGACATGATGATATGATGATTTAAAAAAATATTTAAATGTCAATTTAACCAAAAACAGAAACAAAAAAATATGAACAATGTTTTATTTATTTTTATCCAGTGTTTTTATTTTTCAAATAGCATTTTCTATGCTAAAAGACTACAAAAAACATATAAATTTTGCTTTGCAAATGAACGTTCAAGAAACAATCATAGATCCAAAACATTTGACAAAATATGTTTTGTGCAATCTTCAGTGTGACTCTTTCTGAATGAGATCCAGCCACTCATATAACAATCTGGCATAGTTTTAGCATGTTCCTTTCCAGCCTTCTTAAACTGTGACATGTGCCACATTTTAAGGTTTAAGCAATTATTCTCGAGCGTCATAGTTTTTTGTTTGGGGACTTGTGAAATTCAAATTGATTTTCTTCAGCTTGTCAACTGTCTTTTTTTTCTCTTTTGTTTTTGCATCTGTGTTGCTCAGATCCAGATATCAGTGCCTCCTGGTACACAGGCAGGGGGATCAGACCCCTTGGGAGATTTGGTCGAAAAGCTGCAAGAAGAAATGAACTTCTGGCTTTCATCACAGCGAGAGTTTATAGACCAACAGCTGACAGTGGCGTTTGGATCACACAATGAGAACACTGTGGATCATTGAATAGCTGCTATGCTCTCATTTTTTTAGGTTAAGTAATGGAATTGGTCTTAGATTTAGGAGTTTTCTAACATTACATTCAGTTATTTTCTGTAAATTCTGTATAAATAATTTGTGTTTTCTGCTCTACAAGCATGGGGATAAAAGAACATATGTAAGAAAAGCAACATGTAAAGTTGAAAGTGTTACAATTAAAGGAATCCATGAATTAATGGAACATATATTCTGACCTCTGAGACTGAAAAGGTTTGATCAATAATGAAATTGTTTGTTTTATGATAATGGTCTATGACAGAAATGCTCCAACAAGAACTGACAACAAAACTGGATGAAGGCACCATGTAATACAGATACTCTTCATACAGTGGCTTGCAAAAGTATTCGGCCCCCTTGAACTTTTCCACACTTTGTCACATTACAGCCACAAACATGAATCAATTTTATTGGAATTCCACGTGAAAGACCAACACAAAGTGGTGTACACGTGAGAAGTGGAACAAAAATCATACATGATTCCAAACATTTTTTATAAATAAATAACTGAAAAGGGGTGTGCGTATTTATTCAGCCCCCTTTGGTCTGAGTGCAGTCAGTTGCTCATAGACATTGCCTGATGAGTGCTAATGACTAAATAGAGTGCAGCTGTGTGTAATCTAATGTCAGTACAAATACAGCTGCTCTGTGATGGCCTCAGAGGTTGTCTAAGAGAATATTGGGAGCAACAACACCATGAAGTCCAAAGAACACACCAGACAGGTCAGGGATAAAGTTATTGAGAAATTTAAAGCAGGCTTAGGCTACAAAAAGATTTCCCAAGCCTTGAACATCCCACGGAGCACTGTTCAAGCGATCATCCAGAAATGGAAGGAGTATGGCACAACTGTAAACCTACCAAGACAAGGCCGTCCACCTAAACTCACAGGCCGAACAAGGAGAGCGCTGATCAGAAATGCAGCCAAGAAGCCCATGGTGACTCTGGACGAGCAGCAGAGATCCACAGCTCAGGTGGGGGAATCTGTCCATAGGACAACTATTAGTCGTGCACTGCACAAAGTTGGCCTTTATGGAAGAGTGGCAAGAAGAAAGTCATTGTTAACAGAAAACCATAAGAAGTCCCGTTTGCAGTTTGCCACAAGCCATGTGGGGGACACAGCGAACATGTGGAAGAAGATGCTCTGGTCAGATGAGACCAAAATTGAACTTTTCGGCCAAAATGCAAAACGCTATGTGTGGCGGAAAATTAACACTGCACATCACTCTGAACACACCATCCCCACTGTCAAATATGGTGGTGGCAGCATCATGCTCTGGGGGTGCTTCTCTTCAGCAGGGACAGGGAAGCTGGTCAGAGTTGATGGGAAGATGGATGGAGCCAAATACAGGGCAATCTTGGAAGAAATCTTGGAGTCTGCAAAAGACTTGAGACGGGGGCGGAGGTTCACCTTCCAGCAGGACAACGACCCTGAACATAAAGCCAGGGTAACAATGGAATGGTTTATCACAAAACATAGACAAGATCTAAATCCAATTGAGAATCTGTGGCAAGATCTGAAAACTACTGTTCACAAACGCTGTCCATCTAATTTGACTGAGCTGGAGCTGTTTTGCAAAGAAAAATGGGCAAGAATTTCAGTGTCTAGATGTGCAAAGCTGGTAGAGACAGCTGTAATTGCTGCAAAAGGTGGTTCTAAAAGTACTGACTCAGGGAGCTGAATAATTATGCACACCCCACTTTTCAGTTATTTATTTGTAAAAAATGTTTGAAATCATGTATGATTTTTGTTCCACTTCTCACGTGTACACCACTTTGTGTTGGTCTTTCACGTGGAATTCCGATAAAATTGATTCATTTTTGTGGCTGTAATGTGACGAAAAGTTCAAGGGGCCGAATACTTTTGCAAGCCACTGTAGATAACTAATGGCATCCAAGGCAACAGTTGCATAAGAGAGAGAGCAAGCAACCACCTGACAGCATTACCTTAAGTCACCCAAAACAGGTTACACACACACACAGAGGATTCTATTGGGTTTAAATGGCACTTCTAGTGTGTGTTTTAGCATTTAAAAATAATTCTTTGTGAGTTTGCAAAAATGGAAATATAATGTGGCAGTTTTTCTTTGGAGGCTGGTAAATCATGACTTCAACCACTCAGCTAACCTATTCATGCCACACTTCTAAACTTTAGCCAGTTTCTTAACAATGGTTTCTGGCATAAAGAGGAATGCTTCCCCTAGGTCGGCTCTGGCAAGTCGTGATAGCAGACCAACAGAAAGCAGCCAACCTTGAAATGATACTAAAGTGCAGTTACTGTTAAAGCAGATCTTTTTAATTACTCAGTGATTTGCAGAATGACTTTGCACAACAAAGAGCCCTGGTTCCATTACACAACTTCTGTACAGCTTTGGCACAAAGGCAATTCAGCTCACTGCATTCTTGATTTAATCACTAGTGAACCTTTGTCCACATCTTCACCACTGAGCATAGGCTTAGTGTTGTTTATTGCTCAAAAGTTTCAAATGAAGAAAAGTTTGGCTAAGATCACAAGAAAATGTAGAAAACATCTGCAAATATGAAACAAAGGAGGATTTATACACTAAATCACAATACAAATGACGACTAAATCATCCTAGTTTTATTTTCCCTCTATTTCATCTCCTCTGCGTGAGGCATTTTTTTTGTTTCTGTGAACTAAAGAACTGGGCCAGGGCTCTGTCAGAAGTCCTACAGAAGCTTGGTTTCAATCAGCATTAAATAGCCTCATTTATACTGAAGATTTATCATTTTAAATCACTAAGCAGTAAAAAGTCCAAATTTGAAGCCAGCATGTGGAGAAAAACTGCTGTGTTTGTGTGAAGAAAACGCAGAAGAATGTTATGCAAGAGCAAGTGACTTAATCCAGGAGAGAAAAGTTGCTTTATGGGGCTGTCCGAATACCACCAGCAACATTATTTTATTGAATGCATTTGGGAGTCTTTTAAATCTTTAATTCTATTGTTTGTTTTTATTATTGATTGTTGGATAATTTAATCCACAAACCTTGGTTCAGCTGAGGAGAGGAAAAAATAAGGGTCCATGTGCAAGTCTTAGTTAAGATTAGCCAGCTGAATCCATAAAAAGCTAAACTAAAAACAACACACTGAGCAACTACCAGACAAGTGACAGAGAGTGAAGCCTAGTGTACTCCCAGCATGGATGCAGCTTGAGCCAAAAAGTCCGCTTTTCTGAGTTTAATTAGAAGTGGGGGTCCGTGTTGGCTAACACTTTTCAAGTTTTCACACCTCTAATTTTAAGTCCATAATTTTTTTAACGCTACTAACTTATTTATTTGTGCTGTAAAGTTGGACATTTTAACATGGGACTGATGGGGACTGAGACTGACTGCTGGATCCTCAGGTGATCCTTAGAGTATCTGTAGTTTTTATTTTTTTATTTTTTTAGCAGTGACTTCATCTTGCAGTTTATTAAATTGGAGGTGGGGGACGCGGGGGTGTCAGTCTCTCCTTGCTTATCAATAAAAGTCACCAGCCTACATTGATTTGTAATGTATTTTATAGATTTTAGAGTGTCTGCTCTCAGGATGAGGTATGGAAAGAACAGAAAATAAGCTCATTTGCAGTAAATATTAATTGTGTCACTTGGAAGTTTCTTCAGTGTTAAAGTGATTCATTCACCCTGCAACATTCAAAGTTTTAAATTACTGGAATATTGTACTTCATAATACTGTAATAATTACCTCTATTGTGCAAACCACACTCAAATGAACTGTGCTGGGGGATCTCCATTCCAGTGTGATTGCATGCCAAAAGTAACCAGGCAAGAAAACACAGAGTGGAGGCAATCAGTGCCAGTTCAACATCTGGCACGCAGACAGGCTGAGGGGGTTTACTGCCTGCTGGAGGCTGATCCCAAGCCCACTGAGAAGAATCAGAAGAACCAGTTTACTGAATATGACAGTGAAATAAAACAAACTGAGACTGTATTCTTGTGTTCGTCTTAGGCATGTTTCAGGATAACCAGCATTTTGAGCTCCTAACCAGAGTCAGAATCAAAAAAGGAAGAGGACCACAAATTCCAAAATCCACAAGCATTTTATTGTCATGTTACGTATCCCATCTTTGAAATAATTAAGACAAACAGAAAGACACAACAGAAACAGGCAGCCAAGCCACTGGCAGTCATACAGCTTAAGGTCCAACTTTGCAGCAGGATGAAAACAGATTGAACGAGTCTCTGTGCTGCAGCTCCACACTCGGCATCTCCTCCCACTCTGTCAGACCTCCCTGCTGTGCTCCAATGCACTCGAACACTCTGTGGGCTGAATCAGAGCTCTGTTACCACAGACATGAAACTCACAGCTGTATTATATTACAGCGGGAACATGCAGACATTTCAGAGGCCAGACTTTGAAAGAAAAAAGGCAAAGAAAACTTAAACCTCTGACCTGGACTTATGTAATATTTAATAGTTCTCATACTGCAAGTTAGTGCCTCATGTTGGTATCTACTGCCATCTACTGTCCTTTCTTAGGATACTAGGATATTTATGTTGTAAATTTTAATCCTAATACTTATTATTAGTAAGGCTTCCTGTGAAAAAACACAGCAGGAATCTTTCCAGTGTTTCTTTTTTCTTACCTACGGATTGCAGCAGCTCGGTGACTTGCTCTCCAGAGAGGGCTGAGGTCTCAGTGAAGTACAAGCCCTTGTTACTGGCTAGACTTTGTCCTTCCTGGAGGAAGAAATCAGAACTGCTCATCACTGAGTTGGACTCTCTTTACATGTGACTCTGTGCAGGTAATAAGATTACAGGAGCGTGCTTGTCTTTGTCTGTATACCTCCAGTGGCACTTGCCGATTGTGAGCCAGATCTCCTTTGTTGCCTACCAGCCATATAACAGTAGATCCTGGTATGTACTGTTTCTCGAGCTCTTTGAGCCACACCTGAGCTCTGACAAATGTTTCCTATGATGACACAAGCATGCTCAAGAACAAGACATAAAGAGAAAACCAGTCGAGATAAATCATTTCATAGTCAGGTGTGTCTTCGTTTTACCCTTTGCGTGATATCATAGACCAAAAGTGCTACGTGGGCTCCCCTGTAGTACAGCGGAGTGACGCTGTGGTAATTTTCCTGGCCTGCCGTGTCCCAGATTTCAAAGCGAAGAGTGGCATTACTCAGACACACCAACTGGGTAAGGTAAGCACCTGGAGGAATAAACACCAAAGGAGTGGGTGTGTGAAATTAGAAAAATTGTATTTACATTATTATCATGATTATTACTGAAGTCTTTGTGAAAGCTGTAAATTTTTAACATATGCTGACTGGTCACTTTTTAAGCTACACAAAGCTACTGCTGGCTTGGACCTTCCCTTCAAAGCTCAGAGATTTTGGTCCATGATGACATGATAGTGTCACACAGTTGTTGCACATATATTACGTGAATCTCAGTTTTCACCATATCCTAACGGTGCTGTATTGGGCTGAGATCTGGACGCCATGACATGGTTAGTAGCAATACTCAAGTAGGCTGTGACATTTAAATGATGCTCTGTTGGTACTGAGGGGCCAAAATGTGAAGAAAAAAATCCCCCTAACTATTACAGCACCACCACCAGGCAGGATGGAGGATGTTGTCTGCACTAAACTATGACCCTACCATCCAAATCCTGCACCACAAATAGAAACTCATTAGAGCCGGCAACATTTTTAGTTTTCTTTTGTCCAGTTTTGGTGATTTTGTGTGAAATGTAGCTTCAGTTCCACATTTGTCGCTGACACTCAGTGTGGTTTTCTGCTGCTGTAACCCATCTTCAAGCCTGGATGTGTTGTGCATTCAGAGATGCTCTTCTGCATGTCTTGGTTGTAACAAGTGATTATTTGAGCTCGAAGCTCAACGCAGTCTAGCCATTCTCCTCTGACCTCTGACAGCGACAAGACTTTTCTCTGGGACAAGACTCCCAAAGAAGTGCAGTTTACTGTACATATCCTCTTTTTCAGATTATTCGCTGTAAAGCCAAGAGATGGTTTTGTGGGAAAATTTCAGCAGATCAGCAGTTTCTGTCATTCTTAGACCAGCACGTCTGGCACCAGCAACCATGCTACATTGCGGTACCGGTTCGTGAGTCATTTGGTACCGGGCCGCGAGAGTTGAGGCTCAGGTGTGAAATGTGTGGTTTGCAGGGTTTTTATCGATTTTCAGCGTTATCGTTAACTCGGTTTTCCTGGGTCTTTTCACGTGTGTTATGAATAAATCTTCTTTTTTTCGGTACCGGTACTAGTTTTATTTAGTTGTATTTATCCGCGACACCTTAAAGGCCGTGAAAATATTGGCGGGCATAAACCGGTCCGTGGCGCAAAAAAGGCTGGGGACCGCTGTTTTACATCATCAATTGATTATTAGAGACATTTTTATATATTAATGATGAAAATGTTCAGCCCTGTGCTGGAATATTGAATTTCTGTTGTGTTAATTACAGGCAAAAAGTGCAATTTATCACAAATTCTCCATGATATAAAGATACGCAAATAAATATAATGACAGATTGCAACTTCAAGAATGAACCAACATAAAGTACTGTATCTTAAGGTGTTTGGCTTCTACATGAGCTAGCTAACACAAATGTTTCACCACTGGATAAACAGTGGAGAGAAACTTTGTATCAAGGCTTTTTACTTACTTACTTACTTAAAAAAAGTAAAAAGTCAAGTTAAAGTAAGTAAAATAAAAATGTATGGCTTTAGTTTATGTCTCAAGTGTCTTTGTCTGGCATGAAACAAGATTTGTTGAAAGTGGTATTTTTAATGACTCTGAGCCAACTGCCTTCACAAAGGGTTTTTACGGTAACGTCTATTCTAAAATGATTCATTCTTGCCCCTGACAAATATGGCAATGAATTAAAACCAAAAACTAACAGAAAAAATCATTAAAACTAAACTGAAATCAGTAAACCCAGTCTGGAAACTAAACTGACCTGAAAATCGAAATTAAAAAACTATAGCCACATGAAAAGAGTTTTAATAGGACTAATTGCAGTCCTGTGATAAACTAACACAGTTGGATTAAGGTCTGGACTTTGGCTGGATCATTAACTGTCACACAGATGGCCTCACCTGTGACTCTAGAATACTTTGTTACACAAAACACTTCATGATAAACTCAATCACTGCGAGGTGCCCAAATCATCAGCCCCCCACCACTGTGCTGACAGCCGATATGAGGTATTTTGTGCTGATATGCTGTGTTTGGCTTTCTCCTAACATGCTGTTAGGCATTATCATCAAACTTGTCCACATTGGTGTCAGGGGACATTGTTCCACAAGTCCTGTGGTTTGTTCTGATGCAGCTGTGCTGACATGTTCTTTTAAGAGAGAAGAAGTTTTCTCTCTGCAGCCTTTTCAAACAATCCACACATGTTCAGACTTTTTCTAATCATGCTGTCATGAACTTTAACCTTTAACATGCTAACTGGGGTCTATAATGTCAAATGTGGAACTTTTGGTGTTTTTACAGCTTTCCTAAGCTTTGCAAAGTCTGACCTCAGGGTGAATTTGATGGGACGTCCAGCCCCGTGAAGACTGTAGCAGTGCGTTAACACACACTTGAATACTCCAGAACAGCAAACTGCCAAAACCTCTTCTTTTATAGAAGTGCTCACACCTACTAGCGACACCTGGGTCCAACTGTCCATTTTAATTCCAGTGGAAGCAGCAAGGGTGTGCTCAGTTTACACAGGACTGTAAAGAATCCTTTGTATTGATTTGCAGTACAAAGGCACAACACCCCCTCACTGAAAGGGGTCAAAGGTTGAGGTTTTTCTCTAATTGGTCACCCAGCAGCACAATAAACACATGTAGCTGTGTCTTTATGTTATTTAGGCAAGACCAAGCTTAGAGCACCGGCATAACCTACAGGTTTACATTCCACGTGTGTTACTCCAGGTCTGCTGAATTTTCCTGTAAAACCTGCTGCTTTTACACAGATGCTTTTTGTTTGGAATCAAATTAAAAGCTAGACACAAATATATTACTTAGTGACATTTAAAGATGCTTGTAGGTGGGTCTTGGTTTGTTAGAGGAAAATAGAACACACTGGCTATTTAGTTCTGTTTCTTATCAAAGCTAATTCTTAAGCCAACATGAGAATTGCATCAGTTTTCTCATCCACAACCTCAGTAAAAAAAAAAAAAAAAAAAAAAATCTGATAGTTGATTCACAATGTTACATTTAACCACTGCCATCCACACCTCAGAGTGTCATGAACTCACAGCCTACAGTGGGCGATGTACTCCTGAACTCATCCTTGCTAAATCGCAAAGCCAGACTCGACTTTCCAACACCAGAGCTCCCCAGCAGGACCATCTTAACCCTGAGAGTATGCACTGGTCTGCGCAAAGTGTCACTGTATTGCTGGGCCCCTCCGTGGACCCTTGGGAGCGTTTCCCCCATGGAAAAGCTTAGTTAACTCCAAAACAGGAGGTAAAAAAAAGTCCAAAAAGGGTCCACAAGTCCTGATCCAACTCTCCTTTTCTTTAAAAACACAACAGTAATTTCAAAGAGTCCAGACAAGCTGAGTCGTCTTGCTTGTTGTGAAAGTGTGTGACTGTTCCAGCTTCAGCTTAAAAAGAAAAGTAAAACTTAAGTCCAGAAATGTGAAGCCAGCAACAATAATCTCACTTCCTTAAGCACACCTACTCCTGACTCGTCTTAAAACCTCCCTGCTATCACATGCTGTCTCATTGATTTGAACCCACATGGACAGACTGGCTTGAAAAAATCAATGGCCACATTTCTTGTTGGGAGGGACTTGTACTGCATGCAAATATAAACTTATAGGAATGTCTGATATGTCTGCAAAGTTTTGTTTTGCTTCAAAATGCTCGTAAAATTACAGAAACTCAGTGGATCCTCTTTGTGCACAAACCCTTCAGATCATTGTGTCAGCACATTTTGCTGCTGGCCTGTTTTCCGGGTTTTATCTCCTTGTAATTCTCATTTTGAACAGCTGAGGGCAGCATTGTATATATTACAACTTTGCTCTAATAGTAAAGCCTCTTCACTGCGATAAGACGATGTGTAGTGGACAGTTTGATATTCTTCTTCTTTATTTAGACTTTTTAAAGAAATATCACAACTATGCTCAATTATCTGTCCTTGCCATTTCCCCCAAAAGTTCTTATTGTCTCAGGAATGTTTTCAATGCTTTCCATCAAAGTTTAGAGGGGTTAAAGGTCAGGAGACCCTGGAGGAAGCTGACAGCCTTTTATCTGTGCTGATTTTGGTCATGGATTATTTACTTGGTAAATTCTGGATGTGTGATGAATTTGATGTTCTCTCAGTGCTGTGTACTGATATTTTCTGATGGTCACTTCTGGTCTGTCTGACTCGACTTTGAATACAACTGATTCAGTTTCCAGAAAGTGTTTTGGAGCTCTGTGCACTGGACTCCTACAAATCCAGAGTCCAACTCTGATTTGACTCAGAGAAAGTCCCTCTTTGTTCAGAATAACAGCTTGACCCCTGATACTTCCCTTCATCCTCATATCTTGTTTTTGGTCACAGTGTTACTTAGTCAGCAAAGTTCTGTTAGTTTGAAGCCAAGCCACATTTATATCACACGAACAATGGCTGCTGGCTGATTTATTTTTAAAAGCTTCTGATGAGTCAATCTAATGGACGGATGCAACCTAAGGAAACCTGACATGTGTAGAAAGGAAACTTTTAAATCTATTCCTTTTCAACATGAAAACATTTAAGATTTTTGGACATGGTGACACTTCTGGATGGATTTCTGCATCTTAAGAGATACCAGTAAATCATATCTACAAGAAACAGTGTGTACAGAAAGAACTGTCTTAAACAAAGTGTGTGAACACACCTGAATCACACATTCCTCGACTGTATGAATAGTCTCAGAGGGCGACTGCATATTTCAGGAGAAAGTGTGTCCACATTACAACAGTTGCAAATAATAGTACAGTGACACCAGGGGATAAAAACAGCGTTTCATGAGATCACTATACACTCACACACTCAGCTGGGAGCACATTGTATTTTAGGGGTGGTGGCAGGCCTTGTCTGTCTCTTTAAGAAGCAAGAGGCTTTTTAGAGCTGGCTGGTCATTATTAAAAATAGCAGAGGGGCTGTGAGAGAGTGAGATAGTGCATGCAGGAGCTGTGGTTTCTGGCAGAAGTTGGATGGAGTCCAGTCCATAGATTGGTGCTGCATTCATACGCTGTGTGGAAAATTCTCAACACCATTCTGCTAGTCCTTAAAGAGCTATAACATCATGCACTGCTTCATTGGTGCTAGTATCCAAACTGTAACCAGATCTTAGAAAGGTAAAAAGTATTGTCCTACAGAAGTTTGACCTCTCTAAACACTTTACTGCTTTTGATCTCAGCCACTCATTTCAGATCATGTTGAAAAAGAAAGAAGTCTATTTTGACACGTGTGTGTTTCAGAATGGAGGACTATCTGTGGTACGCTCTTGCCAGTGAGCAAGTGGTTTCACAGTCAGACCCACCCTGCCTCATCACATCCATTTTTAAAAAAACAACAACAACATGGTGACTGAACTGCAGAAACCAATGCATGACATTATGGTAGCTACATCCATGAGTCGCTATGACTGTGAAGCTACATGCTCATTGGCTAATGATTCATGACTGAATTGTTAGTCAGTGAGAATATCCTGACCGACCACTCCTGAGAAAGTTCATCACCGTTCCAAGTTTTCTGCATTTGTGTATAATGGCTCTCACTTTGGTTCAGTGGATTCCCAAAGCTCAAAAACAGCTTTGTAATCCTTTCCAGACTGAATTTGACAAAGTGAAACAGGCTAAAAGATCTCAAAAAGCAACACATCATGCCACAGTCTAGAGAAGAACCTGAGAAACAGACAGGATTAAAGTGAGTTCTTGATTCAGCAGGTCTACCATTAATCAGGCCTGAGTGTGTTTTGTGAAACTGAACTCGGCTTTCCAAAAAAATGTGGTTAATCACAGTTAACATATGTAATGCATACATATATTATAGCTTCTTGTAGCTTTTGTCTTAGATAGTTTTCCACTATTTTACTCACTTTTGGTATTCTTTAACTAACTTTTTGTATTTCTTTTTTTTTTTATCATTATTATATGTGACCTTACAACGCTCTTGTGCCACTTTTATTTAAACTATATATATTTATTGTAGCGTATACTATTTTTATTCTTTATCCTGCTGCTGCAACACAATATCTGTCTATCTGGACTTCATTTGCATGGACCCCATTCTTTTTTAATCTATTATATCCATTATATTAGAAGTTCTCTGCATCTTCAAAAGTGTCCAAACTCAGTGTCATGGTGGCTTCCATCGTCGCTCCTTATATACTGTCTATGTGAACTGCGCAGTGGCCATGTTTCCGACAACATGTGAAAGCAGCTTGCCGGAGCACAACCTTTGAAGTTTTTCAGGGAGACTTTGCTGCAGTGAATCCGACAGGTGGTGGAGACACAACGCTGCTGTACGAGAACGAGACTGCAATCATATTTTCACACTGTTTTTTCTACAAAAATAATCTTCTACTTCTTTTATGTTTACAGTGACAGGGTCAGAAACACCCTAACAGCACAGGAGCGACGCTCAGGTGATCATTTGTGACCTGAATGCGCCGCTGCACGTGGAGACAGCGCGCAGCTTTGTGAAGCAGACTCGTCGCGAGCTCGTGAGTCGCTGCAGAAACACAGGAAGAAGTGTGAAGACGGATGTATGACAATGAGGCACGCTGAGAACCGGAGCAGGCAGCCCGGGTTTGTGTCACTGACTCCGCGTCTTTAACTTGAAATCTGTAGAAACACATGAAACGCACGAGCCGCGGGTCTGTGTGGATTACCGAAGTCTGAATTAATCGGCACCAAGTGGATTTAAGCGTTTAGGGGGACGACATGGGGACCCAGGGGACAGGACGGAAAAGGTCCACTAAAAAGGACAAAACGACGGCAGAGGACCATGCCCTGAACCTCATAGCCAGAGAGGTGAGTGAAGGGGAGACAATAAATCTTTACTGAGGGGGGTTGGAAGCAATAATGTAACTTTTAAAGAGCCCCCAAACCTATTTAATCACACTTAATCACACTTAAAGGCGCGTTCGCGTTTTTGTTCCTTATGAAAAAAACATTTGTGTGTTTAATGTCTGACTTAGTGTTTCCACATGTGTAATATTGGTCATTGTTAAAAATACGCAGACATTGTCCCCAGTTTTTTTGAACATCCCTTTCACCTGATACCGCTGCAGCAGGGGCGTTTCCAGTGGGACACGGGGCCCCTCATGAAATCGGTATTTCATCAGCAGTGTAGATATTTGCTGGCTGCAATTTTCACATTTCTGTGCAGAGGGTATTAGGTGACTGTACAGGAGTTTAAACGTGGTTTTTATTGAATAACGTTTTTCCAAAGTCACAAAAGAACTATTTAGAACAGGGTTGGTCAAACTGCCACAGCTAAGGGCAGTCTGGGCCCCTGTAAGGAAAGGAACACGTTTTGTGAACAGCTTGATTTTTAACATGATGCACATAGTGGAGTTTAGCAAAACTCAGGACTAATTTCATCACATCACAAATTTTTTTTTTACACACATGTGGAGTGACATATGCTGAAATTGAGTAAAGATAGAAATACCAGTTTATTATGAATCAATAAGACAATGCCTCTTTCCTTATTTATTTATTTTTTGGCTGGAGGCTGGGGGTTTAGCTTCCCTTTCAGGACATAAGGGGTCAGGCTGAGATGACTGACAGCTGGTTCTGGCCCCCTGAGCAATATTTTCCCACATTGTAATTCAGACACAGTAAGTTCAGGTATTTTTGTGAAAAAAAAACATCTGCATAAATAGTTTAATATATTCTAAAGTGAAACAGAATGGCGACAGCTATGATATATTGTGTTGCAGAGATATCAGCTGAAGTTGAAAAGGGCTAGGAGGTTGCGTAATAACCACATGGTGGTGCAGTGAGTCAGAATAGCATCTGATTCATTATTCCAACATTATTCCAACTGGTGTTAGTGCAACGTTTTTACAGAATTTATGTTCCTGCCATACTTGGCTAATGATCAGTTTTTTATAAACATGAACACTAGGGCTGCCACGATTAGTCGGCTAGTCACGATTACGTCGACTATCAAAATCGTTGACGACTGATTTAATAGTCGACGTGTCGTTTGAAGCTTTGTAAGATCCCAAAAGACGCAGGAATAAGTAGTAGGATTTAAGAGTGTAATAACGGACTGAAGCAAAAGATGGCAGCACTGCATGTACAAGGATGCCAGCTGCCGTTAAACCCCGAAGAAGAAGAAGCTGTGTCCGGTATCATAGCTGTGTCCAAATTCAGGAACTGCATCCTCCTGTGGCCGCATTTGTAGGCCGATTACGTTACAGCGACACGAGGAAAACTGTCCAAATTCGAAGACTCCGACAAATGTGCGCTTCATTTCCCCAGATTTGAAGGATGGGTCGGGTGTATACTTCGTGGCCCAACCTATCCCAGAATTCATAGTGTGGCCCAGCTGCCAATGGCGGCAGCTGGTTAGTTTTAATATTACACTTATTATTCTTTCTGGGTCACAAAATAAACGTTTAAAATATTTTCAGGCGAGAATGTAGCTGTGTACACTTCAAATGTCTGCTCAGTTTATCAAGACGCCACATATTTTCAAAAGCGCTGCGATGTTTTCGGGATGTCTGTTACCCACTAGCTCGATAGCTAGCCGGGGTTCAAGGCTCACTAGAGCGTGTGAGAACACCGGACTCCCGGCAAATCGTTTTCAAACCCACCGCCGGCTTTCGCTACTCAGGTTAAACTGTAAGCTAATGATAGTTATTAAGAGCAGATGCATGCTGGTGCAATAAGCTGTCCGTTTTACGTCCAATGGATGCATGATCTGATTAGTCGACTAATCGCAAAAATAATCGGTGACTAGTCGACTATCAAAATAATCGTTTGTGGCAGCCCTAATGAACACAAAAGCATTACGTCATCTTTCTGATAGTACATATATAGTATAAAATAATTTCAGATGGACAAAAAAAGACTGCAGTTCTGGTTAAGGAGGACAGCTCTACCAAATCTTTATGGTAAAATGCTTCCACCACACTGTACAATACATCTGTCAATATTGTCTAGCCTCCCGGTATGTCAGTCAGGCTCAAATTATTATAAATTCTATCAACATAACCATAATTGTAATCCACAGCTGATTATAATGGCTTGCTCTACTTACATGAGAAATTATTTCATGTGCTGACCTGCAGGAATTGTTGAGGTCTCTTTCAGTACTACAGAACTGTAGTTGGCAGTCGCACGTTGTTGTTTCTTAGCAGGTGCCGAAGTCATGTTATGACAGGTTTACGCTGCTTCAAAGTTCCTAATCCTTTTTGTTATTATGAGACTGCGAGTGAAGGATAAATCTAATGTTTTATAGGAGAAGTAATGCCCAGTGGGTCTTCAGGACTTAAGCCAACCTGTTTGAAGCGAACACTTTGCTCCTCTGAGGTGTAAACCTTAAGCTAAGTATCGATATAAAAATTTAGCTTCAAGATGAACTACAAGAAACGGTAAAACCAGACATTTATTGTTACTAAGCAACACTGTGGCCCCTTTGAGGATGTAATTCTCTTTATTTATGAAAAAACTGAGGATCAGACATTTGGTTTATTACTTTCCCTGCTGAAAATAACTTTTCATATTCTGTGCGGCTCCCGGTGAGCATAGAAAACCTCAACTCTCTGTTGTCTGAGCATGATTCAGAGCCACTTGTCTTCAGTTAGGAGGAAGTTGGGTTTTTGCTAACACAACCCGGATGTTTCAGTGAATTTGCATATCATTTCTAACAGTCACACTCTCTCGTCTATTCTTCTTCAAAACCGTGAATGGCCATGGTTGGGCAGTTGGAGTGTTTGAATGTTATCTTCTCTTTACTGCTTATTTGACTGTTTACGCTGCTGTGGGGAGGCTGAGGTTGCACATTCCTGTAGCTGGTAGTGGTTTCTTCTTGCTGCAGCAGTGTTACCCGGTTGACGTTAGAGGAGCTTGACGGAGCTCATGAAGCATCAGCAGCAGATACAGTATCTCCGAGGAGGAGATTGTCCGTGATGGATGAATCGCATGTGTTTGTCGGGGTTGGGAGGAACGGCGGCGGGTTGTTTTCTGTGTCTTTAAGCAGCAGCTGGGTCGAGTCCCTCACTGGCTGTCCTCTGACAGAATGGTATGTCAGTGCTGATGAGTTGGCCCACTCTGCAAAGAAGCTTTAAAAATAGATGCTCCTGGAAGATCAGCTGTTGCTGCACCCCAGTTTTAGAGCGAGTCTGTGGGTGGGGGTGGGGAGTGGGGGGGTGAGGGTGGTTGTTGCTCGCCAGCTGGCCGTCACACAAGCCTGAAAGGAAGAAAGACTCTGCACAAGATAGTGCAGCTAGCTAGCTGCGGCTTATCAGAAATATTATCCTGTACATTTACAGTATTAGAGAGTGAGAGGAAACTGTCAGTACTGCAAACTTGACTACTTATGGAAGAAATGGGAGGAGAGTAGACAGCAGGAAGGAATGTGAGGAATGGATATCAGGGCATTAGTTATACTGTGCTTTAAGGGAATCTGATTCCTGTGTCTGTCAAACAGTTTGAATCATGCTGTAAACATTAATTTGTACTGTAGCGCAAGGATAGAGGATGGCACGCTGAACTGGGCGATCTCTCTTTAAATCGTAATAAGATAGATTAAATTAATTGCCTTAATGAAAGTGATATTGAATCTTAAATATTGTGATTATATTCTTTTGATTACAGTAAAATAATCTATGAACTAAAGAAACCCTGAAAATGATTTCCATGTAGATGCTTTAGTTACAGGTGCTGGCTCACAGTCACAGGAGGATGCTTGAATTAAACGGGGTGATTGCTCATGTTAATCGTAACACTCCACTTGCACTTGCTGTAGTGTGACCAATCAAAGTTTTCTGCTGTGATAAAGAGTCGAGGGTATCAGTCAGTCAAGCAGATAAACTGAAGTCTGTCATCTGGCTGCTCTAACAGCAACCTCTGTCAACTCTGATTTAGCTTACTCATGTTACACTGGTTTGAAATGCTTATTTGCTCAGCAGTTATTACCCACAGAGGCCGAAGAGCAATCCCACTGAGTTGAACTTTTCCACGATGAAGCTGAAATTTGTCTCTGCTGTGGGAGTGAAGTTTGGTTAGGATGGTGTCATCAGGCCAAGATTTTAATTTGGGCAATACTTTGGTTTTAAAGTAACATTCCCATCGACCTCAGCAGATATTAGCAAGCTGTTGATGTGTCGTGTTTCCCGAAGCTTTAGATTTTATTTGTATCAGTGGGGATGGGAAAAATTCTCAGTTATAAATTTCTCCTCTGCTTTTAGTTTATTAGTATTTCTTGACAAATATGTACCTGACCGATGTAATCAGCTGCTTCTCAACTAATGCTATGTACACAAGTATTTTAATAAATATACACTTAAAGGGCGTTTTGGATCAATGAAAACTGAGCTTTTCAAAAGTGTTCAGACTTTAGAGAACTTTTGATTGGCCAAAAATATGTCCACAGTTACTGTTATATCTGTTATATATACATACTGTTAAATATGCTCTGTAGTTTCTCAGAGTGCTCAAGCTTGTAGTGGATCTCCAAACAACGTCTTTACAGAGGCAGGTGATCAATGTCAAAGACACTGACAATGAGATGCTTCCCCAGCTGAGAATCTGAGGAAGAGCTTCAAAATGAGAGTCACGAGTAAACTGATTAAATTAATGTCACATGGGTGGCTCCAGTGGGAAAGAAAACACTGGGTGTTTTCTCCTCACGCTTAGGTGTAGGCTTGTGGTCTTTTGTTATAAGCTGGTTTAACCTGCAGCAGCTTTTTAATTTGGTCGTTAGAGACTGATGAGTTGATTATAAAGCTCGGAGGACAATTTAGTAAAAAGGATTATTCAAATCCTGTAATACTGCATGTTAGTGGAAGTGATTTCAGCTTGTTTATCTACAACTGTCAGTCCATCATCTGCTTACATTTTGTTCTTCTTCTAGGTTTTTGAACCAGAGGTCATCAGCACAAATTTGACTGCATAAAATTGTTAACAAGCTGTCTTTGACTGTAATTCAAAAAGAAACAAGCCTCATTGGTCACATATACAATCATACAGAGTACAACATGCAGTGAAATGCATCGTGTCTGAGCTGTGACAGGCTGCAGAAGTAGCCGCGCCATTCCAGGGCTTGGTGTTTGGCATGGGGGGCCTAGCCAGGACCCTTACTGGATACTGGAAGGGAATCAAACTTGCGACTTCGGCTCCAAAGGTGTGTGGTCTTACCACTACACTATCCAGCTAAAAACAGTATATAGACTAAAACAAGGAGGTTTTACTTTTTGCCAGGCTCCTGCTGTGAATAATAGTGTTCTCTTCATCACTGTTACATACAGGTTACACTTACTCTTTGTACCATTATTTTGGTTAACAAAGGTGTTATATGAAAGTACAGACTGGCCCATGTTTAGCTTCAGTTTACGTCTTTTCAAGGCAGGAAAAAGATGTGGAAATAAAGTTGTAGCACTTTTGCCTTCACTTTGTGCTAACAGCTATAGTTAATTTCAGGTTTTAAATGATCTTTAATCGGCAGTTTATACTAATTAACTTTAAAGTTCAGATCACGGAGTTAATGAATAATTGTTTTAAATAATGGTTATTATAATTATTGATCATAATACTTGTTATTATGGTTTTTTGCCATAATTGGACAGTCTGGGTTGACTTTGTTGAAGTTGTAGTGACGTGTGTTATGTACCTTTACCCCCAGTGTACCAGCTATTCCCCTCAGGTTGGTCTACTATCGATTTTCACAGTTATGATAGGAGCACTGGAATTTGGCCAGAAACAGACTGTGGTAAAGACTTTTCTGCAGTATGAACTACACCAAAGATTACACCCAGCTCTGTGTGCCTGAGCCTAAATACGTACCTGAGTCTGTTTGTGTGAACTTAGTTGGCCTGTGAATTCTGTTAAATTTTAGTAGAGAGCACCTTTGATAAATATTGACTGTAAGTTTAAGCAGCTTGTATTCCTAAATTCCAGTCAGGTGCTGGAGAGTCAAAACAGAGGCTGATATCTTCATGACAAGTAGCAGAGTACAGCCAAGGTTATTTACTGCTCTCTCTCTCACACACACTCACTCACTATTTTGAGGTTATTAGTTTTCATTCCTCAATCTGATCTGGACGACGTGGATTAACACACACATGAACAATTGAGGTCCATAGAGCTGACCTTCAGAATCATTATTCGCATTATAATCTGATAATGTAATGAGGTCAACTCTATTTCAGATACTTTGCTTGTTTCAGAACAGCCAGCTGTCAGACCTGGCCCACTGAGCTCAGTTTTAACAGCTGGAAGTCTGAGTACATCTCAGTGCAAGATCTGGGTGAGAAATTAAGACGGCTCATTGAATGATTCTACAAACACAGAGAATGTAAACATGGTTCTGTGCGAACTGTGAACTGAATATAAGCATTTTTAGTTCAGGACCAAAATTGTTGACGATAAAAAGGCAGAAAAAAACATTTCAGCTGCTTTTACAGCTTTTTTTTAGCATCAGAGTTGGATGAAATTTGAAGGTGAAGATTGAAGGTGTCCTTACTAACCTTCCAACTCTTAATTTAATGCCAGCTGCTATACGCTGGTCCCATTTCGAAGAATAATCTACAGAAGGACCTGAAACCATAAGAGGTCGTTACAGTTGGTGCAACTGAGTTTAAAAATTGAGAAATGCTACTTTTGATCCTTGTGATTGCTTTGGACTTTGTACTAAAAGTTGTTGAAAGCTGTTTTGCAGCAACTGCCTTGTTTTGTTGAAGTAGTTAATACATAATGTCACTTGTCGACTATATATAATGTAATTAAGTTCCTCACTCTGTGGATGACTCTGGTAGTCCAACTTCTGCTCTGCAGCCTTGATGAGCTCAGTGAAGCGGTGCCAGCTCTCCACCTGCTTCAGATTCTGGTTAAAGCAACCATCCAGTTCAGAGAGTCACTCCAGAGCAGAAGAAGGGGAAACTTCACTAACCTTTAGACCAAGGCATTCGAATTGGAGTTTGTCTGAAGCATCTTGAATGACATTGAGGACTACCGTTACAATTACCTGAGCAGCCATCTCCTAAAGAAACAGGAGACAGAAAAGGATAAAGATAGCTGTTTTGCAATGATTGATAATTTCAAAATAAGAGCGAGGAGACTGTCTGATAGTAAATCACATTGGTGTGTTGAACAGATGGAAAAAAAATCTGAATACATTTAAGAATATTTTGTCAATATAATCAGATGGCCCTCCCATTAAAACATTGACTTGTTTTTGTACAGCAGATGGATTTGTGTTTATTTAGGTAGAATTGAATTAAATTGAAAAGGAGATTTTTGTTCTCATAGAGACTAAATAAAGGATATAATGGTCCCTGTTGGTAGGGAACACACACACGCCCATAAGCACAGAAATGATCTTGCTGTTCTTGGATCGTTTCCATTAATGCGGCTAAAAATGTTTTAGCTTGGCGGTAGAAGAAAAGCTGAAGGAGCAAACTGAATTGTCATTGCTTTGAGTGCAAGTGAAAACTTGTCGCCTGTAGTAAGTACAGCTATAAAAACTAGTGCAGAGTTGCTGGTTGATTTGTAGTTTTTCCAGTCATTACTCTGTGTGTTGGTCAGTTTAGCACTTTAGTCCACACCAAACTAACATCTGTTGGATTTATTACCATGAAATTTATTTCTTACTCAGGATGTTCAAGATATTATGTCACTGCAGTTTGTTCTACATGATGATGTTAATTACATCACATCTAATATTGTTTAAGCTTCCAGGACAAAAACTGCTTTGACATGTTGCTTCTTCAGATCTGTTTCTCTCTGCTTCTCACAGACACAAGGAAAAAAGGTGTGTGTGTGTGTGTGTGTGTGTGTGTGTGTGTGTGTGTGTGTGTGTGTGTGTGTGTGTGTGTGTGTGTGTGTGTGTGTGTGTGTGTGTGTGTGTACGGAAACAGGAAACAGGAGTACGTTGTTACTGACTTGGGAACTTTGTGGTTAGATCACTGTTTCCTTTAAGTTGACTGCGTTGGAATGCTTATAGGTGGAGCAGCAGTCCTCCCAATATAGAAGTAGACTACTTTAAGGAGGTGTGCATCATGCCCTTATGTATAAAAGTTTCCTGAGGCTGTGTCTGGGTACAGCAGGAAAAAAGAGAGTAAAAGTGGAAAGATGTTACTGGTACAGAAGGTGGTACTGTGATTTGAAGTATCATACTATTAGATTAGATGTCTATTTAGATTATTTTCCTAGAAATTTCTTGCTAAAGCCTCCTTCTCGATGTCATCAGATACCTCATGAAACATTATAAGCATAACTGATTGTAGTCTTTTCTCTTAGCCACACTGTACTGAGTAACTGACAAAAATATTGTGCGGTTCGAGCCTCGTATTAGGCTAAACAGTAGACAATATGTAAAACCACTGCAGGAATACCAGGTGATGGCGTAATTGATTATCACTGTATTATCTTAGAATCTCTCAGGGTTAAATTAGAGAACAGTCCTGCCTCTGTGAAAAGCTGACAAAGTTACTGTAAATCACTTCAGAGAACAAGCATGTGAAACCGTCCCAGCCAAGTCTGAAAGGACCATGATTGCGTACTCGCTTGGAACATGTTCATGATATCCTGTTGTGAATTAAGCTCAAATCTCAGGAGTCCACTTGCGCTGTTTGGAAAGAGATGGACCAAAAATTTAAAGACCAACAAATCAGGGGTGGGCGTCCTGCATTTTGTATCATAAGTCAGGTTTGTACTTAAAGGGAATTGACATGAAAGATATTTTCAAATGTTTTCTTTTTAATAGGAGTGCTAGATGATGTATGCGCCAGAATGTGTTATGGAATAGTGATAATATCAGCCAGCCTGGCCTTTAACCGATATGGCACAACTTGTTAAATGTTGATAAAAGCAGAAAGGTGACATTCTTTGCATACCAAGAAAAACTGTTTTTGTGCCATAATGGTTGATGATTTGGTATAAACTATGAAGAATGGCTCCAATAATCTCAAAAAAAACCAAAAACCCTGAATATCTCTGATGTTTAACCTCAGTTACCAGTACCAGATCCATGATTCTGCATCACTTACTCCACAGCAGCTTGTCCGGCTTTATGTTGAGACTCTTGTCTGCAGGAGTTTAAAGAGACAATCTAAACTGGGGATTAACTTGCCAGGTTGGCCCTGCGTGGATCTCAGAAGCTCAGTGAAGCGTTTAAGGAATTGAGTATTTAGAGTGGATTAGTCTGAGCCCTGATGATGATGAAGAAGATGAAGCCCACCACACAGTCATCTAGGGACCAGGCCAGAAAGCCACACAGTCCCTCAGGCAGAAACAGCCGAGTTAATCTTTAATGCTGGGGGCACACATTCATACAGTGAAGGCCACCAGTCAAAAGGCACGCTGAATAAATAGTGCGGTTTTGTAATTCTGCCTCTGTTCAGAATAAACACCCAATTTCAGTTGGGCGCTTGAGGTTTTTTCACTTTTAAAACCCCTTCAGTTAAGGTGTTTCCAGCAGTGAACACCCATTATACCATGAAGTACTCAAACATTTTTTTTCTATAAACAATTACGTGGATGGAGTTCCTGATATGTGAATATACAAAGTGCTGGCTTCAGTTCAGTTTGCCCTGCCTGACTCATGTCTCCATAAAAGGAAGTGGCTTGCCTGTGTGTATTAGTTTCCTCTTGATGACATCACCATGTGCACGGCCCAATGTAGATTGTTATCACAAACTCCTTCCTGTTTATTCCACAAGGCTGAGTTTCCTCCGAAGTTCAGGGAGCGAGGTGGGAATTGGAGAGAGGTTTGGGTGGTAATTGAGTGCAGATATAGCAAGTTATTAGATCAGGTAGATTTTTGGGTGGGTGGGGGATGGGGGATTGCACTTAGACCAAAAGAGTAGGCCCAATGTAAAACGCTGCAAGATACATCTGCAAATTCCTGAAGATCCTGAAAAGCAGCTCTGTGACCAAAACCCTCAGTACAGCTATGCCAGCATAATGCAGCAGCATTAAGTTACTGATTATTTGCTAATGACTCAGACGGACATCACCATTATCAGCGAGCTAACTGTCGCTGGAGAAACATGATAAAGCACCCAAGGTGTTCAGCTGGTTTTCAACCTTCCGAGTCCTAATCCAGTCAAGCATGTGATCAAGATGTGGTAATGTGAATGGAAGTGCATAAACCACATAGGCTCCATCCAGATATTGTATATAAAAGATGGACGTAGGGAAATTTAAACCTCAACTTTAGTGTTTTTGCCACCACCATGTGGATTTCTGGGAGCCAGATGTATTAAGACCACATTTGGACCTGAGTTTGGAGATCTAAGTTAACCGCTAATGCTAGCATGCTTGGCTAACAAGCTGTATCCATAAACTGTATGAGTGCCACATTTTTGGTCAGGTTGTTTTGTTAAACACCAAAAACATGGCTGAGAAATATATTCAATCTTTCAAATTAGCAGAGATGAGGCCTAGCAGCTACAGCCACCTGATGACACACCTGCTAATCAAAGCATCCATGTCGCCAAATTTACAGTTTTAATAATATCGAACCTGCTCAGCTTCCACCTCTGGTGGAGTTGTTATAAATAAGGAAACTATTCACAGAGGTCAGAACCACAAGTGACCATTAGAGAAACTACAGCTTTTGGCACTTTTGCATTGGAATTATTTTTTTGTTTTTTATTTGTTACCTTGTATTTTTTCCGAGAAGTCCCTTTGAGATCAAAATGTCTGTATGGTAACAGACATGCAACAAACATCATGTAAAATGCAGCTCATATTTTATGATACACAAATACCCACAACAAAAACACTCTTAGCCTCTTAAGAAAAACAACCACACTTCCTTCATTACATTTATTCCTTCCTTTAAACTCAGCATTAGATCAAAGCTGTGTTTCCTGTAAAGGTATTGCCTGCCTGAGGTGTGTGGTAAGACAATGCAGATTTCTACAGATCTATGAAAAACCCAGCAGGTCATGTTTTAGCTGCCACAGGACCCAAAGGATCCACTTCCAACATACTAGTGCCAAACACTTCAGGATAGCCCCAGTGGTCATATGTCAGTACTCTGAGGTGTCAGAGCTGAATTGCAGTATTACACGGGTGGTTTTACTGTTGTGGCTGAGTGCTTGAAATCTGTTGATGACCAGTAACATTTTTTTTTCACTTCTCTTGGCCCTTTAGCCTGCTGACCTTTCAGCATCGCAGTTACATCAGATTCATATTTGTCAATAACTGCATGCATGTAGCCACCACGCCTCTACAGTACCATATTTGGTTAAATTATAGTACACTGTGTCTTTTTTAATTTGTCCAAAGCATCACTTGTAACAGCTTTTGATGATGGGCAGTAGTGACTCTGTTGTCCTGAGTTCATTAAATCACATGAATGGAAAAGAATCCTAAACTGAGATGATCAACCACATGTTCCTTTGAGTGACAGAGGAACATGTGGTTGTTTGTTTTGACTGGTTTGCAGTGTGATGAATAGGGAACAGGAGCAAGTATCGGAAAATAAACTTTATGTGTCCTGTTGGTGTTGAGCTCCCTGATGCAACAACTGTTTTTGTGGTCTCTTAAGCAAACCCGATCATCCTCCGTTTGTTGGTTTCACTGCCCACAGGCAAGCAGTAAACAGCTTTGTTTGAAAGTGTGATTTAATTAAGAAGTATATCAGCATTTGTAAATAAACATGTCACAGAAATTACTCTCTGCAACAAGTCTCCTGTTATTCACTCACAGAGCTACATTTTGCAACTTCCTGTGAGGTGTTGTTTTCCCATCATGCTTTAGTGGCACTGGGAGTTTCAACATAAACTGTTGCTGCCTGAAGCGCGGTGGTCAGGCAGTAAGAAGTGTCCTGATACTCCCACAGAGAAAAAAAAAACAAGAAGATAGATTATACCCAGTTGGAAACGTATTAAAATAACTTAAACAGGCATCATTTACAATATGTCAGTGACTAGTTTGCAAACAGAGTGTTTGTATATCATTTAAAGTATGCACAAAGTGCTGAAATGTAGCTCTGCCGGTTTTATCTCATGTCCTCGGTGTTCAGACCCAGCTGCCTCCCTCGTTTTATTTTTAGACATGTCTGAAGCATATACTATTTATTTTTATTCCTGGCCTGAAGTAGCTTGCCCAGTGGCTGACCACTTTGTTTGCAATGCTGAGAGCTGTACAGCTGCTCCATATGTTTGTGGTGCAGCCTGGGGTTTAGTTGCAAGGCTGTGTGAGCAGAAGCAGGCAGGAGTTTTCCTTTTTCCCCTGGATGTTCTGTACTTAACCACAGTTCATTAACCCTCTCCAGGCAGATGTTGCAGATTTGCAACAGTTAAGACCTAACAACCTGATTACCCCACATACATGTTTTATGAGTTTTTTTTACTCAGAAGTACCATTACAGGACTTGGTTGTGCATTAGCAACACAAAACTTAATTTGGGCCTGAGAGGGTTAACATGTATGGGTGGAGTGAGTTTTAATCAAGAAGTGCGATGGTTGGACACTCGGCATTTTCCTTTCAAATTTACATTTATGTGGTTTGTTTGATAATATAATTTAATCAAGTGGAACCAGTTATTATGACCTCAGTTGTTTGGGTTTGTCATTTATTGGTCAGACTGTTGTCATTTCATAATGACCTTAAAAGGCAAATTATATGACAAACTAAGAGCTTTCAACACAGTCTTGAATACAGACTGTATGTAGAGGATGGATGTAACCTTTAGCCTTTGACATGTAGGTTTGTTTTTTTTTAATCCAATGGGGCCAGTGGGAGTGTGTGGATTTGACTTAGAAATATGAACCCGGTGGGCTCATATGGTAGTGACCTGTCAATTACAGGTTAGGCCTACCTGAAAGAGTACATGATTTTTTGTTGTTGTATTTTTTACAGTAAATGGGACCAAATTCACAAAACTATAATTGAGTTGCATTAAATAATAAATGTTATTTAATGTTATTTAAGTACCAACATTAATGAACAACATAGACATTTTCTGCAGTCTGATTTGTTTTTGTTGTTGTTTCTTAAATCAGTCGCTGTCTACGGGTCATGTGAAGGAATTTTTGCTTAAAGCTCTACATTCATCTTTTTCTGTCATTGGATGTATATTTAAAAATAGCAATGTCCCATTGGTTTGTTGACTCGTGTTGATTGGCCATCTTAGCTTTTTGAAACCAGATATCATAAATAAGGGGTGAAACTGAGTGACAAACCAATGAACTCTACACATGGTCACTACACACCTATAAGGTAGTTACTTCTTTCTCATAAGGCCAGCCCACTGTAAAGTAAACCTTCTGTTAACCTCTATTCTGTACCTAATAGAGAACATAATACAATATATAAGCAGAATCATCAAGATCAAGACGTTGTTTACTGATGCTATAGGCCCATTTTCCCACAGACTTCTATAAGGAGTTTTAATAGCAGTCATCCCTTTCTGACCATTAGAAAGAATTAAAACTTGATGGCAAGTTAAGTATTTTTTGTTTTGGTGCTGTAGTTCTTCATGGTCTGTACTTTTCCTCTGTGAGCACATGTGGAATCGTCTGCTGAGCTCATCAGGTTTGGAAACAACGGCTCGATTTGTCCATTTGTGACGTCCGTTGAGTTGACTCATGTCTATGGCTTCATAGTAAGCTGAACTTTTTTCCAGCCACTCCCTTTTAGGCAACATCTGAGGCTTATAAGGTTCTGCAAAGAGGAAATAAACTTTTTTTGGTACACTTAGTCATCACCCTCACCGTACAATGAGCGAACTGTGTGTGAATCCACCTAATGATCCCTTCTCATTTTAAACACAGTCAAACAGAAATCAGAGTTATTTCTGTGCTCTCTTTGTGGAGCCTGTCAGCACTTGTGGTCATTAGAATAACCACCCAACTTTGGCTGCTGAAGACGGGCATGCAGGGCGTGGGAATCCAGCTTGCTGGAGACAATCAGACTAGGTTGGCATTCGGCTCTTGAGGACTTGGTGCCCCGAGAGGCTGTCAGGAGACTCAAGGGATCAAGTTGACAGAAGCCAGAACTATAAATTTGACCTCTCTAGGTACTTAAGTAACATATTATTATGATTAAAATGGAATAAAAAAAAACAAACTCTGCAACTTAGAGCTAGAAGGAGGCTATATAATCTTCCTTTACGCAGTATGTCTTAATGAACCTTCATTAAACTAGGGGGTGAATCATTGTTTTGGTTTGGGGGTTTTTGCAGCTACGATTGTGGCTTCTAATGATTGTGAAACTATGATTATGGGAATAAAATTATTATTATTTTGCATTAATTTTCTCTCCAAATCTCTCATTTGGTCTTACACAATAAATTGCGCTCATCAATTAAGGAAAGATGATGAAAATACTGTGTGTGAACTGTCATCTCTTTTTCAACCCAAATTATTCTATTTATTTTCCATTTGAAATGTATTTAAAGTTTGAGGGTTTATAACAAAACAAACAAAACAAAGTTAAATCCATAATGCTTGTTAAGGTGATGAATAGCTACATTAAATGTCTGAGATTGCCATAATTGACCAAAATAGTAATTTATGATTTTTCCACTGTGAAGTATTCCCACTTAAACTTGTGTATTTTTTTTCTTCTGTCGCATCTCCAAATCACTATAGAGCATCCCAGTTTTGCACTGAACTAGCTCACTGTCTCTCAGGAGGGCAGACAGCCCATTGACATCATGCTGAATTAGAACAGTTTGATAGAACCAGAGTCCATGTAGGTCGGTATAAATAGCCTTAGAGGAGGAAAGAGAAAGGAGGTATGAGTGTGTCTTTTGGCCTAGTTATGTGCATCTTTTTAACTGGAGGCTGATGCAGCATACACTCGCATGGAAAGATGACCCAGTCTGTTACAGCTGCTCGCATCATGTTGGATTACTTTAACTGAAAGCTGGTACCCCGTTTAACTGTTTATTTTAACTTCAGCTTTTGCTTTTTTTGTGTGTCTTGAGTTAAGCTGTTGTGTGCTTAAGTACTGCACTCTATGGCCATACAGTAAAAGGAAGGCAGTAATGTGGTCATGATGAAATAATTCACACCTCTTAGTGTTGTGAAGGTTTTTGAAGGGCGGGTGTTTGAAAGGCGGGTTCCTTTAAGCAGTTTGTGTCTGAAATTTGACTTTCAAAGTTTTAAAACTGAACAAGAAGATGAAAGAAGGTCTCTTACCTCATCCTGAAATGAGTGAATTTTTTGTTTTTCCATATGAAATTAATAATTCCCGAGCTTCCCAAGCTAGGCGAACACCTCAAGCATAATACACTCATTTGTCCTAAAACATATCACAAATCCCGGGAGTATAAACCGTTTTAGACATAGGATTGATAACCTTTAATATAAATTAATCAAAGAAATAGACTACAAGTTGGAATTGAATGAAAGTGGATAGTGGATGTTCATATTAAGCATGACCAGAGTTTCCAGTAATGAAGATGAATGCCAGTAATGACCATGAGCCTAAAGCTTAGCCCTCAGACTCAGTTTTAAACAATTTTTCCTTCTCTTGTCTCTGTATGATGTCATGGAGGGGATACCCCTAAATATGAGCACAAAGGTCTGACTGTGAGCACAGAAGCCCCACCCACCTGCTGTGCAACATTTTAAGATATGTAACCAATCAGAAGAAAATGTATTTAACGTGAGGGAGGAGCTAAAATGACTCATTTCAAATAGAACTGTGAATCATGCAAAACTACTTGAGTAGAGTCAGAAAAACGAAATTTGCAGACTGAAATTAAATGAAAGAGACACTTCAACCAGTGCCGATACTGATTTCATCCCTTCATCACACCATCTTTTAATATTTAGCCAGTGCAAATATGAGTGTGATACAGCAAACAAACATGTGACCTGTTATATGTAGTTTTCCCAGCTGGCCTGTAATTAAAGGCACCAGTAAAACAAATCGGTCTACACAATAGATGCTGACTGCAAGGCAACCTTTGTGACTTGACGGGAAAGTCTAATGCAGTATGCAATTGTTCACATTTTTCTGACACTTATTGAACTGAATTGTGTTGCATTGTGTACAGCACTATGTGCCCACCCATAAAAATATTTCCAGCGATTCATGCTCCCTAATCTGCCTGTTGCAGGTCTGTTTTGCTCTTGTCTTTGATCTGAATTAAGTTGGTGGTTGAACTATTGAACAACCTCACTGACAGAGTGGATAAAAAGCACTTCACCCCAGAGCCTGCTGTTTGATGGAGCAACTGTGTACCAATGCTAATGGAAGTTTTTAAGTGCTGTATTTATGCTGCTCGAGGTCAAACAGACTAATGCCATGTTACTCTTCTGCCACCTCTAATTTCATGGAAGAGAAAATGTCTAAGAGGGAGTTTATGTGTGCATACATAGTGTAGATGGATTTGTGTCTTAAAGCTTTTGGTAGAAATGCAAAGAGTCCCAAGGACAGTGAGCATTGACTTGGAGGAAATGGCACTTATGCAGGCAGTGAGTGCAGCACAGAGTCAATATAGACTCCTGCATCATCATTTTTAGGAGCCTTTCAAAAAATTCTTTATAATTAAGGCGTTTTGTTTTGGGCTTTTTTATCATTATTTAACAATGTTTAGTTATTTGGCAAGACCTACTCGGGACAATTCTTTTGAGTTGGAAGTTCCTGGAATGCATTATGGTGACATGGCTCGCATTCATGTGCAGGAGGTGCTCGGCAAATAGACACAGTTCACTGCAGGGCAAAACGCATCTCTACTGAGGCAGCGACCAGCCTGCTGTTCAGATATTTCAATCCTCTGTTGCCCGGTTCCATACCTCCAAGACATCTTAAGAGCAGATTCAAGCAGATGGTCGCTGTGTGAGTCATTCTGTACACTTCCTAGCTCATAACTTCTATCAAGCGGCCATAGCATCACGGGGATCTACACGCTAAAAAAGCAGGCTTTAAGTAAGTCATGAATGCTCACAGCACTTCAGTTAGTTGTAGTTCATATTTTCACCTGCAGCTTTGCTGATCAAGTCAGCTTTAAATCCAGATGTTTGCTCGTATAATGACAGCTGTCAAAAACGGCTTATTGGTGAACCAGCGGCATCCATGACCCAGCATGTATAACAAACAGATGCCAGTTTCAGTTTCTGTAATATAACTACAGCTTTACTGTGGAGGAAGCCTGGGAGGAACTGCTGTGTGTCTGTTTTTGGTGAGCTTCACCACATCACCACACCTCGCAAATGCTGCAGTCAGTTTAGTGTTTTATTAGTTTTGAGATTAATAAATGTCTAAATGTTGTACAAGGTTTCCTGCAGAAAGCACTCACACTGAATTTTTCTTTTCCCCCTCAAGTGTGCACTTTAAAGTTGTTTAAATAATGCAACAAACAGAATTAAACGCTGAATCATAAAATAGTCAAGTGACATAAGTGGAAGTTTTGCCCACTCATCACTTCCCAAATGAGACTCTGTGTCATGGCAAGGCATCAAAGACACATGAACTTTAACCTGGACAATTTCAGAATGATACAGGAATATAAAAACCTGGATAATAAAGCAGGATAGTAACAAAGCGAGCGTGCAAGTGTTGCTGACGGCATGAACACAAGCTGAATAAAAGTGACTGAATAAAGTTTGCTCAGCAAGCACTGCTGATACGCAGCGAACATGCTGACATACAGACCAAATGCTGTTCTTTCTTTTAATGTACATATTCAGAGAGCATCTTCTCTTCTTTGTGCAAAGGAGAGGAAATTGTTAAAACTAAAAAGTGAAAACAATGGACTAAGTGATGCAGTTTGAGCGTGAACATGAGTAGAGACCTGCAGAGATGTTGCGTAAAGCTTTAATATCCCTGAGGGGCCGTTTGCTTTATATACTCTAGTCCAACAGATTACAGAAATACAGTACAAGCTCCTGCTGTCAGAGGGAAAGGGCCACGATTGGTTTAAAGAAGCAGCATATGGAAGAAATTACTCTGTGTCTATTATTGGTGCCTTCAGGGAGCTCAAACCTTTGCCCTGATGGAAGCATCTGGAGAACAACATGTAAAGGATGCTGGGGGCCAAAACAATGATCTGTGCCTTTGATAAGATCCTCATTTCATCTCATACAGAGGCTGAAGTTTGCTAACGGTAGCGCAGGAATCTAGCTTGACAGTTTGCTCCCATTTTAAGACTGAGATGAATGTGCTTCTGTTATCTGCGGTGCAGAACGTCAGTGTTGTTGATGACAACACAGATTTGGCCAAGCTTGTTTGTATCCCCTGGTGAAGCTTTTTAATGAATGCAGACACGTGTATGTGAGTCCTGAGCTGAACTTTGTTGATAGCGTGCATGTGTGTGATCGTGCTTTCTTCTGAAACCAACTCTGTATTTAGTGTTTTCCTGTTACTCAGTCATGGTGACTGACATTGGGGAAATGCATTAGTGCAGCGGTATGAGCTGTTACAGTTACCCCGCCTAGAGGCTGCAGCCGTGTAGTGTCTACCACAAGTTAGAGGAAGGAAATGCTTACGCACACTGTAACACACACACTTGCAGCACACACTCTGAGAGAGAGATCCTTTTAAGGGAAAGACCCTGCTCTCGCCTGAGTGCTGAGTGGAGCAGAGGCAAGTCTTTCAAATGTACGGGGGCCTAGGAGTCTCACTAGATTGTCTGCTTCTAAATAAAGTCCATGAGATCTGTTCAGAGTTTAAATGATTCTTGATGTCCTGTGTTTGTTCACTGCTTAATTGACTGGTTTTTAGGGGCTGGTAGTGTCCCCCTGTGATATTAATCTTCAACTGTGTGACTGTTTTTATTTCTGTTTCCCAACAATGTGTCACAAAGTTCCCAAACTAACTCTGTCAAGGAATTGGAGCTCTGTTCACATTTGTGTTGACAATTTATAGATGTATAGATGTGTGTGAGTTGGACTAAGTCTGCTGCTATCTAACTTCTCCTTTTTTAATTTTCTCTCTCTGTGTTTTTATTCCCCCCCCCCCCTTTCCATCCCAAGGCCGAGGCCAGGCTGGCAGCAAAGAGGGCAGCCAGGGCAGAGGCCAGAGAGATCCGCATGAAGGAGCTGGAGCGACAACAGAAAGAGGTATACAAGTCAAAATACCCCATGACATGTGACACACGATATGGCATAATACAAAACTTCATGTTAGGACAGATATGCAAGATTTTACATCTGTAAGAGTTTAATATTTCATGCTGAATCTAAACAGCGGAGTACTGATGGAGTTAAACAAGTATTTCTGCTGTCTGCCAAATGGCTAACACTGTTCTGAAAAACAAAAGGATTTAAGCAGACTTGTTGTTACTAGACACTTGGTTTTGTTTGGACCGAAAGCATTTCCGGTCAGCTCTGCTTTCTGCTCTTAAGCTGACTCTTTGATCCTGTGGGTCAAAGGTCAGAGGAACTGTGACTGCAGCACTTAGGAGCACTGCTGTCGAGATCCAAGCAATCCTTGCCGTTCATAGAAAGAACATTCCTGTGGATTTGATTTGGATTGATGTAAAAATGTAGTTTAGACACTGACTTTTGATTGACTTTTTTAAAATTCCTTCATTAAAAAAACCTCCAACATCTATAGATGATGTTGTTCAACACACTGAATTTATGAGTTGATTCGAACCATAGAACCATATAATTAAGATGGACGTAACAAGCAGGAAGTCACTCATTAATCTTTGGGCTCCCGTTCTGTAGCCTCTAGCTGAGCATGTTAGCAATCTTGGCCTTTTGAAACCAGATAAGGGTGGGCTCTAAGGAGTCAACCCCTGCTGGACATGTTAAAGAATCCAGCTTTAAGGCTTTCGGAAAGGGAAATTACATCTATTATTTATGTACTAAAACAGTGCCCCCACCTATACACAAACATCTCGTAACAAACTAATTCCTTAGTTACAAGGTTTCTAGGTTGGCTAAATATCCAACAGCTGATACTGAGGTTAAATAACCATAGCAAACGAGGAAGTCCTCCAAAGTTCTCACTAATTACTCTTTCAACAAAACCTTTTAAAGTTAATCTCATCCCACGCTGATACAGATATTGACACATGGAAAGTTTTTGAGTAACATAAAATTAGAGCTTTTTCTTCAGACACCACGGAGCACATTTCCTGTTAATTAACCGTCACATGTAAAGGGCTTCTTCCAAAACAATCACAACAGTAATTTGCATTATCTGTTATAAACTGTACACCTTTGAAAGGTCAGAAAGTCTAACCTGCAGAGTTGGTTGTTATTGCATTTCTATTTTTGTGGCTTTGTCTCTTTGGTTAGCTAAATACAGTACATAGTGTAACACTGACATAACTTATTCCAGATATTAGTAGCCCCGTAATGTGATGCACTACCTTCCTGGGAAGTAAGCAGTGAATTAAATCTTTGTTTTTTTATTTAACATGTCCATTTTTACCAATGTGTTGTGGAAAACTTGTACATGTCTCGCAAAAAGAGCAAAGAACCCCATAAATCTCTGTACTGGACCCTCGGCAGCTCCAGTGTCGGTGCTGGCGTCCGTGCTGTGTTCTGAGTTGTGTTGAATCAGGTGCAGCGCTGAAAGGTGTTTGGATGTGAGCTCAGTGCTGTTACATGAGTTTTTCTTTCTTTGGTTGAGCACCTCTGATCTGAACCACGGGGAGTCTCGCTTTTCCGAGCTCACTATTATTAGTCAGTAGTAATCCTGAACACATAAACAGACTACAGACTGCCTAGCACCTGTGGAAACTCAACTCAAAAGTTGCTCAGTTTCTGTGTGAAGGGATTTTTTTTATTTGTTTGTTTTAAAAAAGCAGAAGAATAAATGACAGTGAAATAATTGTCTGCTGTGGCAGACGTCAGTCACAGTTTCTGTACTGTTGAAGCATATTTCTGGAAATTCAGTCGATAAACTTTATTTCCTGTGCTGCTTGCGCACACGGACATGGAATCTCTGGGGGTGTTCTGGCTTTCTCGCACTGTGACGTTAGCAGACACCCCTTTGGATTCTGTGGGTTTCAGGCTGGAGCCACAGATGCTGCATCAGATTGAGATGTGGGGAGGTTGAAAGCTTCTTAGCTACTTTGCTACATCCCTCGAGCAGTTTTTGTGGGTGCATCGTACTGCAGATGGAGGCTGCTGCCATCAACTCCTGCAGTCACTGAGTGCTGTGTTTGCTCCGAAACAATAAGTGCCTTCATAATTTCAAGTGACTGTCAACATTAAACTTTGTGTGACCAGAGTTCACTGTGATTTTAGTAGACAACATGCATGTGCTTTCGCAGCTTCAGCAACCACCACATTAAAAGAAAAATTCCATAAACCTTTTAGGCAAACAGACACAGAGCAAAATGAGTGCCAGTTTAGCTCACTGGTTGCGCAGGCACCCATACATGCCTTATGGCCTGGGTTACTGTGAAGCCCTCCCTTGTGCAACCCAAACACCTTTGACCCCTCAGGGTATAAACACAGAACCTCATAACCACAATGTTAGCAGCAGATCCTTCAGTTTCATCCATGTCACAGACACTTGGATACCGATCAGCACCGTGGGCTTTTTGGTCACGGAACCATTCCTGGGCTGTGTTTTCAGTGTGGCTGAGGGTGTTATTACACTGTAGGAGACACTCAATGGCACAGACTGGTGGCCTCAGTAATGGTTAGGTGGGACAGCATCCATATTAATACCAGGTCACTGCATTATACTGAGACAGTCCGATGTATGTTATTCACAGAAATTAGTATTTTACATCAAGCTGAACCTTTTATGGCTCGTCAATATGGAATGCCTATTTTTAAAAGATATTTTTAAGATTATTAGTAATTATAATATTAATTTATTGTTATTTCACCAATCAAAACACAGGTGTCAAGCCTGAACAGTAATCTTCTGCATGTACGCACACACACACACACACACACATCGGTCACATATGCCAGATTAGTGGTCACTGGCAAGCTGAGTGTGTGTGTTTGTGTGTCCTTTAAACCTTTTAGCCGAGTTCTAAAGTAGCTCAGCAGGTTGTGCTCTGTGGTCCAGCCTGCAGTGGAGCAGTCGTTGTTGTTATTGTTGTTGTTGCCGTATCGTGGACGCCAGCGATGGGTTGCTGTGCTCTCGGCCACCTTCTGGATTTATGGATGTTTCCTCATACGCTGAAGACAGAAATTAGGAGTGGATTATTAGCAGAAGCTTTGCAGCATTAAACGCGAGGGGAAATTCAAACCTTGGTTGCTCCGAGTGCTCTGAGCTCAAATCTCAGCGTTCTGTCATACCATCAGCCTGCCTTCATGACTGGTCATGGTGTTACCTGTTGACCGCTGAGGGATGCGACCTTTCCTGGTTTCCTGAGGGCAGCAGGACGGCCGGGCGGCGGCTTACCAGAGGGGGGCTGAGGGCTGCCCTCACCAGGCGCCCAAAAACCCCTCCAATTAAGAAGGTGCGCTCGGTGAGTCAAAGGGGACCGGTGCTGGCATGTAGGCTGATTGTGTAACTCGGTTGATGAATGGGATTATGACGGTGCCTGGCTCTCTTGCTAATAGGCTGTCCAGACACGTAATAAGAGATAAGTAAGCAAACGAGATCCCTCCAGTCACTTCCTAATCTGATTAGACTGGACACTGGTCATTTTTGTGCAATATTACGCTCTTTGGAGTTCAACTCAAAATCAAATTCTCTTTAACTAGATTGTAGTATTGTGATTGCTTTGATCTTGAAGCAAGATCAAAGTTCACAAGGTCAGAAGCATCTGAGGTTCTAACAGAGGAAGTTTCTGGAAGATGTGTGCAGAACATTAGAGCTGTGACTCTGCAACGATATGAATTATAGCGATATTTATAAATAAATCTGACCTTTATAACTCACTTTCACCTTCTTGAAGTTTAGTATGACTTTCCTGAGTCGACAGCATATCTGTGAGGTTATCGTTGTGGGGACGTGGCTTTCCATTTCAGGTTAATTATAGATTAGGTGAGGGCAAGAGGCCGTTCTCCATTGATCACCTAAAAGTGCTGCTGCTACTACAGCGATGCAGCGGGCAGAGCGGTCATCTGCAAATCACTTTGTGATGACCAGAACTGCAAAAGTGGCCAATCCATTTATTGGGCAAGTATACAAGGGAGACAGTGGTAGTAAATCTGGATTAAAGCACTGGGGTAGAAAGTACGTCATTGAGGGTGGGGTGTGTTTTTAGTGTGTCCTGCTGTCAGCAGAGTTTTTGAAACAAACTCAAAAAGGCAGTGTGTAGGGTTGTTTTAAATTTAACAGGCAATGTGTTGGTCTCACTGGTGAAGGAACGTATGTGGGAGATTTTAGGAAATCTGATTGCAGTCTTTCCGTTTTGTCCCGTCACGTTAACATCAGCAAAACACTCAAAGAATGAAGGAAATTGGAGGCTGCAGAGATCTTTATTTTACTTTAAAAGTTTGCCAGCACAGAACATCTCGAATAACAACCACTACCAAAATAAATAAAGCCAAGGTTAATTGTATTTATCGGAATAGTCAAACAACCTTAATTTTCCGTAATTTCCTCAAACATTCCAAATTTCAGATGGCAACACCCCCAAGTGACGCAGCACATCGACCACAGGAAACACTAAGAGGGTCTCAGCCTGGCTGGTTTGATTTGATCTCTTTAGTCTGCTTTTGATAAAATAATAACAATAATAAAAAAGGTAACACTTATAGCAAAGGGTTAGGAGCACAGGTTCCTGGACCCCAGAGGGTTTTAGGGGTTTTTGTTTGTTTGTTTGTTTGTTTTTGGACATTTTGTACAAGCTGCTGATATATTTTCATTTTTCGTCACCCAAAATTACAATGACTGGGTCTCCACACTGTACTGTGTGGTCTCAAGAGCTCTGCTGATGATGTCCAAGCAAATGTGCAAACAAACAATTTTGCACTAAGAAAGAATTAACAACCAAATATCTTTTAAAATCTGGAAGGTAATTTCAGGGGGATTGTTTTGTTTTTGTTTTGTTTGTTTTTTTACATCAGCAGACTTTTTTTCAATAGACAAGCATCATCTTCATCATCATCTAAGGCAACCTTCAGCTTCCTGAGGGGAAAAACATCAAGTAGCTTGGAAAAGCAGTGAGCTTCAGCTGCAGCATTTTGGTGACAACATAAAACACACATACTCCTTGTTTTATCTGTGCATATTAAACAAGCAGAGTGTAACTGAAATGGTGACCTTTCACCTGGTTCACTGTTTCCCTTTTGTTTCTTCTCTTTATTCTGAGATGAGTCAAGATGCAGCTCAGGGCTGCATCTTTAATTTTACTGCATATGCATTATGTCTACACAAGCATAACGTTTATTGTCCTAGGTGTCAAATCTACTTAACCTAACAGGACAGCTTGAGATGTTTTGTAGAGTTACCCAGGAGCTTATTTTTTTTATGGGTTTTTTTTGTTTGTTTTTTTTATTTGGAGAACCACCTTGTGGTTGTGGTTCTGGAAGCCCTCTGTACCAGGATCTCTCGAGGTCACGTGGTTTTCTCTGCTATGTAGTCGTGGTTACACAGACTATGTGAAAGTGACATTGTGGCACTGGCACAGCTTTCTGTCACTGATACCAACGTTACAGGAGCATGGGAAAATGCTGTGAAAGTGCGTCTCACAGGTAGTTAAATCTCGGGTGAACTTGTGTTCTTGGGTCAGTTCCTGCTGTGCAGCGGGGTTCTTCACATACCTGAGCCTCGTGCTCTTTTTCCTGCATGCTGTTTTGCTTTTCGCTTTCCAGTGTTTCAGTTTTTTTCCATCACTTATCTTTTTTATGTTGATTTAATTAAATCTTTCCTGTTTGTTTTTTTTCGCTCTTTCTCCTCTGTCGCTGTTCGGTGTTGCTGCTTAGATCTTTCAGGTGCAGAAGGTAGGTTTACTCTTCCTCATTTCTACTTCGCACATTTTTGGATTTAATTTGATCATCCTCGATGTGTGCTTCAGATCGCACCCTAGAAAAAGATGGAACAACTTACCTGTTTTATCTTGCCCTCGTTTCTTGCCTCTCCCTAGAAATACTATGGCTTGAACACCAAATTAGATGACCGTGTGGACAACAAATGGGGAGATATTGAACAATGGATGGTAGAGTTACTGTGCTGTGATAACAACACTAACAGATCTGCATGTATTTTGACTTTTCCATGTGCCCAGTCTGTGTTTGAATTCTCAGTCATTCCTGTTGAGCCTTTAAAAAAAAAAAAAAAAAAGATTATAAGGAATCAAAGCTTGAACATTAATGATAATCCACTTATTAAAAAAGCAGGGTGACCATCTGGCTTTGAATCAGCATGACCATCTGCCCCGCTGATGCGAGACTGCATGGGATTTACTGCGTTGAATTCACTTACTCAGTATGACTGTGCAGATTATTTAAAGGGTTTGGCACAGCAATCACACTCTGTGTGTAGGAGTAACTGTTGACTAATTGTGATGTGTAATTTTAGGTTGTGATGAGAATTTATGCAACGGTTTATTGCCAGCAGTATCATAATGTTTCAGTTTGAACAGTGTTGGCATGTGGCGAAAATTGCATGAGTGTCAGCTGGATTACTGTTTGACAGCTGTGGATTTAAAGTGTGCATGGATGAGCCTCTGTGAGCTTCCTTTTACCCAGGTTGTGTCACTGTGTCAGTGGCCATGTTTACATGTGTCAAATTAGAGCTTCACTGTTTACATTGACCCTAACTGAGCTGATCTGATCCTAATGTACGTTTGCATCATGTGTCAAGCATTTAAACAGAATAAATCATTTTGGAATTGTCCAACTTTCTGGGAATAGTAGAAATAGTAGTTGTGATTGCTGTAAACAAACACCGCTCTCTGGATGTCTCCTTTTTTATCGTCACCTTGCTGCATCGTATGGGTTTCAGTTTCTCCCTTCTCTCACATTTGTCACTTTTTGAATGCACCTACATTATGTTCACTAAATGGTAACAGACATGCGCAGTAAGGATAATTTCACTTTGAACATCGGAAGTAGGGGAGTTTCTGGCAAAGAATTTCTTAGTCGACTAAACAAGAAAAAGAAATTAGTCTAAAACTAAAAGACTCGAGATATCAAATTAAATTTGAGGATTGTTTAATGGTCAATGTCAAAAACTGTCTAAACAACGGCCATTGAAACTGTTAATTAATCTGTTCAATACTGAATCTTACTTTAAACTCTGCTTAATCGGGTGGCACCTTGCATTATGTGCATTATGAACATTGCATGTTATGCTCCACACAATGAAGAAGTTAAAAAAAACAAAAAAAAACCCACTTAAAATAAATATTTTATGATATTAAATATGATGTCAAAATGTTTTACTAAAAAGTTGTTCATATATTACTAAAATATGACAAATTAATGTTTGAAAAAACTACTAAAGAAAACATTGTGATTGAAAAGAATAATAATAATATTAACACAAAGATCAGGTCCTATATTAACAGACTTACATTTTTCTACAACTATGTCGAGGCTGCAGCTCTATATAGTAGCAAATGGCTGTAGAAATGTAAGCAATTAGCAACAATTACTGGACTAGTCGACTTATCGAGAACATTCCTGACTGGAAAAAGTGTTTACATGCACACCTCTCTGATTAAGGATTGGTGTAACCTACCTGTATCTAGGTAGGTTAAGCTACGAAGGTGTGTGATTGGGTCAAAATCTTCCAGTTGGTGTGTTTAGGTGAAGCATTTCTATTCCAGTCAGGTTTTTTAACTGGTTACTTGTGTCCATGTAAACATGGCTGTTGTCTTGGTATAAAATATGCATCGTTTGCATTGTACCAATAGATTCGGGTAATAAAGATGATGGAGTTTGGATAGTGTTTAATCACATCTGAACCCAAATATTGTGATTTGTTTACTAGAATAAAGAGGGTTTTTTTTAAATTACTTTTTTATTTATTTGGCATAATGTCTAAATTCCAGAGAAAAAACAAAAGGGAGGCACTATTTTGTGGTGCTGTTCAGCCCTGAGGAAGAACCACTTAAGCTGACCATTCCAATGCACATTTTTTCTTTGTAGACTCCAAATTGAGCCAATAAAAACATAAAGAAATCTGCTCAAATAATCAGCAATGGACTAATAGATATGTTCTAATCCACATCTTAACGCAGTTAAAAGGTGAAAACAGCAGTGCAGTTAAATCTAATTTATCACCTGGCAAATACAAATTGCATGACAGATTCCCTTTGCTTTAAATTAACTATCAGTTCTTCAGCAAGTACGCAAAATGTATTTATATAGCACTTTTCACAGATAAAAAATTTAGTGTGATAAAAAATAAAATAAAACATAACAATGTAAAGCAACACAATAAATGACTTTGATCTCTTTGTGGTGTTTAAATGTTTATCTGTCCTGGACTCTTCAAAACACATTTAAACGCTCAAATGACACTTTCCTCTTTGGTCGTCTGTCCTGTTGATGTTTGACATCTCTCTCCTACCTTTCTACCCCCTCCATCCCTTCTCTCCTCCATCATCACCCCTCCCCTCCCTTATTCAGGAAGACAGTGAGAGGTACTCACGTCCTTCACGGATTCACATGGTTTGTAGTCCTCTCTCTCTGTTTCCACCTCTTCATGCTTTAACTCCGTAATCTGTTGTCTTTTACCATGAAAATGTCAGTGCCGGACAAACACAGCACAGACTAACTAAATTAGAAGTTATATGCGGCTTTGTGTTGGTCGATCCAGCAGCATGTTTTCATGACACTTGAATCAGGCTCATACTTTAGGCAGCTCTCTGTTTTTATTCATCTGAGTAGAGCGCTGAAGGAAGCAGTGGTGAAGTTTAGATGAGGTTTGTTTCTGTCTTTAGGGTCACACCGAAAGCTGACTTGGAACCATGTGTGTTTGCAGCTCGAGGCCTCCTGTCAGAATCTCATGTTTGGAGTGTTTGCAGATGTAAGCCATTGCATTCTCCGAACCCTAACCATCCATTTCACTCTCTCGCCCTCTCACGCAGCTCTCAGACGACGATGAGCGGATGTCAGTGGGAAGCCGAGGCAGCGCCAGGGTCAGTATCACAAACAGCTCATGTAATTTTAAAAAACAAAAAAAAACAAAGCCTCCTTTATTCTTCTCCTATCAGTTATTCTCTTTGCATTTTCATTCACAAAAACCGACCCTCTCCTCTGGAGACAGAGTGTCAGTGCTGGATAACTTGGCAAGCTGGTGTTAGTGTGACATGATGATGTTGTGTATTTTTGCACAGTCGGATCTTGATGCAGTTGGAGCTTATGGTGGAGGGGTAAGAGCTGACAGTGTCTGAACACGAGATGGATGAATTTGAACTGCTTTTCCCAGAGATGTTGTGAATTGTTTGCTTTGACTAACAGTTGGTTTGCAAGTTCCTGCAGTAACTCAAATAATAGTAATACAAAGCATGTTTGTGTGCCAGACATTTAAGTTATAACACACAGATTAGGTCTTATTGTCTGTTCTCATTATCCATCTGCCTATTTCTTTACTTTATGATCAGATGTTTGAGTAAACCTGTGCACGATGTCGCAAATGATGCATAAACCCTTTTAAAAAGATGTAACATCGAGGGCGTTGTAGGCCTCCTCTACGCCAAGCAGCTGGAGCTGAAGCTTGTTAAGCCTCTAAGCCTTGTAAAACTGCCAAAATATTTAAACTCCACGGCAATTCCCTGGAAGGCTTTTTAGCATTATCAATCACTAACCTCCCAAAGCAATTTCCAGAGTTGCTCATTGAGTTCTTGTTTGTGCTGTTGTAGAGGAACTTTGATTACCTTGGAATCTGTTGAGGAGCCATCCTTCTCCAACCAAAACAAACTCTGCACTATTTTAGGCTGTAGTGCAGCTTGTTCCTGTGCTTCGTAATTGTGGAAAAATTCTTCTTACTAATCATTCTGCCAGACATGCAAGATCCCGGATATTTGGCTCAGTCATTTTATTGGCTGAATCAGTTTTTTATTGTGCCACTAATCGCTGTGTGTTCAGTGTGGAGAGTCATTTGTGCATGAACATTCGGTAGGCAGCTCGGTTTGCTTCTGCACTCTCAAACCTGTCGTCCAAACGGCTCTGTGTTATACTTCTCTGCTCTGCTTCTCTTCACTCTCAAGGGCTCCTCCTCACATAAGAAGTCAAAGAAAAAGAAGAAACATAAGCACAAAGACAGAGATGTATGTAAAAGCTCAAACTGCTGCACACATGGCACAAACAGAGTTGGTATCTGTGTGTTTCATTCTGGTTCTTGATTCGCAGAGAAACGGCTGTGATGACGAATACAGCGTCATATCTGACAGGGTCAGTAGCTGTGTGTCAAACTGATTAAAGCATTCAAGCTGATGTGGGGGGGGGGGAAGGTTTATGCAGCATCTGCTCACAACTTTCCTCTTTCTGTCAGAGCTCAAGACTCAGTGATGAAAGCAGAGTGTCTCGCTCCAGGCTAGACCTCACGGTGCGTGCTGTCCATCTCTGATCCATGCCGCCAAACAGCCTTACGCTGGAACAATATGAGAGATCTGCTTTTGCTTATGGCTTGATGAGCCAGCTACACCTGCCGCGTGTTAAAACTTGTTTGTTGACAAAAAATGCAGAGGCAGATTGAGCTGATAACAATAGGTTGTAAAGCAGGATGTCACATGTTGCCACAAGGCAGGAAAGTATTTTAGTCATTTTAATGGTCTTTGCAAACTGCAAAAAGTCTTTGCAAACTGCAGTCAGAAAGAGAAAAACATTTAAATTTGTCTGATCTACGTGTGCGCTTCGGGACAATTTCCAGCGCTGTGGCAGGTTGTAGATTAGAAATTGTCCAAATTTAACCTCATTTACATGTGTTTGAGTGTCAAACTGACCTGACCCTCATGTCACTGCTGTGGGAGGACTGATCATGACCCAGAGGCATTGCAACAGGAGCACAACTGCAAGCATACCAGTGTTTTGTTCAGACCAGCACAGCTTTCACTCACAATCCACCCTTCACTTCAGATTTGGCTCTTCCCAGCTTGGTGAAAATCAACTTAAATGGGGTTGCTTTTTGGACATCCTCAAAAAATGAAAGCTTCATACAGGTGGTTAGAAAAGGGCTTACAGAAACAAAGCAGCTGTACTCAATGGAGAAGGTGAATTTTTTTAGTAACACCTTGTAAATAGAGTTACTTCTAATATTGCTTCTAATAACTTTATTTGTCTTTGAAAACTCCTTTGAAGATTACTGTTAGTGGTCAACTATTACAGAAAGGTAGGCAGTAACAAGCCTAAGATAAAAACCTGAACTAAAACATGACAAACAGGGTGTAACATTTGTGAAACCAACACTGAAATTGTTATTTGGATGTCCCGTGTGGAGCTGCTGATCTTGAGCGTGTGTAAGCCGTGAAGCTCGTTCGGATAGTGAATTAACTGGAAGAGCATTCAAATAATGGAAGTTATTTTTTGTTCACGATTGAATGATTAGACCAGTAACAATAAGATTTCCTTCCTCATTTTTTTTTTGTTATTCATCCCCCTGAAAAATAACAAAACACAAATTAGGAGCTCTTATGACTTTAATTAAAAAGCTGAAATATAAACACTATTATACTGTACTGTCTCATTTTTGTGTCTGTTTGGCCACATTTGTATGGGACATGTTAGCTTTCCTTTAAACATGACAGTTATTTGCTTTACTTTGAACACTGCATGCGTTGGTGATGATGTGAGTTCAGATTTTGCTGGACAGTGTTTGATGGTATCACCTGTGTCTCCCGCTTCTCAGAGCTCCAGACTGAGCGATGACAGCCGGCTGTCTCGTGTCTCCCGATCAGACCTGCAGCTGGTGCGTGGCTCTGCACGCCGTCCACTCGCTGTCCGAAGTTATGACTAATAACCAAAGTAGCCGCTGACGGTTTAGTCTGTTTATTTTAACTGAAATATTTGTGTAGTGTGTGTGGTCTAACAAGTTCTATTACTCGCTGGTGCATGGTTAGATGTTACTGAACTTGCTGATGTGGTGTTGAAGCCTGGGCAGCTGTCTGCCTTTGAATTTAAAAGAAGCTTCAAGCTTCATTTTTCCTGCAAAGAGTGGTTATACTGTGCAAAACTCTTGAGTCATCCTTCTTGTTTGTGTTTCATGTTTCTTGGAAAATAGTTGCAGGAATCTATAATCTAAAATTTATAAAGTAACAACGGCTTGTTTTACTTTCAACAAGCTTGAAATTTAGTATTTGTTGTAACCACTTTTATTCTTCAACACAGCCTGAACTCTTCCCGTCCAGGTTTCCTCTAATTTCTTTGAATAGTCTGCAGGAATAGTTCTCCAGGCTTCTTGAAGGGCATTCAAAGCTCTTCTTTGGATGTTTTAGCCTTTGTGTTCTGGTCTCTGTCAAGGTGATCCCCTACTGCTTCAATAATGTTGAGGTCTGGGCTCTCAGGAGACCAATCCATCACTGATAGTGCTCCACTATGTGTTTTTCTATTCAGCTATGCTTTTACTGCATTGGCAGTGTGTTTGCGATCATTGTTGTACTGAAATCGAAATCTGTTTCATGTTAAATTTGGATTCATCATTTGATTACAGATCATCAGCCTTTTCTCACTGTTTCTCTTCATTAAGAAAGGCTTCTTGAGAGCCACTGAGACATTTTCTGATGAGGCTTCACTGAACATAATGTGTTTTTTGTGACAGGCTGCTAAGAGTGCCTAAATATACAATTTAAAACGGGCTCTTTGCTAAGTTGTCTGTTATATGTAGACACAACTGGTTCATCTGTTGAGTTAGGTGTCTTTTTAATGCTTGAATAATAATAGGTCAGTCATTAATGGCTTAACGAACAGGCACAAGGACTGGACTGAAAATGAAAGGAAAAAAGCAGCCAATAACTTCTGAAAAGAGAAGATTATCAGAAAACCTGAAGAACTTTAAAAATATAAGAATGCCTGGTTCTTCAAAAATATGAAGAAGGCTCAAGACTTTTGCACAGTACCGTAGTTTACAATGGTACCAAAGTGAAGTCAGGAAGGAATACCCTTAATTTTGTGTGTGTGTGTGTGTGTGTGTGTGTGTGTGTGTGTGTGTGTGTGTGTGTGTGTGTACTGCTGCACTCTTTTAAATGCTGCTTCAACAAACAGCTGTGTGACCTTCTGAACCTCCTATCAGTTTTTCTCTCGTCTCCCTCTTATCTCTGCTCATCACTCTCGCTCTCCTCATTTCAGGCCTCTTACGCTTCTTCTGACTTGTACAGCCTCAATGGTCTGTCCTCTTCCAGAAACCCAGGCTCAGCTTTCAATGGTTACCAGGTCTGTATGCAGACAAAAGCCAGACCATCAGAAAGACACACGCACTTACCCCCCAAAAAAACAGTTTTCTGCTGCTTCATGATCGCGGGAGCAGGACAGCAGAGCTTAAAGTTAAATGTTTATTCATTTATTTCTCATGCAAGCATCATTGTTCCTTCCTTCTTCATCCCTTCTTGCAGTTCTACAGGTCACTCAGTCAGTACAGCCAGGAGCTTTATCGTAGGGTTGGTTCATTTCCAGCTCACCTTTTTCACCGCTACACCTCCCACTCACCTTCGACCTGCACTTCTCCACACCAGCATGTGCAACTGCATCTGAGTTTGTTGATCTCAACAGCAAAATATTTCAGTTAAAGGCTTCCTCACAGAGCACAGTTTGAATCAGGCACTGAAGGCAGCGGTCACTTTTTTTTTTTTTTTTTTTTTAATCCACTGAGCAAAATATAGAAATATAGAAACCTTACAGTCTGCTCACACTGCTGAGGTGTGACCCTGAGCTGACCCTGTGTGTGTGTGTGTGTGTGTGTGTGTGTGTGGGTGTGTGTGTGGGTGTGGGTGTGGGTGATGTCCAGAGCTCCTTATATGAAGACAGTCTGTGCAGTGGGTCGCGGCGAGTCATCAGCGCCGGCTCTCATGTAAGATGTTGCTGGAATTGTGGCGTTATTTGGTGTGTGGTGGTGTGTTCAGTTTGATGTGTGTTTAAATTAACTTGCATGTGCCAATATGGTCTGGATGGATGTTTCTAATGGTTACCTGAAAGGAGAGTGAATCCGGGTGAGCCAGTGGATGTAAATCATCTGCAATTGGGCAAATGATCTGCTTTTTAAAAGGATTCGTGTATATGGCATGGGTATCATCTTCTTGTTTATGGGCAGTAGTAATTAATAGGAAGTCACACACACAACATGCATTTATAGTTTTTTATAGAGAAGGGCATGCATGAATTAGCACAACTCAGATCTTAACAACAAATTGGACACAGACAAGAGTAGGAGGTACAAACAAGTGCAGTGAAGCAGCATTAACAACACATTTTGATTTAGTTTTAGAGACTTTTACCTAAAACATAGTTTAGTTTAGTCATCATTTAGGATGTACGTTTTTTCTGCTGCATAAGAGATGTTGAATATGGTAAAGCATGGTAAAGCTGAAGTAACAAAGAAGGGTAGATGCATGTTATGTACTAAAGGCACCATGTGAGTGTGTGCATGGTAGTTGGTGACAGAAACATGACGACGTTTTCTCTCTGCAGCCTGTAGAGTACACTAGTTATCGCAGCTCCGGCTCCAGAACCTCCAGCAGGGCCGGGTCAGCCCGTACCAGCCCAGTGGTGAGCCTCTCCTCCTCAGACACGCGTCTCCTCATCCTGGAGTTTGAAAGGATTTAGGCTGCATGCCATGTGGACATAACATTAAATGACAAGATGCTTTCATTGACCCATCGTGCATTTAGACTGAAACATTTAGCTCACGATTCACTGTTTGGAGGATTTGTTCACTCAAAGTGTGTTCAGACAGACATAGAAATATTCACCCCTTACAATCCTTACTCCTCCCATTTCCATCAGCTCCACTCCGTGTGCGAGGTGGTGTACTTGCAGTCAAAGTGAGCAGGGAAAGTGGAAAATAGCTCAACCATAAATAAGAGCGGTTTGCAGTAATGACTCTCACAGGGAGCTAAAATCAGATTTAAAAAAAATATTGTTTATTTAAAACATTTCATGTCATTTATCTTGGGCATGTTGATATTTTATTTTTGGCCGGTGTTTGCTGAAGTTTCTACCAGCTCTGCAGCACAGATGTGACCCACAGACCATTTTTGGGTGTCGATGGCATAAAGAAGATCCGGAGTCTGTGGCAAAATCTCATGGCACAGTGTCAGATGATTTTTCAGATATTTCTAACTCTCCTAGCACTTAAACTATGTTGAGTATTTGATCTGAATGCATCACAGTTAACACTGTCTGCAGATATCTCCAGCATGAAAACATACCAATGCTCCGTATTTAGAGTATAAACAAAAACTCACTCCTGGTGAACTTGTGGAGCGTAACTGCTAAATACATACCATCAAGTTTATCAGTAATGTGGAGATTAACTCCCTGAAGGTCACAAAGGATAATCCCTTTCATGCCTGAAGTGTGGGCTTGGTCCAGAGTGTGTGATCATCGGAGTGGTCGAGTGAGCTTTGGATCAGCTGCAGAGCAGTTCCTGACTGGGACCATCTGTCACCAGCTTGCAGCTGCACAGAGTACTTTAAGTGAAGCATTTTAGTGACAGAAACAGTCCCACAAATGTTCCTCTTTTAAATTAGTGCCATCTAACTTATCACACACATCTTTATGTAGCAATGTGCTGCAGAACGTGCAAACTTGTGTAATAACAAGTTTGGTTTTTTGCATTTTTGGACAGCACAGTGATGTCTGTGTTTTTTGTTATCGGCCCTTTTTTCACACATCCAGGTTTTAGAAAATAGGAAATGAAAGTTAAATACACTGATGAATAACCTTTACAGCACTGATGGTGATTATTAGTGGTAATTTTTAGCCCCTGCTGTACTTTTTCAATTAGTACTTTTAAAGTTTTCTGAAGTCTTAACATTCAATGAGTGTTTGGCTTCTTTGTTGTTGTGTTGTGCCCCCTGGTGGCTGTCGCAGGGCAATTGCAGCTCTGTTGCCAGTTTTTTGAGAAGCAGTAGCAGTGGTCTTCCCAGGGACCTGGACGATGTCACTATTCCCGACTTTCCTGACGTGAGTAGCTTTGCACCTGCAGGCCGAGGCTGTGATGTGAGCTGAGTTCCTGCCTGATTTCTTATATGCCGCCTGTTTTTTGGGGGGTTTTTCCTTTTCCTTTTTAAACTAACTTTGTTTATTATTACTGCAAAGACAGCGATTGCTGTTAACTGGGTTTGTGTGCGAAGTTAATCTGTGTTGAAACTGCAGTTTCTGTGTGTGCTGTTGTTTTTTTAACACAGATCTGCTGTTAGTTTGATATTTTTGAGAGAGCTTTGACATCACTCTGATTAATCATTTGCACGCTGCTACAGAGATGAATTTGTGCTTGTGAATAGATGGCAGATTCCGGTCCTTGGAGGTTTTTGTATGGTGTGTTGCTTTTTATCAGCAGATGTGAAGATAAATCAGTGCTACGGTAGCTGCAGTGACGATTGTGGGACTTCCTTCCTCCCTCAGTTCATCCTCTTGGCCCTGTGGTCTCTCATGTGCCTCTGATTCCTCTGACTGTGTTTATCTTTCTCAACAGGTGGAGGACAGAGATTATCTTGAGAAGGTGAGAAATGCACTTTTTTGACAGTTATGGAGAAGACTGAATGCTATTGTTACAATATGTTTGGATGTATTTTATGTAACAAATTTCTTTTTCGTTGTGTCAGGGATCTCGAGCAGCTTCAGCCTTAACAGCAGCCACGCTCACCTCATTAGGAGGGTCGTCCTCCCGGAGAGGAAGCGGAGAAACGGCTTTAACTGTAGACGCCGAGAGCTCCATACGAGAAATCAAGGTACAGTCCTGTAGACAGAGAGGATTGTGTTAATAGCAGGGATGCTTCAAAACAGTAGCTGGACATGTCCCAGTTGTTTTTTTTATTGATCGCTATTGTTAAAAGATAGTTTGATTAAAAGCAGAAAGACTCATGTCAGAATGAATCGTGTTTTCCTAGCGCAAAAGGCGATGGAATTTTTAAAAACTACATAAAAAAAGCTTTTTTTGCAATAAGCCAAATTTTTAAGACAAAGTTTTTATTTAAACTGTTTCTTTAAACAGCCTCTGAAAAACATAACTCAGTTACTCAGTCATAACAGCCGGGCTAGCTGTTTTGTCAGTTTGTGTCATGTTTTTACCGTTCTCGTTGTCTTTGCGAAGCTGTCCTCTCACGGTGTTAACTGTTCACCAAACTCTCTGCTTCACCTTCACTGCTACTGTCACGCTGTGCTTCTCTGCTCACCTCTGCTGCTGCTGCTGCTGCTGCACTCTTTACCAGGAGATTCACGAACTGAAGGATCAGATTCAGGAAGTGGAAGCCAAGTACACTCAGAACCTAAAAGAAGTCAAGGTATAAACCTGAGAGCCTTTCATATTGTTAACTAACTGGTTTGCCTCCCCTGACTTGAACTGGTTATTGTGGTTTTCTTTTTGCTTTTATGGCACACTGGGTTGAAATCCTTTCCTCTGAGGCTTCTGCTAATACAGATTAATAACTTGTGGAGAGAGTGTTCAATTCTTCCTCAATAAGTAGGAGTGAAAGGACACTAATTAGCATTCCTTTGATGTGGCTCAAATACGTTGCATGCTAACTGTGACATCTGCATGTGGTCTTTCTTTCTTTTGATGTGTGTGCATGCATGTGTGCTTAATTTCATTTTCACTTACAGAAAGTACATAATTCAGACTTTAATCTAAATTCATTAGTGCAGTTTTATTAACACAGTGCTGATTCATCAACCGCAATCTCATGGAGTGTTACATAGTAAAATAAAAATACTGTATATATAATGGTGCTAGCTGAACAGCACATGGCGACGGTGGTGAAGAAGAACCAGGTTCAGGGTGTGCCAGCCACCTGCTGTTACCGGTTGGAGGGTGATGAGCTAGCAACTGTGATAATCCTCTATCCTTTGTCAATGCATCAGGATACACTAGCAGAAGTGGAGGAGAAGTATCGTAAGGCCATGGTGTCGAACGCTCAGCTGGACAATGAGAAAAACAACCTGATGTACCAGGTGGACACGCTCAAAGACTCACTCATGGAGCTGGAGGAGCTGCTAACTGAGTCACGCCGAGAGCACGAGGAGAAAGTCAAGGTACGACAGACTGTCTTTAAAACTGCCATTAATATAAAGTGAAGAAGCACAATATGTCATTTTTTATGTTGGATCATAAAAAATTATTTATTCTGTACATTAGCGTGTCTTGGCTCATGTGACATCTCCTGTCAAAGCCAATAAATTCTGTTTAGAGTATCAGCTGGCCCCACAACTTCATAGCCATCTTTACTGAAGAGCTCTTTAGTCTGCAGAGAACTACAACATCACAAAATTAAGGATGTCATGGAACAGCTGAAAATCTAGAACCAAAGCCTGCCGCAGTTTGAATGTTTTAGTTTCCCCAAAGCAGACATGTCTGAAAATAGACACGCAGAGAATCACTGCAAAAAAAGTAGACTGCATATCCAAAAAATATCTACATAGCTTCCACGTCTGGAAAGTGAATCAGTGCAAATCCCAAGTACAGGCACAGGGGCAATGTTCCCTCTAATTTTTCATGTGTCTGAGCGAACGCACAAACTCCCTGAGCAGTCCCTTGGACCACTGTGAGCAACAGCAGACGTGTGCACTGTGGTCACGCCAGCATCGAATCCATCCCAGTTACATGGCTTATTAAAATAATCAAATTACAGCAGTTATTTTTATGTTAGACTACTTTTAATTAACTGCTTTAGCCCACTTACAATGAAAATGAAAAAACAAATCTTGTTCATGACCTGTGTAGTTTGTTAACACTATTGGAAGTAAAAATAACTTGAACTCCAATTTTGAAAACACAACTTTTTTTTTTTTTAATAAAGCTCTGACTTGTATAATGAGTATGAGTCTGTGGTCTGGGAGAGAGTCTGTAACTCTGTCTGCAAAATACAGTATATAATGACCAATGTTGGGCAATTAATTATATAGTTACTTCTTCAAAAAAGTAACTGAGTTTTGCAAACAATAAAGTTTTTTGCAGCTGTGTACCTAAAAATGCTGCCAGGGCGTTTTTTTTAAACAAACATTTCAAAATATTTACAGAACAATCAGCTGTTCTGCATCAAATTTGATGCCACACAAATTATTTGTGCCACTCCAAAAAATAATTTCTGTCCGCTATGAGATAAAGGAGAACAAAAGCCTGATACCTGCAGGCCTGACAACAGGAGATGTATCACTCCTGTAACACCTGTAACAACTAAACGCCATGTTTTGATTGGTCGACATGGTACATTTTTCGACCAATAGGAAAGAGTGGGGTTTTTTGGTTTTGTTTTTGCTCACAAGCGGAGAGTGATTTTGAGCGTTTTCCTTATAAAATGCCGTTTTTACTGTTTCTTCCCGCAGTAAATATAAACAACAATAGTATTCAGGAAGAAAACCAAACATTGCATATTTTTTATCATAACTTTGGTTTTACGTGGCCTATCAACACAATTTAAAAACTGGTATAAAGTCCGCACTTTTTCCGTCAATTGTTCCGTCTGTCCTCCTCACATCTCCAAAGGTTGTACACGTTGTCATTAACGTGGCTTCACTCCTCATCAGCCGCTTTGCTAGCTAAAACACCGGTGTCGGCACATAAGGATGCTGTCATAGCCTGTCAACAACGTTGATTAACTGCGTATATACGAATGTGAATCATGTGATTGGCTAGGCTATGGGATAAGGTGGCATCGTTCTAATCCCATACTGGAGCAGCCAGTCGCTTACTGACTAACACTGCCAAACAGAATTGTTAACAATTTACTTTAATTTCAATTCAGGTTAGATTTTTTTTTTTTTTTTTTTTGTGCACAACGCAGATTTTTTTCTGCGCAGAGACCGTGCCAGCAGTGCGCAATTGCGCACGCGCGCAGCTTAGAGGGAACATTGCACAGGGGGACATCTTTTATCTAAAGTATCAAACAAGGCTCTGACATCCTAACTTCTAATAAGAAGCAGTACAAAGGTTTCTCCTGGACAACCCAGCATCTAACAAGCTTCATATAACCCTTATGCACCGAGTGTTTTAAAGAGGTTTGAAACAGAAGTGATGCTGTACAGTCAGACAAGGAAATCATAACTGAGCTTCATTGCTTTTTATTACACCAAAGCAGAGCTGATAAGGTTGCATTAGGACATATGAGACATGTGTATTGTCAGCTCATTAAATCAGTATTGGTATCCAATAAAGGTGTTGAAATTCCCAAAAGCAGCTGTGCTGTAATGTTTTTGTGCCCTCTGTCAGTTATTTGGCTGTTAAACTAAATCTTGCTCCCTACAGGAATACGAGCGAGAGAAGTATGCCCACAGCGTGCTTCAGTTCCAGTTCAATGAAATGAAAGAGACGCTAAAGCAAAGTGAAGAGCTCCTAAACGTGAGTACCCCCCATCACCCACTCACTATGAGTGTGAAGCGTTTTGCAGATTTCCATATTAAAAAAAAAAAAAAAAAAAGTCTGTCCTGTACCTATACTCTCTGTCACACAGAGAGGCTGCATGTTGGGGTGCTTTTCACAGCTTTTCCTTCTTTTCCCGCACAGTTGATACCTGCTCTGCTTTACTTTCATTCTTTTACACCTTTGCTTTCCTTTTCCTGCTGTTTAGGAGATCCGTCAGCTGCGTTTGAAACAGGAGGGTTTTGTTAGAGAAATAACTGATCTGCAGGAGACTGTGGAGTGGAAGGATAAAAAAATTGGGGTATGGCCAATGAGTCAGCAGTTTTTCATTTAATCATATTCAGCTTACTGACATGAAATCAGTATCTTCTTTGCATCACCCTGAATGCCTGTTTTTACTTGTTTTCACTTCTTGCACACTTTTAACTTTGTTTTGCACTCTGCAACACTTTTGGGTGGGTGGCTCTGCTCAGGCCTTAGAGCGACAGAAAGAATACACAGATGCAATCCGAATTGAGCGCGATGAGCTCAGAGAAGAAGCTGTGAAGCTGAAAGATATTCTGAAGGTACTCAGTGTGTGGAGAAAAAAAAACCCACTGTAAGCTTTAGTTGTTTGGGAATTGCTGTTCTGGTGCTTTCCGATGCTAACAATTTATTCTACCTGTGCAGAAACATGGAATAGTGTTGGGACCTGATCTGAGCATCAATGGGGATGTTGACGTGGCAGAAGCTGATGAGTCCTCCAGTGTAGACCCTGCTTCCCAACCAGCTCAGGAGTCTCAGACGACCCCAGCAGAGGGGAACAGCATGCTCGGTAAAACCCACTGTGGAATTAAAAACGTCCTTCCTTCTTACTGCATGGCTCTGCGTACAACTGATGCAAGAGTCTCATTCCAAAACAGTAACGATGAAATAGAACATGTTTTTCTACTATTGGAGTCAGATCTGTCAGATTTTGGAGTGAACTCTTCAATTCCCAGCTTCATGCGTTATATATCACTTAGACTCTGATTTGCACTGATCTGTTAAGGATAAGCTTGGTGATCCTCTGTATTTTTCTGGTAAAAAGGAAAAACTAATTCACTAATCGAGCCTTCATCAGTTACTCACTGTCCAGAAGCGTTAGTCCTTAAAAAGGCTAAAACCATTAACCATAAATATATATTTTTTTCTCTATAACATAAATTTCCATCGTTGTCCATGAACTATTTAAAACACATTCATGTACCACACAGTTGTGGCAGAGTGCATGCTCCGTCTGTGGACACTATAAAAGATGTGCACTGGTTTGACTGGAGCAAATATGAGAAATTTTATTTTAAGTTTAAGTTTGGCCTTTTTTTAAATCTTTCACTAAAAAGAGGCATACTTCTTCAGGATACTGGAGTGCTAAGTCATCAGCTAACACTAGAAACTTAGCACAAAACATCACACAGAGGCTTGCTGTTTAGTGCTAAGTTGAATATTAGATGAAGTACTAGAATTTCAGTTATAAAAACTAGAGCACGAGCTTACTTCTTAGATGGATTTTAAGACTCAGCAAGCCATATGAGTTTTATTTTTAGTGACCTGAATTAGCTGAGGTAAGCCCTAGCAGCTACAGCCGCACGTGTATGTGTCACTCTGTCGATGAGAGTGGCCACGCCCCTAATAATGCAAACTTTAAGCCTTAATCCGAGTTCACGTTAGTTAATTTAAGAAATTCAGCCTTCATTCAGTTGTTATAAAGGGATAAATTAGTACCAGTCTGTAAACACGTTTCTCTTCTTCTGCAAAGTTTTGCACATTATCGGCTAAAGCGAAGTCAGACTGTAGTGGGAGACAGGCTGACATATTACTGAGAAGCAACTAGAAACATAACGAGAATCACCTCTCTAAGCTTTTCCTTTAAAATATCATCCACTAACAGAGTTGCTTTTTCTATATCATCTTCCATTACTAATGCTTGGCTTTCATGTAACTCTTGCACCTCAGTCACTTTCACCAGAAACACATAAGTGTTGAATCACGACTAACTTTGCTAATGCGGCTGGTGTTGGTGTGTAAATCCTGATGCATCCTACAGTGAGAGGGTTGAATGGACTTCTTCTTAAAAGTCAACATCTGGTGTGTGTAGCGAAAATTCAGTTGGAGTATTCCCTTCTTCTTTTCTCTTACATACTCGGGATCAGCAGCCTTATTTTGATTTTCCTCCTGCCTTTCTTCTTCTGCTTCTTTTTTCTTCTTCTTGTGCTTCCTGGTCATCTTGGCGCTCTGCTTCTCTTTCTGGCCTTTGAATCAGCCAGGTGTTCTGCCTTACCTGGACTTCTGCTGATGCGCTTCCTGATGAAGTGTTGAAAGTCTTGTCTTAAGCCTACACTTTTTTGGCCTTCCATCACTGTATGCTCTTCATGATCTCCCAGGCAACACAGAGGAGACTGAGTTGAGAAGTAGCAGAGAAGAGGAAGAAGTGGGTCCAGAGCAGCAACAAGAAATGCACGAGAAAGCCAAAGAGAATCATATGAGCTCTGATCTTCTCTGTAATGCTGCTGATGTTTCCACACTGAAAACATCCAGTGAAGAACAGCCTCAAGAAGAACAAGAGACATGCTTACCTGCAGAGAAAAACAACATTGCAGAAAATGGTCTCAGTGAGGACTTAAATGCAGAAATCAGTGACTCTCCTGGTACAGAACCCAGTAGCTTTGAGCTGAAAGAGATTGTAACAAGTCCTGATGTTCCAGAAACAGAAATGTCTGAGGAGGTTAATTTAAAAGAGACGAGTAGTCTAAATGTAGTCGAGACAGATGCCAAAAGTGTTAGTGTTGACACCAGTGAGGTGCAAGACAGCAAACAGGAAGCTGTTGAGAAAAGTAGTTTAACAAGTACTGAATTATGTCCTCAACAAAAAGTTGCAGATGTTGCTCCAAAAGAAGATTTAACCGATGAATCCGTTCCAACTGCTTCCAACATTGAAGCTCAACCTGAGCCTGAAAATGCAGAAGAGGCAGAGAACGATGAGGCAGAGGAAACGCCCAGTAAATCTCAGCCTCAGGGTACTCCTGCTTCAGGGAAAAAGAAGAAAAAGAAGAAGAGAGGCAAAAAGAAAGGAGGGGCTCAAGACGACAAGACCAAACAGAAAAATGAAACGGCGAATGAAAAGAAAAAAGACAAAGAACCAGCAGGAAGTAATGATGGATCTGCTGCAGAACTTACTGTTGATGGCTCTGTCACTCAAACCTTTAAGGAATCAAAGATGGATCCAGTCAAGGAAGAGCAGGACAAGCAAGAAACTGAGGAAGTCAATGCAGTGGAGCTGATCGAATCCAGTAAATGTAAAGAACAAACTGTTTCAAATGAGTGTCATGAAGAAGAAACTTTGGAAACAAACACAGTAGAAGAAGCAGAAATGGTAGTACCTGCTCAGGCCATTTGTGAAGCCCAAAAAGAAGTAACAGTGGATCATGTTAAGGATGAACAGAACCAGGGACAAACTTTAGAAACAAAGGCCACAGATACAGTAGAGGCAGAGGAACCTACTCAAAGTTTGTCTCATGCAGAAATTCTCGTGGAAACTGAAACAGACTCCAAAATTGATGATGAAGACACCAAACAAACTTTAGAAACCAACAAGATAGAAGAAATGGAAGAAGTATCACCTTCTGAAAACCCTTGTCAAACAGAAACGCTCAGCAAAGTAATAGTGGATGATGTTACAGAGGAACAGAATGAGGAACAAACTTTGGAAATAGAGACTGACAGGGCAGTAGAGACAGAAGAACCCACTGAAAGTTCTTCTCATTTGGAAGCCATCAAGGAATCAATAGAAACAGATTCCAAAGAGGGTGATCAAGAGGAGAAACCAATTTTGGAAGTAGAGACATTAGAAGAAGTGGAATCTGTGACCTGTATTGAAGACAGTGAAACTCCCAGTGAAACAATAGCAAATCACGTTACAGAAGAACAGAATGATGAAGAAACTTTGGAAACAGAGACTGTAGAATCAGTAGAGGCACTGAAAAGTGTTGAAACTCTTGAAGAATCCGGAACAGATTCTGAAAAAGATGAACAAGACCACAAGCAAACTTTTGAAACAGAGAAAGTACCGGAAATGGAAACGGCAGCAAATCCTGACACAGAGGCCAACATCTGTACAGCCGAACTCAACTCCAACAGTGCAGAAGGCACTGATGGCCTTGACAAAGAGTGTACGTCCAGTGTAGATGATCCTGAAAGGGTCGGTATCTCAACTGATGGTGATGCCATCCATACTGATCAAACAGAAGAGAAAGTAGAGGCTGCTGATGACAGGAAATCTGACAGCACGTCTAACAACACTGAAAACAGCCATGAAACGAGCAGCAACACTGAAGGAGAATCAAACGTTGCAACCAATTGTGACGTTGCTGCCAATGACTCAGAGTCTGCTTCTGAGAGTAAAGACGACACATTCATCCTGCCACCGTCTGCTGATGACTCCCCTATTGGTTCATCTGACATGGAGCCATCCGAAGTTATAAACTCGGGTACAGATGACCCTCCCACTGACGTTACCAGCGAGGTTCCTGAGGAGTCCACTGATGGGGAGCCAAGAGCAGAGACTGAACAAGAATGTCCTCCTGCCATTGTCACATCACCACGTCAGGATGGTGATAATTCAGAAAACAAAAATCTGGAAGAACCCAAAGATTTAGTTAATCCAGATGAAAAAAGCAACAGTTGTGATGGTGCATCATCAACAGAAAGCCCTGAAGCCTTAAGCACTGAGACTGCAGTGCAGGACGAAGAACTAAAGGTCAGTGCTGCTGTCGTGTTAGATACACCACAGGCTCCAAAAGAAGCTACTGAGACTGGTTCTTCAGCTGATCTGGAATCGGCTGTCGTGGAAGATCCCCAACATAAAAACGATCAACATGAGGAAGCGTCATCCTTGTCAACTGAGCAACCGCATGAATCCAACAAAGACCAATCTGAAAATAATAATCAGTTGGAGAGTGAAGGGGAAGAGGATGAGGAAGATGAAGGGCAGTCTTTTGATTTTGATGACATGGATATCGAAGCAGCTGAAGAATCGACTCGTTCCCAAAATCCAGAGCAGGAAGAAGTTGATGAGGGAGTTGAATTAACAGCAGATGAAACCAACGATGGGCTGTGCCAAAGTAATGCCGAGTCAAATGAAAACAAGCCAGCTGAAGGCAATGATGGAGGCAACCAGGCAGATAAAGACCCAGATATGGTGCCTCAAGAAGACCAGAACTCTGTGGCTCATGAGGAAGCTACCTCAGAAAAGGTGGAAAATGTGTGTGAAGAAGAGAAAAACACACATAAAGAAGAAGCCAGTGAAGAAGACCAGCCAGGCAAAGCTTCAGAGGAAGTCTCTAGCGCTGGAGCGCTGGGAGCTGTTGCAGAGAACATTAACCAGACTGTGTCTTCATCAGTAGAGGCAGGGATAGATGTGGTCAAGAATGCATTGCAGGGTGAAGATGCGAATTTACCAAATAGTGCAGACCAAGTGGGCAGCAATAAAGGGGCAGCACAGTCAGGGAAGGAGTCAAAGAAGGGTGGAAAGAAAGGCAAAGGAAAGGGCAAAGAGGAATGTAAGATGTCGTAGTCTACAGATGTGCTTAATATGCCTTTACTATTATTTTACTGATGTTTAGAAAGCGGTTTAAACCTCAAAGCACTTTGATTCTTTCCAAATAAATATTGATGTAAGTTTGTATATTTTCTTAATCTCTTTTCATTGAGCTCATTTGTGCAAACAAAACAATTTGTGGAAAGATGAAATTCTAAATTGTAAGGTAACTGTAGGTTTATACACATGGGCCATGATGCACTTGATATAACAGGTAACATTTCTTCAGATATTGATGCACATTTATTTTGCTGCTTGTACCATGTCACACATCTCTGATTATATTGCTCTCCAACGGTTCTGCTACAGCATCATTGCATCTCGGTGCAATTTCCGTCATCTACTTATGTCATGAGTCCACAACAAAAATAAATATTAATGGGTAATTGTTATTAAGACTTAAGCTAACAAGCTCGAATATGTTCTGTCCATGTCAGTGTTTAAATGAGTTTAAAGCCATTTTTGCTTTCACAAACTCTGCACAGAACATGTATGTTAGTGTCCGTTTCTTTTTTTTTTTTTTTTTTTTTTTTGCACTAAATGGAAAACAACTTTGAAATGCTAATAAACACCCTGCTGTTACCTGTTTGAAATGTTGCTCTAAATAAATGTTTTTTAATGAGATTATTTTTAATTAGATATGTTCATTCTTCACATTTACACCTAAATATCATTTTTCTAGCTCATTGTGTGTTGTCATGCAGTGTGACTATAGTCCAGGAAGCTGTGTGCTGTTGCACTGACCCCTCCTCTCCACAGTTTGTGCATGCTAACACCCCCCTCCCATCCCTCACACACCACTCCATCACGCCCTCATTGGATGCCTGCTCTGTTGCATGCATCAACCCCAGCCCCCTCCCTATCATCTCTCCGGGTCCTCCCACCCCTGGTATGTGATCTTATTTTCCTTTTTAAGATGGAACAAAGTCGTTGTAATTATTAAACAGTTGCAAATATGCTGCGATTCTTTTTTTTTTTTTTTTTTTTTTTTAATTTATTTTTTTTACCTAAAACATGTGCTTTAATTTCAGAGATTCGCCTGAGGAAACTGGTGGATGAGCGTGAGAAAATGATAGAGCAGGTGAACAGGTTTATATTTCTATAAGTCTGTCTGGCACATCTGTATGAATCTTACTTCTCCAGTTGCACCAGCGCCTCCGGTGTCTTGTTTTAAATTCATCGTTTGTTTTGTACAGGTAAAGAAACTAAAAGCCCAGTTGGAACAGAAAACTCAGAAGAACGGCACAGACACCAGCCCAGACGCTGAAATTATTGAAAATGGAAACGATCCAAACATAATGGAATTACAGAGTAAGTCAAATAAATCAGAAACAGCCTGCTAGTTTTTAAGTTCGTGTCTGTGATTTAAAAAAAAAAAATTAATCTCTTTTTAAATTCCTTCTAGGGGACTCTAACAGGCAGATCAGCGAGTTGAAGTTCAAACTCGTGAAGGCAGAGCAGGAAGCGACGGCATTAGAACAAAATGTAAGCAGATAAAAATTATTAAATATACTGTGTGTGTTTTATTTTGAAATTTCAGCCACTGCTAATCAGCTAGCTCATTTCTCTCTCCCTGCATGCAGGGAAGGTCTGTGTTTAAAGGCCCCCAGTGTCAGATGGCTCTTTGTGATTCTTTGGTTCTCTGGTCAGACCCCAACTCCTTATTCTGCTCTCCATCTACATGTAGCATTGGATTAACAAATTCTCCACCTGTATGTGGGGTTCCTGATGGGGAGCTGAAGCTCACCATCTGCAGTTTAAAACTCACTGGAGAGGGAGCTGAACCAGTAAAACAATGAACTAACCAGTCTGACAAACACAAGATGAAATGAGCTGGGGCTTCTGCTTAGCACTAGCTGGATCTTGAAAGTAAAAGTTGAAAACATTTCAGACTTAATCTCTCAAACATATTTTAATTGGCTTTTCAAGTATGGAGTGTCAAAGTTTTTAAATTTTCAAAATAAAATGCTTGCTTTTAGCACCTTTAAAGACTTAAATGCTGAGCTTTAAATCATGGATTTTCTTTGTTGTGCAGGTGACCAGACTCGAGGGTCAGGTGACGCGCTACAAGTCTGCTGCCGAGAACGCTGAAAAAATTGAGGACGACCTGAAGGCCGAGAAACGGAAACTCCAGAGAGAGGTAGAGTATCGTTTTCTCACCCCAGAATTACAAGCTGGATAATCTAAGAGGCTCTAATTCAAAGATAATCTGTTCTCTTTCCTCCTGTTCAATCCAACAGCTGCGATCGGCACTGGACAAGATTGAGGAGCTCGAGTCCAACAACAGCCACCTTTCTAAAAGACTGGAGAAGATGAAGTCCAGCCGCGGCATGGCGCAGACTCCATAGCACCAACTGCAAGCAGCAGCTTCATCGTGATTTTAACCAAAAACTGGCTTAAAAAGGGAATCATCCAGTTTTCTGGGTTTCTCTTTCAGCTGCCTAATAGCAACTTTAATAAAACACAAAAAAATCACAGTTATCCACAGACTAGAGAACACCAACAAGCCATGTGCCATTTCTTTGTTTTCTTTCCGATGAGTGTTTTTCGTAGCATCATGCACACACCCAGAAAGTACATGAAGGAACTGCGGGGTGCGCCCGTTCGTGTACTTTCATTGTGACTGTGGTTGAACCAGAACCGGGCCCACAAAATGTTGCGCTTCCTCCCCCAACTCTCTGCTGCTCTTCACCGAGACGTTTCTTCTCCTAAGTCAAACTGAGGGAAGAGACATTCAGGACGGTGCACGGCGCCGTTAGCGACGGCTCAGACTGTTACCTTCAGCTTCGTGTTGTTTTTTTTCTTTTTCTTTTTGCATCCAAAGCCAAACTAGTTTTAAAATTGGGTTAAAGTCTGGGTGTTTGTCAACTATGCAAGATGGTTTTTGTAGCACCTCAAACATGATCTGATCATTCAGAACATTTTTGGAGTTTTTCACGTAGCCAGCAGTTTACTGAAAGTTTTTGCCCACAGCGTGTATCCGTCTCCTTCTGGGAAACAGTCGTATCTCGGAGCTTTTTCCTGCTTCACGTAGTCGGTCACTGGTTGGCTCTTGTGCACTCACGTAAAGGCTGAGACTTACTGACGAAATGTGACGACAGGGACTCACAAAGCGGTGTTAGCAGGAGATACAGAGCACACTGGGGAGATGCTGCTTCACTGTTTACAGAGCTTTAAACTGTTTGTAAGGAAGCAAAGGACTGTAACCTTCGTGCAATAAAAAATTTAAACTGAACCATTTGCTGTTTTTCTATTTAGATGTGCTTTTAATGCACTGGTAGCATGTTTGCGATCATCGTCATGCTGAAAAATGAAGCTGTTGTCGATCACAGGCTTGCCAGATGGTACTGAACGTCGCATCAAAATCTGACTGTACTTTTCCTTGTTAAGTCCATCAGTTTTGACATCTCCAACACCACTGACTGAAATTCAGCTTCACACCATAACAGAGTGTTTTATATTCCTTCAGAATGGCTTCTTACATCGACCTGTCCACTGAGAGCATTTCTGACCAGGCTTCAGTGGAAACTCTAGACTTTCAGCTGATGCATTTCTCACGTCCTGTGTCAGGTGTTTGCTGGAATTGTTTCTGTTTCTTAAAAACATGCTTTTCAGATACTGTTCATCTGCTACATATAGGTCTTTAGGCCTGCCACTTCTTTTGTCAAGTTTCTTCAAATTTTTCTGTTAACCTGTTGTCTTTGGCATCTTTTCTGACAGGCTGCGAGTAAAAGAATACCTAAAGATAAAATACAACTTGCCGTTGGCACATTACCAGTTAATTTCTTTAGCTAGGTGCCTAGCATTAATTGTCCTAAATAACAAATAAGTCAAAAAATACTGGCCAACACTAGTTCTACCCCTCAGCCTCATAGGAGATTAATACATCACCTTTTTCTAAAGTTATGATTTTCAGAAAAACCTTGAGGTTAAGGTCACTTAGATTCGGACTTGTCTGAGATTTTTAGTAGCTGCACCTATGGTGTCACTTTGAAGTTCGTACGTCATTTGGTTCTCACATTATCGCATTCGCAAACTTGGGTGTCTGCTCGTCTGCCCGGCAGGTTGACAACAATACCTCATCAGCCTTTTACAGCCAAAGGGTAATAATGGAAATGGTCAGGCAGTAGGACTGGACTGAAAATGAGTGAAAAAGCAGCCAAGCAAAACTCTTAGACAGACCTTTAGAGAGCTGGAGGACCATTGTTCACACCCACTTTAAAAATTTACAAGAAAGTCTGACTGCTTAGAAGCAAAATATAAGAGTCTGCTCAAGACTTTTGCACAGTATTTTATCTCTCTTCATGTATCACCACAAACATGGTCAAGCTGTCAATTGCCATTCAGAAGTGGCCACACCCCTTTCCATTCAGTCTTTAAGCTTTATTAAAGGAATAAACAGGTGAGCTGCATCCATGTTTCCTCTGTGGACTGTCTCATTTTTCAGCTCCACTTTCAATTTTTTGTACACAACACACAGTCAAACTATCAACAGTCGACCTCCCCGCTGAGCAAAGCAGTGCTGCTTTACTGGATACTTCACATGTCTCAGAACTCATCCAGGTTTAGTAAATGGACTGCTGGGTAATGTAGAGTTCTGCTCCGCGTCTATTTTCCCGTCGCAGTACGTCCTCTTCTGAATGCGCTGAATCATGCGCCGCCCGTAGAAGTCCCGATACTCTGCTGGCAGTTCATCCAGAGTGTGAAGCGCCCTCTCCAGGGCCTGAAGCGCTCGCGTTGCAGCCACGGGGTCTTTGTTACCGTACGGATCCTTCTTGTCGTAGCTGTCTGCAGGTAGATGGCGCCAGAAGATATTAACGCCCACTCCAAACTGCAGAGCGAGCGTGTTGTGAAACCACAGAGCTGTGGAAAACAGGGACGCTGGGTTCAGTCGTGTTTCATGTTTGGCTGTAGGAGGAATGAAGCACTCCACCTACCGGGGATGAAAAGCAGATCTCCGGGCTCCAGCACGCACTCGTATCTCTTTGCTCTCACAAACTTAGGAAACCGCTTCAGATCGGGGGCGTCAATGTCCAAAACCTCTGACTTATCGCCTAATGGGAAACAATGAGAAACACGCTGCTAACCAAGCTCATGCCTGTTGGTGGATAACTTTAACCTGCGTCTTCAAAAACCAACATTTAGCAACCTGAATGCTAAACCAGTAGGTACTTGTTCTTCTAATGTGTTCGAGAAGATCCTGCAGATATCTCCCAAAACAGGCAACTCATGGCAGAATCATCTGCAAAACCTCTTCATGTGATTTTGGTGCCAACTGTCCCTTTACTAAGAGTGGACACAGTACATGTGATACTTTTTCAGCATTAAACCTAACAGGAAGTCCTGTTTTTTTACAGCCACTAACCTGACAGGTAGAGGTGCAAAGCATCCTGGGGGCTGTAGAGGACCACTCTCTTTGTTCCGGTCACCTGAGCCAGCAGGTTGTCCATCACCTAAAGAAACCAAAGTGCAAAAAACCAAGAAGAAGGGACCGTGCATGTTTAGAAAAATACACCGACAGTCCTGCAACAGCTACCTCTGAAACTCACATCGTAGTGCGTCCACAGCTGCAGACCACAGGAGCTGATGCGGAACACGCTGGAGAAGAACTGCTCAGGTTCAAAGAAGTCAGGTGTGTGAAAGTCCTCCGCCAAGCCCGGGAACTGTTTGCTGAGCTCAGCCGGTTCCTGCAGGAGAGAAGAGAAAGCTCCTGTAGTTACGACTTGTAATGTACACCCCAAAAAAGTCATCAGGCTCCATTCTTTGTGAGATTGAAAGTCTTCTTTGTACCTTTCGGACGTCCTCCCCAAGCGAACGAAGGTAGTAGCTCTCATCCTGAAACCAAACCCAGCAGTTTCTCATTAAAAGAATACATTTGTGTATTTTATTACGTGCTCTCTGATCCTCACCTCACACAGGAAGAAGTCAGAGTGTTTCTTCTCTGATGCTCTTCTCACAAATTCATTAAATGGCAGAGTCCTGTCAACGTGGAGCACATGACAAGTGTGGAGATTTATTGCTGTCTGTGTGTTTACATCTATCACTGTGAGGACGTATTGGCTCTTTGTAGCTTTAAAGAGCTGTGTGACACTCAGAGCTGGTTTAATAAAATGCTCTATTCTTAAAAAGCAATACAAACTTGTGTGTGTGCACGTCAGCTTACTTGTAGGCAAAGTTCTTGTGAAGGAAATCCATCTGGGGCACCGTGGACACATGAATCTTTACCTCCTTGTCTCCTCCTTTTTCTCCAAGATAGTCAACTGTCCACTTCTCCAGACAGGGACCCAGAGACACGCCTCTGAGAACAGCCGGTTGACGCTGCAGGGATAACAAACCCGAGGAAACACTTCACTCCAGTCTTTATTACTGATTTCAAATTAACGTGCCTACGATCCAAAAGTTAAGCAATTTACTTGACCCCCACTGGACAATTGAAGATAACACAGTCCAATAGCAATAAAAACTTTTTCTCTGTACCAACATGATGATCCTTTAAAGAGCTAATTGATAAAAACCGGCATATGTCAGCATGGTGTGCAGTGTGTCCTTAAAAAAATGAAAAAAAAAATGGACAAGTGGAGGACAAAAGAAGAAGCAGTTTCAGCGGCAGTTGCAGTATACAGTGTGTTAGGTGGATGAGTTGTACAGGGAGATGGTCACAGGCAGGAATGATTTCCTGTGTCGTTCAGTGGTGCTTTTGGACTAGACTGAAACTTCATCCAAAGAAGAGCTTTGGATGTCCTTCAAGAAACCTGGAGAACTATTTCTGAAGACTACTTAAAGAAAGCTGCCAAAGAGAGTTCAGGCTGTATTTCGGAATAAAGGTGGTCAGAAAAATGTTGAATTTAAAGTTTGTTAGAATTATACAAACTCCGTTTTTGCCTTATAAAATGTGTTTTATACACATTTGAATACACATACACGTGTGTATTTGAATAAATTGCTGCCCCTATTTGCCATGTTCTGGGCAAAATACAAAGAAATCAGGGATGGCTGAGACACTGCACAACACTGCGTGCATAAAAACTTCCCTGATAGCAGTGAAGTATTAGTAACAAAGTCCAAGTTGATTGTTTTTTACTGTGAAAGTTTTTCAGTTGTCTTGCATTGTGTCTGGAAAAGCTTCACACTTTTTCACAACCAAATTAAACCTCAGCCTAAACAATTTGTTAGCTTGAATGCTGAAGATCAGCTCTTTGATTTTAGGAGGGAGAGGAAGTGAAATATACTTTCTCAGCCCTCACATCCCTTCAGAATAAACGTCCGTTTACCTAGATTAGGATATAAATCATTCAAATTATCTCTAGCTGCGGCATTAAAGCAAACTACACGTAAATGAATCGATAATAATGATCCAATACATAATTCATGTGATTCTCCATAAGGAGCACTTTCAGTATTTAAGAAAATTTTGATGTTAAAACTTGGGTATTTTTTACTTTTATAGTGTATTTTCTGTGGCAATAAGAAGTGGCTGGATTCTTTTTATAGAGCAAGCTGTAGTGGGGAATTAAATATGTACGAGCGAGTGTGATGGTGCTCATGTGAACTGCTGCTGTCTCTTTTTCCTGCGGCCCTGCCCTCGTGCAGTGAAGCACATCCGTCTCACCTGTGGATAAATGTTCCTCAGAAACACCTCCCTGTCTACTGCTGCGAAGACCGGCACAGGTATTTTCTCCTGGAGCTCCATTTAACATGATTTGACGTAGAAAGTCTTCAGTCAGTGATTGTAAACACTCACACTGGGTGTTACGTTATCAAAGTTCCCCATAGAAACGAAAAATAACTGTAAAAGTTGGCTTTAAAAGAAAAGCGGAATAAACTTTAAATTATTCGTAACTGCTAGGCTTATTTTAATGATATTAAAAAAACTGCGTCACTGTGTGTTTTATGAATATCTGTTTGCAGGTTTTTAATGTGTGACGTGTTTCTAACCGGAAGATAAAAGAGGATGGACAAGAAAGCTTCGCCCAGAGCAGATATGGGGAAAGACCGTCCACTTCCTGTTAATTCCATTGTACATAAACTAGCTGTGGGTCAGCAGGAGGAGCAGCAGAGGACGCACTCAGGCTGGTCCTTAATATAAATGATCATAAAACAAAAAAGCCCATGTTTGTTTGTTTGTTTATTTTCACAAATAGAGCATCAATAGTGTGTCTCACCTAGATAAAAATGACGCTTATGTCCGTTAGCTTTACTTACGGGAAGCCGATTTGCTCACAAAACGCTAGCATTTTGCTAATGCGTGCTGATTGGTCGGTTATTCCTCAGTAGTTCCAGTTTCCAAGCGATAACTAAATATTGGAAAGGTCGGTAAGCCAAAGGAAAACGTTTACCCCGTTAAACTGACAATGTTGGCTACAAACGTTAGATGCCTATCTAGCGAGCGCCCCCTATGAAGTCCCGAAGTTCAAAGAATGGCAGTTCTTCACTTTATCAGACGCTCTCTGGCTTCAGCAAACCTACGGAAAAAGATGGCGCTGCCCATGTTAAGAGGTTGTTTCAGGTTGCAGTCAACATTTAGCTTCAATCGCCTGTTTTTAAAAGAGCGACTCGTCCTGAACCGGCTCGGTAACAGGCGACTACCTCCCTGTTCTCCCGCCGCTGTCGCGGCAGCGGTCCGTCGCTATAGCTCGGACCAGGGAGAGCAGAAGCACCAGAAGGTGGTGGTGGTCGGCATCCCGAACCCCTTCATCTGGTTCCGCACCCGGATTTACTACTTCCTTATCAGGACGTACTTCGACAAAGAGTTCAGTATAGAGGAGTTCACGGAGGGGGCGAAGCAGGTGAGTGGAAGGCTGAGCTGCAGAGCCCAGATTTCCTCCGTGCTGTGTGTTAATGTGTTATTAATGATGGTGTGCTGTTTTCTGCAGGCCTTCTCTCATGTTTCCAGGCTGCTGTCACAGTGCCAGTTTGAAGCCTTAGAGGGCCTCGTAGCTAAAGATGTGAGTGCGCTAAATACACCCGCATCAGGCACAAATTCACTTGGTAACAGAGGAGAGGACCACAGGAAATGAGAGCATCGGTGGGCTGTTACAGAGCTTAAAGAAAATGTTGCTAAAGTAGCATAAACGTGCAAGAGCTTTAACGTTATAATTTGTTTAAAGTACCTGCAGTAAATTATGCAGAGTCGTTTAATGCACTAAAACAGGAGGAAGAACTGAAGATCGTCATTAGGAGTAACCAGGATTAGAAATGAGTACATCAGAGGGTCAGCTCAGGCTGGGCTGAGATGATTTGGACGTGTGCAGAGGAGGGACAGTGGATATACTGGGCAAAGGATGTTGAATAAAGAATTGTCATGGATGTAGTGAAGGAGGACAAGATGAGGGTTGGTGTGACAGAGGAGGATGCAGGATATGGGGGGAGGTGGATGCAGATCCATCTATTTGCTGTGGCAACACCGTTTCTGTTTACTGCACAGTGAACTTACCACATCAGACTGCCACAGCCGGTCTGAACCAGCTCTGAAGCTGGAGATGTCCACATTAATAAACCCTGTTAGGGGACTATTAATGTGTGGGAATGTGGAAGTGTCGTTGTTTAGCTCTGTGGGATAAAAAATTTGCCATATGACTTATTTTTATTTTGTTCTAACTGATAAACATTGGATGAAGCAGGGCTGGAAGGTAAAATTATCTCACAAAGGTTGGGCTGCGGCAGGCCCAGAGGACGGCAATTCAGGAAATTACCACAATCGCCAAGAGATCGTGGCTGTCACTGAAGTGTGAAGGGCTGCCAGTCACCCTGCAATCACCCAGGTCTGATTACACTGCAGGGTATCTTGTGATAAGAGGCCGGGGTAAACACAAAAGATGACGTGAGGTACTATTGGAAACATACCCGAGTTGTCAGCAACATCACCCTATCAAGTCCTATTAAACAAACAGAGACACTATGGAAAAGTTCACTCCTGTTTCCTCTCTGGACAAATCTGCTTAGTTGTTGTTTCACTGGTTGGTGAAGTTCTGTTAAAGAGTATCGTGCTGAGGGATTTTTGTTTTCTCTGACTGAGAAAACAAGGATAGTACACCTTCTCTGGGTGGTAAACAGTCGGTCACATGACCATAGGAGCATACCCTCCTCGAACATGACGACCTTCACGCTTTATTCATAACTGAGACCGTGAACTCATCTGGAAATTACTGCTGTCACAGAGCGAGGTAACTAATCGCTGTGCAGACTTATTTACAGTCAGACAAGCAGAGCAATCGCCCCCTACTGGCCATCAAAAGGAATGCAGGTTTAAGGCTTAGCATTGGCTTCATTTTATTACACCTGTCCATCTTTTAGACTGTCTGCCAGTTTGTGTTTTGTGCTTCAGGTAGAGAGCAGAGTAGCAGAAGGTTTGACAGAATAGAGACGTATGAAGGACATCTGTGTCCTTCTAAGTGCTTCTAAAATACTGTAAGGTGATTTAGATAGATTTAAATCACCTTAAGAGACTCCAGAGTAAGACTAACTCCTCAGGTTCAGGGCTTTGCTACTAAATATGCAATAATCAAAACATCTGGCCTTGTTTTAAAAGATAAACTCAGGATTTTAAAGGCTTTTTATTTTGCTTGTTCTAAATTTCTCAACCATACAGCTGATTGGGAAGCTGGAGGAAAAGTGCAACCTGCTGCCTTCCGACTATAAGAAAGCACTGTCTGCAGAGCCCGATGAGATCATGTACACAACCCCCGGGGATGTGGGAATCTTCTACGATGACAACGGTAAGCATGAAGTGTCAGGATTACTGGCAGGGTAAGACTGTCTGAAAGGCCTTAAACCTGCTTGTGAGTTTCCTCTGAAGTCTGAGGACTCAGACTGTGCTACAGACATCCAACCACCCACAACACACCCCAAAGAAAGAAGCACTGAGAGGCCTTTTAAGGTTTTGATAAGTTGACTCCCCCTCGTGCTTCACAGTGGTTTGATCCAGTCCCAGATCACAGAGAGACAGACGCTGGAAAAGATGAGAAGCTCGGGTGTGGGGCGGGGGCTTCACGGTCACTTTGCTTCCTATTTTGGCGTCTTCTATTCAAGACATGTGGATGTCTTTTCTGACTTGCAGCAAGTCTGCAGACGTTAGTATAAATGTTTACGAGGCTGTGATGATGTCACAGTTGGCGTGTGCAGCTGCGAATGCTGCGATCATAAAGAAGGTTTAAAACTGGGGTGACGTGTTCCTTCCTTAAGATGAACATGCACCATGTTTGTTTTCTTTTCTTTTTTTTCTTTTTTTTTTCTTTTTTTTTTTCCGCCTGTCCCATTTGGTTCTTTAGCCATCAGAGTTGTTGTCTGAAGACCAACAAGGATACCCAATGGATTTACTTTGCCAAATGGATCATCGTGGCATTGCCGTATTGGTCCATTTGGTCGATCTTTGTTTTTATTATTTATTATATTTTATTTTCAGATGTTACAGACGGGACAGACATGAGTGAGAGATAGGAAAGGGAGAAAGAAAGAGGAAGGAAAGGAAAAACAGAAGGGGAGAGGGACAGTGAGAAAGGGGGGGAGAAAAAAAATAAAAATCTCCTGGATCACCTGTTGAGAGAAGAATAGAAAACAAGCAAAAAAAGACAAAAAAAACAAAAAACAAAGCAACATACTAAACACAACACCATCGCATTAATCTAGCTAAGTGTAAACAGCAGTAAATACTAAATATTCAATGTTGTTGTGCAGCACGCAGGACAGATGTGCTTCGAAGTAGCAGCCAAGAAAGGTGTAATTTGGGTCTACGAGCAGTGAACACCCGTGTGCATACCTGTGTGGATCAGCGCGCTTGTATTCCAAAGGTTTCTCCATGTAACGATCTGCTAGGGAGTGTGGGGGGGCCACAGCCCCGTCCTCCAGGGTGTGAAGCAGGTATGGAGGAGATCAAAACTCCAGACATCCAGAGGCCCCCAGAACACAAGAAACCATGGAAGACCAACAGAGGGGCAGCCGCGCCACTGTTCCAGTAAGAGCTGAGGAGAGTCCCAGATGAGGGTTCACTCAGCAGCCGCGGAGCAGAAGCCAGGGGGAGTTGCAGTGACGCGCCCGTGAGCTCCGCCGGCCGCCAGCTGTGCCTGAGTGACCGGGCCCCAGGCCGAGAGGCCGGGGGCACCCCACCCCCGAAGGGGCCCGAGCGAGCCCCAGGCTCCAGGCCCCGATAAGCGGCCGCCAAGGAGTGAGCCGGTGTGTACCTGGACGCCCACCCCCAGACACAAAGAACCACCAACGCACCAACACCTGAGGGAGTCCGCCACCGGCAGGGGAAGTGGTGGTAGGTGGAGATAGGCCTCCAAACCTTGGAGGGCCTGAGGTGTCCCCAGAGAGCCATGTTTGTTTTCACTGGTACAACAAAGCCTCAGATACTGTATTAGTCCACAGCTGAAAATAGTCCCCAGCAAACACTCTTGTTGTGGTTGTGGTGGACTGCTGAGTGCAGCAGTAGGAAGCTTTAAATACAGAAATAGATGTGTATACTTGTTATACACTATATCACCAGTACGTACGTTATAGTGAGCACTCACTCACCCATCCAAATCAGTCACTTCCATGTCCACGGGTGTATAAAATCAAGCACCTAGAATGGATTCGAGAGGGGGGAGCTCACGATCAATGATCTGAAATGGGTTTCATGGTCGAGCAGCTGTATTTGCTGTATTAGAGCAGGGGAGACTTGTTCTCTGGAGTGATGGATGACACTTCTTCTTCGACACCTACCGCTAAACTCAGACTCATCCATCGGATTGATGGAGGAGTTTGGGCCAGGTGACAGTACTTGTCTGACTGCATTGTACCAAGTGTAAAGTTTTGTGGAGGGGGGATTATGATGTGGGGCTGTTTTTTAGGAGATGACCTCAGCCTTTTAGTTCAAGTGAAATGAACTCTTATTGCTGCAGCATACCAAGATGTTTTTGTCAATTTTATGCTCCCAACTTTGTGGGAAGGCATAGGCATGGCTCCTCCTGTTCCAACATGACTGCGCAAGTGCAAACAGCGAGGTCCATAAAGACATGGATGAGCGAGTTTGGTGTGGAAGAACTTGACTGGCCTGCACAGAGTCCTGACTTTGAGACTGTGAGCCAGGCCTTCCTGTCCAACAGCAGTATCTGAACTCACATATGTGCTTCTTGGAGAATGTCCAAGCCGTGGGCCAACATATTAAACCCTATTGATTAAGAATGGGATGTAACGCAAGTTCATATGTGTGTGAAGGCAGACAGTGAATATTTTTGGCAACATAGTGTATATGTGCAATGAGATTTACCTGTATAAATAAAGGTGGAAATGAACTGTTTACGTTTCCAGGTAGGAAGTTTGTCAGCATCCTGATGCGTTTCTGGTATCTAACGAGCGCACGCCTTCCCGAAGACTCCATGGAGGGAACTCGTATCTTCCAGATGGCCATTGGAGAAGGAGAACCAGAAACTAAGAGACTGCTTACTGCAATTTATGAGTGAGTATCTTTTTTTTTTATATTTCTGTACATTTTTCAGTTACTTGGAGTCATTCTGATCTTTCCTTTTACCTCTCTGACAGATTCCAGAGGGAGTTTACTAAAGGAGTTCCTCCAGACTGGACCATCACCAGGATAGAGCACTCCAAGCTTTTGGACTGAGGTGGTGTTGAAAGAAAAATAGTCACAGCTCAAGATTATCCACACAGGGGGGAGTGAGACACAGCTCCTCAATGAAAAGGACTAAGTTGGATTTTTCCACAATTTACTTAAGCAAAGACACAGGAGCCAATCACAGCCGCTCTACTAAATACCACCTTGGACTCCTGGTTTGTTTCCTCGCTCTTTCATGACGTAGAAATTAGAGTTTCAAGCCTGATTTGGCTTGTAACCCCTGCTCTCAAAAGTCGAACACTTTCAGGAAGAAAGTGTTATCTTCCAGTTAACAGTCATGTGATCCCAGATGGGTGGGGTCTTCAGACAGATTAACAGCGACCAGCTGATTTGAAATGAATACATTGTGATGGTGCTGATGCGATAAATGTCTCCCAGCTCAATCTGACCTAAGTCTGACGAAGTGACTGAAACCACTGAGATTTTTTTAATCTTTTTTCAGTCGTTGATCTGCTGCTGTGTATTCTCATCTTTAAAAGCTGAACGCATTATGAGATTAAACACTTCATGTGAAATCATTCCTTGAGAGAAAACACTCACTGTTTTTCAGAGAAGACCGACCGACATCTGCTTCTGTAACTGTGGAGCTGCGATCAGGATGTATGTGGCATTTTTTTTCGTTTTTGTTTTTTGTCTCTGATTTATTTCCTGACCCTTTGCCTTCAGGAGTTTTTGGAGTATGAACCTGCTGTACATGTGTCTCTGATGGCTAAGGCAGCTTCACAAAGCTGCAGCAGACTCGGTTTTATTAAAGATTTGAGGAATGAAGTGTATGCTGCTCCTGTGCAGTTTATGACGCGTTTGTTGGTATATATGATGACAGCATGTTTGTGGATGTTCTAGGTTTTTAACAAATAAACAAAACTATTGGAGAGGGGTGGGGTTTTTTTGGGTTTTTTTTTAAGGAAAGACTACATTTCCAAAATTACAAAACTGAAACCTTTTAAATAAGAAAAATCTAAAGTTTTTCTTAAAAATTTGTGATTTCAATCTCAGAATTGGTAAAACATTTCATTTTTTTAGATTGTTTTCATATATTCGTTATTATGTATATAGATTTTAATTTAATTATTAACATATTTTAAAATTTTCTGCTTCAAAAGTATAGCCTAGCTGATACAGTCCACACAGGCCAAGGACACTGTCACTAAAGCAAGCAGGCAAGAATGATTTGTATTGCGCTCACTTTACAGAAAACAAACTAAAAACCCTGTATGAGCCACAGTGAATTTATAAACATTGTCTATACTTAGATTATTGTCGGCATCTATCAGAGCTTGTGTTTAAATTCTCTTGTTGTTTGCTTTCAGACAGAGGAGCTCTGAGAAACACTTTGTAGCACACATTGAATACTTTATATCTTTGGCTGCCTGATACACTCACGCGATGGTTTTAAACTTGATTATATACACCAATAAAAACCTACTGGCCCGTACGGGGATCGAACCCGCGACCTTGGCGTTATTAGCACCACGCTCTAACCAACTGAGCTAACCGGCCAGGTGTTAATATGTGCCCGGTCCCCGCACGCCGAGATTCTTACGTTGTCAGCAGGACTCCAACTTTTTCCTCTTGTCCGTGTCAACGGAGTCACTCATTAATATACAGGGCCGGTTAGCTCAGTTGGTTAGAGCGTGGTGCTAATAACGCCAAGGTCGCGGGTTCGATCCCCGTACGGGCCAGTTTAAATTTATTGGGCAGTTTTGGTATGTGGATAAAAAAGAGAAGAAACAGACAATATTGCCATTCTGTCGCAAGATACACTGATCTACACCAAATTTGGACCCAATAGTGGTGTCAAATATTAGAATCGTCTCAACAAAGACTTAAATTCGAACAACTAAAGGCTGCTTTATAAGAATAGTCTCGGCAAAAACTAGCTAATGCACATACATATCTTATACTTATTCTTCTATTATACTCTTATATTAAGACTTCTTAATTAGATGCGCAGTTAAAGCCATGCATGTGTGCATGCATATGGACATGGGAAGAGGCCTGAATTACACAATCACACAGAAACAGCCCAGTCAGGACATTATTGCTGTGAGGCAACAGTGCTTACCTCTGCGCCACCACCTTGAGAAAAATATCACAGACACACATATGCTTGTATTTTTTCTTTAAAAAGAAATTACTTTTGAATTTCACTTTGGATTAATCACTTTAAGAAGATATGAATTTGAGATTCATTTTGAGACAGATTTATTGTCTCAAAATGAATCTCACGAGTCTCAAAACTTTTTAATTAAAGAAAATGTTTTGGGGGTTTTTTGTCTTGGGATTATACAATCAGATTTTCAAGGGGGAGAAGGGCATGGTATTGGTATTTGTCTTTTAATTTTTTCCAGTTGGCAGCTGCCATGAATGCTGTATAATTTGCACTTTAATTAATTATTTTAGCTTTGAAATTGTCACAGATTGACTAATGTTTAATTGCTTGAAAAAATATATACATATAAATAAAGGTAATACTGTTAATAACACACAAGATGATAAAATTTGAAAATAATAAGAAAAAACTTAACAACAGCTGCTAAGCTAAGCGTAGCTATTTCTCGCGTGAAACGTGTGACTTCCTATTTGCTCTCTCATTGGTCCATTTCATTTAGAGCTTTACACCCATTGGCCGGCCGAGCTGCCACTCTTTGGGTGTGCGGCGTGTGGTTCCTGTTGTGAGCTTCAGCCGGTGTCTGACAGCCTGGCGGGGAACGAACAGAAGGAAAATGGAATCGTGTAGCTCAGACATCAGTGAAATTTAAAAGCCACACTCACGGTGGAAGCATGAAGCTCGCCGCGGTGGCTTTTTACGGTTTGGCCGCGGGGCTGCTGGCGGTCGGCCTGCGAGAGTTGCTGACAGGCTTCGAGGAGAACAGATGCAGTATGACCTATATGTTTGAATACCCGGAGTATCGGGTGAGTACTCAGCTAATTAACTCAGAGCATTCCAAAGACCCGCATATCAGCCATCAGTTAGGTATATTCGGTGTGCTGTTTAAGGCAGAGGCTGGTTGTGTGTCGCTAAGTGGCTTCTTATTTTTATTAGCGCGAATGAATGTTGGTTTATGACTGCCAGGTGTGTTCTAAGCTAGTTTCTGAAGGCTGCTAGCGTTAACTGAGGGAGAAAGTAATGTCAGGTGCGTGGCTACCCTATCAGTGTGTGTGGTCGCTCTTTGTCCTCCCTGACAGGTGTGTGAGTGTTTGTTTGCTGAGGTTTAGGTTAGTCGGATTATTATCAATGCAGCTTGAATTAACTGCTGATGCTTGACCCCTCTCAGCAGGTCACCTGCAGATCAGCTTTGCACGATATCGGACGTGGGTTAAATGCACACAGGTCCAAGCCTCGTGAAAGTAGTTGAAGTGGTCGCCTTCCTCTCCTCTATATGCGCACTAATGGGTTCATCTGTCCAGAAGTGGGGCACAGCTGGAGGCCATGCGCCATGTGGGCATCAGCCTGAGTCCACACAGTTCAGGAGTGTGTGTTCTGTTAGCGAGAACAAGGATTCAGAGTCCCACTTTATGTAGATATGCTTAATGTGCACAATGGACAGAGTATCGGGAACAGAGTTCCGAGATATACAGGGCGGAAATGTATGGAGGTCGAAGACGGCCAAAATTTAAAACAAAGTCTTCAGAAAATAAATTGACATGATGTTAAAAAGAATAAAACAAATGCATCCATTTTAAGATGTGATATAAACTAAAAAGATATTTCTATGTTAACTGGCTTCTTTATTTATTTAATTTTAAATTAATAAATAAACAAAACCTTATTTACCGTTATTTACCTTTCGGTTTAATTTTAGTGTTAAAGGATTAACATTTCAAATACTTGAAAGACAGAAACAAAAGTCCCGTTCAAGCCAGCATATGAACTAGCAAGTCATAGACTACACAGGTGTAATGCACAGACCCAGATACCTGCTAACTAGGACTAATAAAATAGACACCAAAGCTACACCACTTGCCCCAGCAGCAAAACGTGGTGTAGAGGTGCAGTTAAGTCACTAAAATTAGCAGAAGTGAGGCCCAGAGGAGGAGCCAGACATTTGAAACACCCGGGGCTTAGCCCTAAAGGGTAGTATGCATGTGGGATTTTTTTTTTTTTTTTTTTGAGGGGGGGGGGTGTAGAAATGACTGAAAGATTAATAGGCTCTGTTTTGAGTTTTGTTCAAAAAAGAATGACTTCATATAGGGAAATATATATATCACACATGCAGGACACCTTAAACTAGTTTTTTAATTAAGCAGCAAGACAGAACGAAGACGGGGCTGTATCAAGACACAGGGACTAAACCCCAATTCAACCAGACGCAGAACTGATCCAGAATTAAAACAGGACTACAACAGTTCAAAAGCAGGACTACTGAGGACTTAACCAAGACATAACCACAATCAGAACTAGATGATAGTAGCACTAAAAATCATCATAGACCTGCACTACACTTATTTATTTAATTCTACCAAAGTACAATATTTAGATTGAGAAAAGTTTATATAATTATTTAGCCTTGTTGTGCAAACAAGCCTGCAGAACTTAATATAGAATTTGAAAAATAGCAAACCTAAAAAGAAACACTAGGTACGAGATACATGAGTACCTATGATACAGTGATACTTTTAGTAAGCAACCATTTGACTAACATGTGTGTCTCACCTGCTCTTGTTCATCTCTGTTCTGTCCTCATTCTCCATCTCCCTCTCTGTCCCTCTCTCTCTCTTTGTGCTGACAATCATCAAATATACAGTTGAAACCAGATATTTATGTACTGTTCAGATCAAAACACAAACACTTTTTTAATTGTAACATCAAATCAGACTAAATGTTTATTTTTTTAGATTGATAAATATAAAAACATATTTGTTAACTTTAAGAGTAAAGAGAGAAACTGTCTGTGTTTTTTAATTGCAAATGGCACCAAATTGTATTCAAACTGAGCCACACTTATGGAGCTCCACAGTTCTTTTCCTGGTGTTTTGGTTGACATCTCTTGATTTTCCCATTTCAAAGAAACAGGCTCTGTGTTTTGCCTTATATGCATCCACAGGTGTGCCACCAGTTTACTCACCTGGACTCTACTAACCTATCAGAAGCTTCTTCAGCTCAGAATGGAATCCTCTGGAGTTTTCTTATTAATTAACAATAAACTTAGTGTATATGTACTCCTAAATTTAATGAAAGTGATAAAAAATAGACAGCTCTGTCTCTCTTTATTCTGACATTTAACTAATTCAAAATATATTTCAATATTTATCTAAAACAAAAGTTTACTCTAAATTGATGTTGTACAGTAAAAATGTTTTATGTTTTCTCCCTAAAGTGTATGTAAATATCTGGTTACAAATGTGAATATCCTGCTGTGTACTGAAACCCCTCTTGTTTTGCATAGAAATATACTGAACAACATACAAAGCATAATATATAAAATAACATTTACCTGAGTTTTTTCTTTGAAAGAAGCCTCTAATGTCCATTCTTATATTTCAGTACATAACTGAAACCGAATTAGTCGGGGAGGGTAAGAACTGAAAATATGAAATAAACACACGTAAGCTAAGACTCTCTAAAAAATAGCATTTGTTCGGCTTTTCATTTTGCCATTTGTTGATTCACTTGAAGAGCAAGTAAAATAATATTGGTCAAGTGATCAGTTTCATATCAATCTTTCGTGATGCACCGTCATATTTACATTATTTGTACGGTACGAATGATTTGCTTTGGTACCTGGTCAAACTTAAGCTCTCCTTAGTATGGCTGGCTCCGTCTCTCCAACAGCGCACTCACGGGCAGCAGCTCCCCCCGCCCCCTCGCTCAGTCGCTTAGTGCCTGAGCTTGGATCATACCAATATCAGGGGGGGATTCACGCACAGTCGTAAATTCCCACAGTGTGCACTATGTGCTTCGAATATTGTGTGTACTTTTTGTTTTATACAGTTGTCAGCCAGGCATCTAACTATGAAAAAATTACACTCCAAAATACCCCGGGCTTCTGACAAAACAACCCGGGCTTAAGCCCCGTAAGCCACCCCCACGCTCCGCCCCTGGTGAGGCCCACCAGCCAGCTGTCAGCTACAGCTGTCTATATTGGCACACCGATCAGTCAAACTGGCCATGCCCTTAATGTTAAGGCTTCAAAAAATAAGAACAGTTGAGTTAAAAAATTTCACCCAGTACAGTTGTTAAAGGAAGAAATTATCTATTGACAAGCTGTAAACATCTTTATTTCTGCTTTAAAGGTGGACAATTTAACACTAGAGTCAATGGGGACACAGAGCATCTAGTGGACATTAGAGGAACTGCACCTTGTAGTATTTTTATGTTGGCTCAGTGCTTTTGCCACGTGGTTTTGACATCTCACATATGCTTCCCAGATATATTATTAACTTCTTTTGAAAAATGATCTTATTTTAAAACTGTCTGTAAGGTGTTTTATTTTAGATAGTCTCTTTGCTCTTATTTTGAAAGGTCAGCAGGTGTGTGTATGTCTGAAAATAACTGCTACAATATCCCACCATGAGACATCACATGCACGGTTACTTTATTTTAAACATCAAAGTAAATGGTCCTGACTGACAGCTTTATTTTCAGCTCTCTAATCCCCTGACTCGAGAAGGCCATTTCTGTCGTGAGCCGAGTGTCGATCAAACGGCAGGTGAAGAGATGACACTTTGAAGGACACCGCCCTCGTTCGTTTCGTGAAACAGAAATTCATGAAGAAATGTAAAAAGATAACAAAACAGCCAAAATTCACTTCACTTCCAGAATTACAATGTTAATGAGACATTGTTACCAAGTGTTAACACCGTTTATAAGTCAGTTAATACAAAATGTATCCATTTACTTTCAATAAAATCCCCCCTTTGATAACTAAGACATTTAGAAGTGTCTCATTTAGACACAAAGCCCTCAAATTGATGTCACACATGACCATAAAATAAACTGCACTCAGGTGCACAGTCTCATCACCTTTGGTTTAATGTCACATCCATAAACCTCAATTTTTATTTTTTTTTTAGACGAGCATTCAATCTAATATTTCTTTGTCCCTAAAAATTAGGTTATTATAATGTTTTCACAGGTTGGATCAGAAGTCTTTGTCTTATAAAATTAAAGTGCCTCTATTGTCCCAATAAACAGGTTAGTTTTTAGGTTAGGGGGTCACCATTTTGGTACAATAAGTACATTTCATTTGAAAAGGAAATATGGAAATAAACAGGTTTAAGAAAACGATCGATGACCATAAATTGTTTTTAAATCATGCTACACTTTAAAAACATGTCAAATTTTAAATAGACAATGGCGTAAATTCATAGGTAAATGAATAAAGAAGCAGTCAGTAAGTTCAGTTTTTTTGTTTTTCTTAGTCATTTGAGGACTTTTAATTTTGACACTTTGGGCCCTCCATAAAAACCAAGTAAACGTATTTATTTCTTATGAATGTTGGGCATTTCATCAGAGTGTCAAACTAAAATGAGAGTTAGCGCTTTGTCATACTGCAGCTCCCCAAATGACTTGTACCTGACAATCCCAGAATGTCCTGTTAAAAATTTCTAGGGGAAAAAATGAAATTTTAATAGGACTTACATAAAATTTCAGCTCCTTACTGTCCATACTTCCGTTCATTTCAAACACCCCACCTCCCCAACAGAATTATTCCCTTAATGATCAATACAAAAAGCTAGTGTTATAGTATATTTGTCACTTTTAAACATTAAGGATCAGCTGTACTCATGCTCAGTGTTTGCTAGGTGCTTGGAGTAAATCAGCTGTAGATTACATGTAGGCTCAGCTGTAGTTGCTTTATAGCAAGCTCTTTGTGATGTAACTGTGACAGCAGGCTAATGAGCTGTGTGAGTTTTTGCCTCCTAACCGCTCTCCGTGTGGTTTCAGCGTGTGGCGCTGCCTCGCCGTGTGGCCAGACTGTACCCGGCCTACGGGCTCTACCTGTACGGAGAGGGTGTCTACGCCCAGGAGACCCGAGCACTCAAACTCACCGGCGCCCCTGTGCTTTTCCTGCCTGGAAATGCCGGAAGTTATAAACAAGGTAAGAGTGCAAAGTTGATAATGGTCCAGTGCTTACATTTAAACTATCATGAACGAGTGGGGGAAAAAACTGAGAAGTTAAGTTTTGTGCTACAGCAAAGACAAAGGAGAAACGGAGGACATCAAGCTTTTTGTTGAGTCATTTCTGGCTGAAAAAACAAACTGAAGTTTCCTTCACAAACAGAAATTTTTGTCTTTGTGATGCTTGCTTTTTGCACATGAGGGGTTAAAATGTCCAAAGTTAGTGTTGTGTTTGCGCTGTGAAACTAAGGGCTGTTTTCTTCTTCAACAAATGACATTCCTTGTTAAGAGACCAGGGAATCGTGTGGTCTAAAACTACTTCCTCCCATGTATTTGTACTCTGACACATGAAAAAAACTGCAAAACCAAAAGTTGGTATGATGTGTGACAGTCTCTCTCTGCTCAGCCAGTTGTCATCAAGAGTACCTCACAGCCCCCAACTCACTAAGAGGAGCATCGCTTGAAACCTTTTAAAAGCATAAATTTAACCTGAATAGAAAAATGGTGGGAGGTTTTATAAAGGTGAAATAGCATAAAAACTATTTCAGACCACAGCTGTATATCTGTTTCCATACTGTTGTGAATATGGATTGTCAGACAGCGGCACCTGCTTGAGCCTGCTGGAGTTTTTCTTCCTGTTAAAAGGCAGGTTTTCTTTCCCACTGTCGCCATTTGCTTGCTCAAAGGGGTTTCTTTGATGTTGGGTGTTTCACTCATTCATTTTAGTGGCGTCTTTATCTTCCAATATAAACCATCTTGAGGCAACTGCTTTTGTGATTTGATGCTATATAAATAAAACTAAATTGAACTGGATGTTGTGGCTTGTTTTGTTTTTTTTGTTTGTTTTGTTTAACTAGGAGGTTTTTATCTTATTTTTGTAGTCGTATAAAATGAGCAAATATATTTATGAAGAAAAAAAGAATTCAGTGATGGATGGATTTGAAAACAAAGTTCTGAACATTTTCTTGTAAGAAAGCTCTAAAAAAAACAGTTGGTGAAGGATTTGACTTCACTCGAGGACTGGATTCATATAGTCCACAAAATTTATGTTATGTAGAAACTGACATTTAATTGAAGACAGGAAAAGGCAAAGTGTTGGAAATCCTGGGGCGATTATGTATCATCGTTTAGAGTAAGCACTAAATTAAGTTGGTCAACAATAACTTGTGATGCTTCAACCCCCAAGTTGCTAAGTCATGTTAGTATTAACTTATTTACTTCCTTAATTAGGTTTATGGGTCTTGAAGCTGGTTTGAAGTGTTGGGGTATACCATATACATCCCTGGTTTCGAATAAAAACTCATAATTTGGAACACAAGCATTCAGTTTTTTAACTTTAAGTAGATGCTCAAAGCTTTTTGCATTATCACATCGATCAGGATACCTCAGTGTGTTTTTCTAATCTATTCATCATGAAAAACTGGTTCAAGCACATGTTTTCACAGTTTGCGCTTGTTTTTTGCTGTGTCGTTATTACGGCATTTTAAACTCGTCACCGAGCCTCACTGCTGTACTTCTCTTAGTATCATGAACTCACTCACTGTAGTTTAATCAGTCCAAAATAATAGAAATAAACCTGTGAGTGGAAACAGTCCTCAGCACATGTGCTGTTTATTCCTGCTGAGTAGAATTTGCTCAAACCTGCAATGCTAATGCTAAATAAAATGCAGTTAATAGGTGAATATACTTTTTAATAGTTTAAGAATAAATGTGCACTGCATTTTATAATATAATTTATTGTATATTAGATTTTTAATTCTTGGGAAATTCTAACCTGGAATCTTCTGGTGACTTCAATATTCTCTCCAACTAATAACTCTTGTTGATGCAACTCCTTTCTGAGATGATGGTGGCTATCCATTCTTTCCACCAGCTGTGTGTAGGAGTGGAACGCCCCCGCTTTTATTCCTGTGAATACAAACAGATTTTGCTGTTACTCTGGTGGTTTTTTGCTGCCCTGCATGCAGTATTCCTCAACATTTCTTCTCCTGCTTCCATTTTCTGGCTTCCATGATCACTTTTATCAATAATCCAAAGTCTGAAAAAAGAAAATTATAAATAACTCTTGCAGAGATTTATCTGATCAGATGATGCTGGATAGCTAAGTAGTACTGACCCCACAGCTGCACCACATCATTCAGTTTAATCCTCACTGATTTAACACCATCTGTGTTCTTCTGTTGTTGAAGCTCGATCTCTGGGCTCAGTCGCATTGAGGAAGGCTGAAACCATGGAGGGAGGTCTCCACTTCAACGTGTTCACTGTGGACTTCAACGAGGAGCTGGTGGCGCTTTACGGCGGCAGTTTGCTCAGGCAGACGCATTTCCTGCACGAGAGCATCAAAGCCATCCTGAGGCTGTACAAGGTTAGGCCTTGAATATCAGACTGGGTTACTCCAAGTGACGGAGAGAGAGAGATTATAACCGGTCTTCACCTAATATCAAATTTAAAGTGAAGGGAAACGAAGTTGAACTCTACACACGCCAGAAGACTTGAAAATTTCACGGGTTTTTATCTCTCCAGCACCTGAAGACCCCACCTCAGAGCGTTGTGCTCGTCGGTCACTCCATGGGAGGAGTGGTGGCCCGGGCACTGTTCACTTTGCCTCGTTTCAACACTAACCTGGTCAGCATCATCATCACCCAGGCCTCCCCTCACCTGGCTCCAGTGCTGGCCCTGGACCCGTACCTGCTGGGTAAGAGTTGGTCAAACCTGCTCAGTTCGACTCGTTCATGTAGCATAAACAGATTTCTACAGGGTTTTTTTTCTCTGCTTGGTTGCTGTGTGCAGATTTCTACTCTGCAGTCAGACAGAAGTGGGTTAACCAGGCAAACAAGCTCAGGAATGTCACAGTTTTGTCCGTCGGGGGTGGTTATCGTGACTACCAGGTCCGCTCCGGCCTCACTTCCCTGCCGTGTCCTCCAGGAGACCCGAACAAGCTGTCACTGGTGGTACGATTTGCTCCTGAATAAAGTTTCAATTCAGCCCTTTTTCTCTGGTTCCTATTGGTATCGTTCTCACTTTGGGACTATTTGAAGGAAAAGTTCTCATTTTGTGTTGTTTTTGACTCCAAGTGCTGTTTTTTAAAATGTACTTTTGTATCTTAAGTTTTTCGTCTTGTTTTTACCAAGGTGACTGCAGTTCCCAGGACGTGGGTGTCTACTGATCATCTGTCCATTGTCTGGTAAAGGACTTTTTCCTTTTTTGGAGCCATATTTAAATATTACTAAAATTATTTATGTTTGTGTGTCTTTGTGTTTCAGGTGCAAGGAGCTTGTTCTTGCCACTGTCAGGGCATTCTTTGATCTCATCGATCCTGAAACCAGACAGGTGTGAACAACAACAACATGTGTTTTCCTGCTGAGGAGACATGAAAGACAAACCTCCATCAGAGAGAGTTGGGAGATGGGAATATTTAAAGCAAATGAATAAATCTGACAACCTAACTTAATCAGTTTATTCTTAACAGTTCACAGAAAACTCTGAGAAGAAGTTAGCTGTGCTGAATTATCATTTCATTAAACATCCCGTGAGGTTGCCTGGAGAAACTCAAGAGACACCAGTCTCCATTTCAGGTCTCCATCTCTTCTTTTATGGTTCATGGCGACAGTGTAATACACTTGCATCCAAAGTTTCGCTGTACCTCACTGTGCATTAATGATGAATCACTAAGATCGGTGTCCTGTTGTTTGTCTGTTTTCTTTTCCAGATCTTCCTGATGCATGGAGTGAAGTTAACACACTTCGTCTGGCTTACAGCACACCAAAGGTACAACAGAGCCTCACCCATCTGTAATGATGATTAATAATTGAATGGATTATCTGCCAGTAGCTGATACAAGTTGTAAAAGAAAGTTATTTTTAATGTATAAAATGTATCTACTCGGTAAAAATGAAACCATCTGGAGTGATGTCTAATCCATAGACTGTATGAAAAAGATGGACGTAGCTTACAGGTCTGAAAAATGAAACCAGTGCAGTAGTGCTTAAAGGCCATGAGGGGGCGGGGCCTCCTGTTTCAAAAAGAATTCTGATTGTATAGAAATTATAAAATTACTTGTGACCTCAGTAAACATGTTCCTGATTCATTGTTCGTGATTACAAGCGCTACTTTAGAGTCTTATCGGATATAACACAATGTTTATTGTGTCAGTTATCGTCTCATTAAAAATAAATGAAAATAAGATAATAAATCAGGCTGTGCTTCACGGTGTGACTACACTGTGCTTGAAGAGTACGAGTATGAGCGTGTAGCGTCCCATAAACGATGTCTCAGTTAAACCCACATGTCGCACTTCACATCTGGTCAAGGCTACAAAACAGGATTATTTGACTAATTAATCTGACAAAACAAACAAAGCGATTACAGTAATCATAAGTGTTTTGCTCTCTGTTTGTACAGGAAGGTCAACCCAAGTTCTTCCTGTTTGCCCTGTCGAGTCGCAGGAAAGCCTACAGCCATTTCTACTGCCGGAGCAACAACCTGGTGAGTTACTACCTTTTGTTTTTGAGCTGTAAGAGCTTGATAATATTAACATGTGTAAGAGTTAAGGCTAAATGCTTCATATTTAGTGCAGGAGAACCAAGAACATCTTTTTAAATTTGAAACCAAGTGAAAAGAGATTCTGATTTATTGTCCAACAGGAGATGACCAGCTGGGTGTATGGCTGTTTGCAAAAGAATGGCTCATCATGGTAAGTATATCATTAATGTCAAGCTTTTCACACCACCTTTATTCTCAATAAGCATCTTTAATATTTTTCTCCAATGTGAAAAATGTGATGGAGTTTGTGGATGTGTTACACAATTATTTATTTCTGTTTCTTTTATGTCTCTTTTCCTCCAGTGTGTTTGCAGCGGATCTGTCTAAGGGAACTGAGCTTTTGCCTCCCTACAAGGTAACTATGGTCTAAAAGAGACTCCATTCAGTTCAGTCTTTATCCCATCAGCTGTCCTAACAGTCTGTCGTCCTCCTCAGGTCCTGACTCTGAGGCTCAGTGACTTGTCGTCTTTTACTCATCTGTTTGTCTCGGCCTCAAACCTCAATGGCAAGCAGGTACTTCAAACTAAACAATGACTCAGTATTTCAGATTAACCTGCAGTAAAAATGTTCTGGTCTGTTTGCCATTGTTATACTTCTACTTCCATAGCCTATATTTGAAATGAGGAGACCAGTGTTGGCTTGTTTTATTTAAACTTTAAGCTCCATATCATCTTTCTGGCTGTAGATTTTGTACACAGCTTTCCGAAGAATAGCTGAGTTTAGTCATGAGTGTTTGTGGTCAATGTGCACAAGTCCACAGTGGCATCAAAGGATTTAAAGGTTTTTTTTGATATATAAAAAGCTGAAGCTGTTTTCACTCCTTTTACCGTTTTAAACCTAACAGAGGTGAAACTACAATGGTTCACAAATTCTGCTAAGACTAGCTTTAACCTCCTAGTTCCATAGTGTAAAGTCTGTGTGATGTCCAATTTAGCCCGCAGATGTTATTGTGCTGTAAATTTACCGTGAGCAAATGGATTTGATGTGTGCTGCGTCCTGCTTGCTCTACTTGGGCAAGCCTCTCTCAACTAAACCAAAAGCAGTGATGGAGGTGATCCAGTTGTATGTTACATGCTGATTCTGACCTGATCTGTGATCAGCCTCAGACTACCCAAAAACAGAGGCCAGAAGAGGAAGAAGCCAAACAAACAAACCCCCCTTTTTTTAAAGAGCTTGTCAAGGTGTGTGTGTCTGTCTGCTCTGCAGTTCACGGTGGAGTGTGAGTGGCAAAGAGAAGAATCTCTGACTCTGTCTGTCGCAGTGCCGCATGTCCTGTCCTTCGGTGAGTAATCTAGTAAAACCGATTCACAAACTTTTTTTTTTTTTTTTTTTAAAAAAGGTTGGTTTTTTTTTTTTTTCAGCAATTGTTATTTGGGTTTTTAGGTTTGACCTCGAGTGATGTTACGGTTAACTCCTCTGGACTTCTTCACACCATCGAGCTGCAACACTTTCACCAGGTAGCTTTCACTGTGTTCTCAGGTTCTAGTCAGGATCAGCTTCCCTGTTTCAGCTAAATTTAAAACTCCTCTGTGTCTCCAGGTCTATCAGGCTTTCAGAATTAATGTTGCAAGCCAGTGCAAAGTACAGAAAGGTGAGTGTGTGTTGTTGGATCAAGAGGCTCATGTGCTCATGCTGTAATGTAATAGTGGTGACTGATTGTGTGTCTGCAGACAGATTGCCGAGCGTGTACAGGATAAAGGTGCCATGGTTTCGAGAGGACTCTTTAACCACGGTCAGGTGAGTTTCTGAAGTTATTCTTAGAGACTATGTTTAAGTAACCATGGTGAGCCAAATGCTTTTATTTTCCCTCCACATTTTGGCCCGTCTGATGTCAGTAAGATCGAATTTCCCACTGCGGTCATGCCAGAGCGCAGAAGCCTGACCCACCTGCAGTTCCAACCTTCTGTTTGGGAGGGACAGCCAATCAAAAGAAAGTTTACTTAAAGAGGTTTTACATCTGCTTGTTAGAGACAGAGGATGAATTGAGGGGTTTGACTTAGACTAGTACCAGTAAAACAAGAACTGTTTTTGACCTATGATGAGTAGCTTTTCTTTTAACCTGTCATGATTGATGTGATCTGTCTGCCAGCGTGCCATCAGTGACGGAGATCTCAGGGATGCTCCACACAAGTCGTCCAGACAACACCTCAGGTGCACTCCTGCAGCTCCACACTGCCCCCAACTGCCAGTATAAGGTACTACCTTCCAGCTACCAGAAAGAAGGTCGAGTCTTCTTCACATTTGTTGTGACAAACTGTTAAATATTTACCCTGTGACTTAGGTCTCCATAAGAACTTCGTTACCCAGGGTGCTCGGACAGGTAGGAATTGCCTTTTTTTATTTATTCCGGTGAAATTAGGGGCATCGTGGCATTCGAATAAATCTTTCATCTTTAATTACCAACTTGATTCACGCTGTGGCATCTTATCTGACAGATACTGAGGTTCTGTGGTCACATGGTACCAGTGTACACAGCTGTAACCCTCCTTCTGGCCTGTGGGGGGCAGGTGTCCTCCATCCTGAAGTCAAGGCGAGCTGCAGACATGAGTCAGATGGTGGGCAAAGGCCTGCAGCCCCACAAAGTCAACCTGCCTGTGTATATTCTGCACATCGCACTCAGGTAAGCTTAGTGGTTCTAATATGAAGCTGAGTGGGAAGGTTATTTTTTTTCTGGCCTCAGAAAAAACTGACTGTGGTTAAAACCGCCTCGGCCTCCTGCTTTAATTTAAGATAAATTTTCATATAACAGTCAAACGCCTCAGGATGGTTTTCCCTTCTGTCCCCCCCACAGCTGTAGCTGCTTTCAGGAGGTCTGGTCCATGCTTTTCCTCCCCTCTATGGACACACTCCCTCCAACCTTCCTTGATGTGGCATTTCATGAAGAGGAGACACCAGGTGAAGAATGGGTTCACCTCCTCTCCCCTCTGCTGTATATTTTTGGGGCAGCTGTGGCGTACTGGGGCAGCGCTCTACTCAGACTTGTTATCCGGCTGATCTCGTTGGTCTTGGCTCCATTGCACAGGTACCGAGGTTCATTCAAACATTTGAAACTGGCTGATTGTCTGTTTGTTCGCTTGAGTTTTAATTCTTTTCATCTGCAGGCCGTCTGTCTCCAGAGACTGTGGCACCCTGCGGCTGCGAACCCAGCTCCTCATCACGCTGTGTCTGACTGTTATGGGCGGGACTTCCTGTGGGGCGTTGTCGATATTTGCCTCCTTCCTGTTCCACCTTTATAGGGTGAATATTGATTTAATTAAATTATTTATAATTCTGCTGTCCAGAGCTGCTTAGCAGGTAACACTTCCTGTAATTCAGATTATAATGAAGGAAAAAAAGCCTTAAAATATCTAATATTTACCATAAATTTACTTTAAATTTGATTATGAAGATAAAAACAGTGCTGGGCAGGTAAATTTTGTGAATCAGGTTTTAAAGCTTTTGGGTTTTTCATGAGACTTTCTCAGGAGTATTCAGTTTGTCTTTGTCTTGACCAAACACCAAAGCAAACAGATTTTCTAGTGTATATTTTATGTTCTTAAATGGATATTTAAAAACCATGAATTGTATTAATTTATTTATTTTTTTAAGTGGTGCAGGAGCCTTTGGTGTAGCATGGACTTCCTCTGTGGAAACAAACTCTGTTTTGAAGTTTCAGCTGAGCTGCTGTTTGTGTTTGTTTGTTGCTCTCAGGTTCTGAGGCTGCAGATGACAGAAAGATATTTGAGACACATGTTGAATCTGGTAAGATGTTCAGGTTTAACTAACATTTATGTTGTAAGATTTTCATTTTTCTTTCATATCAGGCTGTAACCGTACTTAATTTTGCTGCAGTGATTGAGTGAGTGACTGGCTGGCAACGGCCTCAAGTGGACAATAGGGGAACTGCAGTTTATGGCATTCCCACATCTGCTTATTTAAATACAGATTGCCAAACTGTTATAAACCAAGCTTTGTCTGATTCATCTCCTCTGGTGTCTTTCCAGGCTCCCCGGAAGCACAAAGAAGCTGAGAATGGCACAATTGATCCCGAATGCTTGAGCAGGTCTAAAGAAAGCAACGGCACCCCCTTGCTGTCGGAGTGCGCCCTGCAGGAGGTGAGGGATGACCTGCAGCTCCACCTCTGCCTGTCGGCGCTTTTCACCCTGCCCGTCATGCTCAGCGGTCCCTCGCTCATCCACTGGATCCGTAACCTGAGGTATGTGAGAGAAAGATGCTGCTCTGCACATCAGCGTTAATTTCTCTGAACCTCACAGTTGATAAATAGATGCTAACTGTGCAGTATGTTTGTTTTAACGCACATGTGCAGTAGCACAGTGACTACAGCAGTCTCCAGTAGAGTGTCTGATTTACAAAGGAAGTCTACCTGAAGTTCACCCATGATCACACAGCTGCTGCTCTGGCTTCAAGCAGACAGCCGAGGGAGCAAGCTGTTATGACTCAGTGTGTGCGGAAGAGGCCGAGAGATAAATAGGACTGCATAAATCATTTTTTTATTATTACATTACTTGAGTAAATTAAGTCTGAAGTTTATATATATATATATATATATATAAAAAAAAAAAAAAACACAAAACACCCAGCACGCCCCTGCGGGCGGTTTATCCTTCAAGCTCGGGTCCTCTACCAGAGGCCTGGGAGCTTGAGGGTCCTGCGCAGTATCTTAGCTGTTCCCAGGACTGCGCTCTTCTGGACAGAGATCTCCGATGTTGTTCCCGGGATCTGCTGGAGCCACTCGCCTAGCTTGGGAGTCACCGCACCTAGTGCTCCGATTACCACGGGGACCACCGTTACCTTCACCCTCCACATCCTCTCGAGCTCTTCTCTGAGCCCTTGGTATTTCTCCAGCTTCTCGTGTTCCTTCTTCCTGATATTGCTGTCATTCGGAACCGCTACATCGATCACTACGGCCGTCTTCTTCTGTTTGTCTACCACCACTATGTCCGGTTGGTTAGCCACCACCATTTTGTCCGTCTGTATCTGGAAGTCCCACAGGATCTTAGCTCGGTCATTCTCCACCACCCTTGGGGGCATCTCCCATTTTGACCTCGGGACTTCTAGGTTATACTCGGCACAGATGTTCCTGTACACTATGCCGGCCACTTGGTTATGGCGTTCCATGTATGCCTTGCCTGCTAGCATCTTGCACCCTGCTGTTATGTGCTGGATTGTCTCTGGGGCATCTTTACACAGCCTGCACCTGGGGTCTTGCCTGGTGTGATAGACCCCAGCCTCTATGGATCTTGTACTCAGAGCTTGTTCTTGTGCTGCCATGATTAGTGCCTCTGTGCTGTCTTTCAGTCCAGCTTTGTCCAGCCACTGGTAGGATTTCTGGATATCAGCCACCTCCTCTATCTGCCGGTGGTACATACCGTGCAGGGGCCTGTCCTTCCATGATGGTTCCTCGTCTCCCTCCTCTTTCTTGGGTTTCTGCTGCCTGAGGTATTCACTGAGCACTCGGTCAGTTGGGGCCATCTTCCCAATGTATTCTTGGATGTTCGTTGTCTCATCCTGGACTGTGGTGCTGACACTCACCATATATATATATATATATATATATATATATAAATATATATATATATATATATATATATATATATATATATAATATATATATATATATATATATATATATATATATATATATATATATATATATATATATATATATATATATATATATATAAATAAATAAATTATGCTTGCAGCTCCATTACTGTACCCTAAGCTACTTTCCTTGCACACAGGGAAGCATTTGATGGGTAAATGTGTGGATGTCATGGAGGCAGAGTTCAGGGCAGAAACCGTCATATCCTTTGGATTTTCCCTGTAAATTCACATTAATGACTATTTGTTATATTTAAAAATGTTACAGAGTGCACCTACTTGGTTATTTGCATAAAATGCCTAAATGTCTGGACTTGTTATTTGGGTTTTTAGGTTTGACCTCGAGTGATGTTACCGTTAACTCCTCTGGACTTATAAGAATATGGGAACTGTATGCTTAAATAAACACAAAGGTACAGAGTGTGATCATTAGGATAAGTAGTTCCATATTAACGCTCTCTGTTTGTTGAACCTGTGCAGGTATTCCACCCAGCTGAATCCCGACCCTTGCTGGCCATACATCGTGCCTCTAATTTTTGTCTACATGCTGCTTATTAACTGTAACACTTTAAAGCTCAGCAACAGGTAGGAGCACACCTGCCCAGCACACACATTCCCAGTGAGATCCTTCATGCTAACAGTTAACTTGTTCTTCATGTTTTTCAGTAAACTGCTGCCTCTGACCTCCTGCCTCCCTCTCCCCTTGGCCATCATCATGGTGACTTTCTCTCCTCTTCACCTCTACAGAATCACCTACTTCCTGTTGGCGTCACTCATCCCGCTGGCCTTGTGCTGTCTCCTCTGACAGCACCGGGCTGGTTTCAGTCTCCATCTCCACCATAACATGCCTCTTCTTAAGTCGCAGCCTGACTCTCTGAGGCTGGTTGAGGACTTTCTGTACCGGGCTGCTATGGAGCGGAGCCATAGACATACATAGCCTGGTTAACTTCCTGCTCACTGTTAGCACTAAAGGCTCCGTGGTGATTACACAGGGTGTTTTAAAAAGAGAGGGTGTAATGGCCTCAGAGCATTTGGTGCAAATATGGCTCTGTTGGATTGTCCTGAAACCATGTTTGCCTTACTCTGTATATCTATAGCTCTGCCTTCAGGGAGCGCCAGCTCCACAACCAGTGAAGCTTATGATATGAGAGACTGTGGAAAGGGTGTTACTGTTATAACATGATGTTGTTTCTGGTGTCAACAGTGGCGTTGTTCACTGTGGTCACTGTGCTGTAAACTCTTACACTGCCTACTGCTTAGCAACGACTTACAGCTCTAACTGTTACCTGCTCACTGTCGTAGTACCTCCTCTAAACCAGAGGCAGAGTATTACATTTATTCCGTTAGAGAAATCCAAAGCAGGCGTGTTTATGTTCTCACCTATTTGATGCACAATATTGACGGTGGCTGCAAAATGAAGGGTTGCACTGAGGAAGGCTTGTGTACACGTGCAGGTTTGGGGGCGTCTTGTTATCCAGAGAAAGTCTGAATCTCCATGATCTCTACTACACCTGATCAATAAGAAACATTCTACTTCCTGTTTATTTGATTTTTGATTTTAAAAGGTTTAGCTGCAATTCAGGGAAGGGTACAGCAGGGGGAGCTCATGAGATAGTGTAAGAAACTAAACAAACTAAAAGAATTTTCACCAGATTTTCAAACATATGGCGGATCAAAACTGCTAAAATAATAAATAGTAAATCTGTAACTGAATTAAAATTATATCAGATGCCTAAAACAAATATTCATTAATTTATAACAAAGTAAATAGAAATTTTTATTTTAATTTCCCATATCTTATTTTTTTCCAATTCCCTGTTACCCTTTTATGCCTGATGGGGTGTTGCTGTCACACCATGGGGCAAGCGGGCAATGTGGACACCCAAGTTTGTGAATACGAAATCAAGTTCGAAGTTCGAAATCTCAGTGAGCTCAAACTCGAGGTCAGAAATCAACTATTCTACATATCACCTGGGCATTCATTATTATATTTTGCTTTAATTTTGGCAGTTTCAGTGCTCTGTAGAACAAATTTATCCGTGCACGTGTCAGACTTTTTAGGGTTTTTTTGTTTTTGCTTTTTAAAAAAAAAAAAATATTACATGTCATTTTGAGAAGGAAGTGAGCACTTTAAAGGCATTGCTGTAAAACGTGTTCAGAAATCTCTATGTGCCAAACTCGCTGTAATCCTGTTGATGGGTTAAAAGTAAGTTAGACCAAAATGCCAAGGAATTTGAGAGATGAATGCTAAGCAGAAATAAATTAGCGTTTTAAGGTGGAACAAATCATAAATATTTCATTATGGGCATACAATCACATGTTCATTCTATATCAGGTGTGGTTGTTGGTGTTTTGAGGTGAAGGCAGTGTGTTGTTTCTGTGTACGTTCTCTGTGATATCCGGACCTTGAATCCTGGGATTGGAAGTAGAATTTGCTTTTTGCTGGTGTTGTGTTATGTTTGAGTGTTGGTTGAAGTTTTTTGTTTTCATTTCATATTTGAAACGTTGAAAAAACATAACATAAAAGAACTTGTAGATTTGGATTTTAACAATTTAACAAGGAGAGGATAGAGTTGTTTTGTTTTTTTGCACTGTCAGCGAAAAAAATCAAACCAACCCCATGTTATTTATCTTGGCACCTCCTGACTTCCATATTTTTCTTTGTTTCATTACAAACCCTTCAGCTTCCTGCTGAGGATTTAAATATTCTAAAACTGCTCACAAAAGTTTGTTATCATTAATGTTGGTGTGAACCAACATTAATGATGGTGCATTGATTTGGGACTATTTTCAGTTGCGGATTATTACAAATTTAATGCTCTAGTTGCTTCCTTCAGCAGCTGCACAGAGTGTGAAGTAGAATACAATGGATACGGGTTGAAAATATGAATGAAGTGAGACCTTTTACAAGAAATATGACAGAAATAAGACTTTTGTTTTAATGAGAAGAGAGAGCATCTGATATGTTGAAGCTTTTGAATGGAAAGAGTCATAGAGAAAAAATCTGTTGCCACAATTACTTCAAACTGTTATCATTGCTGAAAACAGTTTTGTGTGTGTGTTTGAGTGCTGTTATAACATGTAGGCCTGACTTTTTGTTGCCTTTTTGTTCAATTTTTGTTGCCAAATTTACATTTTTAAGCCAGTTTCACTCACACTCGTTTGACCTTAAATCAGTTTAATCAGTTAAAATGTTTTTTGTGTGATAAATATATGGGTGTTGTGCTCCAAGATTACTTAACAAAAAAAAGGGAAACATGTTGTCAAACATTATTTTGGCTGCTGGCCAAAACATATTCAAGTTCGAAATGGGGTAATGTGTCTAAAATTGGCTGTAATTCCTCAATAGCTTGGAGATTACTTTTATTCAGCCCCTCGAATTAAAGCAGAGAGAGTCTACTTTAAGCCTGTAGTCACTATGTCACTCTAACTTGAATATGTTTTATTCAGTAACTAAAATAAATCAACTTCAAGCATATAAGAAGCTAGCTCTGAGAGTTTGTATTTCATGTCATACCTTTCTCTCTGGAAAATTATGAAGGACCAAAAATGCTGAAATAATAACTTCATAAACAAATAAGATATAAAATGCGCTAAAATTAATAAGTAAAAATTAACGTAAGTATTACTTAATTTATGGCACATTTTATAACATTGATTTTTTTTTTCTTTTTTTTTTAACTTGTGATTTAATCTTCCATTGTTATTAGTTTGTAGTTAAGTTATGCGTTTGGAGGTAGAAAGGAAAATTATCTGCATGACAGTGCCATCATTTTTATGAAGAAAAAAATCAGTTTTAGCTAAATAAAGATGAAATGAAGAAACACGTTTGTGGAGATAAATGGAAGGAAAAAATTTAATGGAAATAAATAAATACTATATAATTGATATTATGGGAAACAATATGGTGACAAATATGTCGCTCTTTTTTTCATTAATTGAGTTGTACAACTTTTTACTTTTTTAATCTTTATAATTTGATCTTTATTCATTGCCTTGTTGTACATGAATTTTGACAGCTTCAGTCCTCCGTACTAACAGTGTCTTATTTTATTTCTGTCTTACATCCTGCTGCTGCTGCTGTGCCTTTTTGCTTTCTTGTGTAAGCAGCAGTTTGTGTTCAGATCTCAGCAGCTTTGTGCTGGCTGAAGCCCTACATTGAATGTAAAGCATATATCACTCCTTTGTGTCCACTCGCAAAGCTCCTCTGTTTTCTTTACATTTTATTTAAAATGTGGGACTCTGTAGTAACTAAATACTAAAGATTTAGGGACCAATCAAGCTCACAGTCAGAAGTCAACACGCTCTGCAGAAACCGCTGTTCCCAATGTGAATGTACCTGCACTGAATGTCTCTGTGTGTTTGAGTTTATACAGTGGTGTAAGTGTTCAGCTTTTCTCTGCACTTGTGAGTTTTTGGTATAGTTTTAGTGCTTTGAGATGCACATCGTCTGCCTCGCTGTGAATCGGTGGCAAACACAACTTTGTAGAACAAATTAGTAGCGATGAGAGTTATGTTTTCTATAAATAGACTTGTGACTTGTATCGGTGTTCACTGTGATCACGTCCTTCCACATGCACTCTCGCACCGAGTAATCCACACACAGACAACTGCTGTTCTGGGGACATTTTGCTATTTCAAATTTGGTGGGTTTTGTGTTTTTTAAAAATGTGATGAAGCTCTTGGAATACATTCAACATAAAGTTAAAACATTTGGATTGAAATAAAGCAGGAAATCAAATTCTCATTTTATTTTGTTCTATTTTGAAATGCTGTCACTTGAAACCAGTGTGCCAAACTGATGCATTCTCTTTGTAGAGCATCTGTCATATATATGAATGTGCAGCATGGCTTCAGTTCAGGTAAAAGGACCTTTGCATAGAAGGGCACGTTATTCCTCCAAATCTCTCTGTGGAAGCCTCCAGAAAAAAAACCTCAATTTGTATAAATTGCATAAAATAGGCGCAGGAATTGCTGCCACAATGTCTCCTATTATAGCCAAAATCGGCAGTTAAAGTGGACCTTTTCTTATTTCCAACTTCATATTTTTTATTCTTGGACTCCTCTGTAGCAGCTTTGCATGATTTACAGTTCAAAGTAGTTCTTCTTTATCTTACACTGGGCCAGTTTTAACTCCTCTCCCTTTAAGGCCCTCATTAGCAACAGATTTGGAAAAAGCAGGTAGGTGGTTCTTCTATGTCCCCAAATTTGGATGTACCCTCTTTATGATGTCATACAGTTGCAAACGTAAAAAACAAAACTGTCTGAAACTGAGTGTTCTGAGCAGTCTTAAGATGGTATTTTCAGAGAACGGGGATTATCTCTTTATTTGAAAGTTTCATCATGCTTGGTATGAAATACAGGAAAGCAGAATAGAGTTTATAACATCCTAAATGTCAACCTGTTCAAAGTGATTATTTTTTTTTTTTTTTAGGCATGCAAATTTGTGTGAACAGCTAAAAATATAAGCTTTTGTTTGTTTGTTTTCTCATCCAGCTACTGACACATTTCTGTCATATTTAACAGGATTACTTTCTTCCAGGGTTCCAGTCAGCAGCTTGACCTCTCCTCTTCCTCTTATCTGCGTTTTCCTAATTTCATTACACTCGGTAATCTTCCAGCTTCTCCTGCTTTCTGAGCATCATTTATTTTAATGTTCGGAGTGCTGGTAGCTGCTTACAGGAGCTTGTGCCTGCTGATGGTTGGGAACGAGTTCATGAACTTTTGAAAATGGCATCACCCCATCCTTTCATTAGGTCTCTAAAGATGCTCATTGAGGTTTGAAACATTAGTAAAAGTTAAATAGAGGTCAAGTCTTTTGCAAGGTGTCGTTTTCATTGTCCAGAAAGATTTGTTATAATTTCAGTTTCAGACATCAGTTTGTCTTCTTGCTGAACTGAACCACAGTAAGAGAAGTTTTCACCAGATTACTGCATCCCACTGCATCTTTCTTTCTTTTTTTAATGAGCTTGCTTCTCTGGCTCCCAAGGTGACACTCACTCTGATTGATCTCTGGAAACATCCTTTGTGCAGCTGCCAAAACCCGAGCTGCTTTTACCCCTAAAAACAGACTAGAGGCTTCAAGATGTCGCAGTAATTTAAAGTCTTAAAATCAGCCATTTTACTGGTACTTACTGTAAATTCAAGTGTTAAAAGTTATCAGCATTTGCAGAAACTTTGATTTTATCTGTATTGTGCTGAAGAAATATGAAGTGAAGCTGAACTGTGGCCTGGCTGTACTTTCATGTACGTACCAAAAGAGGGAGCAGCGAGTTAGTGTAACCTTGCATTTAATCAATAAAAAGCACATTCCTATTTACAGTGGCAGCCAAGGAAAAGGCTGGTAAACTGCTGCCCCCTGGTGGTGAAAGTTTTAGTCGTATTTCCCAGAACAAACACAAAAACCTTTAAACGACACACATCCTTGATCTCTTTTTTTGCTGTTAAGTGACAGCCAAAGAAACAATATCAGAGACAGCTGATTGTTTTTATTCATAATCATCTTCTGTACAAACTTGTGATGTTTAACAGTGTTTACCTGGTGATATGAAATGTTCTTACTGCAGTCTATAAGTGCTTTACAGTTCAGTGGTTCCACTTGTCTTGCTTCTGCCTACAGTGACTTTAATACCTGTAACCTCCTGCTAGCTGGTCCTCGTTGTGCAGAACTAGTTAGTCCTCTAACACATGCTCATACATCAGGCAGTTGGAAACGCCTTGTTTTGTTTATTCACGTTTTCTGAAGAGGCTCTGGCGTGGACGAGTATTTAATCCTCAGGTTTCTGTGTCGGTGTGTCAAAATCAGTCGCTTTGATGTTTTTTATATCTCTCACATTTTTATCTGATGTGACTGTAAATGAGCAAACTGTGCAATTTTTTTTGGCACTGTTGTTGTTGGAATAAAACCGCGAAAATGACTGTTTTTGTTTTTATTCTGTAGTGATGTGATTAGTTATTGTTACAAAAGCATCCTCGGGGCAGTAACAGCTGAACTTACCTTGAGGTATCCAGAGACTTGCTGAGACATCAGTGTGATTAAGATCGATGCTTCCCTGCTCATAAAATTTAAAATTTGGTATTCAAAAGATATTTATATGGAGGGCCAAAACTATCAAAATGAAGTATAAACTAATAAACAACACATTTTAGACATTTATTTTTATTTTATTTTTTGCAGTTTACTTTATTTTATTTTATCTATTGACTTCTCCATTGTATTTTCCTTTCAATAATTTTGATATTATTTCAATCCATCCTTACATACTGCTTCAGTCATACATGTGTTTTCTTTTGAACATCCATCTATTGAACTTTCTGTGTTTATAATTTGACAGTTTTTGTAAATCAGGGCGCAGCTGAAATAAGCTTTTATTGTGATTTTAATGTGACTAAAACTATTTTAAAAGTAGTGAATGATGATTAGTAGTAGTATTTCAGGCTATACCTATAACTGTTGACCACATATCAGCGTCTCACCGGAAAATACTCTTTACACTACACTTTCATGCAACACCAAAGATTAGTATGTAAGAGATGGGCATGAGGGCACTAACTAGTCAGTGAAGTCCTGTTAAAGCCTGAAATGCAGCGTTTTCTCCACAGTCATCTTAGCTTTTCAAACCAGCATACAGCCCTAAAGTATGCCCTGTTTTATCCTCCTTTTTAACTCTAATGGAAGCATAATTTGCAAAACATACATCATTCTGTATTAAATTAGACCTCAAACTGCAGACTTGAATCATAATGTCATGGATCAGGCCAGCTGAGGGCCATCTTCCCTACACAGCAGGATTATTTTTTTCAGCCAGAGCAGTCTCCCCCTGCTGGTCATCAAAGCCCATGCAGTTTTTAAGAGACCGGTTCACCGTTTCTGCATTACCTTCTTCTGTTTCAGTTTGGCACTCTTGCTGCACGCCTTCTATACAGTCACCAGAGGACTGTGTGTGCCTGCCATCACCTGTTTATCTACAATCTGAATCACATTATTAAAGGAACCAAGTCAGTGTTTCTACAAACTCCACTCAATTTTACTTAACAAAAAAAAAAGTCTCTAAAATGAAATCGGTTATACCTTAATGGCTACAGAGTTTTGGTGATACATACGGAGAGCTTCAGAGGCTGAAAGCAAAATAAATAAATACATAAAAATTTTAAGAAGTTTCTAATTTTTGAATATTTATAACAAATTTTAAGCCTAATCATTTTTTGATGCATTTATTTAATTTTATTTAGTAGTTTATTACATTAAATTCGCATAAATGAACCCACCAAATATTACTTTCTTGGAAAGAAAAACAACTATATTAACAATATTTATTATTTATAACTGCTACAGATGTTTGGGGTTTTTTGCGGGGGGAGTAAAATTGTTATATACGTTTTTAGAGGCCCGTGAAACATGAATTTGTCATCTTGTGATATATTTTTAAATTTTATTATTCTTTGATTTTGTCAGACTTGGTCCTCTATAGAGCTTAAACGTTTTTAAATATAGTGCTTTAGTACTGTGTGTGTCTGTGGTGCAACTGTGGTGCAACTGTAGACAGGTAGACAACACTAAGCGCAGTCTCACTCTCTCTCTCGGTGGGACGTGTCCAGATTCACGCCCACTCTGGCATTTTCCCACATTAATATGCAGCGTATATACTGTACGTTATCGTCAGTCAAAAAACTACATCTCAGGCTCGATGATCCTCTGAAGAAATCCCTCCGCGCCCTGAAGAGGAGAAGTCGCTCCTCTGCAAACACCCTGCCGTTACGCCATCCTCCGGCAGGCTACGCTTTTCTCGTCCCTTCCTGGACTGACAGCAGCTGCTCAGCCCAGTCAGGTTTTGAGCATCTGCTGGGACTGCTGGGAGGACGTCGGCTCAGACTGCAGCGCACTGCGATGCAGAGAGGGGGGCACTGAGGCTGTGATGCCGGAGCTGTAATCCGTAAACCTGTGCGGACGGAGCGCAGGGTGGAGCTGGCGGAGTTCGTGCGCACACCTCTGGAAGCTGCTGCCGAAGAGGAGCCTCTGCAGCGCCGCAGCTTTGCACCGGGAACCCGCCTCGGTACGTGACTCCGAAACCGAAGCTGCCCCGGATCCCACAGGGAGGGGGGCTGTAGCGCGGCACCCCGCCCGTCTCGCCTCATTTGGACCGCACGGACCTGAGCCGTGATATTCGCGCACGGAACCCACCGAGCAGCCCGCACCTCTGCGCCAAAGGTAAGCAGCTCCGCGAGGCGCGGGGGCGCGTGCAAGCGCTCGTGGCTTCCAGCAGGCAACGAGAGCCTGTTGATGACGATGATGAAGGTGCTGCTTAGAGTAGCTGAACGCGCCGCTGAAGCGCCGCAGCACCGACTCCGCGCTGCTGTTCGATCGATTTCTGTGTCACGCGCGTGTCTCTGCACAGACGCGCAGAAAGGGAAACATGACGTAGGGAATTCCCACAGTAATCCAATAGCGCGCGGCGACACCTGCACATTCCGCCAGTGCGGCGCGGCCTGCTGCCGCGCGCGGCCTCGCCAGCGGCGCGCGCGCGGACTGAAACGATTAAAGTTGGATGCGAGCCGTTATGTAACGTGATTCTGCTGACGCGGTTCGCCATGAGCGGGGGTTACCTCCACGTCCCCGCGGCTCGGGGGTGCTGCTCCCTGTTTACGTCCACGGCGGTTCAGCTCAGCCCGACGGGATCGATCTGAATCACAATCCATGAAAGTGCAAAAACATCACCTCGTGTGTCTCTGCACTAATGAAGTCCTCACCTGTTTATTTAAGGCAGAAGGTATTGGGGACATGTGGCAACATGTGGGCTTGAATACTCAGTCTACGTTTAATTTACCTGATGTAATTTTACATGCACATTTGAATTTGTCTGTTTAATCCGTAGAGGATAAAGTTGTTGTTTCTCACACTCACAACAACTCCGTCACCACTGGATGTAGCTCAGGATGCTGTAGGGCCACAAGGCTTACCTCTTTATGTAAGACTGTACATGATTTTTATGCCTCCTCCCCCTGTCCCACACACTGAGGCACTGCTGCACTCTTTGAGTGGCTCAGATATTCAAAATTCAGTATTTCAGGGAATGCCAAACCTTTAATTTGCATCATCAAAGATACAAAATTCGTTTAGTAAATTATACTCTTATACTTGTTGTCCCACATTTACTTTCTTGTCATTTGGTCACACTGGTACACTGCCATGGTGTGCCATTTTGTGGCCCACAATGGGGGCTACCACATTAGCTACACACACCTTCAGAGTGGTCCAGTCTGACAGTGTAGATGCGCCAGCAGTGGGTTTAGTGGATCAGTGTTGAACACCAATGCTCCAGAAAGGGTCAGGGTTAGAAATGTGTTTCTAGTCCACGAAATAAATTGTGGTTGAAGAGTGTGGGACAATACATGAATGATGAATCACATGAGTCACATTTAACGACGTGATAAACACAAACATTCATGTTTCCATCACTGGTTTGTGGGATAAGCGAGCGGTGACAATTTTATGATAGAAACTAGTTATTTTCTGGGTCAGCTTCCAGTGTGATGATGAGAGGCAGTTTTGATTATGTAGCTTCACATCACAGCTTAGCAAAAAGCCTTTCTGACTTTCAGCCATCAGGTAGGTAAACAACCCCACAGCAGAGTTATACTGTCCCATTCAGGCCCCAATCCCCCCATAGTTCCCCCTTTAATTTCAACATATTTGTGGTCCTAATTGAGTTTTGCTGTTGTGGAGCCTGCAGTGTCTTTGCTAAATTCCCCTTTGGGAGCAACTTTATTATAAATTGTTTATGCTTTGATCTGCTTTCAAGGTAGGGGTTTGGATGAAATCTGCAAAGCTGCAAGCACGCTCAGCTTTCTCAAAAATCTGATACTTGAAACAGATGCGTTACCCGAGATGAACTGGAACATGCAGAATTTCTGTTTTGCTCTTGCAAAGAAAAGAAAATTTCCTCACTTGACAGAATTTGACGAGGTTATGGGGGGAGGTTTGGTCCTGATATCTGTCCTGACTGAGACCCTACAGAGTCTTTAATGTTAGCTGCACGTAGGTCTACTGACTGAGGACTCAGTATACAAAGTAATTTGTAAAAGTGATGTGGAAAAACAGCATAAACTATCTTTTTGGCTGTTTCAGTTCTACACATGCCTCTTAAATAAAGTACTGTAGTAAATGCATGTGTGTTGTAATTGTTCTTCGAAAGCATATTAATATGGGATAAGTGTGATTTTCCCACTTTAATATGAACTGGATACACAGTACATTATGATTGGTGAAAAAAATAAAGCAGATGTGCTGCAGTTTGGAGAGAAAACCCCAACAATCAGATCATTTCCTGTTAGCAGCACTTAGTGACTGTAGGGAAGAAGAACTTCCTTTTAACAGGAAGATACTGACAACAGAGCTGGGATCATGAAAGGACAGCCATGTACTGTGACATGCTGGGGATGTGAGAGGAAGATGAAAAGAAAAAAGGCAAGCATAGAGAGACCATGAATAACAAACAGGTGATATGGCTTTTTGTTTTGTTGTCTACCTCACTTCCTGTTTATTTTGAAATCTTAAATGCGCTTTAGTGAAGTCATGCTTTAATGAGGTCATGCCATTTTTCTTCTATACCTCTCTATCTTAGACCGTATGTTAAAAATGGCTACTGTGACATCACCTTTTGGTTTTAGACTCCATATCTTGAATCATTTAGTCTGCCACCATGTTGTCTTTTTTGGAGCCAGAGTTGACCATTTCTGGACGAGGGGTTGGAGTGCTAAGTTATCAGCTAATGCTACCAAGCTTGGTTATCAGTCTGCATCTATAAACTGGACAGGGTTATGTGCAGTCACAGATATCTACAAATTAAAGATAAGTATAAGACTGGAGGTCTCCTGATGTTAAAGAGGGAGTTCTTCCACCCCACAGTCTCCTAAGTCTTGCTCACAGGGAAACGTCCAATCGCTGGGGTTCTGGTGCTGTATGAATGAAAACGAGTTGGATATGATATCTTCAAATAGTATCATAGCAACAATTCAAATGGTATTTAACCTTTTATACAACTTTAACTATTAGTTAAGCGTTAAGGCAGGGTGTGCAGTTTTGTGGTTTGTAACAAAGTGAAGTGGAGCTGTATGGTGAGAAAGAGCTGGGTTATTGTTATCATTAAGCACCCTTATTGAGTCTTTTTTTAGATGGTTAGAAATAGAAGGAGACGATACGTCAGATGTTAAAATGGGCGAGGGATAGAGGGCTGTGTCACCCTGCAGTGATGTCACGAAACGGCTGACTGCTTTATGTGCAGGTCATCATTAATCCATGATTAACTTAACCCGCGAATAGCCAGCTGTCTCCTTTGGTTATTATAATTGTTGGTTTCGCAGATATTCACATTTCTGTAGCTGCTCTGTTAATATGAGATTCCTCTGTGGGTCTCAGCCTGATGCGCTAAGAAACTTTAGGTTTTGTGCTCGAATTTTAAGCATTTGGCTGCACAGCATAAATTTGTAATGATGGTCTGCACAGTCACCGGTGAATGAAGATGAGGAGTTAAAGTAAATAAAGAGAGCAGAATACAAATGCCTCGAGCGCAGCGTCTGTTTACAGTTTTTACACATCCACAAACAACCCACATTCCCATTTATAGTAAGCATTTTAAACTCGGAGATATCAATCAGCCTTCCAGCGTAAATGCTATTTTTGACTCCCCGAGGCCTGTCACATGGAGGGATACCCCCCCGAGGAGTGACTCATCCTGGACATTTACTCCCAGGGCGATGTGTTTAGAGGGAAAAAATACCCCGAGTGGGACAGCGCTGCACTTTTTCTGGGAAGTGGGAACACACCGGCACTGAAATACGTGTTCGCTCAGACTGACTCACAAAGGTGCATCTTCCAGTTTTAAACCTTTAAACAAAAGCATGTCTTCATCCACCTTTAGGGTCATCATGGAGCTCAGGGAGAGGATATTTTATGGTGCTGCATCTTTCTTGTGGATAGAAATAAGTGCTTTTAGTGTGTAAAAGTTATTTTTTTTGTGCTGGTTGTGTGATTTGTTCCTAACTTTGTGTGCCAAAGTATGTGTGTGTCAGCAGAGGGACCCCTCTGTGCCCCTGTGGAGGTGACTGCAGCACTTTACAGCCTGACAGAACGGGCACCTTGGGGAGCTGGCACACACACACACACACACACACACACACACACACACACACACACACACACACACACACACACACACACACACACACAGACACACACAGGCAGTGAATTCAGCGATTATTTTCATTATTGATTCGTTTTAATGTTTGATGACCTGAATATTTTCCACTGTTAATTGTTTTCACCACCGAAGATCATGAAACTGGTGAAACTTGACCATCACAAAACCCGAAGTGATGTGCACGAGGAGCTGCAGGTGTAACGGGTGCATCTGTCTACGAGAAAATGATTGGTCGACAGATGATGTTGGGTCAGAGCTCCTTACGGGCGCCTATTTGAGCTCCGTGTGTGTGTCCTCAGGTCCAAGCCAAAGAAAAGCCTTGCTTGCACTTGTGTGTCAAGTACACAGACACTCAGATACCTGCACATATGAAAACACCAGAAAAGCAGCAGCAAAGGTTTTCATTTCTGATTGTCAGTTGTAAATTTTTTTTATAAAATGAAGCAACAGCTGTGCATAGACTGTATATAAAAGATGCACACACTTCCAGGTCTGAAAAGTGAAGTCAGCAGGGGGCGACTCCTGTGTTTGCGAAAACAAAAATTTATGATGTTCTGATGGTTTTATGGTCTCAGTTTTCAGTTCCAAGTCTTATTGAAAGCAGCGTGATGTTCATTTTGTAATTTATGATCTCCATTAGCGTTCACAAATACTATAAAAATGCTCAGCTCGAGGCTTCACAGCAGGACTTCATGAATCAGTGGGTGGTTGTCCACAGTTTATCCAAAAAAGTGTTTTTAAATCACTGTATTCATTTTAGAGGGGGAAAGAAAATAGTTGGTTTAGCTGCACAACATGAAGAAGTAAGTCAAGTACAGTTGAATGTGCAGATCTCTGGAGGACTTAATTTTTGATCCTGCAGAGCATCTATCCACGGGTACATTTCCTATAGAGAACAAAACTTTTTGGTTTTTGTACAAGGATTTAAACATGTTTAAGCAGCCTCGAGTGGCCATGAGAGGAACTGCACTTCAACGGCAGCTTTATTCTTCAGGCCCAGAGGTTAATGCAGATGTGGTGGGACCACGAATTGGCCTTAAATCCATCTGTGTCTTTCTTACTGCCAAGTAAAGGTTTAGTAATTTGCTCAGTAACAGATGGTCACTGTCGATTTCAGAAAATGTTAATCCCACTGAGTAGAGGTGCGTTTGCTTGGGAGTATTTGCAGCGAAGGATTAATACACATTTGTTGCAGGGTATTTGCAGCAGGACAGTGTAACTTACGTGAGATAATGTGAAACAACAGAGTTTAAAGTAACAGCAAATCTTGGTAGAGATAGAGCTCAACCCCAGCTTTACCCCTTACTGTAGTGTCACTTTTTGAAGTTGTTCTGTTACTTGCTGTTTGAACCAAAGCTCCTTTTTAAACTCAGAAAAAGATAAAAAATGGGGTTACAATAGACTCTTTTACAACTTTAACTATGTAAGAAGGTTTTGTACAATTTAATAGGTCACGGACTTGACGAGTAGAACCCCATATTTTTTATGACTGGCTAATCTATTCTGGAGGTTTGCTTCTGAATGCCTGTTAGAATGTAGTTTAATTATATGAGAGCATGTTTTATAGCAGGTATGTGCAGAATCTTAGAATTCTGACTTTAATCTCAGAATTTTGACTTTTTTCTCAGAATTCTGAGATTAAAGTCAGAATTCTGACTTTTTTCTCAGAATTCTGGAAAAGGAGAAGAAAAAAGATGTGCCCACTTTTTTTTTCTAGTCCCCTATACTGCATTATTTCTAATGGCCAGCAGGGGGCGACTCCTCTGGTTCCAGAAAGCAGGCAGATTGTATGGGAGTCTATGACAAAATGAGCCTCCTTCTCACTTTCTTTAATGAGCTCTATAAATGTCTTGCTAATGAGTTTATGGTCTCAGTCACTAGTTTTAAGTCTTATTTAAAACAACATGATGTTTTTTCAGTAAAATACGATCCCATTTAAAGTAAAACAGACAATATTTGAGGGTATACTTTAAGGTGGGACCTAACTTATGATTGGCAGGTGCATATCACTTTTTTTTTTTAAAAAGCAAGATGGCAGTGACTAAAATGTTCAGCCTGACATTAAAAAAAGCTTTTATTTAAAAAAAAAAAACTAACACTGACATTTGTGGTTTTTGTTTTTAAGGTGTCAGAGTCTCGATTCATGTTGGAAACTGCCATTTTGATCAGTTTTATAGGCTTTTAACTGTTAGTGAGGAGATATGTCTTGACAGCAGAAGCATGCTTTTTAGTATTAAATGAAAGAAAGGCAAAGAAAGTGTAATGAAATGGCTCACTGGTATGTTTTTGAACTGTGGTTGTGACAATAAGATACATGAGGCTTTGGAGAAGAAGAAAAGTAAATCCAGAATCTAACTAAACTAAACTCGATCAAATTCATTAATTGTTTAACCAGGGGAAAACTCATGGTGTGCGTGCAGTAGAGCGGTGCATGTGCCTTGTGTTGAGAGAACTGTGAGCTGTGCAAAGGGAGATGTACAGCCATAATGCTTCCATGGTGCCTGTCAGTCATGCCTGTCACTTGGGACGCTGGAGATTTCCAGCTTCACAAACAACACTGAAAACGACCTGCCACGAAGAACGGCACGACAGCGATACCTGAATACCTAAACCTGCCATCTGGTTTTGGGAGCGTTCTCTGAAGAAACTCTTTTTGACAGGATGCGAGAAAACAACTATCCAGCAGAGTCTGGCACACTCCATCACCTCCTCTGCTGCAGATGTGTCTGCTGTTAGTATTCAGCGCACAGCGGTGCACTGTACAAAGTATTCAGTGCCTAATAACAGAGCAGCGCTCAAATGACGGCATTTGAGACATTTATCATCCCTGAGAAAAGCTGTTTGATTTTGGGGTTCTCATGCAAGGCTTTATCTATATTCACCTTCCTGAGAATCAATCGCTAATCCAGGTCAAACTGTGCAGGGCCGGGCTTCGGGATTATAATGGGAAGCAGGAGTCTTTTCAAAGAAAAAAAGCACTGGAATGGGTCCAGATTACTTAATGCTGTCTCCTGAGGTCATGGTTTGTTCTGTGCTGTTTGGAGCTGCTGCACGCACTCCTCATCCTCTCTATTTTAGCGAGCAGCCATGGCGTCTCCCGCTACACATCGGGGTTAGACAATGCCTGGCAAGAACTGCAGGAGGGGGCCGATTGGACCACAGGAGCGCTTACATAACCACCAAGCAGCTTCATATCTATTTATTTTTTAACTGAAGATGCCTCTGCTTGCTTATGAATGTTACCTCTCTCCCCTGCTTGTGCTATATGACTTTGGCCATGTGAGCACGTGATCTGGATTTACGTATTCCTGCATCTGTGATGAAGGTTTTATTCTGCCATAAATCCCTGTACGAGATCTGGGCTTGGTAATCTCGTTGAGTCAGGGACGTCCAGGCTTTCCTCATGACAAATGCAACAGATCTTATTTCAGCATCAGGCCCGGGATATTTCAGAGACACGCATGAATCACCTTCAGATTGATTTCCTGCTTTGCATGGTCAAGAGTTTCAGCTTACCTCATGGTCTTTGAGTGGAAATGAAACACTAATGAGAATGTAGTGAAAGACAGAAAGGAAGATGGTATTACTGATAAGAGGAAGCATTTATAATAGCAGCTGTGTGAGGTTTATACCCACTGTGAAGACTCAGTGTCACTTTCAATTTGATTCTTTTAGTCAGCAAAGAAAGATGGAAGTAGACAAAGTAAAGGAGAGAGCGTATGGCTGGAAAAAACACTAAAATCAATGTTTAAGGAATATTTCAACATAATTGGGATGGTAAAAAAACTCAAACACCCTTTTTCTGTGCTCCTATATGGAGGACCAAAACTGCCAAGATTACAAATAAACTTTAAAAAAAAAATCCATAAATACAAAAATCAAATAACTTTACTATTACTGTTGACTTCATAGTTAACTAAACAGTTTAACAAACAATTACATAATATTTAGGAATATCACAATACCAAAATACAAGTAGAATTACGTGATTCTCGATACACTAAAACAAAATGATTGTCCCAGTGCTTAAAGATAAACTGTTTTATTAAAAGTCATTTTAAATCGCTGACATAGTGACATGGAGCAAAGCTGATTTCACAGTGCCAAATGAAAAACCAGAAAACATACGCTGATACCAAAACTTTTAGCCTATATCAGGAGCTTTATATAGGGGAGAGCAGATATTTGGATCGATCCGCCCACCTCTAGTTTTTACTACAGATATGATTTGTCTTTCAGGTGAGGGGTGTTACTCATACATATGTGTGAATGCATCTATGTGCACCGTGAAATAAGACCAACATAGAATTAGATAGTGCTGTTTGTACTTTAATTTATGCCATGAACTTTGTGACAAATACGTAACTCAGATGAGTTCCCAGCTTCATTGTGCTGAACTCCAGCAGGTAACTTAGGTGAGGTTCAGGTTAGAGTGATCCTTTAAGACGACGGAGCCGGGCAAGCAGCTGCATGGGCCACCATAGGGGCAGCCTGGTCAGCGAACTAACCAGTAGGGAAAATGTTAGATAGGACCGTTGCAAGCTATTTATTAGCTAGTTATTATTAGTCATTAACCAAACTTTCAGAATAAAAGCGTGGTGATTATCCAATAATATGCATGTACATTTGGGTGGAAGTTAAGACTGCAAAGGTAAAGAACTGAAATGTCAATGTATCTATCTATCTATTTTTTTTAATGTAATAGCCTACATTTATTTAAATTTTGGGGTGCATTTAATGGCATAATTATTTACTAAGTCGTTTATTTATTTATTTTTCTCCATAGTTCTTTACAGTCATTTTTATTTTTTGGTCCAGATTAAAGAGCAAGCAGTGAGTTGTAGACCTGGTTGGCAGATTAAGTTACTTCTGGAGACTCGGTTTCATTTCTTTGACCTCCACCAGGTCACCCGCATCCTTTCTGCAGCTGGAGTTAGGTTTTGATTTTAAGCCAAAAGGTGTTACCTTTCAAATTAAATCTCATAGACATAGTTTTTGTTTGAGTGTCACAAATAAGAGACGTCCTACCTGTAACCCTAGCAGGCTGCAGTGACTTATCATAAGATAAAATGAAGCTCAGACCATCTAGTGATTCTTGTTTTTTTTTTAATACCATTAGTCTGACAACCTACTTTGAGGTCTGCAGACGAGCTGACAGTTTTAAAATGTTACCAGCGGCTCGGTTCTTGAGGCATACTTCAAATACCACAGATATCAAGCTTAGCTGAGACTGCAGCCCACATTATTTTCCAGTGACTGCACCAGGCATGCGTTAGCTAAATATTACCAAACCTTTTCTGCCCTTAAGAAAAGAAACACACACACATTTACCGCTAATGCTCCTCAGTCTAACTGATACCAGCCTCCCCCTGGCTAGACTCTGAAGTCACATGGCATCCTTTCTTTAAAAACAAAATGGCTGTGGTTGAGACTCTGACAGCGCTCCCAAGACACTTCCCAAACTGGCATCTGCTGATTGAAGAGCTTCCTGGGAGGCAGATACAGCTGCTTGTCGCCTCTCTCCTTTCTTTTACTGAGGCAGCCTACACTGACTGAAACCTTGTTGTAGACACGTGTGTGTGTGTGTGTGTGTGTGTGTGTGTGTGTGTGTGTGTGTGTGTGTGTGTGTGTGTGTGTGCTGTTTTAAAGATTTCCTTTTCCAGCGGTCTCGTAGAGATAATGCATTCCAAATGAGATCATTTCAGCCTGCTCTTCTCCTCATGTGGGCTGAGTGTTTCTAGCAGAGAGAGCGAACACACGGTACGCATCGTTCATCATTCAAAGAAGTAAATAGTGCATTAAATTAATGAAAGAAAACTTAAAATGAGTGTTGGAATGGTGATGTTGGAAGAGGAAGGTGCCGGGTTACTTGTGTCTGTGACGGCTTCTTTGACAGCAAACAGCCGCTCCGGTGACGGATGTTTGTTCAGCCATTTGTTGATTGCAGTTCGCGCCGTGCAATCACTGCTTTTGTTGTGCCGGAGCAATTTTGTAGCTCACTGAGTTTTGTCTGTCTTTCTTTTCTTTCTCCATCCTCAGGTTCTTAATGCCACTGGATAACATGAACTAAGTAAAGAGTCGACTGTTTAGCTTCATTAAGGGACGAAAACGGATGAAAATGCACAGCTTTGTGGATCAGGAACCCACACATCACTTCTAGACAAGAGGCAGATAAATCAGAAACATGTGTCATCGCTTTGGTGACCGTCCGGCTCAATAAGAAGCTCATCTCTGCCTCTACTTCTCGGCTCTACTCATTAACTGCTTTCACTTGTTGCCAACATGCGTCCTTCCCTCGCCACAGCGGTCCTGCCACCCAGGACCCGTTCCCACAATCCACCCAACCTGTCCGTTGGGGGCCGCGAACACCTGTCGGCCCCACGAAGGCGCAGCCCGCATCTCCGGCACACCCTCAGCCCGGAGAACCTGCGGACTCTGGCGGAGAGGGGCGGGGCGGCTGTAGATACCGTGTCCGTGGTGAGCAGCCCCATCGGGCTTCCGCGGGCAAACAGCGACACTGACCTGGTGACATCCCAGAGCCGGTCCTCGTTGACAGCGTCCACTCTGGAGTACACGCTGAACCGTGGCCAGAACCTCGTCATATCCTGGGACATAAAGGAGGAAGTGGATGCTACAGACTGGATCGGGCTGTACCACATCGGTAAGATGATGCAATGGCAAGTAAAGGAACTTTAATTTGTGTCAAATCTCAAGTCAGTGCCTCCCAGCACATTAAGAAACATTACAATATGGCTACATTAGAAAATTATTGGATTCAGAAGGAAATGCAGCAAGGCGATGATCCTGGTATCTAAACATAGGTAAAAAAGCTGTTTAATAAAGCCGCCTATCCAACACAGTGATACAAGCCTTGAAAATTTACACAAAATGCACTTTTTAAAGTTTTCTCCACTAAATTATGAGAAAACCGATCAATCATCCAGGCTACCAGTGATTTTTTCTGCTCATCAGAGACATTAAACTGGGGCATTTTATTCAAACTATGTTAGATCACAAAATGCTGATGCTCAGAAATGCTTATAAATAAAAAATGTGCGGAAAAAACGGATTTGGCTTCAGATTGTGAATTCTGTTGTGTGTGTAAAACGGATCATAAATGTCATGTGGACTTATCTCCTTATACTTACGACATATCCTGGAGAGAAAAAAAAATATTACATTTCTGTAACTCTAAAATATTACACTTAGCTTGAGCACAGAAGTTTGCTTGGTTTCATTAAATATCCTAAAGTTACTGTAGAAAAGCAATCAGCTGATTCTGAGGGGGTCAGATGGGAGCTTTTCTCAGATTTAATCAGTCTTATATGGGGTGACCTGAAAATGACACACGTCTGGGACAGCTTATCTCTCAGATCAGTGTTGATGCTGTTATAATGCTGATATCTTTGCAGAGGCGAGGTGTATGTGCTCAGACAGTAGAGCAGGTCCACTGATTGGAAGGCTGGCGGTTCGATAGTGTTCGACTTCATCTCAGGGCACTGTCATTGCAGCCTAAACTGAACTTAAGTTTTGCATATTAATAAGCTCAACACTGGTGTTAACGCAAGGGGTAGCAGACCTGTTTATCCACTGTGCTCTTCTGAGCTCATCTTTGTAGCTGTTTTTAGGTGATGCCAGCCCCGATGGCTTATCATACAATCTACTCCCTTTGATTTTAAAAGTAAAACACGCCTGGCTTTCTGCTTTCCATTGTTAAAAGTACTGCTAATACCCAATATAGACCTGGAAGGGTGGATAGAAGAGGTGGTGGCATTATATGTCAATATATGTCAAATCCATTGCTAGTGACTCTGTAACTCTGACAGTCCATAAAGGTAAAGGCTATCAACGTGGGTGTCACATATTGGTTGGCTGTTACAGACCCCACTCGCCTCAGATGTTTTTCTGCAGAAAGAGTCCTCAGCTTTCAGGGTATGCTGGATTTAGCAAATACAGGGCGTAGAAACTCAGAGTCTAATCCAGAGTTAGTTTAGCTGTTCAAATTGTTGTCTTTATATTTAAGAATTTGGCAAAAGTATAAAAAACTAATATACCACTGAAAGGAAACTAAATTAGATTATAACACTCAAATCTACAGTTTGATTGCTCTGGACGTTTCGATAGGTCGATAACTAGCTCTAAATTTTGAGATAATAAACTAAAATTTTGACTTATGGTTAAGAAAATGTGTTTTCTTTATTGGCCTCCATAAATTTCTTCCCACTTCCCACGTATGTTATCAGAACGCGCCAGCTAAATGATTGTTTTTCCCAGTCACTTTAACTTTTACGTGTATTTTTACCACTGAATCTGTTTTGCTGAACTCTTTGGCAGCTCGCCGTCATTCAGAGCTGACTTGACCCTGCGTGTCCTCGAAGCTTTTCGGCTGATCCTGATGTTTTGTTATCGAAATCTGTCGATAGCTTGGTGCAGAGTCTCGTGCAGGAGCTTCCAGCAGCGAGTCAATACTGAAACATTAGCTGTTGAGACTTTACACCGGGCCTGGAGGCTGAGTCAACGTGTCACGGCTCTGCCTCGGTGTACGATAACACACACACCATCACAAAGCACGCACGAGCCGGGTGGTCTCCAATAATGTCCGCTAATCCTGCTTAGAGACAGGAATCTGACAGGGAGGAAATCCGTCGACCTGAGTGCTGAAGAGGGCTATCGGGCTCACGCAGATCTGTCCACGATGGTGAAAGCTAATACAGGAATCAGAGTGTGAAACCAGCACACCGGTGATCAGTCCACTCTGTTTTGATCACGTAGTAAAGATCCAAAAGAGATCTGCTGCTCTGTGATTGAAAGCAGATTCTTATTCTTATTTTTTTATGTCTGAAAAATCTAAGTGTGGTGTACTGTCCACCATGCGTGTTTACACACTGCTGTGATCTCAGCTTCTTAACCCCCTCTTTCAAGCTATTTTTATTGGCTGTGCACACATGGCTGGTATGGGGCTTATGGGAAATGGAGTATTTCTAATGGTGCTGAGGTATTTAGCACAAATATTAAAAAGTGCACAGAAGCGAAGCTTGAAGTTGCTGGTTGCTGATGTGTGTGTGTGTGTGTGGGCCTAATAATAAGCTGTAAGTATAAACATCCAAAATTGCACCGTGATCCAGCACACACATCAGGTGCACACACAGGTAACCATTAAAAAGTATCCCACTCTTGCACGTCTTTTAAGACATAGCAGGCTAGAATCTGTGCAAATATACAGAATATTTTACCTCATAAGCCAAATTTTGCTCAGGATACAGCAGTCAAATGCCCTTTTGGAGCAAAGTTAGTGTGAAATTACTGCCTAATGATAATGTTAACCTGCTGCACGGCAGCTCATAATAAGCCAGAGTGTTACCTTCATCTGGGTGCACAGATATAATACTCCAAATTGGCACCCCGTGGTTTAGGCGTTAAATTTCCTAATGAGGGGCTGCGAGGACATTAATCAGGGTCAGATGTATGCATGAGTCTCTTCTGCGTCATGGTGAACCCAGTTTCCAACTCAAGTTAAATTTTTGTTTCTAACATAGTTTTTGAAAAATATTCTGACCACATTAAACACGGGGATCTCTGCCACGGTCATAAATTTGCCTTTTCATTGTTCACTGAAGCAAATAATGAACGTTGTCTCTTTACCCCAGATAATTACAAAGTGACGTTGAGGGAGAACTCCAACTCTGAGAGCTGTTCATCAGCATGATGGACTGTGTTAGTGATGGATAATGAGCTTCAGAAAACAATGGGCGCCTTTGGTTTTGGAAAGGTCAGACAAACCTGCCGCACAACAGACGGCAGTAAATTCTGGACGGCGTGAAATTACTCCTATAAAGGACTCGACTTCGTGATGGTTTTAACTTGTTTACCAGGCGATCAGTTTAATTTCTGTTGACCTCTAAGACTTAACCCATCTGGATAAGCTGATTACATTTTCCAGACATTTCCTTCCTTGTTGGTAAAACTGTCTGGGGGCGGTGGGGCGTCAGGTCACTTCATATCGATCATAAGGCCGCCAGGACTTCATTACCTTCTCCGGGGTCTTATACCCCAGAGGAGACACCACTTTCCTTGACTAAGCAGACATTCAATGATAAGCTACCTGCCCTCCCCTCCTCGCCTCCCCTTCAGACACACTGGCATGCTCACACACACACTTCCACCAGTCAGCTGAGTTTGGTGCTTCATTAATCTGTGCGCAAAAGTGCTACGTACAGCGGAATTCCCCCTCCCCGTTTTTAACTCAGAGGAAGTTTGGAGTTTGTCCTTCTGTTTGGAGGTTACAGGGAGGCTATTTTGGGAATGGATTTCACTGATTAAAGGCAAACTTGTGTTTTGGAAGACAGAGTCCGCAGACTAAACACGCTGAAAGGCAGAACAGTTTTGCACTGCAGCGGCACAATGCAGAGCATGCTGTTTGATTTAACTCACATTCTTTGGTCTAAAAATAAATGCTGCAAGAGCCGGATGTGTCTAAAGCAAGAGTGAACTAACACATTTACCCTCCTGCAGATGAAACCAGTCCATCCAACGTGTGGGACTGCAAGAACAGAGGGGTGAATGGCACCCAGAAGGGTCAGATCGTGTGGAGGCTCGAGCCCGGGCCCTACTTTATGGAGCGTAAGTTGGTTATTGAAAAGTATCTCTGCACTTCTTGCAGTTCTTGCTATAAAATATTTAAAATGATCTAAATGGCCGCCAGTGATGATTTAGACCTCACTGAGTGTAAAAATTACCTCCAAATCAAAGAAGAACATTTAGAATGAACCTCCAGGTGCAGCTGAGCTTTAAAGATTTTTCCATGTGATGTTTTTAAAGGGCTGTAACTCTTTTTTGCTTCCTCTGCAGCTGAGACAAAGATCTGTTTCAAGTACTACCACGGAGTGAGCGGAGCCCTGAGAGCCACGACCCCGTGCATCACTGTGAAGAACCCAGCAGTCCTGGTGTGTGAGGGAGGGATCGCACTGATCAATCACTCTGAGATTTATACATGTGAAGTCTGGAATATGGTGGGGATAGCTGGTTATGATTATTGTGATTGTAATAGCTCCAACCATAAAACAACAAAACAAACCAGACTTAAATATCATTAATGTCCCCTTCAAGTTCATATCCTTTAACACCTCTGGACTGCATCCAGCTGTTTCTGTTATTTGTGGATGCTTTCCTGGGATTCCCGTTCTTGGTATTTGTACGTATGTGTGCTGAATTTCGTCCTCTGTATTAAACGTGAACTCTTGAATTTCTGACAAAGCTGCTGCGCAAAGTTGAGATCTTTACAGGAGGATTTTGCAGCAGGACTCCTCTCTAACAGCTCTGAATGGTGTTCCCACGGCCTTCCTGACCGGATGTACCATGTTTCCGCTTGGACATTGTGGAGCTCAAACTACCATTTGATCGCTGAGTCGGAGACAGGAGTCAGTAGGAAATCGTCTGTGAGAGTTTTTTGACAGCAGTAATGGAAACCTACCCTTCTTTACCAGGCGTGGTTCTTTGTCACTTCCTGTTTTTAAAATAAAACCTGAGTTGAAGACTCATGGTTGTGACACACCAGGAGAGAATCCCAGATGCTCAGATGGAAGCGGTCAGAATGGACTTCCAGGATATGACCTAAAGCAAGCAGCAAGCCTGGAAGTGCTCCTTTGAAAGGAAGATCAGCTTTAACTCAGGAGTCGTGGACCTTCTCCAGTTTCTGAAAATAGCAGATGTGGGTGCTTTTTGGATATTTCAGTATGCAGGACTGATTTTGAAGCCATTTATTTCACGTTTCTGCACGTTGAGCTATCAAACAATGAACTGCCTTCATTGGCTCACTGTCTGCCTTAAGAAATCCTGTTATTTATCATTCTCAATAATGGAGCCTCACGGTGGTTTATATGGCATGTTTCATACTTTTCAGTTGATTGATGACTCAATATTGAGTCGTCTGTGACCGTAATCAATCCCACATAAATGCTGAGATTTGGCTCCTCGCTGATGCACTGCTGTCTGCGTTCAGTTCTAATTTATTCCCTCAACCTTCAAAGTCGTGTCCACAGTTATGATTTAAATTCCTGTGAATTCAGTAGGACGTGTGTGTGTGTTTGTGGTCCTTGGAAAATATGTGCTCCATGTGTTTTATAGCATCTAAAGTGTGATGTTGTCTCTTCTATCTCAGGTGGAGGGGCTGGCTGAGCAGGTCGGAGTCGAACATCCTCGTAAACTGATCAGCTTCACTTTGACGGGTGAGTTTAGCAGTTTTGCTAAATGCCTCTTTGCAAATATTTCCAAATCTGGAAGAGCCACACCATAAATCCCAGAACAGATGCTTGGATTTTAACGGAGTGATCCATCTTATCTTCATCTGTGTCTTACAGTCCCTTTGGGAAACACTAGAGTAAACTCGAGTAAACACAGAGGCCTTGGTATTGAAGGGTTTTTTTCCCCACCAGAGAGACTCTGAAGTTTTTATCAGTTTCCCAATGATGATATCAGGTTCAGTTTAATTAGTTTAAAAGAATGGGATGTCCACCTCACTTACCCAAACCACTCGCCTTTGTTAGCCATGATGCATCTGCAGGTCAAGCCGCGCACAAGCAAAGGAGCGAGAACAATCCTTTGCTTTGATATTCGTCTCTCTCGTCATCTGTTTTGTTGCAGACCTGCGTGCTACTGGCCTGAAGAAGGGGATGTTTTTTAATCCTGATCCGTACCTGAAGATGTCAATCCACCCAGGGAAGAGGAGCGTGTTCCCCGTCTTCAGCCATCACGGGCAGGAACGCCGATCAGCTATCATCGCTAACACCACCAACCCCGTCTGGCATGGAGAGGTGACGTCGTTTAAACTTTTTCAAGCTCTTTTTGAATGCTACTTTGCACTACTGTTAATTAAATGCATTTATATTAAAACAGGGGACTATATCATGCCACAGGTTTTGATAGACTGGCATCCAGGATTGGTATTTAATACAGACTGATATTGGTCTGTTTTTGGCTTTTGGCTAACCTAAAGATAAAGTGCCTTGAGTTTTCTGCTTGCACCCCATAATCTCCAGTAAGACTGTCTTTTTGAAATACTTCTAGCATCAAACTCATGATGTGTTTCCCTCTTTCTTTTTTTGCACATCGATGCTTTTGCCTCTCTGCAGAAATACACATTCGTGGCCCTGATGACGGACATCCTCTACATTGAAGTGAAGGACAAGTTTGCCAAGAGCCGGCCGATCATCAAGCGCTTCCTTGGCCAGCTTACGATCCCTGTGCAGCGGCTCATTGAAAAAATACCCGGGTAGGTGGAAAATGTGCAGACACAGGCGAGTAGGAGCTCACTCATAGAGTCACGCACACATAAACAGACCTTCATGTGTACTTTATCTGTGTGTGCAGTGTAAAAGACACACAGGTCTCTCTTTTTTTGCTTCTTTAACTGTGCAGAGTCCAGCCGGTCAGTTTCTCTCTGTGTCGACGCTTGCCCACTGAGCACGTTAGTGGACAGCTGCAGTTCAAAGTTGAGCTCACCTCGACAGGACCGGATGGTAAGTTTGCCTCTCAGCTGTGGTTAAATATTCATGACTTCACACTTTCTTGGAATTTGTTTTCACTAACATGTTCTCCCGGCTGTAGGTGCCTCTCCTGACTCCATCATCGGTGTTTCATCCTTGAATGGAGCTCCAGGGACTCCTTCTGATGATGAAGACCTGCCTCATCACCTTCCAGGCTTGGTCTCAGCAGGCCCCTCTCCTACGGGCTCCCAGGGCTCCCAGGGCACGGGGGAAGGCGCTACCGCAGCCTGTCTGGAAAAGGAGCTGCCTTTCATCAGAGCAGAGGGCAGATTTGGGGATACTGAAAGCATTGCAGGTCATGAAATGCTCCAAGGGTCATTCAGTGAGAGTCTGGATGCTATTGAGGCCCCTAAAGGACCTGGTGAACGACCTCTGGGTGCCGCCTCACCTAAACTGCGCTCTAGTTTCCCGACACACACAAGGCTGAGCGCCATGCTGCATATCGATTCAGACGAGGATGAAGAAAGATCCGGAGCCAATGACATCACTCCGGTACCCCTGTCGCCGCTGCTAATGAACGGAGAGCCTCCTGATGCCCGTGGTACTGATGAAGACGACACTGAGGGGCAGCAGGAGCCTGAGCGACCGGTGGGGTCTGTGTTGGAGGCGGGGCCAGTGGGTGGAGGTGCTAAGGCAGAAGACACGGCCCCCGAGGCCCAGGCTGCCGCAGAGGCCGTTGCTGGCACGGACTTAGAGGATGTTTTGGAGCAGGATGTTTTTCTTGAAGTGGAAGAGGTTCCATTCACAGAGGCTGCGTCCCATGATGCTTTGTCAGAAGGTGGAGACGCTCCTGAGCAAGGAAGGATGGCTGGCGAGGAGCCCTTATCAGAGATCGATAGCTGCTCAATGGCAACAGCCCCCCAGACGGTCTTCTCATCTTCAGACAGCTGTCCAGTCACACTGACCACCGCTGTGGTGCGTTCACGGGAGCAAAATTTACTGCTTTGTTTGAACCATTCCTGCAAAAACATTAAAACACAAAAAGTTATTCATTCCAAACACCAGAAGTATTTGTTGAATTTAGATGCACTTCACACACAAACACAGTGTCACTGCCTAAATCTGCCATCGGGGAGCAAAAGAAGTTAACTTGCTAGCTAAAAGTATATGAGAAACTTACTCAGCTTTTCACACTGCTGATGACTTTATGATCTCAATTGCAATTGGAAGTGTAGACTTTTTTGCCACGTCCTGTTATAATTTGTGGTCATTGCCAAGTTTTTAGCAGCCAGGACTGTCCATATCCAGATGAAACCCCAGTAAGCTTGGTTTGCGTCCTGCGTCCAAATACTGGATGGATATGGCACACTGATGGACATATCTGCTAGTGCATCTAAGAAAACTAAAAGCACAGTCCTCTTGTAATTAAACTCTAAATTTAGATTCTAGTTAAATGTGTTTATTTCTGCTGTAAAATCTGACATTTTAACACAGCAGTCTATAAGGACTGAGTCACATTTGGAGCCAGCCTCCAGTGGCCATTCAAGGAACTGCAGTTTTTAACACTCCCACACTTTTAGAGTGGACAGCTGGTAAGTGTGGAAAGTCTGCTGTACATTTAATTAATTACTAAGTAAAGTTCACCGAGTGTCTGAAAAATTAAGCAAGGAAGTGCCTTTGTCCCCCAGCAGGGGCCGACACCTCTTCTTTTAAAAAGAAGCGTATGGGAAGATGATCCTTTGGCTGGCTTGCACTATAACCACAGCAAACACTTTCTTAAAGAGTTCACGGTCCCAGTTATTTTGTAAATTCAGTCTCATTTAGAATAAAAAAACGAAGATAAGCAGCATGTGCTGGCCCCATCTCTGACGTGCAGTGTTCTTGGCTTCTCGTCAGAGCCACACCTCGATCATTGAGGCTTAGCCAAAGCACATCAGAATATGAACATATATGTCAGATATGACAATATGCCACTGTGGTTAAATCCTCTGAAGAAGAGTTTCTCCATTTGTTTCATTTTTAATGTGCAGCCCAAGTGCCATTAGTTTTCCCGCAGTGCTCAAACAGAACAGCAGGATCTTGTGGTTCTAGTTCTTTTATTAAAGGACACAGAGATCTAATGCACCACTGCCACCCTGCTTTCACTGTCGTGTGGTGGGCTAATGCTGTACACAGGCTCATGGAGGTCTTTTGTCTGTCTTGTATTGTCCCTATAGAGATGTTCTGGGAACAGACTGTGAGTGGGAACCAGTGATCTGTTTCCATTTTCCACTGAATTTTTATCACAAATCTTCCATGATTGTTTCTTTTTGAGATGCGACGCCTACGCACTGACACATATTTGCATGGAGTCAAACTTTTGTTGCCCTGGTTACGGAGCCAGCTCTGCCTCATGCCGTGAGATATGGACTCCTTTCATATCTGTATATATGTGACTGAATGATTTTGTGATTATTTTGCCATCTCTTTAAACGCTTATATTTTCTAGGAAGCAGAGGAGGGAGCAGAGACCGCCATAGATCCAGGGGGAGACATAGACTCTGCTGCACCGCCGACCAATCAGGCTGTAGATGGTGAAGGGCAAGGTGCCGCTGCTGAAGCTGAAGCACCGCCGCCGCCACCAACTAGCGAGCAACAGGAGGTGGAGGAGATCAGCGTGAGGAGGCTGAGTCTGCAGGCTGCAGGGGGCGTGGCTGAACAACAGGAAGGCGAGGCAAAGCCATCTGAGGAGGCGGGGTCTGCAGATTCAGAACAAGTTACCACAGAAACAGAAGGAGAGGAAGGTAGTACCGTTTACACAAATCTCCAAAAGTCGGTCACCACAGTTTTTGTTGGACATTACAACCCATGACATTTTCATCCCGAGTTAAAACAAAGTTCCCTCTGTGTGCTGTGTGTTTCCTGTGCTCAGGTGCTCACGTTAATGGACATCCTGTGCGTTCACTTCCTTCTGTGCGTCACGACATCCACCGATACCAACGTGTGGACGAGCCTCTGCCTCCCAGTGAGTGTGTGTGTGTCTGCATGCCCTGTACTGTTCAGTGTGCGGCAGTGTGTGTTTCTATTCACGCGACCGTCCCGTGTCCACATCTGTTGTTCACATGCGTCGCACTGAGTCAGCCTGACAAACACTTTGAAACCCCAAATCAGCCACAGAATGACATCATGGATGCAGTGATTCCCGACGTAAACACACATTTATCCATTTTCCTCATTTCAGATTAAAAATTAAATTCCTGAAGTGTGTTACTTTCAACAGTTACATTCAGTTCGAGCCATTAAACACCTGCTTTATCTCCATTTTTAACTGCCTCTCAGACTGGGAGGCCCGGATCGACAGCCATGGGAGGATTTTCTTTGTGGACCACGTCAACAGGACCACCACGTGGCAGCGGCCCACCGGACCTCCTGCCCCACAGGGCCTGACCCGCTCCAACTCCATTCAGCAGATGGAGCAGCTGAACCGCAGGTGGGCTTTGAGGGGAGAAATCATGAACTTTCTCCGAGGACTGGGAGCTTAAGGAGGACCGGGATCTAGATAACGTTAAAGAAATCAGTTTACCCCCCAAGTAACTGTAGTTTAACTCAAGAAATTAACGTCTAATGCAGATAACACAAAAAGTCAATGGCATACAGATGCAAAAGTGGGTGGGTCCTGAGTTAACCTCTTCTTAAATTGCGGTGAGTGATACAAGTAATTATCAGTAAGAGTACAGGATGCCACTGATTGACATGTGACACTGTTAACTACTGAACCAAGGCCTGAAAGCTCCTTGAACACCTTTGTAGATGTTTAATGGGTGACCAAGCTTCAGATTTCTGTCTCTAGAAACTCCCACAGACGTTTTTAATCACTTGTTGTTGATCTAAAGTAAAAGAGATCCAGATGTTTTCAGAAACATATTTTCCTAATGGAAGAAATATTTTCCAGACGGTCCACTGTTTTGGTCTTTTTAGCTTTGAGGTAACAGATAACAGGTAAGTGTCCAGTGGTGTGAAGTGGTGCAAATCCTTGATTAAGCCAAGGGTTCCTATCTTTAAATAGAAAGTGGGTTCTAAATAAAACAGTGAGACCGATCTGTGTATGTTGGTGAGACCTGCAGATATCTCTTTGTTTTTGTTTTTTATAATCTGCCTGTTTTTAAGCTAATGTACCTGTGAATAAACAGAAGTTCTCACACTTTCAGAAGAAGAAAGCTTATGCATGCTTCATTGTCTTTGCTTCCTTTGGGGAGCAACTGAAAAGCTAAAGTCACTGTTTGATGACAGATATCAGAGCATCAGGAGGACCATCACCAACAGCGATCGGTCAGAGGAAAGCTCCGTCGACCTGGTTCCTGAACCTGAAAGCGAACTGATGCCACACTCCATTTCTGGTTAGTTCATCTCACAGACAAATGCAGTAATTAAAGGTTTCATTGACGAGAGATTTTACGAGGAAACATTTGTGCAATTAAATGAGTCACCTCTGGAAGATGATTCATCCTCAGAACTGCTACTGGTAGCCATGATACTGTTATTTGTTATGAAGAGATGTGAGAAGAGCAGCTTTCTTTGTCATATCACTCATGCAGAGTTGTAGACGTGTGATTACTAACTGTCTTTAAACTCAGCACGTGCTATTAGAGCGTGTTTTCCTGACATAAGCTGCTGTGGTCGGTTTGGTTGGTGTCTCGGGCTTTGACTGGATGTCGTTTCTGTTTCAGAATACAGACGAGAAAGCGGCGTCGCGCACTCCAGCGGCCGCTCGCGTCTCTCCCTGCTGCTCCAGTCGCCCAGCGCCAAGTTCCTGTGCAGCCCCGACTTCTTCACCGTGCTGCATTCAAACCCTGTCAGTCCAACACACCTGTAGAGCAGATCTAACATACGCAAGGTCACCAAAAACCATTTAGGCTCATGTTTCTGCTTAGCTATCCTAGTTTCAGAAACTAGTAGTTGACAGATTACATCGTCACCTGTTACTTGTTACAGATCGTTTTCTTTTCTTCTGTATATGTATGCCAGCATCAGTGACAAGTGATCAACAACACGTTACAATGAGGTCATCAGAGTCAGGCTGTTTTTCATCTTTTCTTTCTTCCATGCTTCAAACTAAATCTGAGCAAACATCTGGAGTGGAGATGTTGGGAATTACGCACACTCTGTTCTCATTCAGTTAGTCATACTTCCCTGCACAACATCACAATAAAGTGATTAGAAAGAAGAAATTATAAGTGTAGTATTTTAAGAAATGGGCCAGGATCTATAAAGAACTCCAAATATCACATCAGCACATTGACATATTTGGCTGGGGTCATAAGGGACCTCTGTCAGGGTAGTCACTAATATTAGGGATATTGAGACTCTTATAGTCTGCCCCCTTTAGCTCCATGTGATGTGTTGACGTTAGTTTAATCTGTTTCTTCTTCCTCTTATACAACATAAAGATCTTTATAACTTCTGCTTTTTAACTGCTTGAGCTGTTAGAAAACTCCACATTCAACTCCATGTACACTGTTATTTTCAAACCTGATGTACTGATACTGCACTAATCATGTAGGAAAAACCCTGAATAACAGTATGTCTCAGATAAAAAAGGAAAATAGCATCATACCACTGAAATAACCCCACTCTTGTTTCTCTCATTGGTTCTCCTGTCGCTTCCTGATGACCTCCCCTCAGAGTGCCTATCGCATGTTTACGAGCAACACCTGCCTGAAGCACATGATCAGCAAGGTGCGTCGAGACACTCACTTCTTCGAGCGCTACCAGCACAACCGCGACCTCGTCACCTTCCTCAACATGTTCTCCAATAAGCAGCTGGAGCTTCCCCGGGGCTGGGAGATGAAGCACGACCACACTGGGAAGGTATGCCACGCAATGACGCCCGTTTTCACCTTCACTGCGCTGCGTGTGACATTTTCTGATTAGTTTATGTGCGCCTCAACCCTCAGCCTTTCTTCGTGGATCATAACTGTCGCTCCACGACCTTCATCGACCCGCGGCTGCCCCTCCAGAGTTCTCGCTCCACCGGGCTGCTGGCCCACCGCCAGCATCTGAGCCGCCAGCGCAGCCACAGTGCCGGGGAGGTGAGAGACTCGCCATTGCTGCAGAGCACTCATTGCCTGGAGCACGCTTAGGGTTTGCATGTTTAGAGAGGCCAGTTTGAACTCTGAATGTTGGCGTCACCTGTGTTGGAGCCATCAAGGATGCGTCACAGCAGCTTTAATATAGAGTAAAAAGTGCCACAGAAGCTCACTTCTAGTGTATATAACAGCATCTCGTAACAAGAGTCATGTCAAGGTATTATCAAGGTAGTAATGCTCACTATTAGAGGGAGAATCTCAGATGTGTCCAGCTGTGTGAGATTCCGCAGCTGCAGTGTCAAACATAAGGCTCCGAGGTCTCAAATCGGACCCATCTGATGGTTTCTAAGGTGTAAATAGTGCAAAAGAAGAAAGATGGTCTAATTTTTGGACTTTTGTCTTTATTCTGAACCAGCAAGAACGATGTAGAGAGCTGGAGGTCAGTTTGAGAGCCGTCTTAGTGGCAAAGATGTTACCAGTGGCTTGGAGTAATAATAATAATAATACTTTTTATTTTTTGGTGCCTTTTAAAGTACTCAAGGGCCCTGTGCAACACAAAATTAAAAAGAAGACCAATATTGGTGTTGAGGAATCGGGATCCAGTGAAGCTGATGAGAGTAGCTGTAATGTGGTCAGCAAACTGGGTGCAGCCGATGACTCTTGCTGCAGTTCTGTCCCATTTGGAGACGATTGCAGGGTTTTCTGTTTTGGTGGTCCAAAGAAAATTACAATAATTACAATAATTCAAACGAGAGGTGACGAGGGCATGAGCCAGGACTGTGTGACAGTAATATATCAAGGTAAGGTAGTTAAACAAAGGAGAGCCTGCTCGTGACTTTCCTTGTAATGACAGTAGACTAATTGAACTGAAGAAAATATTAAAGAGAAATGAGATGACTTCCTGGGTTAGACTTTGTTTAAAATAAAAAGTGGATATGATAAATGAGAGTGTCGCTCTATTAGTGCTACCTGTGGGGAGAAATCTGAAATGGAAGCATCTGGAATTCAACATGTAAAGGATGCTGAGGATCTAAAATGATGCTCTGTGACACGTGCAGTCATAACGTTTAGCTGTTTTTATGGGGTGAACTCACAGTTTATATCTGCAGTATTAAGACGCTCCAAACTCTCCAGCATCATTGCACCAGGTCTAGACTATTTTGCATACATCTGTTTGCTTCTGACACGTGCACATGAAAATGTGTGCGTCTAATGTGATATCGGCCGGGCTGTAACAGCTTCAACTCTTCAGGGAAGGCTTATGGGAATTTTTGGACATTCTCCCAGAGGCACATTTGTGAGGTCAGACACTGATGTTGGATGAGAAGTCCTGGCTCACAGTCCCCACACCATATTCCCCCCCTCTACTAAACTTTACACTTGACACAATGCAGTCAGACAAGTACCGTCTCCTGGCAACCACCAAACCAAGACTCATCCATCAGACTGCCAGACAGAGAAGCGTTCATCACTACAGAGAACGTGTCTCCAATGCTCTAGAGTCCAGTGGTACCGTGCTTTACAGCATTGCATCTGACACTTGTGTTTGGTAATGTAAGGCTTGGCTGCAGCTCCTTAGCCATGAAAACCTTTTCCATGAAGCCCTCTATGCACATGTCAAGGCAGACGAGCTAATCTGAAGGCCATATGAAGCTTGGAGGTCTGTAGCGTTTGACTTGGCAGAAAGTTGGTAACCTCAGTGCTTTATGCCCCTCAGCAAACGCTGTGTGGGTTTATGTGGTCTACCCCTTTGTGGCTGAGTTGCTGTTGTTCCCAACTGGTGGGTCGGTCCCAGAACTAGGATGCGACCTGAACTGTAGTGTTTACTGTTGTCACAGGTGGTGGATGACTCTCGCCAAACCAACCCGCCCGTCCTGCCCCGCCCCTCCAGCACCTTCAGCGGCTCCAGTCGGAGTCAGTACCACGACGTGGTGCCTGTGGGTGAGTCGGACAGACTTACACTTCCACGTGTGGATGCAAGAATAAAGTGAAATCACACATGCTGATTCTCTCCTCTTTTTCTTCCAGCCTACAATGACAAGATAGTGGCGTTTCTACGGCAACCCAATATATTTGAGATCCTGCAGGAAAGGCAGCCTGAGCTCGCCAGGAACCACTCGCTCAAGTATGCCTCTCTCTCAGTCTCCATCTCTGTCTCAGTCCGGCCTCCCGCGCCTCCATTATCGCCATCAGTCAAACTGAACACGTTTAACCTTTAATCTTGATGGACTGCATCTGGTTAGCCCCCTAAAGTGTGTGTGTGTTTGCAGGGAGAAAGTGCAGTTTATTCGCAGCGAGGGAGTCAACGGCTTGGCTCGCCTCTCCAGTGACGCTGACCTCGTCATACTGCTGAGGTGAGTCCTGCAGGTGTGTCTGTGTGGGGACAGAGCCTGCTGGTCAAAATGATCACCACTTATGAAATGTCATAAATTGGTACCTTGTGTCACCTTTTTGCCTCTGAAGTAAAATATTTGTGGACATCACACATGATTATTTGACCTACAAGTAGTATTTACAGTCATAATTATGTGCTGACTCATGTGAAGCGGCTGGCTTTGCAGCCTGCCTGATTTTATATATAAGCAACCCGCAATATTGCATTCCTGCTACCGTGTGTGTGTGTGTGTGTGTGTGTGTGTGTGTGTGTGTGTGCGTGTGTGTGTGTGTGTGTGTGTGTGTGTGAGGACTAACGCTGCCTGAAGGCGTATCGTTTCCTTTGTGCTGTCTGACAGTGTTCTCTGTGTGTGTGTGTGTGTGTGTGTGTGTATCTCTTTCTCTCTCTCTCTCTCTCATCTTCAGCTTATTTGAGGAGGAGGTGATGTCATATGTACCGCCATTACTCCACCCAGGTTACTGCCTCTCCTCTCCACAGAGCTCCCCCGGTGAGTCTCTGTCTCACTCCTTGTCTGCATCAGCCCAGCATTTATTAAATTCTCACTTTTATATAATAAAAACTGTAAAATGAAAATGTTCGTGTATATGCTGTCTTACATAATAAACTTTTTTAACGGTTTATAATCAATATACCTAAATTATATGAGTAATGATGAGTAACTACAGCATATTTATGGTGTATTTACTGTGTCATCACAAGTGTAACTTTGACATGTTATGGTGTAGCTCCTGTGCAGTTGTAGTCATTGCAGTAAAATTATGTTGTATCTATGGTGTAATTACCCGCAGCTATGGTGTATCTGCAGTGTAACTGTTCTGTAACTTCTGTCTTGTTACATTGTAACAGCGCAGTAACAATGATGTAACTGTGACGTTGCTAAAGTGTAACAACACTTCTGAGTCTGGATATCTGTTGGTCTAACGTCCAGTCCGGGAGATTTTAGTCTCATGTCTTCTTTCACCATTACCTAGAAAACCTGCTGATCTTGTGATCCCATAATATTTGTAAAGAATGCCTCGGATTTTTGGGAAGGCTGTAAACATGTTTATTTGTGCTTTAAACTTGACTTTTTTTAAATGGGAGTCTGTGGACTGACTCACCTTTAGAGTCAGCCTCAAGTGGCCACTAGAGGAACTGCACTTTTGAGACTTCTGATTGGCTTTATTTGCCTCTGAGGTTCTTGCTTATTCAAAGTAAAAGAGACAGAGAAAGAAAGCGAGAGATGATTTCAAGACAAATCTGTGTTAAGAGCTGCAGATGCTGAACACAGAGCTCACTCTCCTGCCTGGACACTGTGTTGATGATTTGGGATTAAAGTAGCATCCTTTAAGATTAATCCCACCACACAAAGTCAGCTGTCCAACCTCAATATTAAGATGAGAATGAGTCTTCATCCTGGTTTCAATCTGGAAACTGTGTCTGTAGTTTTGGTTTTCTTGGCCTTGACTTCCAGTTTCGATCCACGTTCGGATATAAAAGCACCAAGGTACTTTCAGGCTTTAGTTTTTATGTGTGGTTTTATCTGCGCTGACCCACCTTCCATATTTGGAATATATTTTATCCCAAAGCTCCACCAGGCTGTTCATCTCTTTTTCTTCTCCTGCCAGCCCACCGGTGTTGCTAAAACATCCTCCCCCTATGCTGTCGATGCTGAGAGTTTCAGACTTATGCTCCAGCATTTTGTCATAATTCTCTGCAGGATGACACTGAAAGGAGACAGGAACAGATAAAGGGAGCCACACACCCTGATAGAAAACACAAAAAGCTGCAAAGCACTTACCACCTCTCGAAACAATGCATTTAAGAGAAATGTTTCGATAAAAATCCAGCACACTTTATTCAAAGAAGCTTTTTGGAATGCGTCCTTGTCAGACTTGGTTCAAAACAAACATTTTCTTTGCAGCGCTGTTATTAGTGTTTTTCTTTTCACCTCTTTATGCTGAGCTGAGCTCTGATCACTGAGATGTGTATTTGCTCTAAAATTAATAAAAGCTTTAACAGTCTGATACAAAAAAAATCCCCCCAAAACAATCCAGGATTAACCTGCATGCGCTATTTCTGATTGTCTACACAATCACTCAAGCTTTACTCAATTTCTGCTCGGGAACATTCAGATTTAATTTTATTTCTGTCTCCCTGTATCCATTTATCTGTCTTTACATGTCTGTGCTCCTCTTTTTGTTCTTGCTCTGTCTCTTGCTTTGCATTCATTGTGCTTTTTACTGTCATTTACATCTCAGGTACCCAGAGAGCTAATGCCCGCGCCCCGGCTCCCTATAAACGAGATTTTGAGGCCAAACTGAGGAACTTCTATCGAAAGCTGGAGACAAAGGGTTATGGACAGGGACCGGGGAAAGTCAAGTAGGTCTAAAAGCTCCAAAAAGATGAATTAATGAATGCTGATTTCTAAATGAAAATAAAAAATGTTATTTATGAATAAAAACTGCATGTTCTGTTCAAAATCATAAACCGGTAGGAGGGCGAATTAAATTTCAGGAGGCACACCATCACGGGTTTAGCGTTAGGTATAACCCTAAATTTAGGCTTTACATATACACTGCTCAAAAAAGAATTAAAGGAACAGTATGAACATACCTCAGACCTCAATAGGAAAAAAATCATGCTGGATATCAATAATGATATGGACTGGGTAATACGTGAATGTCACATCGTTTGATGGAAATTAAAATGATTGACTTATAGAGGGCTGAATATAAAGAAACCCCAAAAATCAAAGTGAAAAAGTGATACTATTCCATTCTGATGAAATTGAATTGCACCAACTAAAAATAGTACTTCGTAGTTTCTAATGCCCCCATAATCCTAATGAGAGGACGACTGGTGTCCTGGGGGATCTCCTAACAGATCTGGACATCACTGAGCACCTGGTCAGTCTGAGGCAAAGCCTCATGGCATTGGATGGACTCACACAAAATGCTCAAGAGGAGTTCCTGCGAGATGAAGAACAATTCCTTCATCTTGCAGGAACTGCCTGCATACTCTTGCAGTCAGGGCATTTGTCATGCACCAGGAAGAACCCAGGATACAGTGCGTCTAGCATGTGTCTGGCAGTGCTCGTCCTGTTCCTTCCTGCACAAAGGAGCAAATACTGGTCCTGCTGATGTGTTGAGCCTCCTACGGGCCTGTCCAGCTCTCCAAGAGTACCTGCCCATCTCCCGGGATCTCCTCCTGCTCTTGAGCCTGTAATGACGTATTGATCATCACTTTATTTCTAAAGCACTTAAAAAACAACATAACAGCTGACAGAAGTGCTGTACAAGAAATGAGAGAACAAGAATAAAGCAATTAATCAGCTATAAGTTAATTCATAGAACCTAGGGAACATTTGAAATAGTACAGGCACATACGAAGGGTAAGAGTTTAAGACAGATAACAACACTGGATTAAAAGCCAAAGAGAAAATGTCTCTTTTTAAACGAGTTTTAAAGTCAGCAACAAATGAAGACTGCCTGACTCGTTCCACATTTCAGGAGGCAAAACTCCGAAGTCTCTGTCGCCTCTGGATTTATAAAATATCTCTAAAATATTGATGTGCCATCCTGGAGGAGCTGGACTACCTGTGCAACTAGGGTCCAGGTATCACCTCACACTACCAGTAGTGACATTGAACCTAGCCAAATGCAAAACTAGAGGAAAAACAATCAAAAAGAATGAGGAAGGAAAAAATGTCAGTGGCCCCCACCTGTAAAACCGTTTGTGTTGTGGGGGTTGTCTCACTGATGCTCCTCTAGTTCACCTGTTGTTAATTTCATTAACACCCCCTCTGACCATATCAGTATCCCAGAAGTTTAGCTGACTTGATGCTATACTCTGATTAAAAGGTGTTCCTTTAATGTTTTATTTTCAGCAGTGTATTTCAGTCCGGACTATTTTAATCAAAAGATGATTGTATGTTTTCATCGGTAGTGGTTTATAGTTGGCGCTCTGTTTCTATAACCGTGTGTGTGTGTGTGTGTGTGTGTGTGTGTGTGTGTGTGTGTGTGTGTGTGTGTGTGTGTGCACCCCCAGGCTCATCATACGCAGAGATCACCTTCTGGAGGACGCCTTTAACCAGATCATGTGCTACTCCCGTAAAGACCTGCAGAGGAGCAAGCTTTACGTCAGCTTTGTAGGCGAGGACGGGTCAGAGAAACACATTTACCTCCATTTCATTGGCGTTACTGTTCTTAATGACACGAGATGTTTGCTCACCTCATGCAGGGTAGAGTTTTCTGTTCTCATCTCAAGTTTCAAAGCATAATGTTTAACGCACATCGCCACAGTGCAGGAATGATTATTTATAACATCAGCATACAGGATTGCAAAAATGAACTGAACAGGCCCTTCATCGTACCAGCCAAAAACCGAAAATCGACCTCATGTTTCAGTTATTGTTTCACCTGCGCTGACTGTGTACATGAGAGAGAGAATCTAGGACCGGAAGAATAACTTAATAAAGCTTTTATAGTCAGTTTAAATAAAACAAAACAAAGGAGACATTGTGTCCCTTTAAAAAAAGGTCAATAGCAGGAAATTAAATGTCACCAAATTTAACAACAAATCATTTTATACACCTGTACCCGTCTCTTGTTTCCAGTGCAGAAGTATCGTGATTGTGAGGCTGCAAAATCCCATAAACACTAAATGCGTTCCTCCTCTGATCCAATCATCAGCCAAAGTCATCAAGGTTCATATGCATGTGTACTCTCATTTTGTGTGTGTGTGTTGCAGGCTGGACTACAGTGGACCCTCCAGAGAGTTTTTCTTCTTGGTCTCTAGAGAGCTGTTCAACCCATACTATGGGCTGTTTGAATATTCAGCTAATGACACGTACACCGTCCAGATCAGCCCCATGTCTGCCTTCGTGGACAACCACCATGAATGGTGAGGTTTCTGTCAGCCTGTGATCTCTGCCTGCCTGTTTGTTTGTTTGTTGCTGTGTGTGCTCCTGTGCTAAATCTAAGGTGTTAATTTTATCTGTCCTGAATGCTGATCCCAAAATGGAAGCAATTTGTGGAGAGCTGTGTGGAAATTTGGATCAGCAATCTGTCACAACTCAGTTTTTTTGCTCAGTGGCTGTGGATGGATGAAGGTCTGAGTAACATGAACCACAGACTATAGTATTCCTTGCTACATTGCAGATTTATCTGTAAATTTATATTGCCGGAATTTCATTATATCACAGGTTTCTGTTTCTTATACCGGTAGGTATTTTTTTTTATTATTTTAGATTTTAAGTGGTTATAATAGGTTTTATAATAATAATGGATTGCATTTATATAGCACTTTTCAAGGCACCCAAAGCGCTTTACAATTCCACTATTCATTCACTCACTGATAGAGGCAGGCTACAGTTGTAGCCACAGCTGCCCTGGGGCAGACTGACAGAAGCAAGGCTGCCATATCGCGCCATCGACCCGTCTGGCCATCACCAGTAGGTGAAGTGTCTTGCCCAAGGACACAACGACCGAGAACCGGCAACCTTCCGGTTACAAGACAAACTGCCAACTCTTGAGCCACGATCGCCCCATGAGGTATAAGAGTGTAGGGAGGGTTTATGTGGCTTAAATATATATATAAAGGTATACTGTTTATGTGAAAGCTGGATGCAGCCACCATGATATCGCTCACCGGTTTCAACAACAGTGTGCTGGCTGCTGCCGTGTTACTTTTTTTGGAGCCAGAAGTGACCATATTTAGTATCAGGTAATGTTCACTAGCTTTTTTAGCAAGCTGCCTCTGTAATCTTTTTCAGTGTATCAGACACAGATACTTGGTAGTTAGTGCTAAGAAACAGAAGAATAAAACACTGGTCCATTACATAAAAGAACTGCACCTACCAGTGCTGCCGGTACTTCCTCTGTGTCAGAGATATTATATTGTGTATTTCTAAATACACAATATTTGTGTATTTCAAAATGAGTACATTCACTAGAATCAGATCTATCTATCTGATTCTAGTGAATGTACTCATTTTGAACACTGCTATGCAGAACGTGAGCAGAGAGAAAGCGAGAGAATTTGATCTATTTGCTGTCACATACGTTGTAGAATGTGGCTCTGCCTCAATACCTAAACAGGAAAATGAGCACAGTTAGGGGTTGAAGTGGGATATGGCAGGTGGGGGTACCCTAAGATCATTTGTAGTGCTGTGACCACCAATCCAGATCATTCTGGCCCACTTTAACCCCAGAGTATAGCACCATGAATGGTGGACAAGTTATGTGGTTTTTGCTCTTTCATCTCTTTGTAACCGATAAGCACAGATACACCGATAGGATTCTCTTTTATGTGTCATTGTTTCCTCCATTTAGCTTCAAATGTGTTTGATGTTTGAAGGCGTGCAGGGCTGGGAGATAAATACTTCCCTCAAATGTATTAAACCTAAGACAGTAGATACTATAGATATTTATGTAAAGATATGGGGAGTAAAATAAATACTCTAGTAAAGTACAGATACACGGAAATTCTATTTAAGTACACCTGGTGGTCAGGTAGGATGGACTCACTGAGTTTCTTGTTTTTTTTTCTTTTTTTGAAGAAGGGTCTTTACTAGAATTTCACTCACCGAACCTTCTTGAATTGCCATGTTATTGACACCATATTTAAAGCAGTTACATCCCTAGATTTAAGCTTTACTAGTATCCAGATAGTGAGTTAGGAGGAAAAATCAACTCTCATGCAGCTGTGATGAAGTTGGGGATTGGTTATAGAGAACAAAACTGTTTTTGTATCAGGCTGTAAACATGTTTATTTTTGCTGTAAAGTTGGACATTTTAACATGGGAGTCTATGGGGACTGACTCACTGCTGGAGCCAGGCTCAAGTGGCCGTTAAAGGAACTGCAGTTTTTGTTCTTTGGGGAAAGTTGTTTGTTATATCGTACATGATTAGAGGCAATTATCAAGCTAAACCTATGTTTGAAAGAACAAAGACAATTTTCTGATGTTATAGAAGTTTCACAACCAGATAGAATCGAGAAGCATCTTTAAAATATGATGCAGATACCAAATTGTTTGTTATCTTCCCTCGTGGTTGGGATTTGTTCTGCCAACTTCAATCTTGTTCTCACAAACCATCTTTAAGATTCTTATTTGTTGTCTCTATTTGTTGGGTCCTCAATCAAGAGAGTTTTAGATATCATAACATGAACATAATGTGTGGAAGGTGCAGCAGACTATGGCACAATGTTTTTGCATCCGCAGGAAAAGATGTAGAATCTGGTTCCTGTGTTGTTTAGACAGTGTGAAAGAAAGCGAGATCACTGCGGTCCTGATGTTGCTGCTGTCTGTATTCACACATATTTTCCATGTTTTATGCAGGTTTCGCTTCAGCGGGCGCATCCTGGGGCTGGCCCTTGTTCATCAGTACCTGCTGGATGCCTTTTTTACCCGTCCTTTCTATAAGGGGCTTCTTCGCATGTAAGTGCCTCAGCCTGCTTCCATTCATTGCAAGTCAGCATTCAGGGTAGCAGCACTTCCTCCCTGACCAAATAAGACCTTGAATGTTTCAGTCAGTCAGCAGCTGTCTGCTTCTCCTGTCAGTAGGAGCAGCACCCTTATTAAGCTTTGTCCAAACAACCTGAAACGCTGCCAAATGTCTGCAATGAGGACAGATGCTGTATTAAATGTGTTCTTAACCTCTCGGGCAGCAGCGATCTGTTCTTAGCTTTATCACCATTAGTGCAGAGATAAGCATTTATCAAATGAAATGTCATATGTTCAGTCCAATATAGTGCTGAATGATCTTAGTATAATCAACAAAGCAAGTGAACGTGCATATTTTCCTGACAGTAATAACATGTGGAATGACCAAGGAATGAAAATTATGCAAAAGCATTCAAAAGATCAGCAAAAGATTTGACACATACCTATGCTTCATCTCCATACTTTGTATGATTAACCTTCAGCCTCACTTGTTAAAATCAGCTGACGATGATTAACGAGCAGGTCATCCCCACCTGTTGACCCCGCTGTGACCCTTATTCATGCAGCCCTTGTGACCTGAGTGATCTGGAGTTCCTGGATGAGGAGTTCCATCAGAGTCTGCAGTGGATGAAGGACAATGACATCGAAGACATGCTGGACCTCACCTTCACTGTGAATGAGGAGGTCTTTGGACAGGTGCGTCTTCAGTCTGTGGTGGCGCCCTGGAACAAGAAAAGCAGACCGCAAATTTTATGTGTTATTCCTCTGTAATTCTGCAGATCACAGAGCGAGAGCTTAAGCCGGGTGGGGCTGGCATCCCTGTGTCAGAAAAGAACAAGAAGGAGTATATTGAGCGAATGGTCAAATGGCGCATCGAGAGAGGCGTGGCCCAGCAGACAGAGAGCCTGGTCCGAGGCTTCTACGAGGTACAGTGCCGGTGTTACAAATGTTAGAGGTGTCAAAAAGACAAGATAAACAATGCTAAAATCCTCAAAGGGGTTTTAGGGGCATCCCCAAAATCCAACTAAAGGCCTCAAATAAATGCATAACTAAATAAATAAATACAACTTTATTTGTGTGGCATCTTTCACAACAAAAGTACAGAGAATTCCTCATGTGGGAGGACAAATTTCCAAGGGTATAGGCCTGAAAATTTCTGGATCAGATTTAAAGATTCGTCAGCTGCTTAACAGTTGAAATTCAAATTATATTTATGGATTATCTGAGTGGAAGCATACAGATAAAGAACAAAAATGGGACCCAGGATTGAGCCCTGGGGGATGCCAGAGAGTCTGAGGATGTAGGGGGAGGACAAAGCAAGTCTTGCATCCCTAGTACCAAAACACCATTCAAGGTAGCTTATTAGTTTATGATGGTCAGCCATATCTATATCTGTATTTGATTAGAGAAACTAATTATTAATTTATCTACAGCTTTTTTGGCCATTTTCTGTATAGATATTGTTGTTTTTAGTCTACAATTGTGTGATTAAAAGGGGATCTATCATGCTTAGTTCCATCTTTGCTTGGTCAATCAGTTCATCTTCTGGCTAAAATAAGCAGTTTTAGCTCTTCCCCATTCTTCTGATTGGCTGCTCCTCGCATGCAGAATGTTTGAATTAGCTGGGAGGAGCTTTTGCACTCTAAACTACCCATATAAGGATATCCCCTTTTTGTGACAACATAGAGATCCAAAAATAATAAAAAAGAGTGTTTAGTTCTGTTTTAACTTTCAGCTTCTGGTTCACAGGGATTAAGAACATGTATATGTATGTATATGAATAACATAAGGGAAAGCATAAAAGGTCCATTTTAAATGTGAAATGGCTTCTTTTTATCTTAAAGTGCTCACGACCGAGACTTTAGATGGCCCGTATGAGCAAGGGGACTGATTTAATGTTTTTATTGGTACCTGAACATAATTTTAAGTACTGACTTGAAAAATGCTTGTGCTTTATTGATGCCATGAGCCCCAGTTAAAATAACAATAAGTACAATTTTCTCCTTTATAGCACATAATAGGTATTATCAACCCCATCGATCAATACCGGTGACACAGTATGGCTGCGTCATTGCAGTAGCTGGCTGAAAATCCTCTTTCTTTTTGAACCAGTGCTAACCCAAATGGACATCTGGCATTTGCAGCAGTGCACGATGATGCAGCTTCAAGTTGAAGGGCTAGATATGCTCACGATAATGCCAAAGGAGCAAATGACAAGTTAGCATTTAAGCGATCTACACTGTGATGTGCTAACTCTTTACTACATGTCTGTGATGTTAGCTCTCTTGTCATTATGGGCATTAAAGTAATTCAATGAAAAAGATTACCTGGAGGTACCTGTTGTGGTGCAGTAATGGCAGCTAAACCTGTACTCAAAATCTTTTGAAATATTGACAAAGCCGAGAATGCTTTCTAGTTAAAGTGCTGGTGTGTTAAGGTTTTAGTTATCCATCTCGCCTGTTTTATCTAGAGGGGTTGTCAGAGTGTTGTTAATCTTATTATTATATGAGAGCATGGATAGCAGCAGTGGTGTAATGTAACTTACATATTTTTCTCACAAGTATTTCTATACTCTGCTACTTTCTACTTCTACTCAACTATATTTTGGATGCAGTATTTGTACTTTTTACTCCAGACCAAGTATTTTTAAGGCTCCACTGCTTCTTATTTTGTAGATTTTTAATATAAGCCTACTCATATATAACTCATATATAATTCTGCATTGGTTATGCCCCAGTAATATGATTCTGCACAATGAGTACTTAGATTATGTTAGATTACATTAGGCACTTTATGTAAACACTCACTGGCCGCTTCAATAAATATTAAGTCTCTTTCCAGAAATCATCAGCTGTACATTTACTTTAGAAAATCCACCCATAACAAGTGGATGCGCTACTTGGGTAACAAAAAACTTAATGTGGGACAAACAGTAAGTGTACTGATCCTGAGAGGCATTCAACATATGAAGGGCATGTCTTCTGAATGTGTGAAAAGGTGCTGAAATTTAGTCTATGTTTGTATTCTCCTTTATGCCTCAAATACCTTTAAAACTGTTGTTGCTGCTTTTTTGCCTAGAGTTGTTTGGGTTTCAGTGAGGATCCATCAGCTCCATGCTTCTGGAGATAAAAATAAGAAAGGGGTCTATGTTATGACCACTTTTCCTTTTATTTGTGATCATTTTCTACAAAAATCTGCATAGCTTTGTGTCTTTGTGATCACTGATCACTAGTGACAGAAGGCGATTTGTTAACCTGCGGAGATCAAACGTGACAGCCTTTCATTAAAAGCTTTTAATGAATGAGACTTTAAGAAGAGGGTCAGAACCAGAGCCAATCAAAATGTGGGACAGGGAGACGAGAGATAAAAATGCTGCCCACCTGGTCACCCCGTGTGACTACTGACAACGTGACAGAACATGAAACATTAATGGAGTTGCTCCTCGGCTGAGCTGTATTATCAGATAGCTGCACTCTTCTTTTGCTTGGCGGATGTAGATAGAAGAAAGAAAATAGTTCCTGCACAAAGCTGCTCTCAACAGTTTGTAGACTTTTATTTTTTATTTTTTGAGTAACCAGGTCATTATTTCTGGACAGAAACATAGCTGCTGAGTTATTAAAATGGATTTTTTTGGTAACATAATGTAACTTCTACCATTTATTACATTCAAGAGAAGGCAGATGTCTCCAAAACTTGGCAGTGAACGGCAGAACAATTTAGATGGATAAACAGCGCTGCAGGCCAAAGGAAGAATATGTAGCTGTCCCTTTAACACTCCAGGAAAATAGATCTGATAGCCTGCTGTCATACAAAGAGAAGACAGAGTGATGAGGAGTGGGTTGTAATGTCTTTTTATGTCAGTTTTTTTATAAGCACAAACCCGCTGCTTTAATCCCTCCCCTGGCAAGTCGACAGACATCCAGGCCTTTGTGCGCCCTGCTTTTCTAAATCCATAATTTACTGTAAACAAACTGATGGAAACTTTTCCCACAGTGATGTGTCACTGCACAAAAAGGATCTTCCGCCAGCAGTCTGATGTAGGTGGGAGGACTGTGATAAATAAATTGTGATAGATAAATAAATAGGCTGTACCGTGTTTTCACCAATGTTTGTGTGTGTGGTTTGGTTTGTTAGGTGGTGGATGTGCGGCTGGTGTCGGTGTTTGATGCCAGGGAGCTGGAGCTGGTTATTGCAGGCACCGCAGAGATTGACCTGGCAGACTGGAGGAACAACACAGAGTACAGAGGAGGTATGGAGGGGGGGGGGGGAGGTTGGGTGCAAGGAGGTGGAGGAACGTACTGACAGCTTAGCCTAATGCATGCCCCGCCTCCGGTCCTGCAACATGTTCATTCACAAGTGTGCCACAGCCACTAAACCTCTGCTCTGAGAAGTATTTCCTCATTCATTCATCTCAACTGGTCCAGCGATTTTAACACTCGGGGAGATGCAAGGAAATAAGACTACACACTACTAATAAAAACCATAAAAAAAATCCATCTTCACCCCGAAGAAAGTTCAAATAGGTGCATCTGTTTAAATGTCTCTAGCCCCTAAAATGAAGGTGGTTGTAATTCAGTTTTTCTTTCTACTGTTTGAGGGACACAAGCAGTCCTACCTATTTTGTTTCTGATACTGACACCTTGGCTTTGGGTGTCTACAGATATCAAATACTGATCCAAGACTAGCTGTATTCATGAGAATTATTCTTGTATGTGTATGTAGGCATCCGTGTCGGCTTAAAAACTGAAAAACATATATAAACATTTGCAAATGCATAGAAATTATATTTATTAGTGAAATTATGCTTGAAAATGGAATAAAATGAGTTAAGTGGCACAGACACATGACAGACCTTTATGTTATAGTGAGTGTACTGAAAAACTTTTGCAAACACATAAAGAAAAGCTGGTGATCAACAAGTTTATAATATCTCCAAACTGTTCATGCTTTGTTGCTAATTTAGCTCCGCTGTGAGCAACCAGTACACTGCTGCTCTCTTGTCGCCTTACAAATACAAGACAGCCACCTTAAAAGGGTTTTATGTTGAAAGGTAACAACCCTACAATATTAGAAAATATTAGAGAAAACCCGAACGATCAGACCCCAGTGACAGTAGGAAGGAAAACCTCAATTTTAATAGGAAGAAACCTCCAAAGAACCAGGCTCAGGGAGGGGTCGATAGCTGAAGCCTCTGACTGGCCTCAGCGTCAACTGACTTTGAAGAGGAAGAAGTTTGTTTTGGTCTTTATATGACTGCACCAGTGCCCAACTTAAGATAAGGAAGGATTAATTCGAACAGAAAACCATACAAAGCTACCCTAGAATAAAAATTTGAAGTTTGAAATGAACTGAACAAAGCCCCTTTAATTAATCTGAAAAGACTGAAGCCTTACCTGAAATTAATCAAGTTGTTTTTCACAATATATAATAATTCTCCTGTGAACAAGTGATTAAATTTGCAGGGTAACAGCTGTACTGGACTTCACTTAATGTTACTCTGCAATAAGCTTCAAACCTTTGGAGTTATTACAGCGTATGCGGTGTACAGTCAGGCTGCAGGTGCCGGTGTCCAAAGCCATCACATTTAAAGGCTCTTTAGGGTTCTGGCCAGCAAAGTTGAAAAGGCGCCAGCAGCTGAGAGACAGAACAAAACTCGAGCTGACAATCGGCCATGACTCAGTGTCAGGGCGCTTTTAATGGACGAATCGACTGAGACGCACCAAACCGCTGTGTCCATCAAACATTAAGAAGCAGAGCCAGCTCACAAACCTCAGGAACAGGGGGACGGACGCCCTTATTATTTGTTATTCGTCTGACTCATGCACCATCGCTGTCTTATCTCCCCACAGGTTACCATGACAACCACATAGTGATTCGCTGGTTCTGGGCGGCTGTGGAAAGATTCAACAACGAGCAGAGGCTGAGGCTGCTGCAGGTATATATATTGTACATATATTTATTAGTTTCAGATGTAGCCATTCTTGTATTTTGCTTGTTTACATTATTGTATTTTGCACAACTCTGTTGCTTGTGAAGCTCGCACACAAGAATTTCACTCACATGTGCTGTACCAATGTACCTGCACATGTGATGTGACAATAAAAGTGATTTGATTTGATTTTGATTTGATTTGAGGTAGGGCACGAGGGGGAGCGCATGCACACAGGATGCCCCCGTGTGGACACCGCCTGCAATTACATTTTTTAATATGTTTCTAATTCTGCAGGAATGTCCCATTTATTTAAACAAGGTGTATTCAGTTTTCTGATTTATTTAACACTGAAACAAAGAACCTGAGAGTAAGTGAAATAACCCAAACTTTTTATGGCCTAAACACTGACTACATTTCATCCTTTTCTTGACTCTCTTCTCTCCTCAGTTTGTGACGGGCACCTCCAGCATTCCCTATGAGGGCTTTGCCTCACTACGAGGAAGTAACGGACCTCGCCGATTCTGCGTGGAGAAGTGGGGGAAAATCACCTCCTTACCCAGGTAACCTCACCTTTTAGGGACTATACAAAAATGAATAATAGCAGAGACATTGTAGAGTGAATCTTTTCAAAATAAAATGTCCATAAATATGAACGCTGATCAAACAGGTATGAATAAGGGCTTTAACGGGCTGTTTAGGTTGTTAAGGCTTCATATACGTCACCTCTGTTACTTTTTTTGTAAAATATGATGGGAGAGATACGACACAATTTTAGGGCGTAAACACACTTAAGAATTTTAGTGGATTTATTTATGTGTTTCTCTATGGGGGTCCAAAACCGACAATTTCAAACAAATATCTAGTAAACAAATAACTCAAAAGAAAACTTAATTTAAACTTAACTTAAAAGAAAATTTAACTGCCATTAAATCACTGAAAATACATAAAATAATGACATAAAATTTAAGACAAATTTATATTTCTGTATTCATTCGCTTCTTTCTTAATTTGATATAATAGGATATCAAATTAATTATCATACAAATTTGATATAATACGTATGACATTTATCTACCTTTTTAATGCCTTTTTATTTATTTTATTTTATTTTTATCATATTAATTAATTAATTTTTATTTGTTTTTTTTCTATTATTTTCCCCTGGCTTTTGCATACATACTGACATCATTAGACTAAAAAAATGGAAAATGTAACAAAAAATAAATGTTTAGGGGCTCATTACAAATGTTAAAAAACATAGATGCAAACATAAAAAAACAGAACCATCAATTTATGTCACATTTTATATAATAACAATTTACATAAATTTTTTTTGGTTTGTTTCTAAGACAAATAAAATATTAATATTGTTAAAAATATATTTTTTTAAGTGAAGTTTAAAAAAAAAAAAAAAAGCAATACTGTTTCTGATCAAAGATCATATTCTGATTTTGACGTTCATTCACAGCGTTTTAATTCATTATTTAAATGTTGGGGTTTTTTGTATGTTTTTTGAATGCAAAGCACTTAAGGTCAACTCTATTGCTATTTCTAAATGTTCTCTATAAATACAAGTGACTAATAAAGACGCAGCATACCTGCAGCTCTGTAGGGTATAAGTGCAGCAGTTTTCTTTTTGGGTGTATTATTTGACAGGAACAAAAGCAGAAGAAAAATCTAACAGATGACTCATCTCATCATCTGTTTCATAAGGTCTCGCTGTGTTTCCACAGGGCTCACACTTGCTTTAATCGTCTGGACCTCCCGCCCTACCCGTCCTTCTCCATGCTCTACGAGAAGCTGGTAACCGCTGTCGAGGAAACGAGCACGTTCGGCTTGGAGTAACCTCAAATTGGCCGACACCCAGGAGAGAGAACCATCTGGAAATCTGTGTTCCTCACTTAGAGGCATTAAAAATAAAACTAATATCCTCAAAAGGCAACTAAACCCCCCTCCCTTCCCCTCCCTGGATGACGCTGCTGTTTTTTCCGACTGGCTTTACATCACTCGGCACGCCGGCTTTGCTCTGATTCTCCACCTCCGACAGCTTCAGGACAAAAGACGGAGAATCGGAGGACGGGTTGAAAAGCTGTACAGTACAATTTCTTGTTTTCATGGTAACCTTTGTTCACTGAGCCACATGTGTGCTTTATCTCTTTAGTTAATGGCCTTGGTTACTGGATTTCTAGCACCTCCTCCTCCACCTCCTCAGAGACAGCTGCTCCAAAAACCCACTGAGTTCCTTTTCCCTTCTCTGGACCTCAAAACTGTGCCCGTCCCGCTCCGGGGCTGCAGTGATATGAACTATAAGACACACCAATCACCTTTGCACAAATACACACTTAAGCATTGTCTTTGTATTATGAGTGCAAACCAGTGTTTTCCCCGAGAGTCTTCATCGGCGCGGGAAGAAGTGACATTTTAGTCTTTAAACCGAACGCTGGCTGCTTGTTCGAAGAGAGGGGACACACTGGTGTGCACAAATACACACTGAAAACACACCTGTTCTCACAGTTTAGAACCCCAAATGAGCTGGACATGGAGTCGCAGGTCATCGGCGGTGCTTGTGCGCAGCGTCAGTGACACATTGTGGTAATGACGGCAGGTTTGAGGTCAGGACTGTTACCTTCAGTTACTGCGACACCACAGCCCAAAAACATAAAAAAAAAACATGTGACACATGAACGGTTTCAACAGAAGCGCAAGGTTCCTGTCTTACAACACATTTCTCATGAGCAATAGAGGCACTTTCTGACATAACACACAAAGTCCTCCCCAGCCAGTGAAAGTGATGAATGTACCAAACCAGTGACTGAATGTATGAACCTCGAGCAGGAAACAGAAGTTGAAAGGTTTCAACATAAGCGTGACTCGGTTTGTTTAAGCACTGATGATTTATAAATGCAATGATGGCTCATGAGATGCATCTATGGTGCTGCCAGCTTGCTCGGGGGATCAGGGCTCAAATGAAAGAAATGCCAAACTAGGTCACAGGTCGTAACATTTCCTGGGAGGAAAACATTTTACTGATAACAACCCTCAAAAATAACCCAATTCCTTGATTAAACTGATCATTGGGCTCATTTTTATGGTTTTTAATGGCTTTATTTGTGTTTATCGCATCTATATTCTTTCATTTACCAAGGATGCATATTTTAAAGTGTTTTAACTTAAATATTTATCTTTTTAAATCATTTTTTATGCAGAAGGACATCTCAGTCTGTTAGCCATGCACTAACATTAGTCACTGCAAAACATCACAATGCAGTAATTAGGAGGAGAAAATTACAATCATATCAAATTTTATGCCATTAAAAAAAATATATATATTTCACTCATGTAACACTTTTCATGGTTGGACCAATAAGATCCCCAAAATGATAAAATAGAAGTCACTGATGGAGTGCAGTTGTGAGGAGAAGACAAAATGTTTTCTTTGCAGCTCTCAGTTCAACTCAGACTTTGACAGGACAGTGGAAGGTCAAAATAATGGCATATACCCATCACTTTTTACATTTTACACTTAACTAATCATCACAAAAAGCAGATCCACGATTTTAAACATCATGTATAGCAATTACTACTGTTACTGCTAAAGTAAAAGAAGGATTTAGGAATAAAAATCCACATTTTAAGTATCAAAAATAAATTTCTGGTATTTTTAGAAAACTAAACTGCTTGAAAATTGTTTAAATTAATTGCATTATGGTGCTTTTAAGTTGCATATAAACCTTTGCTTTCATAGATGTGCAGCATCTGAGGTCCAACTCCCCTGAGCAACGCAGTGGCCGCTTTGATGCATCGCTCTAGTGAATGGCTATTAGATGTACCATGAGGCATTGGTGGGATTATTTTAGTGCCTCTTGGGAATGAAGTTTTATTTCTTTGCAAACATGTGACCAGATCCAAGCGTCTCACTGTAGGAGCTGCAGTTTTTAAAACAAAATATCAGATATCAACACCAGAGGGCAGCAAAGTCCCACTCAACTCAAACAACCAGTGGTCTGGTCCTCTCTGAGTGGCTTCCTGACCAGGGTAGATTATGATGATGATGATGGCCTTGTACTTTAGAACTTGTTGCATACAGTCCATGCCAGACAGTAGTTTTGTCTCTGAAGCATGTGATCGAACATTGAGTGCACTCACACACACAAACTCATTTTCTACAGGGTGCATGCAAGATTACACCTACTGTACAGAGTCCTGTTGGAGTTAGACCACAGGGGCTGGAATAGTGGTAGAGATCCCCACCTGCGATGCGACATGTGTGGGCAGACTTTTGTATCTGAGCCCCGCCTCCCTACCCACACCTCTCGCCCACCCCCGCCCTAATAATGCATGCAGGATCTTCCTGGTCAGCTCCGTGAGCTGGACCTGGTAGAAACTCCTAGGTGGCGTTGTGTTATAGCTCGATATTGCATGCTGAAATAGTGCAACACACTGTCCTTACTAGCTTTTTTTGCATGAGGATATTGCTATACATTCAGACAAAGGGGTGAGGGAGCTGGTTAAATTGTGCCACTCCAGTTGTGGCGCTCCGGTTGTGGCGCTCCACCTGAGGCGTGCGCCCTTGTGCTCACCTGGCACTGTCGTACCTTTAGCTCGTGGGAACAAGGCGGAGGATGATGGTGTTTGTTAGCTCTCTCCGTGACAGTGGAACAGCGAGTATTTTGGCAGCATGCTTCGAAAACTTCACATGTGCGTGTCTGCCTGTCTCAGTCACAGGCTGATGGTCATGGTTCATTGCTGAACAGGTAATGGATCAATAGGGCTGCTTTTGATTTTGTGAGAGCACATGTATGTGTACCATGTGTGGAGTCCTGTTTGTCTCTTTGTATATAAATGTATATGTATGTCTGTCCTGTTGTGTGTTTAAATATATATATTTTGCACCGGATGTACCAAAGGTTTGGGGCTTGCAAAGTCAACCATTAGGCCTGCTCTCTATTTCAGTCGAACAACCACACATTCCCCCCTCCTCCCCACCGCTGTTTCTGGCTCACAGAGCATCACCTCATGTTTGCTTGAGGAGCAGATTTGTGGCATGGGCAGCGACGCTTCACGTTAGGATATTCACCCGGTTGGGTCAGTTTCGGTTCACCATCAATTTGAGGCTTTTCAGGTGCAGATGAAGACTGCTGCACCGCTCATCTTTCTGTGTACATCTGACAGGACCCGGCTCCAGTTTTCAGAATTCCACTCTATGCAAAGCTCCTGTATGTGTGTGTGTGTCCATTTCACTCCAATGATTGTAATAAAAGAACAAATGGAAAATTTTTATGAATGATTCACGATCTTACTTATCTTTTACTAAAGTTATCTAATATACAGTGGCTTGCAAAAGTATTTGGCCCCCTTGAACTTTTCCACATTTTGTCACATTACAGCCACAAACATGAATCAATTTTATTGGAATTCTGTGTGAAAGACCAACACAAAGTGGTGTACACGTGAGAAGTGGAACAAAAATCATACATGATTCCAAACATTTTTTTTTACAAATAAATAACTGAAAAGTGGGGTGTGCGTAATTATTCAGCCCCCTGAGTCACTACTTTTAGAACCACCTTTTGCAGCAATTACAGCTGTCTCTACCAGCTTTGCACATCTAGACACTGAAATCCTTGCCTATTGTTCTTTGCAAAACAGCTCCAGCTCAGTCAAATTAGATGGACAGCGTTTGTGAACAGCAGTTTTCAGATCTTGCCACAGATTCTCGATTGGATTTAGACCTTGTCTATGTTTTGTGATAAACCATTCCATTGTTACCCTGGCTTTATGTTCAGGGTCGTTGTCCTGCTGGAAGGTGAACCTCCGCCCCAGTCTCAAGTCTTTTGCAGACTCCAAGAGGTTTAGTAGGCAGGGATAGCTCAGTAGGTAGAGTGGTGGCCCCATGATCGGAAGGTCGGGGGGTTCAACTCCACTGAACAGCTACCCTGAGGTACCCCTGAGCAAGGTACCGTCCCTGCTCCCCGGGCGCTGCATTGGTGGCTGCCCACTGCTTCACTGGGCGAATGGGTTAAATGCAGAGGAACTATTTCCCTATGCGGACTAACACATACACATTATTACACATTTCTTCCAAGATTGCCCTGTATTTGGCTCCATCCATCTTCCCATCAACTCTGACCAGCTTCCCTGTCCCTGCTGAAGAGAAGCACCCCCAGAGCATGATGCTGCCACCACCATATTTGACAGTGGGGATGGTGTGTTCAGAGTGATGTGCAGTGTTAGTTTTCCGCCACACATAGCGTTTTGCATTTTAGCCAAAAAGTTCAATTTTGGTCTCATCTGACCAGAGCACCTTCTTCCACATGTTTGCTGTGTCCCCCACATGGCTTGTGGCAAACTGCAAACGGGACTTCTTATGGTTTTCTGTTAACAATGACTTTCTTCTTGCCACTCTTCCATAAAGGCCAACTTTGTGCAGTGCACGACTAATAGTTGTCCTATGGACAGATTCCCCCACCTGAGCTGTGGATCTCTGCTGCTCGTCCAGAGTCACCATGGGCTTCTTGGCTGCATTTCTGATCAGCGCTCTCCTTGTTCGGCCTGTGAGTTTAGGTGGACGGCCTTGTCTTGGTAGGTTTACAGTTGTGCCATACTCCTTCCATTTTTGAATGATCGCTTGAACAGTGCTCTATCTGATGTTCGAGGCTTGGGAAATCTTTTTGTAGCCTAAGCCTGCTTTAAATTTCTCAATAACTTTATCCCTGACCTGTCTGGTGTGTTCTTTGGACTTCATGGTGTTGTTGCTCCCAATATTCTCTTAGACAACCTCTGAGGCCATCACAGAGCAGCTGTATTTGTACTGACATTAGATTACACACAGCTGCACTCTATTTAGACATTAGCACTCATCAGGCAATGTCTATGAGCAACTGACTGCACTCAGACCAAAGGGGGCTGAATAATTACGCACACCCCACTTTTCAGTTATTTATTTGTAAAAAATGTTTGGAATCATATATGATTTTTGTTCCACTTCTCACGTGTACACCACTTTGTATTGGTCTTTCACATGGAATTCCAATAAAATTGATCCATGTTTGTCGCTGTAATGTGATAAAGTGTGGGAAAGTTCAAGGGGGCCAAATACGTTTGCAAGCCACTGTATGTCAACAACAAACTGTGTTAATGGTACCAAAGTATATCATGAAGGAGGCCTCACCCTGATTAAACACTCCTCTACTAAACCTGAGGTTTCTGTCCAAGTAACAAAAGGAAAAAGGATAAGTGAAGCTACATTAATATATTAATGATGCAGATATTTAAAGATATCAGATTGGAATGCATGCAGTAATGAAAATTTGGTTTAGATGCTGAGGGCTGTGTTAAGCTTAGATCATTGTTAATAAAGGTACACATTGTACATACACAGTGGATGGTTTTATGTGGAAGCAACCTTGTGCGAGAAAGAGAAACACTAGATGAAATGGCAAAAATAAATAAATTTTAAAAACTTATAAGTTCTGATAATTTTGTAGAATATTTTGTCAAATTTGTGAGATATCAAATCTAAATTTCCATTGATATAATTTAAACTTTTCATCTTACAAATGTATTTTTGAAATAAGTTTTTTAGTGTTTTTAAAGACACACGAGCTAAGAGATTTAAAATCTTGAAAACTGAGTTCATATGTGCAAGACCTAGATATGCATTTTCTATTTCATGATTGGCATTTTCCATCTATAATTACAATAAGTCACCATTATTAGATAGTATGTCAAGGTGATGAAGTGCTATTATAATAAAATTATTGTAAAACTGAAAAATCATATCACACATATATACCATATATCTTATATTTATAATAAAAAACAAACAAACATTAAGCTTGTTATTTCACAAATATTGTAAATTAAATTAACTCTCATAAGTTGGACTTTGACAGTCCAACTTTTGAGTATTAAGATTCATTATTTATTTATTTTATTCATTTATGTTTTCTGAACTTCGAACCCGCTCCTTTAGTGACATGAATAGGCTGCCATATCTCGGCCGTGTCCAAATTCAAACCTTTCAACTGAACGCAAAAGCAGTGCGCATGCGCACTGACGCGTCGACGACGTTGTCAAACAGGGATGTGAAAATGATCGCAAACTGTGCGGACAAACTCAATGAGCGGACTAACAGCCGACCGCAGCGGCAGCTCGGATAGGTTTTGTGTTAACAGCCCATGAGTGCGGACTTTATAGACCCAAGCTTCGCTTTTCTTGAGCTGAGGAAAATCGGTTTAAGTCACTTTTTAAGTGCCGTCGAGCTAACTTAGCGACAGTTGAGCTAGCCGGGGAGCTGGAGCGGCGCGCGGTGACCGGCTGAGCTAACATTAACATGTAACTACGGCGAAACGAGCAGTGGTAACGTTAGTTTAGCTCATTTTCACCGTTTCTCTCACTTCTGCTCGGCGTTTGGCACCGTTTTCAGCCGGGAAGCAGCACCGAGGAGGAGAGGAAGATGTCTCGGAGGCGGCTGGACAGTCGTAGCGGACTCTCCGCCGGACTGCTCGGCGAGATTCAGACTCCGATCAGCACGGAGCCGCTGGAGACTGTGTACGAGATCACCGGGGAGCTGGGCAGGTGAGTCCGCCAGAGAATGCACCTGCTGTATATGACACCTGGGAGCTGTACCTGACACTATACAGTCAGATATTTACAGATGAAACTCAGTTTCTGTATTACTATCACTTACTAAGAAAGGGTTACTACTTATAAGTCTTTTGTTGTATTTATTTAGTACTACATTTGTGAAGTACAGGTACAGGAACGCACCGTCCAGTGCCATAGAAGGTATCAGCTTTACTGTAGACATGTAAATACACGGCTACTGATATAGGGAAAGTCAAATATCTCAAAATCACCAAAGTAAATGTCAGATGATAGGACGGATGTTTCTCTGGTGGACAGATGCGTCGCACTGTAGGAGCTGTGAAAGATTTCCCATGCCTGTTGTGACAGTGGAGCTGAATCAGTTGGAGACGGGGACAATATATATAGCCTACCGGCTACATCTGTTATTAGTGTTCTTTTCAGTGGTGTAGAAATAAGAAGAACTAAGAAATCAAGTGTTAAAAACATGGCGTGTGCTTACATTTCCTAGTAGGTGCACGTCAGTGTTTTTCCAAGCATTTCTTTATTTGACTGTCATTGCTTTGAAGATAAAGCAGAGCAAGAAGGCACATGTATGCATGTAACTTGCTTCTTGTTTGTGTCTTTCATAAGTGAACTTTACACAGTCTGGTTTCCAAAAAAGGAGAAGTAGACACCTGACATTTTTAAAGATCACATAACCCTCCTACTAAATATTCACCAAGCTTAATTTAGGATTAAACAGTACCTCTTCACTAACGATCACTACACATCAAGCACCCTTTTCCCAGAAAGAAAAAGAAAAAAGGTCCTTACTGGGAATAACCTTTAATGCAAGGGCTGACTGGGAATATTAGGTTTGGAGCATTGTATTGCTTATGTATCTATTTATATTGATTAAAATAAAGAGCATGCTTGTAACAATGCTTTCTCAGGTAAATGCGCTCTCAATCTGTGCATCCAGTATGCTATGAGATTACTTTTCTACTAACGGATAGGCTGTAAAATAGTGACTCCTGCATAGATAGATAGAATATAGATTTTGAGGGATGTTTGAAACTATTAGGCTGATATATATCCCTGGCTGATATAAAGCTAATATATATTATATTATATAATATAATATAAAACTAATATAAAACTTTGTATCTGAAGGTATTTAAAGTCTGATGTTCTTTAAAAGACACAAAGTTATTGCTGTTATAGAGCACAAACAACACTCTACCTAGTCGAAAGTGTGCATGACCAAATACTGGGCTAATTGTGCAGTTTCACCTAAGTACACATGAGCTTTGTACCGAATCATTAATGTATTCTTGAGAAAAGAGGTTTTTAGTCTGTTTAGTCTCTCGAGGTGCATGTGAGTAAAATGTGTTGCAGGCTTTCAAAGGGGTTTTCGTTTACAATCTACGTACAGCAAATATTTTGCCCACTTTAAGCAAAAAAAAAAAAAGTTATTTATTGAAATTTGTGATTGCTACATGAATTATGGTTAATCTTATACAGCAACAAAATGCTGTTCATAAACATAAAATTTTCATGTCAAAACATGTTTTTGAATGAAATTAACCAAGACGATACACCTATATATTAAAAATCTGAAACTTGGTGCATCCTCTGCTCTTCTAAGACTGTTTCAGGACTCCTTCCAATTACTCCTTACAATACCAGAGTTTTGGAAAAATTTAGTGTCAAGCTTGTCATTCAGTTTTTTGTGAATATAAAATACTTGGTGCTCAGCAAAGAGGCAAAAATAACAGTAAAGTCATAAACTTATTTTTAAAAGGTAACACACAGTGTAGTCAACCCCCAAAGGCTGTGTTTTGAGCAGGAAAAACCCTGAAGTTGTGTTACAGTGAGTAAAAACTAAAGTAGTAAAAATATCACACTCATTTTAGTCCATGGGACTAAAAAGTCCTGTTTGATCTCTAAAAACACGCCAGTAAATATTTCCCTTTCTTTTTAACTGCAATGAAAAACAGTCTGAAAACGTTCAGCTGGTTTAGGACAAAGGTTCAAAAGAGGCTGCAACCTTTTCCCCATGCCCTTCCTGTACCAGACTACAGGAAGTAGTATTTAATTTGGAAAACGGTTAAACAGCCTAAGAGATGATCAAATAGATCTCAATATTCTGTATTTACTGACTCAACTGTCATTAGATGTATTTTAAAATTTACACACCACCATGGAACGGGTTAAATCTGTCACACTTGAGTTTTTCTGAGTAATTTAACTTTTAAGACATTTTCACAGTGTGGAGTGAACCTGTATCTCCACAAAAGAAATGACAGTGAACAGGAAAATCTAAGCTTTTAGCCATCAAACGGTGTTAGACAAGGGCCCTTTGGTAGGCTGGTAATGGCCTCTGTCACCACTGGCCTATGCAACAGCTAAAATAATCTAAGCCAATCTTAACAAGAATTCCCAGGACTTTCACCGCATGAAGTATTTCTCAACTTTTACAAGTAATCATACCTTATTAAGATTCTTATGATTTATTGCAGGAATTCATATTCACAACCAGTGGCTGGATTTTAACCTCTGTGCAGAAAGGTTTAATAGCTCTAATCTGCTCTTAACTGGCAGGTGCAGATTTCCAGAAAGTTCCGCCTTTAATTACAGTTTGTGCAAAAGAACTCTTACATCATGTCTGCAGTTTCCTTCTGATATATCTGTTGTGCCAGTGATGGTGGGGTGTAGTTTAACCGTTAAATATTGATGGCTTTATAAGGGTAAACTTGTCCCACTTACTATGACAATTTTCCACACTTTGAAAAATTCAGCATGTTTCAGATGAGTTGTGACTCAAAAAGCATTCCTGTTGAAACCACACCTACAATAACAGTTAACAGTTTTTAACAGTTTTTAACATTTACTACAACACAACAAGGAAATGCACAAATCCACAAAGACTGTTACATAAGACCTTAAAAAACTTCTATTTATGTTTATGTGAAGTTGCATTCCAGTAAAATACTGTATATATTGCCCCTGACCACATTTACTTTGTAGTTACCTTAAAAAATAAACCTAAAATGTCCTGTTCTGCTTTAACTTGAGGCATAAACTGAGACAGAATATAAACATTAGCAGAGGAAAGGTTTGGGATGAGGATTTAATTGTTGTCATGTTGAGGGACCCAGATGGGTGGAGACAAATGCCATACATGGCAGGAAGAAGACCCCAAAAACTGACCAATTCTGAGCCAAGAAAACATCAGAAATGATTGGTTCTCAACGTGAGGTTAGTCATTAATATGCCACTGTGTGGTTTACTCACTATGAAAAAATCCTAATCCTAATATTAACATGCACACTGAAATCTTTGTTGGCCCAAGAGTGATTCGTTTGTCCAGGAGACTAATTATTAGTGTATTAGTGCTAATATGAAGGAGTAGAGACCAAGAATGATAATTGGATAGTTAAAACATAAAACAGGGTTGTCATTTAATAAGCAGGTAGAGAGAGGCAAGAGGTTAAATTACAGAGGTTAAGACTATACAGCATGAAAACTGAGAAAAAAAATTATATTTACTTCTTTTCTGCACATACTCTACAGAAAATGTTTTTTTTTTTTAGCATTGAGTGTTAATAAACAGGAAGAGTTGAGCAAATGTGCTACCTTGTCACATGAAAGAGGAGGTCTTGCATGACTGTTCAGATAGAAAAAAAATTTAAAAATCCCCAAATTTGGAAAATTACCAGGTTAGCAAAATATTAAACATAGCCCGTAACAAACTAGATTATATGAAGTAAAAACAGCTCAGTAAAATAAAATAAGATAGCTCAAGAAGGAGCTGCAACAACACACATTTGAAGGACAGCTGATGTCACTTATCTGTGTATTCATGCTGATACACTGACCCTAACTTTTTGCATGTGCTGGCTGAATAGCTCAGATCGAGTCATGCAGTGTAATGCACTAAGTTAATGGTGATTGGACTCTGGACTCTAAGTCTTAACACTCCAGCCTCTGACCGGGGAGGTGACTTTATTGTACAGTGGGAAAATATGAAGCCTTGGTATAAAAGGAGACCTTTATCATGTGTTTGTGTACGAGCCATGGCAACCGCAGGCAGCTGATGATCATATCCTGACAAGCCCGAGGTGTGTTTGAAGTCATTATGCGTCACGCAGAGCATTAAAGTGTAGCTAGTGTTAGTCTGCAGGAGGAAGGAAACAAGTACATGTGGAAAGCAGACTTAAGAAAGCAGAACCGGCTTGGGTTACTTCTGCTCGCCACTTTGTTTGCAATTTGTTAAAACAGGAAGTTCTGATGTGAAATGTGTTAAAACTCAGTGATGAGAACATGGCTGGCACAAAGGTGTTAATCTTAAACTGTAGTAGCTCTACTTTTGAATTTAAGGTAATTTCCCAGCTATAACTAAATCCCTAAACAAGGACCTTTCACTGTGTGTCCTTACTTATTTATTTATTTGTCAGAATGAAGCTTAAATGCTTCTGTTGGTTGTTGCTGTTCATGGAATTAATTAAAAACACATCAATCATCATTTGTCTGTGTATTTGAAATGACTGTAACGTGAGATAAGATCTTGATCTTAAAAAAAAAAAACAACCCCCCAACAAAACACCTTTTTGGCAAGTGTCTTCAGAGGGAGCTTATTCTGTTACATCTCCTCTTCCATTGGTGGATGTTCGCATTAAACATGGTTAAAGTTTCAAATATTGAGGTCAGTAATCTTGTCAGCTGAAAGCTCAGGCTTCGGACTGCTCTGAACTCTGTTTCAGGCCGGTCTTTCTGCCCTTGGCTCTGTATGATGTCATTGAGAGGGAATATCCCTAGTATGACCGTTTCAGGAGCAACACTGTTGTTTACAAGGTGCAGCCAAACAAAAGAAACAGGTAGTTGAGTTGTAGAGACTTTTCCTGCCTCAGAGTCGGCTTTTCACCAGAAATCTTTTCATTTTCCTGCTTATTAAACTAAACCAAACTACTTCTGACCATTTAATATACATAAATATCTATTCTACTTAAATAATTGAACTCCCTCGCTAACAAAGCAAAGCAAATTTCCTTTAAGCAGGAAAAGAATATGTACAAGAAGACATGAAGGTTTAACATGGTGGAGGCTTATATGCTATCACATGATGTGCAGGATGTTTTAGCACAATTCAAAGAACTCCTTCTGGGTCTGTAACCTAGAAAAGTTAGGTTTTCCTAGAGAGCTGAAATTAGGGCTGTTATCTGCACAGCTGGTAACAAGGTGAACTTTAAACAAAGTTTAAAATACGTATTAAATATTAAAATAGCTCTAAAATGAAGTTTAATGACCTAAACAAATGGTTACCACGGTGACAAAGCATGGCAGTAGGCTGTTGGAAATGTACTAGCATTAGATAACACTCCCGCACACAGAACCTGTTATCTAATGCCATTTCTGTATTTGTATAACACCTTTATCACAAAGTCACTTACAGATATTATGTTGTAAAGGCTGGACCACATACTAATCAGCATTTTCTGCATAAAATGAAACATATTAATCATTAGTTATATTTGACTTATATTGGGGAAAGTTTGCGGTGAATCATGTTGGAGATATTTAGCCATCTAAATTAATCTTACAGTGGATAATGGCTCAAACCACAACATCTATCAGGGTTTTTCCTGCACAGAAAAAAAAATGATGGAAACAACCAAAGAAGCTTTCGTTTTACATCAAAGGAAAATCACCAGCACTTTGATAGACAATTTGTAAAAATATCTGAAACATTTTTTTACGCAATGGACAAAAATAAAAGGAAAGAAAAGTAAAGATTTCTCTTAAGTTGATGCCAAAGGCCAATTTGTAGCTTGGAAAAAAGCCTGTTTATATACACTTATATGTATATGTATAAGATGGTGTAATAACCATGACTTGACCCATTGGTTTCTGGCATTTGTGCTAAGGAGAAGACTAAAAAAATCCTAACCAAGTTCTTCTAGAAACAACTCCAGCGAATGAACTCCAATATTAATAAATGGAACCTAACAAAATGTGTTTAATCAAATTGATATTACCCCATAATAAGGTTTAAAAAGCTGGATTTAGTTATACTTACACCTCGCATGAGCAGAATTTCAGAACATAATGGCCTTGACCTAAATGCATGGTAATTCATGTCCTGGATATGTTAGCCAGGAAAAAAAAATACATTTACTGACATCTTTACTACAGCAAGAATTAGAAAGAAAAATCTCACCTTATCGCTACAGCTGAACCCAGAAACAGACAAAATGTTTTTGGGTCTGTTTTATCCATGACCTTGTTCATTCCCAGAGTTCATTACCAATGGTGAGTGTTGAAACATAGGATGGTAAATGTCCTATACAGAGCCTACATGACTGCGAGGGCAGCACTAATCCATCTGTCAACCTCACACCCCACAAAATTCAAACCCTGTAGGGTTATCATAAAAGAGTAGAAATAACTACAGAGGCCACTTGTCTGTGTAGCAGGCTGTAAACATGTTTATTTCTGCTGTAAAGTTGGACATTTTAACATGGAAGCCTCCAGTGGGTATTAGAGGAACTGCAGTTTTTTCAATTGGTTTTGATTTTTGACTATGGAGGTTTTTACTTAAACTTTATAAAAGCTTTACTCAGGCATTTCCTGTTTAATCAATATAACTGTAAAAAAATAAATTAAAACTCAGCTTCAGTTTGTGTATTCTTGTCCTGCTTTTTTTTCCTCTCAGGGGCAAGTTTGCTGTGGTGAAGCGGTGTGTGGAGAAAACCACAGGAAAAGCGTTCGCTGCCAAATTCCTAAAAAAGAGGAGACGAGGTCGTGACTGCCGGGCAGAGGTCATCCATGAGATGGCTGTCCTGGAGATGGCACGTAACAACCCCCGAGTGGTCAACCTGCATGCCGCTTATGAGACGGATCACGACATTGTCTTAGTGCTGGAATAGTGAGTTCACACAAACTTTCTGCCTGTTTTATTTTTATATATGCTGCATCCTATTTAATTCATACATTTTACTTGAGTGCTTCTATTTTCCTCAAATACGCCAAGCCAGCAGTGAGATCCTGTAAACGCTTGTATGAGGGCGAAGTCCTGTTTGTCAAGTCCTAAGGAGCTGCTAAATTAGCAAACAGCTCATCCTTCATAACAGGTTTATCAGGAATAGGTTGAAAGCTACAGCAACATGCTGGAAGCTTGAGCTGAAGGTGACCTGAACCACCGTCCTCTTAGTCTTGACCTCTTAACCTTTCCTATTTAAAAGCCCTTTTCAAATGAATGTCACGTCCTTTGTCTGTGCCGCCATTTGTCTTGTCACTTTGTACAATCAAAACTGAAACTGGAAGATTAGATATGAGAATACATGAGGACTTGTTGAAATGAACTGCTCTGTTTTTTCTAACCACACCTGTAATTGTCATTGGAGACATCTTAATCCCCTCCAAAGTGCAAACATGGTAAACAGCTCACTTTGTTGATCTAAGACAGTCTGGAAAATAATGGCCTGGTCCTTGTTCCAGAAAGCAGCTTCAGCAGTATTCGAAGCCAACTTTAAACTCAGAAAGTAGAAACTCCTGAGGTTGAGTCTGTATTCAACCTGAGATTGTGCTTGAAAATCAGATAGATCCATCGCCGCCTGGATCTTTGATACTCAGATTTGCCATGGCAATGGCTAAATAAATAGCAAAGCCTCCATTTTGATGCAGTGATAATAGAAGTATGGACAAGTTTCTTTCTTAGGCCTCAGTGCCAATCGACCCAGAGACTGAGTAGCAACCACTGGTTACTAGAGATGGCACGATACCACTTTTTTATGTCCGATACCGATACCGATATCATAAATTTGGATATCTGCCGATACCGATATGAATCCGATATAGTGTTTTTTAATCAACAAAACAGTTTTTTTAAATATCTTGCTGCATTTTGTATAAGTTCATACTCAAGTTTAAAACAACAACTACACTAAAGCTATTCTGTTATACCTATATGCAAAAAAAAAAAAAATTTCATAGTTCAGCAATACTGATCAATCTAATAAACTTAAACCTACACCATCCTCCCTATTCTGGTATTTTAAAGAGTACTTACCATAAATATTAAGCAACCTAACTAATAGGGTTCCAACTCCCAGCAACAAAAAAAAAAAAAAAAAAAAAAAATAGGGAACCACCCCTCACACTCCACCTCATGATGCTTAATCAACGTAATCAACCTTAATTTGATTCAGTGTGAAAAAAAATGCACAGAAATCAATTATTTTTCAAGAAATATTAAATAGATTCAACATCTTTCTTCAACAAAATTGCAGACTGCACAGATGGTACCTTCCCAAAGGAAAAAGTACTATAGCTTACTAGGGTATATATATTAGACTTAATAGTCACTATATACAGTAATTGACTTCTATTCATTTTACATCAAATTAAAACTTTGGGTGTAAGATTCGGATAATTATTTATTAAAAGCTAGACATTTTAAATGAGAATAAGAAAGAAAAGTATGTCTTTGTGCCCCCTTTTCCCTGTTAATGCCCTATCGGCCCCCCTGGCTAAACTTTGCTAGATCCGCCCCTGCACAGTTACCAGCCGTCAGCTACGTAGAAAAAGATCCTCGAGTAGAAAGTAATAATAAATAAATTCTAACAACAGCTGATCAAGCTTAAACGTGCTGCTGTTGTTCAGCCGCTGGTTTCCTCTTTCTGGTGCAAAGTGGGCCAAAAACAAACCAGAGAGACGGACTCGCGACAGAAAAGCCGATCAGCTGATCGTTAAGCAGTTTCATGATTGAAGTAGCAGCCAGAAGAGGCAGTCGCTCCATATATCGTTTGTTAAGCTTAACGCAGGAATGCTTTACAAACATTCAGAGATGGACTTACACACTTGCTTTACTTCTCTCGGGGATAACTTTGTCGGAGATGAAATGCCGGGTTGCTAGCGAAGCTCCAAATGCTATCCAGACCACCGACAGGTCCTGCATGCCACAGCCGCTCTATCACGTGATGCATACTGCTCCGACGTGCTAACGTTCTGAGGTGAGTTACGGCGTGTTGCAAGTTTTGTGAGGTGCTTTCGTGATATTTAATGGATCGGATTACATTTTTTATTTTTCTCCGATATCCGATCCAGTAATTTAGGTCAGTATCGGACCGATACCGATACGTAATATCGGATCGGTCCATCTCTACTGGTTACTAGGGAAAAATCTGTATTCCCCCAGCTGTTCAGCAAGCAGTCTGGAAGCTGCTGAGTGCTGCACTAAATACATCCCTGAAATTGCTTTAGTCGCTTGCCGATTGCTGTGGTTGGTATTTGTTTCCATAGGAAACTCCCTGCTAAGCAGTCGTGAAAAGTGTGATGCAAACTGGAAACAGAGACACTGTGCCTTCAAAGTAAAGACTTTCTGTGATACAGTTAATACATTAGATAATATGTTTTAAAGACTACTGACCAACTTCTTCCAGGAGCAATTTGTTGACAATCTGCATTTTCCAGCATGACAAAGCTCCGCTACAAACCGGAGTGATAACGTTTTGGATCTATGAGTCATAATGTATAAAACAGATTGTGAGGATTGTTTTTGTTTTTATCTTTGCCAAAGACGTACCACAGTTCTTTCTTATTTTGTCATGCAGGATTTACATTGAACCTATTCTGTAACAGCCACAAATAACAAGGAAATTGTAGGTTTCTGTTACAGAACACCGCACAGAGTCATTGTGGGCTGATTTTGTTAAATGGCGTGTGTAGTCACAGCTGTCTTAGAAAGATGCAGATTAATGTGCTCTAATATGAGCTTTAATATCGACTGTATGAATGAAACCCAGCATCAATCAGCTGCTTCAGGTGAAGCAGGAGGAAGGAGTCAGAGAGGAAATCTGCCGGCAAGCAGGTGAAATTCAAGTTGGCTCGTTTTTATGGAAAATAAATCCCAGCATTTCCTGCATCTCAGTATAAACAAACTCAAAGTTTCTAGAACAGGAGCAGTAATCGATCATGCGTGGCAAAAACTTGCTATGTAGTGCACCTGTTTAGAAATGTCTTTACCCGCATCCTGCTGTCTAGTTTCTGCTTTCTCAGTTTCTCCACCTCTACTTTTGTTAGCATGTTTTGAATTCTTATTGAAAGTCTTTCTCCGTCCGGCTATTTTTACTGATTTATCTCTCATCTGTTTACTTTTCCATTAGAATTCCTTGTTCTGGATCATAGATGCATTCCTCACCTGAATTATTTCATTCAGTCTCGTGCAGTTCCCTTATTCTTTATCAATATCTTTATTTCTTTTCTTTTTTTTAATTCATATTTTTATTAAGGTTTCAAAAGCAGGCATTCACAGTATGTACATCATGTAAGCATTCTTCATACTTAGGTTATCTGCCTTAAATACTGAAATAGTATTTTAATTTACATCCAAGTCATAAGGGAAGAATACTTACAACGATAGAAGTAATTGAAACCATCACATAATCCGAAAAACAAAAAACAAAACTAACAAACCTAAGAAAGAGAAAAAAAAAAAAAAACACACGGATGTGTTGGTATGGGGTGATCCTATAAATATATATACATGCATCATAATTATTGGTTTGTAATAGTAAAATCTGGCCTATGAGGCGTGATATATTTAACCCAGTTTTCCCAATATGATGTAAATTTCTCCAGCTTGTGGTTAACAGAAGCTGTTATCTTTTCCATGTTATAAATTTCCATTGTGATTTCCATCCATGTACTTATGTTTGGGCTCTCTGGGGATAACCATTTTCTGGTGATATTCTTTTTACAGGCCACCAATAAAATATTTATTAAATGTTTATCATATTTAGGCCATTCCTGAGGTATATATCCAAAGAACATAGTCTTACTCTCGAGAGGTATTTCACGTTTAAAGATATCCTGTAAGGCATTATGTATTTCTCTCCAATAATCCCTCAAAATTGGGCAGTCCCAGAAAATATGGTAATGATTTGCACTTTGATTTCCACAGTTCCTCCAACAAGCAACCTGAGTGTGAAGACGCTGCATCAGCCAGCTGCTATTGCACATGCAATGGTTATTTACAGCTAACTGAGCTAGAAACTAAAATTAGGTGCAACACTTTAATTAAATGAAATATAATAATAACAAGAAAGTAGAAATGAGGCCTAGATTTGACGTACTTACAAAACTAAGTAAATAAAAATACATAGGACTTATTTTGATTTACTTCTTTTTTTTTCTTTTAAATGTGGTCCAATTTTTCAGCAAATTAAGTTTTATTGAGGTTTAAGTTTTAAATCTTTCATTACTTTATATACTGCCGGGCAGATTAAACTACAGGGTAAGTCAAAAAGAATCATATGATTTGTAGTAAAAGCTAAAAGCTCGCAGTAAACACATGGCTGAACATAAAGCTCTACATACAAAACTTACAGTGTTTACAGATGCTCAGTGTGTCCCCCTCTGGATGCATGGCATGCCCATACAATAGTCAAGCTCGTCACGTACTTTTGTATGTGTGGAGTCTATGCAGCTTGCAGCTACTACTGACAGAGTGCTAACTACTGTCAACCGAGTGAAACTTGCGAAAAAGAAAACCAGAGTTTTCTCTTCAGCTTTAGGCTTGTTCTTAACTCGTACTGACATTTTGCTTGCGATTACAGCAACAAGGATATAAATTCAAATTCAGAAATGGCAGTTAGAAGCTTGAGTTATCTGAGGTGTAGTAAAACTTTCTACTTGTACATTTTAGCGCTTCAGTCTTCATTTGTGTGCCTGCAGTGTTTTTGGTTTTTTTTGGTTTTTTTGCAATGACTAAGCAGGAAGGAGGTTCTCTTTCTCAATAAAACCTTACCACAACATGCAGGATCAAACCTGCGTCCCTCTGGCTGTGGGCTGGAGACTAAAACCACTGCACCACCCTTTAATCCATAAATGCATTTTTGTTTTCTCCTGTGGAAACTCTAACACACACACACAGTCTGTATCAAACTGGTCTGTGTTTCATATTTCACCAGACATTCCTTCTTGTCTCCTGTTCATGCAGTGCGGCCGGTGGAGAGATATTTGACCACTGCGTATCCGACGAGCTGCTGCCCGAGGCCCAGATCACGCGCCTGATCAGGCAGACGCTGGAGGGAGTCCACTACCTCCATCAGAGCAACTTGGTCCACTTAGACCTCAAGGTATTCAGACACATCCAACCAAAGTGAATCTATTTTTAACCGTTTACTCAACTCACCACAGACTTAACCTTAAGTACTCGGGTGTTTCCCTTCTCTAAGCGCTCAAAATCCTAAATTCCTTTTTTAATGCCACAGTTAAGCCTAGAATCAGGATTGTAGAGAGCATGGAACTGACTTCTGCTGCAGTGACAGCAGGGTGTGAAGAGTTTTGTTGCCGCTACATCAGGGTCAAATCGAGTGTCCACCACCTGAGCCCCTAAGAATCAGCTGATTTTTTTTTTTTTTTGTATAGGACTACAAAATTAAATCTACATGTTGATACCAGGATCGTCACACACCTCTGACTCTCCTGGGCCACAACAATGGATTAAATGTGTGGGGTTTTTGTCTCAAAAATTCAAGATCTTGACTAAATACCAAATCTTAGCAAATGCCTTTGTTAAATGTGTTATTTTACTCATGAGGGTGGGAATTTTACATGTCAACATAAAACTGTCATCACTGTCAGGAATACTTGTCATTTGACCCACAGGTCCTTTAAAAAGAAGTATTGTATTGTCCTAAAATCAGTTTGGGTGAGTGTGAGGGACCAAGCTGGTGTGGCCTGAATAAGACAGATAATGTTGTAGAAAGTGAGTTTCATTTCACTTTTTTCTTTTTTACAAGCAATTTGAGCCTTTTAAAAGACATCGGCTAATCCCAGACCTGATCAAAGTAATAAAAAACAGTGATACAGCAAATTAACTTCTCAAACAGCCAAACTGAACTGACACAACAGAAAAAGGAGAACTTATACTGGCTGACCTCAGTGCATTTACTTTAAATGAGCATATTTTCAGCTTTCATGTGTGCAGATTTGGTCTTAAATTTCATTTCAAGTTAAATCAATAAGTCTTATTTATACCTGTGAATACCCTGTGATTACAGGACAGTCACATACAGCACTAAATGTTCTCAGACTGTTTTAAAGAGAATGGCGCAATATCATAAGAGTCGTTTATTTAATTAAATAACTGTTTCCTGTGCAGAGACATTCATCATGAGGTGAATTTTGCAATCAGAAATGAGTTTTATCCCTCGAGCACTTCCTGCTTTCACTTTGTTCCCTCTCTGCCTCTCTCAGCCACAGAACATCCTCCTGACCAGCCTGTCGCCTCCAGGAGACATAAAGATCGTGGACTTTGGCCTGGCACGCAGACTGGGTGCGGTCGGAGAGCTCCGAGAGATTCTTGGCACACCTGAATACGTGGGTAAGCTGACGCTCATGAAACAAAGGCGGCAGCGGACATTTCACACATATTTATAGACAAACATCAGTCAGATTCACAATAATAAACTATATGTAAATTGTCAATGTTGACTAAGAAGAGATCATGCATTTGATCAATTCTTACCCAACATGTGCATTTTACTGTGCTAGCTCCTGTGAGAGTGGATGAGTGACACACCTATAAATAAATGCAGAAAGAACCATGAGTCAGTAATTAATCTGGGAAATTACACAGAGATCTTTTCTCTTCTCACTGTTGACTGACAGCTTTTACTTTTTTTCTTCTTTTTTTCTTTTTCTTTTTTGTATTTAGCTCCAGAGATCCTCAACTACGAGCCAATCACAACGGCGAGTGACCTTTGGTGAGTATATCTGTACTAAATGGGCTATGGTTTAACCCTTTGGAAGGAGCGGTATCACCACTTGTACTTTGCCACTTCCAGCATGAAGAGAAAGTAACATGAACTCCACCACCAGGAGAATAAAAGCTGAGCTTAAGCTGCGTACGTGCTGGAAGTGACTCTCAGCGATGTGGTGACCAGTGACCACAGCACAGGAAGTCATTTTACATCGTGGGCCACATGCAACCCACTTTGATCTCAAGTGTGCCAGACCAGTGAAACTCTGCTTTTTGTCAGAGTACAATTTAGTAAAGTTTAACCACATGTGTAATCCCTGACATATTTTAAAATAAGGAAAGAAGTTCAATTTAAGGAATATATCTCAGTTTTTCCACATGGGAAAGGAATGCTGCTTTAAGCTTAAATTGTAAGAAATAAATGTTTAAATTTACAGATAAAGTTCTGTTAGCACTTTTGCAGACTGTCCTACCATTTATAAAACAACATTTTTGTCAACTGACAGAATGTCTTCTTTTTGGAGTTTCTTTTTCTATGGTAAACCCACTGTGAAAATAATACATTTCCAAAGTAGATGGTGAAAAACCAAAACACTTTTTGACATTTTATTGTCTATCTATTACTGCTCTATTACTTTGACTTTGGTGTAGTATGAATGGCCATAGGTGAGGTTGAAAAAAAAAAGTATAAAAATACGGTTAAGTCTGGAAAATGTAAAGCAAGCCACAAATTTTAAAGCTCATTCCAGCCTCACATTTCCTCACATTTGTGGAGCTGTAAGTGAATTTAAAACGTAAAGTATTTACTTGGGTTGATTTAAAAGAATTGGTCACTGTGAACATAAATCTAAAACATATGCAGCTTCATTAGAAAAACATCACAAACTGGAAATGAAAGTGAAGGCGATCTTCGGCAGTGTGGGTATTAATGTAATGCTTCCCACTTCTTTTGTGGCAAATGCGATGAGAACACATCGTTCTTCTTATTTGTTTTTCTAAGATTATTTCAGATATTTTGCTTGTGTCATTTAGCCTTCAGACTCTCCATGTCTGATATGTCCTGTGTGTGTTTCTCAGGAGCGTGGGCGTCATCGCGTACATGCTGGTGACGGGCGAGTCTCCGTTTGCTGGGGACGACAAGCAGGAGACGTATCTGAATGTTTCCCAGGTCAATGTGGACTACAGCAGGGAGGCCTTCTCCAGGGTGTCTGAGCTCGCTGTGGACTTCATCCGCAAGCTGCTGGTCAAAGCACCTGAGTGAGTAAATGACAATCTGTGTGCGAGAGTCTGTGTGCGAGTGTAAGAGTGTGGGTGTTTTAACATAACTTCCATGTAACAGAGAGATGAAAATGAAAACATAGCTGTGAACAGAACCGTGATGGATGTTTTTCCAAGTCACGTCATGTGTTGTTTTAAAGTTTTTCCACTGGTGTGTGATGGATTCACACTCATCAGGCAGCATGCTGGGCTAAGTATGATCTCATCAGAACTAGTATGTCAAGAAGAACCTGCTGGTGTTAATCTATAAAGGAAGAAATCTGGTTGAAGGAAAGATCAGATTGTTCAGTGAAACACCAGCACCTCGATCTCTTTGCATGAATGTGTCTAATCGTTGGACTGTCTCTGTTTTGACCGTAGGGACCGGCCCAGCGCCATCGACTGTATGAGTCACCCCTGGCTGTGGCAGCAGCCGCAAATCTGCATGAGCCCGGAACCCGCCGCCACCGCCTTCCGTACCAGGAGCTGTGGCACAAAGTGGGCGGCCCCTCACGAAGACTTTGAAGACAAGGAAAACTTCCTGGAGTCATCCCACTCACACGCAAAAAGGTTTCGCTTCGAGGAGGATGCTGACTTTTGAAGCTACAAAAATGATAAGAGGGAGATGAAGATGCAGCGGTGATCACTTCTTCCTCTGAGCTTTTAAATTGTTTTAAGTCTCCTGGAAACCAGCAGCGTGCCGGCCACTATTCACCGTTCTGTTTATACTGATCTACTCAAACCAACCAAAGATAACCGGCTAAACTCTGATGTGTCGCTGTTCATACTGTACAGTACGTCTCAGTTAATGCGGTGTGTTTAACCTCAAGTATTTAATTTCCTGTCTTAAACCCACTCTGTGCTGATGAAGGCTGCTCCGGAGGACTTCCAGGGGAATCTATGCAACATTTCTGGTGCTTCTGAATTCTTTGCCTTAACTGTGGGAAGTTGACTCACCTGGAGCTGCTTTCGGTTGCACTTGTGCTTCAGCTGAAATGTGTGATATAGAGATTAGCGCCTCTGCTATGAGGAAGTGAGATCATGTTGTTCTTTGCATGTTTAAAAGAGGCAGCAGCGTTATAGTGTTTCAGGTTTCTATCTGTAGATAAAATCCGCTGCTGCCCGCGTCAGGGTAACTTCTCTGTCGCATCAAAGTCAGATAGCGGCCACATTCGGGCCTGATCAGGCCTGCTTTTGGCTAGTTATAGCAGCTGCTTTGTGGGCCAGATGTGGCCTGGGAGACATGGTGGAGTTAGGGTGATGCTCCTTTGACATCTGCCTTGTGTAAGGTGGAATCGGTGCCAGATGTGGACCACATTTAGGACAAACATTCCTTAATAGTGCTGCAGATAAATCCTTCAGAAATGGATACAAGCAACAACATTAGTGGAGTTTTTTCCCCCCTCTGGAATTCACTTACCAACTTAATTTTTTCCATTTTCCAGCCTATTAATATTATTAAACAGATTTTTAACCATCAAGGTTCAGTTTCAAAGACTTCCAGGTTTTCAGTATTCTTACCGCGAGGAAGTTAAATAGTAAACTAAAGCATCCCTCCAGAGTTCCTGTGTCTCATTTTTGTTTTTAACCATGAGGCAATTTAACCATAAAAAAACAGAAAATATGCAATGAAGCCTTTATCAGCATGGATATCTTATAGTCAGTCTTCTGAGCCAAAATTGAGTATCGGTTAATAAAACCCACTATTTCTACACTCCCACAGCCCTGTTTGCAAATTATTTTGAAAATAAGTTTAGATACGCCACAAAGAAGCTTCTGAAGTCAACTTCTACATGATTAGAGGGAAAATTTTGACTCTAGGATATTAAAAAGGGACAGGTCAGAGTAACATTATCTAAAAATAGTTTTGGTACCTGTATCCACTCGTGAAAGAGTTTGCTGCATGATTGCCTTTAAACCTGATGTCAGACTTGGATTTTCTCAACATATGCTTCATACTGAGGGTTTAAACGTAGCTCAGGGTCTTATAGAAAGCTCTTTAAAAAAAAAAATCTAAATATGCACCTTTCAGTGTTAATCTGCATTTAGGTTATTATGAAATTTCTGGCTGGAAGTGTGCTGCAGTAAAAGTAAGTATAAAGGGGTGAATCAGCCGAGTGGGCCGTGCCCGCACTTACTCAAATGATTTCCTCCCTGAGCTGCGAGTTCCTCTTAGAGGAGAAACTTTAGCACTTAGTGTGTGCAGAGCCTTCACTTAGACCTCCTGCAGTCCTCCGCAGGTCCGGGTGCCTCAAGATTTCATCTCAGGGCTGCTGCTCACTCTTTGTTTTCTATTCTTAATGTTATTCTCACAAGCTGATTATTATTATTATTATTATTATTGTAATATTTATGTGCTGGACTTCTATTTTTTATGTAAATAATGCACTCACGTGTCTTATAAGCAGAGATTCAGGTGATGATGAAAGGAAGGATTAGTCAATGAGGTGGTTCAGGAAAGTGAAGTCAAAGTGGGGAAACAGAGAGGTGTCAGATGGTTTTTAGAGAGGAAAGAGGTGATTAAACAGGAAGAGTGAGTGTGGGAAGAAGTATTTCCTGATGGTTGCTTTAAGTTGTGGAGAGGTGATGAGAAAGTAGGGATGACTATTTCACAGAGGAGCCAAGGTGCCACCAGCAACAAATCCTGACCTCAGACAGTGGCAGCTCTCAACCTCCAGAGAAAACATTCCTCTGGTTTTATTTTTAGGTGCCAAACCCGAACGGGACCACACTGCGTGCGTTTGTTGTTGCTGTCAGCACAAAGGCCTTTGTGTATCTGTGTGTGTGTGAGGAGGCTGGGCCGTGCTGTCGTCCTTTATAACTGGAACGCCACACTGTAAAAGAGCAGACTGCTGTAAACGGAAATAAGCTTGAATCCATCTGCTCTGAGAATAAAAGGTTTGGAGTTGGTTAAATCTGCAGAGCAGGTGGGTCTGACGTCACTTTGGTGCCGACGCTCCATTGGACCATTGTCTCCGTCAGACTCTTGCTGTAACCGTCGTGTTGTTTTTGTACAGCTGCTGTTGTTCTCGCGTCACTCGGCGGCCTCGGAGTGTGCGAGCGCTCTTTGTGTCAGTGCCGCTGATGTCACTCAGCGTTCCTCTTTGTTGTCTTGAGACTGAAGGATTACTGTATGTCAGAATGAAACCTGCCACAAGCACAAATAAATCAGATCTACCTTTATTCTGCTTTTTATGTTTTGGGTTTTTTAAAGTATGAGCGTTCTGATTGCATCTGAAATAACTAAAAAAAATAATTTGTATTCTGATTAGCTTCAGGCTAATGTTAGGCATCACAAAGCAAACTGGAAAAGCTCATTAAAGACTGTAGAAAATAAATGGTGTCTGTGCTTTGATGTTTTTCCAGCTCCACGCTGCCCCCTGTTGGCCCTGCAGAGCTGAGAGTTCATACTGGGTCATACTGTGTCAGTGTGTACCAGTGAGCAGGCACAGACTGGAAACCAGTAGCTCAGTAACTCTCAGCAGTGTTTCCCAACCTTTTGGAGCCACAGTACATATTTCACATTAGAAAAATCACACCGCACACCAACAAACAAATGTCACAAAAAGCATATTGATAATTTTTCCCCGCCCACCAGGTATAGCGGAATTGGCTCAGTTTGTCCCCAGTATACCTTTTTTGCTTTCTTCTGACCACTAGTCATGCTAGGGCCTTCATCTGGGTCAGAACTTTCTCCAGGACTCATCTCAGATTGACTTTTTCCTTTTCAAATATTTATCTATTGCTATTTTGCACTGCACAGTCTTACAGCGTGACTAATTTCTCCTTCTGTTTTACTAGGAATTGTCAACCCATTTAATCAGAGCAGGTACTAGTTTTTTGTTGTATTTATCCGCGACGCCTTAAAGGCCGGTCCGTGAAAATATTGTGGGCATAAACCGGTCCGTGGCGCAAAAAAGGTTGAGGACCGCTGACTTACTAATCGGATAGAACCAGATAATCGTCCACAGCACACCGGTTGGGAAACACTGCTCTAAAGGGGTCCCGATATGTTATGTTTTTACATATTTTTGTCAAACACGCACGCACGCACCCCAACAACAGTGGATGCTGATTAAAAATGTTTCAAACACTTCATATTAACCTTTTAATATACATCATTATCTTTATAGGGTTTTTATGTCACCCATGTGTGTGTGAATGGGTGGATGACAGGTTGTGTAAAGCGCTTTGGGGTCCTTAGGGACTAGAAAAGCGCTATACAAATACAGGCCATTTACCATTTACCCACCATCAGTGTGAATGGTAGGAATCGGGCTACAAAGACTAATAAAGGCTCATATATGGAAGCTGATATCATGACCACTGCACCATGGAGCTAAACACTGGAGGACCAAATGTGAGCTGCTGTGCTCTTAGCACCAGTCCCAAGCCTTGTTAAATATAATGGATCAGCTCAAAGTACCTTAAGAGCTTCTTTCAGTTCAAAGGTCACCACAGCGGGACAATCGGCATATCTGAGTTGGCACTAGCAGAGGCTGATCCTACATACTCTTCCTCAATCAACCCTCCCAGGGATATTTGTTGGGTACATGTAACAACTATATAAAAACTGATGACCTTTGTTCCATGTTAGAAGAATTGTTTCAGCTTTGCATTTTAATATTTAAATACTTCATTGATTTGCTTCAAGAACTCCCACTCAGTGGACGTTTAATGAGATAGTCCAGACAGTAAGTTTCTTTGACTGTTACAGCCACTAAATGACATTTTGAGAGCATGTGACATAAATAAGGATTATTTTAACTGACTCATACAGCAGTACAGAGTCTAAGAACAAAACCAATCACAGCTGAGCTCCTTTAAAAGGTCAAATCCACTCAGTTTTTTTGTTTTAAAAAAAAACAAAAAAACAAAAAAAAACACAGCACAACATACAGCGAGTAGTAAACAATGGAATGCATCTGAAGTTACATTCAGCAGAACGACTCGCAGCCATCAGCAAAGTGCAAAGATGCTATTTAAGCTCATACAGAGATCATACAGATGGATGTACAGTGCATGCTGCCCTGCCAGCTACCAGAAGTCCTACAGGAATAATCCACTTCATTAATTGGACACAGCAAGCAAGTTTACAGATTTTTTTTGTCCTTCTCCCCACCCAGTGTCATAAAAACACATCACATCTGCCACCATGAGATACATTCAGATCCAAAAGTATCTGGACAGGGGGTCCATAGATGGTTTTGGAGATATTAGCTGTAAAGATGTCCACCTTCACCTAGAACTAGATGGCACTCGCCTTCTAGTGTTTGAAACAACCAACAGCAACATCTGTTTCCACTAATTAGACTCATCCAGTTTCTACCAGTTCTTTGGGTCTAAGTCACAGGAGCAGTGACCTAAACGAAGACGCCAAGGCCACACATCCTCGCTGTACCACCCAAGCCAGCAGACATGATCTATCCAAGCAGTCGTGGGCCTCAAAGTTATCCAGGACATCCACTACACCTCAACCAATGCCTTTAAATGTGGCAAAGCAGCTGCTCTACTCAGACACCCCCAAAAGCCCAAAGCCTTCAGAGGAAGCTCATTTCCACCTCTGGTGTCCTGGACACCTTTCAGTCAGCATCCACAGCTTGTGGATGTAGGTGTAGATCATCAGCTCGCTCTTCACAAAAAACAGATCAGTACAGCATCCACAGCACCAAACCCCACAGCCTCTGTTCTGATATTCTATTCATGAAAGCTGTAAACAGAATCAGCGTCAAAGGTCAACCCTGAGGGAGTCTGGCTTATTGATGGAGAAGTGAACCAAGCTCTCGTTGCAGCTGCAGGCTCCAAAGTGCTTTTAACAGCGTGCCTGATATCCCGGAGTCCAGGAACACCCCCTACAGGTCACCCCAGCCAAACCATCCCAAAGTCCACAAAACACATGTAGACTGGTGTGGAGAACTCCCACACACCCTCTCTGAAAGGAGGAGTCACGACCCACCTACTCAAAGATCCAAAAATATGATAGGTGATTTATAGAGTTCCATAATATTTAAAAGAAGACAGACATCTGTACAGCTCACCCCAAAGCAATTCAGGCCAGAAGAGAAGCACCCAACTGTCATCTACAGATTAATCACATGGTGCGATTCAGATTTAATCAAAGCAAAAAACTAAAACTGCCCCGCTGCCCAAATACTAAAGCACCTGAGTGTTCCTTCTTATTATTGCATTTTACTGAAAACAAAAAACAAATCTGTGCAGATGGACTTTTTTTTTTCTCCAGGAAAACATAAAATCTGATATTTTAAAAACATTTATAGTAAAATATGAAAGTTTTTGGTTGTTGTTATAGTTGTACCGTTTAAAAGTTGATTTCCAAACGTGATGACAGAGCTGACCTATGAGCCCCATGGTCTTCATCAGCAGAACATCCTGTGCTGATGAAGACCATGTGAAATGTGACGGCTCCAGAATACGTAGTGAACACACCTTGAAGTGACTGTGTGTCAGAATAAAACGTACTGCAGCGATTTAAGAGGAGACGCTGCAGGCACTTTTTTTTTTTAAGCAGTCTGCAATTTACACACATAACTCGTTGTGAGATAATTAATCTTAATTAAGATTTTTTTTTTTTTTTAAAGTCTGGTTTTGGAACTTCAATGGCTTCAAAAAGTGAACAGTTCTGCTAGCCTGCAGTGTCTTATCTTAAAAATATAAATCTAAACTGCTTTTTTGTCCTTTTTCTGACTCGTCATTGATGGAAATCCACCATCAGCATCAAACTGAAGGAATGAACTCAAACACTTTAAGTGTCTGCTTGTTATTTCATTACAGTTAAAACACAATCAGCAGATATTCCTGCTGATGACGTCCACCCGGAGACCGGATTCTCAAACATTCATGTGTCTAAAATGAGCTCAATGCTAGTGCAGGTATAGAAAGAATGTAAGAAGCTTTTCTGCTGCAGCTAAACACGCAAACAAGTTGAGTTAGAGAAACTAACCGGATATTAACCAGCAGCTCGGCAGCAACATAAAGTCTGAGCAAATGGAAAAGCTTTCATTTAGCCTGAAGGACTTTCAGAGGGAGACAGTGGAGAACAGAGGAAAGCTCGTCCCACCTCAGGGTTAGCGCGTTTAACAAACCAGCATCCGACTCATCTGAGCCCTTAAATCTGAAGGTTTGAGGTAAGACCAGCAATAAGACACAAAGATCACATAAAGCGCTCAAAACTCCTGGATGACCCTGAAGTGGTTCTCGATGGAGGGCGGCTCGTCCTTGAAGTGCAGCTTCTTGCTTGGACACGCCCCGAACTCCTCCAGAGTTTTGATGAAGTGTCCGTGCTCGCGGCCCACCCAGGCCCGCATCGGGTCGCACACCTCGTAAGGGGTCACGTGGGCATGGATCGACACGCCGCTGCCGGCCAGCTCCTTCAGGACCTGCTTGTCTGTCACCCAGGTCTCACTGCCCCCCGGGTGGCCACCATCCAGCCAGAACATGTCAGAGATGTGCTTGACGAAGGGTGACATCTGCGGATCAGCACGGGCCCCGGGCAGCTCGTACACCATCTGGTTCAGGACCACGCAGCCTTTGCTGAAGCCCACCAGGGTCAAGGAGAAGCCTGAGGGGATGCTGTCAGCGCCGCCCTGTGGTTGGAGCGGGTCTGGCAGGCTGGCTCGCTCCATGCCGTGGCTCAGCAGGGCCCTGTGGTCAGAAACGCTGCTCAGACTCAGAGAAAAGATCCAAAATCATCTCAAAGAATTACAGCAACATTTTCCTGTCCTTCACACCTTTAGACCTGGTCATGTTTTCCAAAAACATAAAATTTGGAAAACTGGGAAAAGACACGGGAAACGCGTTCACCATTAAATTGCCCTTTTCTGTGTCATCATCTGTGAGCTAGATGATTTAGCTTGCAGGTGGCTTTTTAAGCCTCTACACCTTTCTTAATTTATTCTTAACTGATATATAGGCCGGATAAAATTTAGCCAAAGTAATCAAGTTAAATAATATCTCAACAAGACAAAATGAGCTCCAGTAACAAACCTGAGGTGGTGAAACGCTCCAGAGTCAGCAGAGTATGGAGAGTGCTCCGGAGCCCCGAACATGTTGCTCTCCACAAAGTTCTGGTAGCAGCTGAACTTGTGCAGGTACATGCGCGAGGCTCTCACCACCCACACGTGTCTATCAGGGAAACGGCAGCCCAGAGTGAAGGCGACCCTCTCCAGGCTCCAGGAGAGCCACTGGGCACCCTCAGGCTGCAGCGCCATCTCCTCCTGGAAGTTCTGCACAGAGAGAAATGAGAAGTTTTACAACTGCTTTTTGCAACATAGAGGTCCTACATGATCTCAGAACAAGAGCAGCACAGCTGAGTCCTGTACTTTTTCCTGACCATTTTCAGGGGAATAAAGCCTGAAGCCACATCCGAAATGTCTCACTGTAAGAAAAGGCTAAAGTATGCGAAACCACACAAGAACTGGACTGAAAATGAGTGGCAACAGGGCTGATGGAGTGATAAGTCCTAATATTTGGTTCAAATCATCATCAGTGTGTACGGAGGAGATCAGGAGAGAGTTAGCACAGTGAGCATCTATCTGTAAAAGAAAGTGGAGGCTCTGTCATGGTTTAATTTCAGCCAGTGGTGTTGGAAATCTCGGCAAAAGTGAACTGTCAGATTTTGATGCTCCATGAAATACCATGGGGAAAAGGTCTGATTGGCAACAGCTTCATTTTTCAGCATGACAATGATCCAAAGCGCACTGCAGAGGCAGTAAAATCATACCTGGACAGAATCACACACAATGGAGCACTATCAGCCATGGACTGGCCTCCCCGCATTTTTATTTGGTTTGTTGAAAGAAATCATTGACTGATTCCAACATTAAACACACAGGAGGTGGCACAGAGCTGCCTCAGTAATCGTATTCAGTGATTAATTTCGCCATGGCAGCCATGTCCACCTGAGACCTTCTCCATCACTCTCACCTGAATATCCCCGTGAAAAAACACCGCGTGCCGGTTGTTGCTCTTTTCCTGCTCCTCCGGGTCAGGCCGCAGGAGCAGCAGGTCGTTCACTCGGTTGGGGAGGTTCCCGGGCACCGCGGGCAGCCTCTGCAGCTTCTGCAGCGGGGTTCCCGACAGTGCATCCCGGCTTGCCGAGGCGTGGAGCCCCCGGAGCTCGGAGGGTGACGTCGTCATCGCTTTGGCCGCAGTTATTAAAGTCAGGTCCAGTACTTTATTATTATTATTTATTAACCTTTATTTAACCAGGAAAAGTCCCATTGAGATTAAAAACCTCTTTTGCAAGGGAGTCCTGGCCAAGAGGCGACAACAGTACTGCTGCTCGTTCGGCTAGCATGGACTCTAAAATAAGAAAATGAGCTGGCGTTTTTCCTCATCTGCGCACTCGCTCCATGCTGCTGTCAGTTAGCATCACATTATCAGCGGGTAGCGCCAAACCGGGCCACACAGCCTTATTATACGCAAACAATTACAACTACACGGCGTCTACAACCGCTGTCCGCCTCACATTACGACACCTGCGGAATAAACGTCCAAGATTTACTTCACTGTCACAGTTTTAGAGTCTCCTTTTGTCCACAAAGAGGCGCTGTTTAACAAAAACAAACCCACCGAAATAACAAACGACTGCAGTGACAGGAAACGTACGCGCTACTGCGCATGTGTTGAGTTTTCTCGTCGGTAGGAATCGGATGAGTCCCTCCTTTGTATTTCCGTTTTCGTCCGCGCGGTCTAACGACGCCAAGGGAAGAACAAAGCAATCGTATAAAACACCACGTTTGTGGTGAGAAACGTGAACTGTCATCGATGTGAGCCGAGGATATTTATGGATATAAAACATAAATAAAATTGACACTGATTAAACCACTAATTAATTTTTTTTCGAATGTTTTCATAATTTTATGGAATTTGTATTATTTTCCAAAAATAATAAGTAGGTAACAGCATGTCCAGGAAAAAATATTTACACCCCAGACCTTTTTTATTTTTTAAAAAAATACATACGAGGACCGCACATACATAAACACATCTCAAAATGTCTATGGTTGGGATCGGGGTGGAACCATCTTGTGCTGAGACTTCCAAAGTTTAGCTGAACACATAAAATGAACGTGTTTACCTTTCCGTGGATCTTGATGTGGGTGGGTTCGCAGCGGCTGCGCTGAAGCGAGTGCAAAGTGAGTGTTTTCCCGCAGAAATAGTTTATATTGCCCCTTTTTCCTTATAAACGCTGCACATACTTCAAGTGTGCCACTGACATGTTTGGTTCCGCCTGCATAACACAGCAAATTAGTTTACACCAGGCTGGACTTTGTACATGTTCTACAGCTGTGCAAACAGCTGTGCAGACACAATGGGTAAACCATTGCACCGCCACTCGGCTTAATAATTCCTATAAACTGCACTGAATAATTATATGACTGATAATTAACCATATAAACTAATCAAGGTCATTCTGCACATAAGAAGAGTTCCATTCATCTGCTGGAAGGTAACTTCAGCTTTTAAACACACTGTGCAGCAGCTTATATTTATTGGAGAACTTTTCATAGCCCATGTACGTATTCTGTTGCTGCTTGAGTATCCATGTTACACTTAGAATTGCATTAAAAATCAAAAGTATTATTTCACTGCTTCATTTTTTGATGGGATGAAGATGCAGCTCTATGAACTGTACCATTTATCATCAAACAGTTGAAATAAAAACAGTATTTCCTGAACTTCTCAAAGGAATGAGCTCAAAGAAGTGGGTGCAACAGCAAAAACATGGGGAAAATGTCACCTGGCTGGTACTTTGATACATGCTGGGATAATTACAAATTTTAAAATGTAACTAATGCAGCCATTTTTAGCTCGTACCAATTGTACCAGTTGTCAAGCACAGTGGTGGAGGGTTGGCCTGAGTTGACCATGAACTCTTCGGCATACCAAAGTATTGTAGAGTGAAATGTGAGGCCATCTGTCTGACAGATAGAGTTGGTCATCTGAAACGGGTAAATAATGTTAAGGATTTTTAAAATGTTGTCATATATGAACCCTTGGAATTGAAAGAATATGGACTTTCTTTTTCCCATGATTGCGTTTTATTGGTTACACATTCAAATTTTCATCTAATGAGTGGCTGCATTTCTACTTTCCCAGTTCTGCATACCTGATAAAACATGGCCTCGAGCTCTTTGGGCAGGAGACTGGTGGCGTGTCTCCTCAATGTTTCTGAAGCTCGCAGGAAGGATCTGGTGGAGACGGTGGCCAAAGCAGCATTGTACAATACTGAAGGTGAGTTCAAGGTACCAGCGGAAAAAAAAGTTTGAATTTCAACACGAGCTAACTGCTGGTAAACTATTTACAGCCTCAGTTTGAAGGGCAAGCCACTACATATACCCAACTCTTAGCTGTAAAATCACTGCCTGTACGCAGTTATGTCATCCATGATGGCGCCAGATGATAATCAGATAACCACCCTACTCTAAGCACTAAATTTGCCCTTTACCTGTAAAATATAACCTGTTATTAGACATTTATTCACATGTATTGTCTTTATTGTGCTTCAGGTGTGAGGCGTGAGGGGACCACGGTGTTAAACATCTTTAATGATTATGACTACAACCGCTCTGTCATCACTATTGTGTCCAGCATCGACTCGATCAGTAAGTCCTCTTTGTATTTGTGCTTCTAACATGTTCCATATTCACTCTCTTGCTCCTGAGAGATGGATGAATGGGTTCAGCTCCAGCTTCCAATCCTTTAATAAGCTTTGTGAGGGATTTAAAGACACATAAAAAAAACCCCAGTAAGAACCTTTTTCTAACAAGGATCACAGAGAAAAAAATCATTTCTACGAATCCTTGTTCGAAACACGACAGCCTTAACAGTGAAAGCAGTCAAAGTTTGCAGCTTTTATTTGGTGTTGTTTTTTAATGTTTTCCAGGGGAGGCGATCCTGTGTGCATGCGAGAAGGCGTGTGGGTTGATTGACATGCAAACTCATACAGGAGTCCATCCATGCATGGGCGCTGTTGACCTCATACCCATCTACCCACTGGGGGAGGAGGTGAGGGCAGAGGACTGTACTAAAGAGGCGCTCGGTATGTGTTTCACAGTGTTCCTGAGAGTTAATGTACCCCTGAAACACTGTACCCTCCTTAAATACCCCGTCATCAAATGAAGTGTTCATTCAAACTAATTATTGTTTGACTAACCTTCTGAGTTTCTCCATTAATTCACCTAAAATTTTAAATCATGCTTTTTATTTGTTTTTGTTTCTAATGTCTCTGTAAAGTACTTTGAATCACCTTGTTGTTGAATTGTGCTATACAAATAAATTTGCCTTGCCTTGCCTTGCCTAAAAATTTAGAATAGAATAGAATAGAATTCAACTTTATTGTCATTGCACATGCACAGGTACAGGGCAACGAAATGCAGTATTTCCACTACTACTCATACTTTTAGCTAATAATTCCTGTGTTTATTAACCCTTTAATATTCAACTGCTAACCCTACTTTCATTCATAGTTTTTGTTTTGCTATTTCAATTAATCGATACTTTTATCGTATGTTTTTAATTGCTAGTAAGCTTGTAGTTTCAAATATTTATCTGTTTAGCTAACATCATTTAATTATGTTTTAGCTAATAATTTCAACTTTTAGCTAGATATCCTTTAGCTAAGTATTTAAAACTTTTCATTTATAATTTTTACCCATTTAAAATATTTGTCTGTCATGTTAAGCTAACAATTTTATTTGTTAGTATACATTTTAAGATGACATTTTCAACTGCTAGCCCTTTAACCTAATTATTATTTAGCTATTTCAAAAGTTAATAGTTGGATATTTCCCCCCTTTGTTATAATTTTAAAAAGCAATTCTAATTATTTACTAACAGCACATTTTTGGCTAATGATTTTAACTGCTAGCCTTGCTTTTTTAGCTAGTGGTTTAGCTAAAAAAAGGTTTCCATACTGTTAGCCAGGTGAGTTATTTCAACAGTTATGCATTATATTTGTTTAAAATTTGAATTTGTTTATTATATGAAAACTTCTCAAAGGTTTAGTTGTTATTTTATAAATTCAAGCCTTCTCCCTTTCTTTCCAGTCATTATTTAACTATTTATTTATCTACCTATTTAAATCATTTATATATTTGAGTTACCCTGTTGCTACCGCTGCTAACTTTTCCAGTAAAATATTTTAAGATCTACTTGTTATTGCATTTTTTTTTTAGATTAGTTGAACACAACTTCCCACATAACCCTAAAATCCTATCTAACATGTACCCCTGGTTGGGAATCACAGCTATATTTTAAATCCTCACTGGCTGTCAGTGCTCGTAATTTATTTTTAGTTCTTTAGACAAATATCACATGTGACTTAAAATAAATTCTCAATGTGTGTTCACAGACATATTCAGCAGGGTGTATGTAGTTTTTATTATTCCTCAGTACATTTTCGGTCATGAGCTCATCCACTGTGTCTCTACAAGCATGTCTCACCTGCATGTAGCTGATAATGTGACGTCTTTTCTATTTTCTTGGGCTGTTGATTACTTTCACAGTTTACCAGCTGACTTCGCAGCCATGTGTCTATCTGATAATGAGCAATAACTCAACACTTTGCCCTCATGCCTGCAGACTGCACTCTGTATGCTAATCTGTGTGGTGTGATTGAAAAATGGTAATTGGCCAACCCACTAACAAGCACTGTATTCATGCATGCATGTAATAAGCAGCCCATGTGTCCGTATTTTCCATCCGTCTGAATTACATTCCCGCGGGTGTGTTTTGGTCCGTCACGGTCTTTGCACCTTTGCGTTTCTGAATTTGTGTGCACGTGATGACGTGCACTCCGTATGCCAGTCAGCTGAAATGTGTCTGTGCTCTTGCTTGGGCTCAGCTGTGGCTCAGGGACTTACAGAGAGGGTCCGGGGCACCAGTGCCTTCCTGTTTGGCTGGGCAGACTTCCCCTTACAGCGAGGGCTGGCGCACAGGAGGAAGGAGATGGGCTGGTTCAAGAAGATGCCAGACCTGCGGGCGATCAGGGCCGACGTGGGGCCGCAGCCACAGAAACGATTCGGCCTCACAGGTGAGCCAGAGGTAGCAGGTAATGAAGGTTAGAGTGTCTCTTTGGTGTGATTACACAACACAGGTGACTTTATCTTTGTTTGTTTGTTAGTCTGACCACAGGCTGTCTCCCTTCTCTATTCTGACCTTTGAAAGGAAAAATCTGAAAAGTTCTCACAGCTAAAAAAAATAACATTGACGTGTTACCAGATAAAAAGAAAGTCAGGCCACTGAGCCTGTTAGCACATTCTGAATCTAACTAAAAGGTGTTAAGCATCAGATTCACACAGCCGAGGTATCCTGTTGTTGCCTTTGCAACATTTAGTCTCTATTATAAGCACTGCTGGATTTGTAAAGAAAAAAAATAATTTACTGGAGGCAAACAAGACAGGAGATCGAGGATTCATAGTGTTCCGGAGAACATCTGGTGAACTACATGTACCAAAGAAGTCGTCACTATCCAAGAAAAATGACTGTCAACCAGTTGCCCTCACTTCACATCTGATGCAGAGCTGGAGAGACTAGTCCTGGCTCACCTCACACCACCTGATAGACATGTAGTCTGTAAGACTGGGCAGTGCTCTGTCTGACACGGGGGACTGTGCTGTGTCCATTCCTCTTCAGCTTTCAGTACAGCTTCTGCCACTGACCATTTTTTAGGGCTGAGGACTGCAGAGCACTAGTAGAACAATCTGTTTCTGAATGTGAATAAGACTTCAGAAGGAAGAGGATTGCTATGCAACTTTTGTCTCACTAGTAAAAATCTGCAAAAAATGTTGTTATTGATTTAAAGAAGCTCCTTTAGTTCCGATTTGTCTGATCTCCTGCAGGTGTCGGGGCAGGTCCCTACGTCATGAACTGCAATGTCACAATTGACACCCAGGACGTCTCTTTGGGGCGCAGCATCGCCAAAGCCATCAGGGAGTCGACGCCGGGAGGCCTGCCTGGAGTGCAGGTGCTGGCCCTACCACACGGGGGTGCTGTGGAAATCGCTTGTAATGTGGAAAGCGTGAAGGGGACCCCGCCAGATCACCTCACCGCAGGTGAACCCTGGCCGTCTTTCAGCATCGGCGGCGAGTCGTACTGTCACGCTCCGGCTTCCCTCATCACGGCGAGGGTCGCCGAGCTGGCAGGGAGACAGGGGGTCAGCATGAAGGGCACGGCCTTGGTGGGGTTCACCCCCCGTGATTGCAGGGGCCTAGCAGAGTATGCTCTGTCTCAGGGGATTGCCGAGTTCTGGAAAGAGCAGCGCAGGATCCGCATGTGAAAACAAAAACTAAAATCGATAATCTGTGATAGATTCCGCCTCCGTTACCATGGAAACTGACTGTTATTGAGCCCTCAGGTACCACCGGTGCTGCTTTATGTTCTACCGCTGCACAAATACAGTTTATAGCATCAATAGTTTTTCTATTTGAAGTCAGGAGGTCTTCACTTTCAGGGTTCTCAGATTTAGATTTATGAACCTCTGTGTTTCCCCAGAGCAGGACAAACCCCTGATATAGCAATATATCATATTCCTCTCCCTGTGATATGTCATCAATACACTAAACTTTATTAATAAAACATGAGGCATTCTGTTGCATCATCTCCTCCCAGTTTGACCTACAGAGTCACTATTTTGTGACTCCTCGCTGTGGTGCCTGTTAAATAAATGAGCAAAAAAGTCAGTCAGAAGAACTGAAAAAACAGATAAACTCACCGAGAGAAACTGAAACATTGAGTGATGACTGATCAGTTTGTGTGATTACCTTTAGACTAAAAACATCACATTTAATAAAAAGTTTAACAGTTGATGCTTTTCTTTTGGTATTTTTTTCACAAGTTCACATAGAGTGCAGTGGAGTTGGAATGACGGATGGGGTCAAAGGTGAGGGTGCTCTGAGTTCCTTGTTTGCAGAGGTGATGGACAGGTCGACGGGTAAGGTCAGGCATTAGCGTCTGTGAACTGTGACGTTGGTAGACGACAGACAAAGTTATAGAGACAAGGCTGAGAAGGTTTGGACAAAGGATGCTGAGGATGGAGCTGCCAGGCAGGAGAAGAAGACGCAAACCTCAGAGAAGATTCATGGATGTAGTGAAGGAGGACATGCGGATGGTTGGTGGATCAGAGGAGTATGATAGGAATACTGCAGTGACCCCTAAAAGGGAGTCACCAAAAGAAGAAGAAGACATACAGTTATGTAACTCCATAAGTAGATTTTAAATCAACCAAACAGCATGTGATTGAAGTGCAGAATGTCAACTTTAATTCAACGAGTTTGACAGGAGTGTTGAACCGTTTATGAGTTACTGCCACTTTTATACTTTTGGTGGGGTTTTTTTTTTTTTCAAGAGTCTGTGTAGAATAACACACCTGACCTCTGAATGCCTTCCTGCTTTGGGAGTATTTACTTCAAAGTCTCTGAACTTGCCAAAGAGTGAAAACGGTGACATTTTGAGCGTGTCGCTCTCCAGAGTGAAATTGGAGACAGCGCTCTCCACATGCATATGTGTCATATCCTGTTTGGAGCAAATAGGACGCTTGTGTTTACTGATGAGTCTCTGCTGATGAGTTTTTTCCCATCATTTTTTTTGCCATGCGTGACTCTGTGGGAGAGTCGCCATCTGTGTGAGAAACTGCTATTTTTGTCCCGCGCCCGTTTAAAGCCTACCGAGTTTTCTGTCCTTTCGTTAAATTTTCAGAGCTCCTGCTGCACGGGATTAACCCTTTAATGACAAATCTGGCCAGAGGACAGGTCAAGAATTAACTGGGGCGAAATGATTCCTGTCATTTTTACATAAGCGAGCACTGTGAGGGTCATGTTTTTTGACTTTTCCAGTGCTTTCAACACCATCAGGCCGACCCTCCTGGGTGATAAGTTAGCAGCGATGCAGGTGGATGCTTCTCTGGTGTCCTGGATTGTTGATTACCTGACAGGAAGACCACAATATGTACGTCTCCCACAGTGTGTGTCTGACAAGGTGATCAGCAACACAGGGGCACCACAGGGGACTGTCCTCTCCCCCTTCCTCTTCACCCTCTACACCACAGACTTCAGCCACTGCACAGAGACCTGCCATCTTCAGAAGTTTTCTGATGACTCTGCGGTGGTTGGATGCATCAGCAGGGATGATGAGACAGAGTACCGGGCTGTGGTCGACTCCTTTGTCACGTGGTGTGAGCAGAATCATCTGCAGCTCAACGTGGCAAAGACCAAGGAACTGATCGTGGACTTCAGGAAGACCAGGAAACACTTGACCCCTGTTTCAATTCAGGGGGTCAGTGTTGACATTGTGGAGGACTATAAATACCTTGGAGTACACATTGACAATAAACTGGACTGGGCTAAAAACACCACAGCACTTTACAGGAAGGGCCAGAGTCGTCTCTATTTTTTGAGGCGACTGAGGTCCTTCAACATCTGCCAGAAAATGCTGAGGATTTTCTATGAGTCTGTTGTGGCCAGTGCGATCCTCTATGCTGTTGCATGCTGGGGGAGCAGGCTGAGGGTCGCAGATGCCAACAGACTTAATAAACTAATCCGTAAGGCCAGCAATGTTGTGGGGATGGAGCTGGACTCCCTCAAGGTGGTGTCGGAGAGGCGGATGCTGTCCAAGATAAAGACAATGTTGGATAACACCTCCCACCCACTCCATGACATGTTGGTCAGTCACAGGAGCTCGTTCAGTGAGAGACTGAGATTACCGAAAAGCACCACTGAACGACACAGGAAATCATTCCTGCCTGTGGCCATCTCCCTGTACAACGCATCCACTTAACACACTGGTTACTGCTACAACTACACATGTTTCTTTTCCAACTATTTATTTATGAGTGACTTATGTATGTATGTATGTATATATATGTATATATTGTACTATTCTTAGTTAGTGTATTGTCTGTCTTGTCTTAATGTTGGTTTAAAATGGAGCACTGTAACAAAAAATAATTTCCCCCAGGGATCAATAAAGTATTCTGATTCTGATTCTGATTCTGATAATGCACTGAATAGCTGCAGAGTAATAGAGTGAAGGGGGTATGGGTTTGGTTCATTATGTTATATTAATCTGGGCTATATGGAGGTAAAAAGCCTCAGAAGTGTTTAATTTTATGCCATATGGAAGGGAAATCTAAGAGCCCGTAACAATCTAATCTACATCCATAGTGGGCGTTAAGCTGTTAAGCTTTACACCCAAACGGTGGAGGGGTGATTCACTGAGTCTTGCATGGAGAGGGACGAGCTTTGGCATCAGGGCTTGAGTTTACTATGCTTTCGTTATGTTGTGTAATTTTACAGGTTTTCTGCATTCAATGTGACGTAAGGTTGCAGCGAGAGGCTGAAGACTTGCAGTTTTTGTATCCCTGTGTGTTTGGATTAGCTTTCTTGCTGTGTGAACGGTCACCCATTTGTATGTCATCCAGCTGAGGCTCTTAGTCACACAGGCATCGCAGCCGTGCAGCTTCGTTTCATCTCTCTCTCTCTTCTGCATTTAGACACACATGCATTTACTCTATGGGATGCCACACACACACTCGGATACACTCTGCCTGACAGACTTGGGAGCATCAAGGCCTTATCTAGGTCACAGCATAAGCCCAGAGGTATCCTGTTCTCCACACACACGCACACACACAGACGTATGAACGTACGTTTTTAAATTTGCAGTCAGAGTGACGTGTCTGGAACATTGAATCTATTTTGACTCATTCCTCCTCGGTTAACAGGGAAAGGATTTTTTATTTGGATTTCATATTTGTGCACCCCCTTCTTCTCCCTCCCACATTAACCTCGTTTTAAGATAAGATAAGATAACCTTTATTAGTCCCACACGTGGGAAATTTGTTTTGTCACAGCAGGAAGTGGACAGTGCAAAAGTTATGACGCAAAAATTAGAATACAATAAGAATAAATACAGTACACAGCTGTACAGAATAGAATAAAATAATATACTATATACAGTAGAATAAAATAGAATAAAAATATACAATAAGATAAAAATAGAATACGAATGCTATATACAACTGAGTAAAAATACAACGATGCCAGAAAGGATTATTGCACTTAGTGTTATTGCACATGTGTGGATGTGTGTGTTTGTTCAGTTAAAGTCTTTGTTGTGGAGTCTGACAGCAGTGGGGAGGAAAGACCTGCGAAATCTCTCCGTCCCACACCGTGGGTGCCGCAGTCTCCCACTGAAGGAGCTGCTCAGTGCTGTCACAGTCTGCTGCATGGGGTGGGAGACGTTGTCCAACAGGGATGACAGCTTAGCCGCCATTCTCCTGTCACTCACCACCTCCACTGGGTCCAGAGGGCATCCTAGAACAGAGCTGGCCCTTCGGATCACCCTGTTCAGTCTCTTCCTGTCCCCAGCAGAGATGCTGCCCCCCAGCAGACCACACCAGTTTTGTGACTCAGTCAAGCGGCTCTCATGATTGTCACAAGGCCATCATTTCCTTGATTAAGCACTCTTCCGTCTGCAGATCCCGGAATCAGAGATGCTTTGCCACCGAAGCCTGAACGAAATGTGTAATCTGCTCGAAATAAAGGCAAATTTCTCTTTGCTTGCTGCTGCAGAGGCACCATAGGATGCCTTTGATTTGACTTAGCCTGACAGTGTATCATCCGAGATGCAACCGGGTGTCACAGCACAGAAATAGAGCTTATTTCTCCGCTTCAGTCTTCTATAAATATTCCAAAGCTCTCTTTTCTCCTCCCCCCTCCCTCTTTCCACTGTTTGTCCATTTTTATTCTGCCTCCCACATCTTCCCTTTCCCCTCTGCTCCTCTTCTATAACGTGGAGTACTGTGGCTCACTCATCCCTCCTCTCATTTCATTCCTGCAGAGCTGTCCTTCCACAGATTTCCTTCAGCCTCATGGTTAATCTCATCTAAGCAAGTGTTTGCTTCAAATATAGGAACGTTTACAAAGACGGGAAAAAAAAGAGGCCAGGCTCTGATTTTTATCTTTAAACAGTTAGCGCAGGGTGCCGTCCTCCCTAACCTATCAGTGGGAGAAGTAAGAGTGCCACCTATGAAGTCATTAGTCCCCCAACCCCCATCCTGAACACATGTTCAACATCCTCTGGGCACAGGCTGAGCGGAGTGCTGAGACACAGCTGAGAATTAGAGAGGAAGAGCGGGAAAGAGAGAGAGGAAGAGGGCGCAGTGAAGTGGAAATATGGGTGAGCATTAGAGAAAGACAGAAATAGAGCGATAAAGCAGGGAATTAGGCAGAGGCAGGGAGAGGAGGAGGAGGAGGAAGAGGAGGAGGCAGTCTTTCACTGATGCTTGATGCAGTTAGATTCTCATACAGCAGCAGAGAGCCGTCGTCGAGCGTGGATGAGAGAACCTCATGGATTTGCTCCCGTCTGAGTCTCGGTGGAATTCATTGCATCCGAAGCAGCTGCAGACGGAGGAGGAGGAGGATGCTGCGACTGCGGCTGGATGTTAGGATCCATGCGGGCCTGTGATGTCTGCGTTCTTCTTCAGGATGACTCTGACCCAGATCGTGGAGTCGCGGCACTGCTCCTCCTCGGGTGGTCTGCCGATGTGAGGCGGACGAGGGATGCTCTGGACCTCGGTGGTCGCCGCTCAGCCTGCTGCCTCTGCTGACATCTGTCTCCGTGGATACGCACAGCAGCTGGAAGGGTGAGGACGCACAGCACTGACCTGCGCGCTGAAATGTCATGCTCATTGGTTTTCTGTGTGTGTCTGTGTGTGAGTGTGTGTTTAAATACCAGGCTTCCTGCAGATTCTTAAAAATTAACAAGGTTTTGAATTCATTAATCTGAAAATGAGGCCTTATAGGTTTCAGGATGTCTCACACCAGGCTCTAAAGTCCTAAAATTAAAAAGATGTTAATCGTATAGTGCAATTTTAAAATCTCTAAAATACACATGTTTTAAATAATGAGAACATCAGGATATTTGATCAGAAATAAATAAACTGTAGAAGAGTGGAGAACATTTAATATGATTTCCAGGCCCCCTGAGCCTCCATATGGGTGTATTACTCAAAAAGAAGCTGCATAAGTATTTAAAGCTCAAGAATATGAAAAAAAGGTTGCTAAGACTTTATATCCAAAACATCTTTGTACTGTGTTGAAGAGATACCTACTGAAGGTGAACTAGGGTCAGGCTGTACTTTTATGCCATGCAAATTAGCACCACTAGATGGTGTAGTGAGTCAACCAGACAAATCATTATTTTTGTTTCACAATTTACTCTTGAGGAAATTTAGGCGGAGTTAAAAGGAAATATTAAACGTTTAAAAAAGCAGCAGCAGATCAGAAATATCTTTGCATTAGATGTTAACTGCTGCCCCCTGCTGGTGAAAGTTTTCAGGTAATGAGAAAAAGTACCTTTCAAAAGTACCTCTGATAGGTACTTTTTGTAAGGTACTTTTGTGAAAGGAAGCATGTTGACCCTTTACCTAGAAGTCCCTGTTTAACCACAGATACATTAATACCAAATTATACTTAAAGTACCAAAAGTAAAAGTACCCTACATACATGAATATGGTAAATGGTAAATGGCCTGTATTTGTATAGCGCTTTTCTAGTCCCTAAGGACCCCAAAGCGCTTTACACAACCTGTCATCCACCCATTCACACACACATTCACACACTGGTGATGGCAAGCTACATTGTAGCCACAGCCACCCTGGGGCGCACTGACAGAGGCGATATATATAAGAAAGATTGGTCCATATGTTGTTGAAGCAGTAAGTCTGTTACCTTGCTTGACAGAAGAAGAATGTATAATTATTTCCCACCACTGAATAAACAAATTTGTGTTTCATTCTTCTGTAAATTAAACCCACTTTTAAAAATCCAGTTAATATTTTTAAAACCACAGTCTGGATGTTTTTCCTTTTTGTGGAGGTTAAAAACTCTTTTACGCAGAGGCAAATACACAACATAATCAGATTTTCATTCATGTGAATATCGCTTTAATGTTGCATCTGGAGATGATTTTACTTACTGTTTATACTGCTGGGTAACTTTATCTAAAAATAATACAGCATCATATATTTTTAAGCCTGCTAAATAAAAATGAACTAAAGCTTTACAATAAATGCATCAATACTTGATTGTTCCACCGCTGGTCCTAACAAAGCTCTCATTGTAAGACTGACTGACTCGCTCTAGTCCAATAGGATTGGTTGTCAGGCTCTGGTCACGCGCCAATCAAAATATCCAAAATGCAGGTTACTGAAAGCAGCAGCACTTTCTGCTAGCAAGCAGAGAGATGGAGTTTAAGTCCAGTGACGTCTGGCCTTTCTGCATGACCAAGTATCGCTGGGTAAGATACTGAACCCTGAGTTTCCTCCAGTGCATTGGTTGGAGTGTGTGAGGTTAGGTTAAATGAGCTTAGGCATAGAATGTGTGTGTATGAATGGGTGAATGATGCTTGCAGTACAAAAGCTCCATCCATATTACATTTGTATTAATGTGCAGCTGTGTTTATGACTGAGTGCCATCTCAGGGAACGTATGATTGATGCACATGACAGTGACACACATCATCACTGTAAGTCTAATGCGTCCTTTCAGTGCGGCGCTTTAAGCTGACCTTATTTCTTACTTGTTTCTTGTGCTGACTATAAGAGACTGTAAGAACTTAACACCAGATTATGGTGTTCCCGGAGATTATTTAACATGGTTACTTAACAGACTTTGGATTAATTAAAAAAACAGGTATGTCTCTTTAATTAAGTGAATTTCCATTAACTTTAATTATAAAATCAATGAAATATCTTAATAAGAAGTGATGTCAGCCTGCCACGGCCTGCTGGGGAGTGAATCTGGACTTTTATGGAGGGACAAAAGTGAAGGAGAATGTGTGAAACCAGACAAAACGGTGTTTGTTGATGGACTAGAAGCCAGAATTGTGAGCGAAAATGACAGTTTGATGAACTGCGCCTCCCTCCATCAGCTCCATTACAACATAGGACTTGAAATTAAACATAAATGGCCTCGTTCTCTGTGATATGAGATGTGGAGGATGAAGAAAAACCTAGCAGAGCTTTCTTTACTTGTCGCATCTAAACGCACCAAAAACACCCAACAACCTGAAGGAAATGATGTAATTTTCTCTGGTTGTGTCAGCTGTGATGTGGCATTAAAAACAGTGTTAGAAATTTTAAGTGTTTAAGCTGTTTTTAACCCTGAATACATCACAAAACATCACCTGCAGTGCTGTGCAAAAGTCTTGAGCCACCCCTCATTTCTTGATATGTTGTTGATATAGCTGCAGTGATTTATTCAGATACGTGCCAACACACATGAAAATACAGGATTTAAGGTGAAAACAGCGTTCTTGCCAATTCTAATGACTTTGAATGTCAATATTTAGTATGATCACCTTTATTCTTCAGCACACCCTGAACTCTCTGAGGCAGCCTTCTTATAATTTCATTAAATAATCTTCAGGAATAGTTCTCCAGGCTTCTTGAAGGACATTCAAAGCTCTTCTTTGAATGGGGAGGCCAATCCATGACTGATAGCATTCCACTGTATGATTCTTTATCCCAGTATGATTTTACTGCACTGGCAGTCAGTTTGGAATCATTGTCATTCTGAAAAATGAAGCTGATGCCAATCAAATGCTTTCCAGATGGAAATGTATGGTGGATCAAAATCTGATGGTGCCTTCTTGCATTCGTTTTCACTGATATTGACAAGATGTCCAACAGAGCCTCCCCCTTAAGAATGGCTTCTTGGCAGCCACTGAGACCATTTCTGATGAGGCTTCAAGCCAATGTCTAAAGAAAAGATTTGGAAGACCTTCAGAAAGTCTGGAGATCTGCTGCTCTAAACCAATTAAAAACAAAAACGGTGCAGAGTCTGGCTTCTTGGTAGCAAAATATAAAGAAATAATGGGTGGCTCAAGACTTTCACAGTACAGCAGCTCCAGTTTCATGGCTGTGATGACGAGTATGCATGATCTGTGCAGAATAGCTGCATGTATAATGTATGGCCTGGGAAGTGTCATGGAGAGCAACAAGTCAGTGTGCTTCCCCCAAAGTGCCAAGAAAAGTAGGCTAGGATGGCACAGGCGGAGGAGACCCGGATTAATAATTTACTCGAGTCCTTTTTTAAAAGCACTTGGCTTCATTCTGCTTGAATGAAGAAGAAATCCTATTTGTTTTTCTTCCTGGAAAAGATTTTGATTTTATGATTTTACTCAGATGAGATCGCACTGATCCCAGGGAGCCTCTCCTCCTCCTCAGCGGAGCTCAAATCAGTTCATTCATGTTTAGTGAAAAAGACACACATCAAGTCACATATCAGCTCATCAGAAATTCTAAAAGAAATTAGCAGTGGGTGTCACTTGATCAGAGGTCAGATGATGGTGAGCGTAGGAGGCTGATTTCAGTTAATGTGATGTTTTCTGTCTACAGTACTGGCACGAATCTAGAGAAGCAAAGAAGTTTGTTTTATTTTGCGCTCTGTCTTTATTCATCATGTATTTATTTATAACATTAACATGTATTCATCACAGTGGGTTGTCAGGCTCTTGATAAGAAGCTCCCCGGGTATGTATTACTCATAACCTTATCAGCATTTTGCAGTCACAGACACAGACGTGTCAGTGAGTCAACTTATAAGTTTAGAATTCATAAATCATACAACTTCTTTAAAGGAGCTATCATCAGACAAAGATTTTTCTCTTTATTTGGGCTCTTGGTGCAGAGGCGGACAGGAAGTGGATACGTGGGTGAGAAAGGCCATGACGTGCAACAAAATTCCCCCCAGCCGGGGGTTGAACCAAGGACACCGCTACTGAGATGTCATGAGACGTCAATTTTTTAATAATTAGGCTTACAACAAGTCCCCCGCTCATGTTCATGTCTGAACAAGAAACACAAAATGTCCTTTTACTCCTGACCACCTGATTGGTTGGGCAGTTTTTACACCCCAGGCATCATCGGGAGCAGCAGAAAAACTGAAAAACTGGAATTATTAATAACTTGTCTACAACTTGTCTTTTGTGTTTGCAAAGCTGTCCCGTGGCCTGGATGCTTTGGTCAGCCAGTCATCAACAAGGATAATGCCCCTGTTAAACATAATGTCACCAGCTGTAACTGTATCATCTCGCTCAAAATACTCACTCAGTATATAAAGTATTCTTCCACTGTAGAGGATGTGTATTTTTCCTTTTCTCGGCTCTGTCTGTACACATTTAGACTCACTTGGATCAGCTCCAAGTCCAACATCAACAGCTCAGTTCCCTTGTGATGGCACAGCAGTGCAGACTCAAGTATAGATACAAACAACATTAGCCACTATGGCGTACACGCCCCCAGGATAAAAAGCAGGACAAAAACATGGCTGTAGCTTTCAGGTCTGAAAAGTGAAACAGTCTGTGTGCCGTTCATTCACCAATAATCTGATGTAAAGATGGTCGACACCAGTCAATCCAATCCAAATCTGGGCCACATTGTCAGGTGTGCGAGTCCACATTTACTTCCTGTAGTTACATCCAAAACTGGTCTGCACACATTGAGCGATATAAGAGTTTCGTGGTCGTCTGGACTGTAACAGCAGCGTTTTCAGTGGCCATTTAAGCTCACTGCTGTGGCTTCTTCCTGCAGGAAGAGTTAAGCAGGAAGGACTTCAAAAAGAGAGCTAATGTGACAGCTGCGAGTTACAATAAATTGGGAAAAGTAAACAATTAGGTCTTGTCCCTCACGGCGATAAAAAATTACCACACAGACCGAACTGTCACACTGATGCAATTACTCCACTGATAAGTAAGACACTTGTAATCTCACCACATTTACATTCACTTATCTCCTCAGCTCACACTCATTTAAAGACATATCAAAGCTTGTTACGTGTATATTTAATGGATTTATTTAAGATACATATTTTAAAAAAATAGAGTCCAGCAAGCTGCATTATTTGAGTCACGGCAGTGGCATGGCTGACCTCATTTCAATGTACAAGAAAACCTTTAAACAGTGTATGTAGAGTAGCTCCAGGGCAAAGATTCAACCATTGTCTGCTGCTGCATCTCTTCCACGGCTGCCACATAGAAGCAGATACTCTAAAACATCTGATTGGGGGAGTGTATGAGTGCCCCATACAGCCACATAAAAGGGGTCAGCGGTAGCCTAAAGGTTAAAGAAAAGGAAGGTTTTATTGGTTCTATCGGTGCTCTGTATTATAAGGCTTCAGATCGAGAGTAGCCTCTACTTTTTAAGATATCAAGAATAAAATGAGTCGGTGAGATCAAAGATTATTTTTGCCTAAATTCAAGATAGAAACTCACAGCTGCTACTGGCCAGATCCCAAACCAAAGTTGTGCTGCTGGTTAAAAACATCCAAATTTAAAGCAAAAATAAAGATCTTTAACTGCAGCATGGAGAACTTGAAGATATTTAGCTCAGGCCTGATTGGCTACAGGTGAACCTAATGAGGGCGGGGCAGACAAACACATGAAGGGTTAGCGTAGACGACTTGACGTCACTCCAGTGTTTTGGGGAGAATATTTAGATGAGATGGCGGCGTGCTGTAATCAGCTGATACCTGATCATTAGTGCCAGGGAAGAAGATGCCAGAATTTTAATCACCAAAACTGAAGCATTGACTTGTTCTTAGTACATTTAACCACACATGCAGGCAACTGGGTGGATACAAGTAAACCCCAGATTGGCTCTGGGATGAGACCCCCGATACAAACTCAGTACTGAGGTCCAGTTCAGGGACTCCAGTTATCTGAGGTGAAGCCTGATAGCTAGAAGCTACAGTTGCATGTGTAGCCATCCACCTGACAGTCAAAGTAGTCAATTCCTGCAAAAGCATTATTTACAAAATATCAGCTTTTTTCCGGCAGTCATTAAAAGAAAATTTTGATTGATTTTGAGAAAAAGAAGTTGGGTATCCTGCCAGCAATTGAAAGAATTTCAGTTTCTTTGGCTTCAACTCTTAGACTTAATCAGCTCAAACATTTCTCTACACATTTCCTTAAAATATGCTAATTCCATGTACAGTGTTAGCTTCCCCACCGAGCAGCACATACGGTTTTCACTTTCTTTGACAAACAGCTCTTGAGTTAAAACACCTGCTGGTAAAACACTCCCCAGTTTCATCCATTTCAGATGACGGCAGGGAGACCGTAGCTACAGCTAGCTCTCAGTCTACAGTCAGTCATCTCCCCGCCACCAAAAACCATTTCACACTCTCTGAGCAGGCCGGAGGAATGATGAGCTGGGAAAGGGTGGAATGAGTATTTTAAAGTGGAGCTGAGCACACCTGAGTCACATCCATGCATTTTTCTTCAGCGTTCCCACTCAGAGAGGATAGCACAGCTGCAGTGATGCTGAAAGCTTGCAGGGCCCCTCGTCGATAGGATTCCCGAGGCAATTCAACAACTCCGGTTAACGTTTGGTTATTTAAACCACAAAGTCTACAAACCCAAGGTGATGGGAATTTGCACGTATCACGTGTCTTTGTTTTAATTGATGGTATCTGAAAGCACCATTGAGGTGTCCTTTAAGTGTGCTGTGAGTCACCTCCTGCCATGATTAGCTTTCCCAGTATTTTACCTTCATTCACTGATGTATTGTTTGATTTATTTTGCCCAGCAGTGTTAGGTTTTTGGTATTTTACGTCAATGGAAAAAAAGCACATCTCTGATCTGTACAGTAGCACTAACTGTGTGAGCACAGTGTGGATGACTGATTGTTGTTTATGGGAAACAGTTGATTCTTCATTGCATTGTGCTGAATCGCTTCCTGGCCTGGTCATGTAAAAAATAAAATGGTCTGTATTTGTATAGCGCTTTACTTGGTCCTAAGGACCCCAAAGTGCTTTACACTATACACAATCATCCACCCATTCACACACTGGTGATGGCAAGCTACAGTGTAGCCACAGCTGCCCTGGGGCGGACTGACAGAGGCGTGTAAACTAAAGAAACAAAAGAATACCCAGACACTGAATGAGCGGGTGGGTTTTAACCTACTGCAACGGTTTCCACAGCAGGAGGATGCTGGCAGTGAGAATGAAAGTCCAAAAATCAAAAAATAGGTGGTGGGAATACACGGTGAGGCAGACAGCAAGACGAGCGATCAAAAGGAGAGCAGGCAGAGGTCGTTCACACCAAGATAAGTGCAGAATGATCCACAGGACAAAGAAGCTGAGAGGATTTAAATGAACGAGTGATTGAGGGAGAGGAAGCAGGTGTGGAGGACAGCACAGGTGAGCCTGATCAGGCCGGGATGGACGATTACCAAACAGAGGAAGTAAAACCGATAACGCAAAATAAAACAGGAGAATCCAGAACCACGATAGGCGTTTGTCATTTGCTGCCTACGCTTCGCCTGAGGTGGAAAACTGAGTCACCACGAAACCAGAAGCTACGCAGATTTTGGTGTAATATGATGAAAAACCAGTGATGAAGGAAACGCAGCCAAAATAAAACTGAAACTTATGTTAATGACTGAAAGGTTTTTCTCAGAGAGTTTTCCATCTATTTTCTATGTCACAATAAAACTGTAGCTCAAAGCAAGGCGTCCAGTCGATGTATGCTCACTAAACGATTGATTATTAGACCAAAAAACATCTGAAATAACAGATAACATTGGGGATTAGGACTAAAGGAGAATATGAAGACTAAACGTTAGCTTCTCTTTGTGCTCAGTGCATTTCCTTCCTTCCTTTACATTGGTAAAGCAGTGTGCACTGTCACCTCACAGCAAGAGCGTCCTGGGTTTGAATCCGGCCGGCTGAGGCCTTTCAGTGTGGACTCTGACATCCAGAAACATGCATATCGGGTTACGTGCTGAATGTGAACTGAACTGATTGAACTGTCCAGGGTGTACTCCGCCTGTCACCCTGCAGCCCTGTGACCCTGAATTGGATGAAGGCTTAAAAAAATCGATGGATGGGAAGATTGAATAAAATAAAAACCTCTTAGCTTTACGTCCCACACAAGTTTGTGCTGATCACCATACACACAGGCTGTGATGCGAGATGTATAGATCCCCCTCTCCCTGGCCTCCACCTCCAGCCGTGTCCCTGCAGACCTCTGGTGTTTGAACATAAACATACTGTGGGCTCATTATCTGATTTTTGCTGTAACAACTGATGACTGTGGCATTTTTGTTGGCTTGAAGCCTCACTTTTGATCAGTGCAGTGTGGGTCCTGGAGTCACAGCAGGGAGTAAATGAAAAACATGCAGTGAAGCTACGTGGAATATGATTTTTGTAGAGACGCTGACCTTTAGTGTATAAATCATGGGAGTGTGGCGTGAAGTGTTTTTTGGAGTGCAGACCAGATTAGTGAAGCTTTAGATAACTTTAGGAATTTAATTATTTTATTTGTACAACATTTTCTGGAACTGCAGCCAAACTGTTGTCTAGAGAAGAAGAAATAAGCCATGAGCTTTGGTGGAAGATAAATTCCAGTAAATCTGCATTGGTATCGTGTTTAAGCTTCAGTGTAATTACACTGTTCGACAGAGCGAAGCTGAGAAAGAGCTGAATCATTCCCCGAATTTAAAAACCAGTTAAAATGATGAAGAATCTGTAATAAATAGCTCTGCATCAAAGACTGAAGACTGACTGTTTGCTGCAGAATCAAATTGGAGACCGGGGGACGACAGAATGGTTACAGCACTTCTTCAGCATCAAGGACGCATAAAAAAATAGCTTAGTGCTAAAAATATCTCACCCAAGGACTATTTATGGGATGAAAGCAGAGAGGGATGCATAAAATTTCCATGTTTACCAGATAAATTACAGTCCTATACTGCTGTGAAGGAGACGGAGCCGTGAAAGGTTCAGCGAATAAGTAATATAGCATCACCTGTTTATGTTTTTTTTAGCTTCACGCACATTCGATTTCTCAGATGAATGAAACAGATCTTCCAGTTTGCTTTCTGTCAGTATATAAAAATAATGCTGTTTAATGCACAAAGGCGTAAAAGGTCTGAGTTGCCAGCTTGCACTTCCAGTCACTTCATTTGCTCGTACAGTCACCGGACTGGCTCGCAGCTCTATCAGCAGGATGTGATTTTAGGGGAGAAGTATGCCTTCATTCAGTACCCAGGGGGCACTTTGAGCGAGCGCCTGTCCTAATTCATTCCTACATCAATGCCAGAGGCTGAACCGCTGCCTTGATTATACCAATTTACCCTCCCACCCGCCCAAAAGGAAGACATGTAATTACCCTATTTACACTGGAGAGCTTTCCTCTCCGAGAGCGGCCAAAGTAAACACACGCGAGCTTTGTTTCTTCTTCTGCATCAGATGACAATAAATGTCAAACTGTTTGTCTCTGTGACACAAAGGCAGAGAAATGTGATCAGCTCTGGGTGCATGAGGAGATGAAGTACTCTAATGCGCATGTGCTATCTAACTTTGGCTGCTGTGGCACAATCAGATTACAGCTGTGCTTGCTTTACAGGTAACTTGATTTACTTTAAAGTCGTTACCCTCACAGTGCTGTTTGTTTTTATTTAACCTGTCTTTATTTAGAAACCTTTCCCTCGTCTCCACTGAATAAAGTCTGTCTTCAGAGGATGTTTAATGCATGGCTAAGGGACAAAAGGAAAACCACAGACAGGACCTTTTTCCATCATCACAATCTTCCTAAAAAACAGATGTGATGAGGTGGGATGGGTCACAGATAATCCTCCATTCTACCTTAGCAAGACTACCCCGGGTATTTTATTTCTACTTCTTACATTTTAACATAAATATCTGTACTTTCTGCTTTTTACATTTTCAAAACAGACTTGTTACTTTAGGTTCCGCAGTTTTCATTTATAGCGTTTTGGGGGGTTAAAGTGGGCCAGAAAGGCGTGCAGGTGTCTGTATGTTGTGAGCATCTAGGTAGAGCTCCAGAAGAGGAATTAGCATTTTACACGGCATAATGTTCCTATCAGCTCAACAAACATGCAAACATGTTTGTGTGCACTTTGTCACACAGTGTGTTGCTAGCTAAAGGTCCAGCTGCTGTATTTTACGGGGAGAGAAAAGAAAGAAAAGAGTTAACTTCGCTAAGAAATGGAGAAAGACAAGAAAGACAGAACTGGAGACGAAGAAGAGAGGTCGGATTAAAAGATGCAGACTGTTCAGTGACACTTGATAGTCTGCAGATTATATGTAATATCATAATTTTAATCACATATTGGACTTATATATAATGTGTTTTGATAAATCATATATTTTAATTTTATATAACGTCCTGCAAAACAAACTAAGCTATTCTAACTTTGTGATATTCAAATGTTGGATAAAAATACTGGCGAGTTTTGTCCAGGATAAACAGATAAGCTTGCATTAATGTGGTGAATTCACAGCACAGCATTGTGTGCACAGTGGCTGTGGTGCTCATGGTCAGAGTTAGGTTACATTAAGTGTAGCAGAGATGAATTTGTATTTAAGATATGATGCTTTCAGTTTTCACTTTATATGAACTGTATCATTTGAATTCAGTTGTGTAAATCCACTCAGGTCAGCTGATCACAGCCTGTACACTATGAAAATCTACTGAAGCTCATATTAGGAATTAATTTGAGCCATTACTATTTTGGTAAATGCACTGGGTCTTATATAGTGCTTATGTAAGTGCTTCTATCTAACATTCACACACATTCATACTCCCATGGATACATCAAAGAGCAACCTTGGGTTGGTTTCTTGCCCCAGGATAGTTGGCATACAGATTAGTAGGTGACCTGCTCAACAACCTAGCCCACGCTGAGTCACTACACAGGTCTCAGTGTTCTCCCACTTGCCAAGTCTCACTTTTAACCTCTGATTGTACTAATTTTTCTGTTTAGCTGTGGAGGCAACCTGTAGGCAACAGAATATATATATGAATTCTCTTTTACTCCTTGTGTCCTATATAACAAATTGAAACTGAGTCTTGTGCCTCAGGGAGCTACTTTTTACTTTCTTACTTTGAGTACATTTCAGGGCCACTACTTTTTTCATTTTTACTTGAGTAAAGAAGTCGAATCAGTACTTCAGCTTTTACTGGAGTATTTTTTAACACTAGTATCTGTACTTCTACTTAAATCCCGAATGTCTGTACTTTGCACCCTGCCAGAGAGTCACAAATACACAACAGCGGCAGAACCGATGAAAAGTTTTACAGTTTTACTGGTGTTTACGTTTCCTGCCACCATCTTGGATTTTTAACTTTGGTTTAGTGAAGCATGGTGGCACGGTGGTTAGCACTGTTGCCGCACAGCAAGAAGGTCCTGAGTTCAATTCCACCATCAGGCCGGGGTCTTTCTGTGTGGAGTTTGCATGTTCTCCCCGTGTTTGCGTGGGTTCCCTCCGGGTACTCCGGCTTCCTCCCACCGTCCAAAGACATGCAGCTTGTGGGGATAGGTTAATTGGATAAATTGCCACTAGGTGTGAATGTGAGTGCAAATGGTTGTCTGTCCCTGTGTGTGTTGGCCTGGCGACCTGTCCAGGGTTAACCCCGCCTCTCGCCCTATGACAGCTGGGATAAGATAAGATAACCTTTATTAGTCCCACACGTGGGAAATTTGTTTTGTCACAGCAGGAAGTGGACAGTGCAAAAGTTATGAGGCAAAAATTAGGATACAATAAGAATAAATACAGTACACAACTGTACAGAATAGAATAAAATAAAATAAAATAAAATACTATATACAGTAGAATAAAATAAAATAAATATACAATAAGATAAAAATAGAATACAAATACAAATGCTATATACAACTGAGTAAAGATACAACGATGACAGAAAGGATTATTGCACTTAGTATTATTGCATATGTATGGATGTGTGTGCTTGATCAGTTAAAGTCTTTATTATGGAGTCTGACAGCAGTGGGGAGGAAAGACCTGCGAAATCTCTCCGTCCCACACCGTGGGTGCCGCAGTCTCCCACTGAAGGAGCTGCTCAGTGCTGTCACAGTCTGCTGCATGGGGTGGGAGATGTTGTCCAACAGTGATGACAGCTTAGCCGCCATTCTCCTGTCACTCACCACCTCCACTGGGTCCAGAGGGCATCCTAGAACAGAGCTGGCCCTTCGGATCACCCTGTTCAGTCTCTTCCTGTCCCCAGCAGAGATGCTGCCGCCCCAGCAGACCACACCATAAAAGATAGCAGAAGCCACAACAGAGTCATAGAAGGTCTTCAGGAGTGGGCCCTCCACTCCAAATGACCTGAGTCTCCGCAGCAGGTACAGCCTGCTCTGCCCTTTCCTGTAGAGGGCGTCTGAGTTATGAGTCCAGTCCAGTCTATTGTTCAGATGAACACCAAGGTACCTGTAGCTGTCCACAGCCTCAATGTCCATACCTTGGATGTTCAGTGGTTGCAGTGGAGAATGCTTGTGCCTGCGGAAGGCTCCAGTGCCCCCCGCGACCCTGAAAAGGATAAGCGGAAGTGAATGGATGGATGGTTTGGTGAAGCAGCTCTGACTTTTCATGTATTAAACCCAAGTTTTGGGGCATTTCAGATTAAATTTCGGATTTACAACTCATTCTGGAATCCACATTTTTGCAACCACAACTATCGCCCTCTGGTGGCCTTCAGCTAGAATTTAAGGTTTAAGACACCTCTGCATTGGCTTTATGTTACTGGAAGCTACAGCCACATTTATAAGGAACCTTTATTGTCATGTCATGCTACAAGTTTTATGAGGAAAACACAAACATAAAGACAAAGTATGGAACCAGAAATGGACATATTTGGATAAGAGGATAGAGGGCTACACTATCAGCTGTCTTGGTTAGCAGATGTGCTCCACAGATACACATCTGCTAATTAGTGCTAAGCAACATCTGAAGGTAAACCTAGGATTCTACTCACTAAAACTGAAGTATGGGGTTCTTGCATGGCCTTTTAGTACAATTAACCACCCAGCAGACTACATTATTTCTTCGATAATCCATTAAAATGCTCTGGAAGGCACTAAGAGCACAAATAAGATGAATAAATCCAGTTCAGTGATTTAACAGAGATTAAATCTAAACAAACTGACCACACCCCAAATTTAAGCTTTAACAATATCCAGATGGATGAGCTATTTAAAAAGAACAGTTTTACAGCAGCTGGATTTTTCTGCTGTGAAGTTGGACATTTTAAGCCCATGAAGGCATCCTGATTTCAGTATAACTGGATAAATTGTGTTCTTCTCTTTTTTTGGTCACTGAGACAAAAATAGTATTTTTTGTGTTACACATGCACTTTTATATTGTGTTCAACTCGCAGCATTGTTTTTTTAATTTGCAGCAGATTTCTAAATCCAGATGTAATAAAAGGTCTAACAGTTGGGTGGGTAATTTTGAAGTGCTTTTTTAGATTACTGTGCATTCTTGCTACCCGAATACTCTTGTGCCCACCCTCAGCTCTTTATATCTCTGTCGTGAGGGGAAGTCTCTATTAAACCCCTGCTGAGACCCATGAATTGAAACTTCCCGCTGTTTGTACCGAGTGAAAACAAAACTGACCTCTGTTGGTGACTCTTAAAGTGCTTTGAGAGCTCAGAAAAGCACTATGAGAACCAGTCTATTTACCATTTGTTGCGTTGGTACAATGATGCACTCTCGGCCAAAGAACTGCATGTCACTCTGTGTATTAACAGAAGGAGTCTAATAATAGACGCCCTGCAGGATATAATCGGTCTATAATGATGTCAACTCATAGCTTCCTCTTGTAGTATAAGTTAATACTAGGTGCACTTAGTATTTTATACGTGTTTTATTTTTATTAAAAGTTTGGACACTGTGAACAGAATCATAAACCTGTATTTTATTTATAATAGAACAGAGAAAACATATCAAGCGTTTAAACTAAGACATTTTACTGTTGTATGAATAATATGAGTTCATTTTGAATTTGATGGCAATAAGACATCTTATCAACGTTGGAACAGGGGCAACAGAAGGCTGGAAAAGTAAGTGGTACTAAAAAGAAACAGCTGAAGGGACTTTTTGGGGCAGAAGTTCACCAATCTGCAAAAAGCTGTTTGCAAATTGTGGAACAATTTCAGAATGATTTGCACTTTTGTGACAGCCTCCTCATTGGTGGGTAAAATACATACTGGTCCTGAGTGAGGGGCTGGTGAGTGAGGTGTCAGAGCTAAAGATGCTGAGAGTTTCACACATCAGACTACATGAGAGAGACAGCTCAGGTCGAGCATAGGCAAAGTTAGAGGGACAAGGCTGAGATGATTTGGACATGTGCAGAGAAGGGAGAGTGAATATATTGGATAATGCAGGGCAGGAGGAAAACAGGAAAATCTCAGAGGTGGTTCATGGATGTAGATGTAGATATGAAGGCGGAATAGAGAGGGTTGGACACTCTAAGGAAGCAGCTGGAAGAAGAAGATGAATGAAAAAATAAAAGCCAGTCTTGATGATCGTGACCTCACAGTGGAGAGGTTTGTAGCTGAGAGTGAAGAGGCTGGGATGAGAATTAACACCTTAAAGTCACAGCTGGAAAATGGACAGCAGTGAAGAGTAGCTGCTGCTCCGAACTGAGTTTAAGTCAGGAGTGCCTCCAGAATTTTTTCCATCAGGGTGGCCCCCCCCCCCCCCCCCCCCCCCCCGGGCCCCCTTTGGTGGCGCCCCTGGTTTAAGTATGAGGAGAGTGAAGCAGGAGACTCATCGACTGCTGTGGCATCAGCAGGTATGTGGAAGCTGTGCTGGTCTGTAGTGGTGAAAGTAAAACTCTCGATTTACTGGTTGTTCTACATTTCTACTCTCAGGCCGCGAGCTCCTGTGGATACTTGAGGTGGAAATGAGCTTCTTCAGAAATGTGTCTGGGCTCTCCCTTAGAGAGGTGATGGTGAGCAACTTGGTCATTTGGGAGGCGCTCAAAGTAGAAACGGCTACTCCTCCAAATCAAAAGGAACCATTTGTGGTAGTTCAGACATCTGAGCCGGATATGGATGCCTCTTAGATGATGTGTTTTAGACATATTCTACTGGGAGGAGGCCCCTGGAGTAGATCCAGGACATGCTGGAGAGATTACATCTCTTGGCTGGCACGGGAATGTGTCAGTGTGTCCCTGGATGAGGTTAAGGAGGCGGCTGAGGAGAGGGATGGATGGATGATCATAACGGTTCAAATAAAAAGGGGGTTTAATACAACATCAAATAAAAGGCACAAAAGTAGATAATTGCTTTTAAAATTTGTCTTGAATATGAATTCATTCATGCAAATAGTTTTGGCTTATTTTCTTGACCTTTCCCCCCCCCCTCCCCCACATTTAAACTGTGGCAGTTTTGGTCCTCCATATACACAGCTCACTCCTCATCTTTTATTCTGGTGTTTACGCTCAGAAACAAACAGAAATAAAGATAAAATATCATAAATCGGGATCACATGTCATTCTGCACCACGTTTGTTTAACATGTATGTTGCATGACTCTGAGCTCAGGACAAAAGTCACATGATTCCTTTAGAGATGTCATGTGACTCCAGATTACTGAGGAAAATGAGTGAAGAGCTCCATCTGCTGGACAGCTATTGAAAAACATGCTTATGTTTCTGTTTTTTCTCATATAAAATTAATATTCCTGTCCTGTATTCCTCGCCTATGGTTGCTCACATGTATGTCTGCAATACTTCAACACCAAACTATGGATGAACTGGTCACTCTGTAACACTCTGGTTTGGAGATGTGAAATATGTTTCAGATATTTGGAGTTATATATTTAAATATTTTGTGAAAAATCACTTAAATCAGATTCTTCTATAATGTTAAGAAACAAAAACATCGAGCTGGACCACATGAAGCTTACATTTGTTAAATTAGTGTGCGTTACCTAGAAAAGCCACAAGGGGGCGCCAGTGTTCGGCAGCCTCGCCTCTGTCAGTGCGCCCCAGGGTGGCTGTGGCTACAATGTAGCTTGCCATCACCAGTGTGTGAATGTGTGTGTGAATGGGTGGATAACTGGATATGTAAAGCGCTTTGGGGTCCTCAGGGACTGAGTAAAGCGCTATATAAATACAGGCCATTTACCATTTACCATTTATACAGCTATTTTATGGCACCATAATGAAGCTGTTTTAGAATTATTACAGTATCACAAGACAGAATCTACAGGGGGGAAAGTGTTTCTGAATAAAGTGCAAGTAAAAAATGAACCTAATAACTTGTAAATCATTTATATTCTATAGTTAAATAAAAATAAAGTGCAACATTTCAGAAACATTAAGACAGCAGAAGATTTCTCTCTCTGCTGATCTTTAAAAATAAGTATTTTTACAGGCTTCAAATCCATCTTTTTGTTTTCCACTGTTGTTTTAAAAATATAAATTTTAAGCTCCACACTCTCGTGTAACCTCAGTTTATTAAATCACACGTTTCTGTCCAGCCAACCTTCTCAGGGTAAAAAGAAAAAAGGGTGCACCTCTGAACCAGTTCTGTTTCCCGCTGCTGTGACATGAGGAGTGAAGCTGTTGCTCTTCACAGTTCAAAGAATAATAAAGCTGCCCTGACGATGGTGCCTCAGCACCCTCAAAACCTTCATAATTAATTAAGAGTATAAATTATAAACACTCATGTGCTGTCCAGCTTTTTTTTTTAAAATAAAATAAAATAAAGCAGAGCTTCAAGGTGTATTTTTCACAGCACAGATCACAGCATTCATCAACATGATCTGACCCAACCAACTTCTGTGATTCTTCATTGTCAGACTTTTTCTCTGCTGCTTTGTCGCATTTTTAAAAATATTTTTAAATATGCAAAAACAAGAAATACGTTTGAGCAGTCCTCAGGAATAGTTTTCCAGGCTTCTCGAAGGAAATTCAAAGGTCTTCTTTGGATGTTTCAGCTTTTTATTCTGTTGTCTGTCAGGATGATCCCACAGTGCTTCAATAATTTTAAAGTTGTGCTGTAAAGCTGTTGTCAATCAAACTGAAACTAAAAAAGAAAAGAAACGAACAAACAAACAAACAATCTTTGAAAGAGCTTCTGAAACCTGAAAAACTGTTGCTCAAGAGGACTTGGGCGCACAAGATAAAGAAATGAGGGATGGGTCAAGACTTTTGCGCAGTACTGTATGTAAAGTAAATCACAACAGCTAAACTGTAAATCAAAAAGAGATTTTAGGACTGTTTCCTTTGGATTTTGTGTCAGAAGAAATTTATATTCCCATTCTTCTTTAAGAAAATAAAGAAGAGAAAGTTGTCCTCCATGTGATTCTTTCAGCAACAACATTTTTTCAAGTCTTTGGCCTAAATGTCCTGAAACATTTCAAACCTCAGTTATCCTGCTGCGCATCCACTCAGCAATCACCACTAGATGGCAGCCTTGAGTCAAACTTCACCATGTTTGCCAGTTTCCCTCAAATGCTGATTTATATCCCGAAGGCCTGAAAAACCTTGATTAACATTTTAAGAGACCAGTCCCGTCATATTACTTCACTTAAGACCAGTTCCTCCTTCGCATGCTTTAATGGGTTTGTCCCTGACTTTGTATGAAAACAGTGAAAACCCTCCATCTTTATTCTCTGATTTTACAAGCTCCTGCTGGCTACAGGAAAAACAAACTGTGACTGCAATTCATTCTTTAAAAGAACAACACTAATGGGAGGAATAATTAGAGGAGAGCCATTAGTTTTTTGACCTTTTGTAGTGGCCCTGTTTTGACTCACATTCTGATTCTCTAAAAGTCTGCAGTTTTAATGGAGGCAGTGCTCTTATGCTTTTGTCCGCTTGTATAAATCTTTTCCACACAGGACATTTTGAGACTTTACAAAAAGAAAAGCACAAACTCACTTTAGCTGATAGATGTGTTTGATGTGTTTCTAAAACACACATTCGATTTTTCCATTTTAACAATTCGACACATCTGCTTTGTTACAGTTGTGGTCGGAAGTCTTTATCCACTCATCGTGGGCATGAATAGTAATTTGGGGCTTTTTCCAGGCTGGAATGATTGTGCAGCAAACATCTTTAATGACTTTGAAAGACGAGAATTGGGTGCACAACTTTGAATATATGTAGGATTTTCTCTAAATGATAATTGCCCACTAATATTTGGTTAAACTTCAGCACATTGCACCTTGACCAGATACTTTTGGTAGCCATCAACGAGCTTCTGGCATTGTTCTCGCTCGATCACTGGTTTCCTGGCACAGGATCCCTTCACCCCCCCTCTCCCCTCTTCCTGCTAAAGGGGAGTTCTTCCTCCCCGCACTCACTAAATGCTGCTCATGAGGAAGGAAAACCTGCTGCTTGGTGATGTTTCCTCTCTGATATTTTAGTGTCTTCACTTTGCAACGTAAAGCACCTTGATGTGACCTTTCTTCTGAATTTTTGCTTTATAAATAAAACTGAATTGAATTCAAGCAAACTTAACAAACCACCCTTTAAAAGTGAAAAAATCTCCATTTAATGTAGATGGGCACATATCAGTGCACACGACACGGGTCAGGTAAAAAAAGGCATGAACATTTATGTGCAGAAACATATTAATAACACCCTGCATTACTCTTCTTCTTCCATGTTTTTATTGGAATGCTAACAAACGTGTGAATCTAAATATTCAGGGCGATGATGCCTCATGCATGTCCATATTCTTCTGCTGGATTCTCTTCTGCACTGCAGCACTGCATGGTGGAGGACTGCTGATGCAGTCTGATTGGTAAAGTGAGTCACAGTGAGCCAAACCTGTGGCTTGAGGCTCATGCAGAAAAATAGAAATAAACCCACTCAGCCAAACTGATTATTTCTGTAATAGCCTGGAAACTGTTATCATTATGCTTAGCTTCCTCATATGGCTGCTTAGACTGACTGACACTAAAGAAGAAATGAACTTTTCTAGATGGAAAATTCCCATGAAGTTGATGCAAAACGAGACAAACAAACAAACTGGAAATCCACTTATTTATGCCAGGTTTATTAGAGCTATGAGTGCTGCTGACACGAATATTGGCCACGCTTACTGTAAGTGTTAAATTCTCCCGGCCAGCAGCTTTTTTTCATTTGAATACCATCCAGACAGGTAAACACCCAAAGGAGCAGCCATGAGGTATTATAGTCATTATAATATTTACAACACCTGAACTTTTGCTACCATGACAACATGCTTTTTCTTCTTCTTTTTTCAACATGCACAGTACATGGGTTTGACATGACAGATTACCCCGAGGCCCTGTTTTAAATGTCATGAGTAGGAAGTCCAGCTCACAACCTATCAGCTGTGGGGCAAACAGGGATGAATAATTTAAAACTACAGTGTGTAAGCTGAACAAAGGAGAAATGGGGGGGGGGGGGGGGGCGGTTGATGTTCAGTGGGATTATAGTATGTGAGATTAACAACAAGCTAACTGTGTTTACTCCTTTGCCCTGCAGCTACACCATCAAGACTGATCCGTGATAATAATCCCCAGCTGGAGAACAAACAACATCTGGGTGTGGAGAGAAGGGAGAGGGCGAAGCCTCAGCTGGGTGGGCGGCAGATGGTGACACTGCAGCAACACTTCTCCAGGTAGCACAGTCATCACGCTGCACTCACACTACATCCTCTCCTAAGACTGTTTATGAATGTTTTTGAGGGAGATGCACAAAGTGTATGGAGACTGTGTGAGAGTCTAAGAGGGCTTATGGACTACACAAACTATGACGTGGCTTTGTGGGGACTGTCTCACCAGAGATTGCAATAATGGTTTGCCCCAAACGTCCCACTTTGCAGTCTTCTTTGGGCTCCATTTGGGTTTGGTTGACAGTGTTCACTCATGGTAAATGCAGCTGCCTCTGCCATAGGCTGTTCATATAACATTTACTAGCAGTGCAACCGCTCTTTCAGTGCCATAAGTATTCTGAGCCACTACTGCTTCAATTTGAAACCACGTCATGACTTTTGACCACATCTGGCTCATCCAACAGCTGTCATGACCCATATCGAGCACGGCTCATGACTTTTGGGAGAGCCAAAAGTAGGCCTGAATAGGCCCAAATGTGGTGGTCTTGACAGCAACATCATTACATCCATATATTGCCTACTGCTTATCTGGCTAACAGAAGCTAGCTTGTTTTTTCAAGATTTTTTTTTTTTAGAGGAACTGCACATGTGACCAACAGTGCTGCATTCAAATGCCACCAGTCAGTATCCAGAGCTAGGTGTAGACAATTAGACCCATTAATCATCTACACCTTTATTATATTACATTACAGTGTAATTACTTCAGTGCCATTACATCACCACATAACAAGCCAGTATGTCACTTAGGGTTGCATGAAGTTTTTTTTTTTAAACTTTTCAAAAAGTTTCCCCTCTAACATCGCACCTCATACCTCAGTTTATTAAAATCCATTGGCCACAGCCCATAAAAAACTGTCCAGTTGGGATGCAAACAATCTAAAGCACATCCATCAATGCTCGCCACAGCCCGATGTGACGAACCGCTGGGCTTTTGCGGTGTCGTCCAGCGGTTTCATTAAGGTAAGAGCCCACTGCAGGTCGTCTTTGAAATGAGAAGAATCTACTCAGTTTTAATGGAGTGCCCCACACTAAAAACTCAAACTCATGTCCACTTATTGATCTCCCCTCCTGGCATCTGATAAAGGGGAAATAATAACCAAGCATTATGTCCAGCCAACTGTTAGGCTACTGACGGTGCCCCGTCATCCGAGTTCGATCTGCATATGCTCAGCGAGGTGTGAGATTAGGCCTCCAATATTTGTGACCGTAAGTTAATTCCCTCCCCTGCCAAGCAGAAGATATTTGATCTGCTGCCCAATATTTAGGAAAATTACAGAAGATATTAGCCATTTTTCACTCTCTCTCTGTCCCTGATAGATAGCAAAGTGTCAGGCAGTTAAAAATTATAAAAAGAAATAAATAATTCTTAAAATCAGAAAATAACAAATGAAGCATTCACTAAATGTCAGGGTTTTAAAAACAGCTTTATTCAGTCTTTTTTTATCTTGTTACACGTCTCATCCAATGCAGTGTTTTGAAATAAATCCTGCCTCTCAGTGTTCTGTTCATTACACTAATTTTGCAGCCTCTTTAAGCTGAGCTGCTAAAGCTCTGCAGGATATTTTCAGTCTCATCTTTTATTTACAAAAACATCTTTATGAGATATTTTCAAAATATCTAAACAGCTTCAATTTCATGCTAGTACATCGATCAATACCTGAAAAAGCTAACTCCAAATCAGGATGATTTGGCTGAGCATCAGCTGGGACAGTTTTTATTTTTCCTCCTTTAAAATGATGTTTCATAAAGATACAAAGCAGTTCACTCAAAGCAGTTTGAATCACAGAATCTTCTGGGATGATTTCTTTTGAGAATAGTTTATTGTTCACACATCTTCACAAAGAATATTTTCAATAATATGAAACAATCCCGATGGATTCCTTAAGGTTCAGGCACCAAAACAACTTGATTAGGTTAAGAAAAAAAAAGCTAGCTTCAAGTTCCACTCCATCTAATATTTGATTAAATTCTTCTGTATTTTTATATCTCCTATTTTATAAAACAACTCACATGGCATCAAAACTGCTAAATAACACACACATCATCATGTAGTCGATGTAATCCAGCTGCTGACTGACAAACAGAGCCTCTGTGAGAGGATGCCACACTCACACTTAACAGGATAACTCAGTGAGCTGAAGATAAAAACTGTGAGCTTGAGTGTATTACACCAAAGTAGGGAAAGGGGTCATTACTTAAGGGGGAATGTAGGCCATTCATTCATTCATTCATACATTGTTGTGCGTGATAGCTGAGGGTCAGGCTTTGGAAAGTGCAGCCTGTGGCAAAACATCACAAAGCGGCAGCAGCATCATCTGAGGGGTGAAGGAAGAGTCACTGAAGACCAGTATCTGCACGGCTGCTGGAGCAGTGTGACACACGTACTGTAAACACATGCATGACTACACATGTGTGTCAGTGGATGGTGAAATAATAAAAGACAATTTCATCTATCCAGATGTGTAAAGTAACATTTTTAGATTGTTTTTACTCCCATAATTATTCTTAACGCTTTGTTATAAAGTGATAAACTTCTGGTGTTGTAGAATGAAGCCAAATGAAGCACAAGTACCAAAAACTGCAGTTCTTCTACTGCCCAGTGAGTCAGTCCCCATAGAACCCCGTTTTAAAATGTCCAACTTTACAGAAAGAATAAACATGTTTACAACCTGAGACGAAAACATTTTGGTGCCTATGGACAGTTTCACGCTTTTATGACAACTGTACAAGGACTAAGTGTTCGATAACATGTTTTAAATTTAAGGGCGCGGCTGTTTTGACCCACAGGTAGGCACCTATAGCTGCTTTGTTTTTCGTACTCTCATGTTGGCTGGTTTGGATGATTTTTAAGGGCATTAAATAACAAATAATATGGCTTACTTATAATTACTACTACTGTCACACACAGTTGCTAAGCAAGTTCTTGTTTTTAGCATTAGCTAATAACTTAGCATGGCATCCTCATGGCATTGGTCAATATCCTGCATGTGGTACTGGCACATTGCACAAACTTCACCTCCAATCAGTAGCTGGAGTTGAATCTTGGACACAACTGGGTGTTCCAATGATTTCAACAGGAATCAATGGACAATGATTCCAAACACACATATCACACATCAACCTGGTTTTGGAATGGATAAAGCAGGCTAATGTTTAGCTTCTGGAATAACCTTCCCAAATCCTTGATCTCAACCCTGTTGGAAATCTATAGACTGTGTTAGGAAACTAACCAGTTTAAATGGATTCTTCCAATTCTTCCTAGATAAGTAGTCAAATATCCATCCATCCCAAGAGCATTCCATAATACATTCTGAAAAGTGTTGTACGACTAATGGTCACTATCCAAGCACTGCATCATGCATCGTGCTGAAGAGTAGAGCCTCACTACTGCCTAATTCACCCTTGGTCTAAAATTGAAGCCCCAGAAGACAACTTTACAACCAATCGGTGACATCACAGCATCTTTTGAAGTGTAACAATTATAATCTCTGCACAGTTCAAACTCTCAGAATAATTTCTGTCTCTTGACAGCAGCTTAAGTCTGATAATTTATCTGAAGTCACAATAATTTCTGACCTTTGTACCCCCAGTAAATATGGGCTTGCTACTTTAAATCCAAATGATAATTGAAAAGCCTTATAGGTCTTCTGCTGAACTCTTTTATTATGCAGTCTTCTTCAACAGACAACAAAACAATGAGCACCACATTTGTATCAGCCGTTTCAAAAGAATGCAGCTGTAATAAATAGGCGAAGATATTGAGGCTTTTATTATGCAGAGGTCGTATTTCATTGTTATGCTATGTGTGACTGTTGTGGATTGATTTGTAGAGGTAATCGTCAGGAGGAGTCGGTGTATTATACGTCTGAAATCGAGAGTAATGAAATTCTTTAGGAGCTGATTGTGAGAACAGCTACCTCGACAGCTGCTGAATGAAACCAGAGCTTCTTTCTGGTGTATGGACTGACTCCTGTCAAAGAAAAGGTCTATCCAGTGTAACAATCCAACCCTGACTACAGTTTAAAACGGAGGGACTGGGAGTGAAAAGACAAAACAGGAAAATAAAACAGAGTAATATGTTTAAGGAATCCAATCCTGTTTCCTGAGCTCGGTGGGCAGCAGCTCTGAAATGAGGTCTGCTGGACAGTCAGATGTCTCAGCGATGAGTCTGCGATGGCGTGGCATTTACGAGAGCTCGTTATGACAGAGCCAGACAGGGCGAGTGCTTGTTTTTTTGAGAGCACTCAGCTGCACATTATATATTTTGAACACGGCCCACAGAGAGATCCTTAGACCCACTTTCCCTTCAGCGATGGACTGATGACTCGTGCAGCTAGCCTCATTTCAAATGACCAGCGGTCAGTCGGAATGCAGCGTGGCGTGAGGGAGGACCGATTGGGAAGAAAGTGGAGGCAGTAAAAACAACATGAATTTTGATGGGAATCAGGTGGACCTCGTGAGGAGCAGATGTAGTCTTATGACAATTGGATTATGCCTTTATAACCATGTCTTTCTGGCCCAAGTGTGACCCACATGTTCTGGCACTGACTCAGTACGAGTCTGCCAGTTAGATATTAGGTGTGTGGGAATATTTGAGCCATACCTGGCCAAGCCAATACGTGAAATAACCCTTAGCAAACATAGCATATGAATTTCGGTCTACATAACATCTGGCAGTACTGTAACTAAGCCATAAGTCCTAAAGATGTGAAGTTATAACTGGATAAGTCACCAGTATAATTTTATGTCACTTTTAATTATATAAGATAAACCAAAACAGAAAATACTGGAGCCTTGACAAGCCAGTGACAGACTGGCAACCTCTTGCCCTATGACAGCTGGGAAAGGCGCCAGTTCCATGAAATGGAAAAGTCATAGAAAATCAATGGAAGATAAGATAAATTTGGGAAATTCCTGTGTTAAAGCGACTAAAGATGTAAACACAAACACTAAGAAAATATCTTAAAAGTAAAGAAAAGCTCAAATAAACTCAAATAAATACACATAAAAAATGTAAATATATAACACAAAAGTGTCTCATTACAGTTATAAAAAGTTCCATTAAGAAAGATAAAAACTAACATGTTGACAGGACAGCATACCGAGTCCAAAACCACCAAAGGATGACATCTTCATCCATCTTTTATACACAAGTCCACAAGCCAAGTTTCAGGAAGATTATTAATTTTCCTAAGTGGTCACATGACAGGCTGGGACTGTTGTGGAAGGCTGAGTTTAGCTTATTTGTGTGACCCTCCACAACAGTCCCAGTCTTTCCCAATCGACAAGCCCCTAGGAAACATGATCTGAACTTTATTTCTCCTTAAATATGAACTTTAAGTTTAATCATAGTCAAAGGACATCAGTATATCTTTGTGAAAAGAATTAGCTGACTATCTATAATTGTCAAAATGTCAAAGTAAAAAAATAATTTCTTCCTCAGAATGTACTCGTGTATGACCAGGAAGTCACTACCGTACATATATATAAGATGTCCTAGCAAAAGCACTCCATTTGTTTTAAAAGAATAATCATGTGTCATTATACAAACTCATTCAAACTGCAGCGTTTAGCTTCATAGCACGGTCGATTTTGCAGAGAGCATTCATCGTGTGGTTGTTCATGAATTTAATGTTTCATTGAATTTTCCATTTGGTGGATGCAGTAAGATCCAAAGTGCTTCACTTAAAGCACCACAAGTGCAGTGTGGGTAGTACCGGCAGGATTTTAACCCCCAACACTTTACAGCACTGATGGTCTGCTGAAGCTGTTGAGCAACATACAGTGGAATCTGCATTTTACATCTGGCCTCTCAGGCCACATGTATCCAGATTAAAATGCATTTTTCTGGGCTTTAAACTCAAAGATTGCTCGAATTCAGTATCATCCCCTCCCACCACCATCCCACCCGCTGTTTTCATTTTAGCTGAGCTTGTTTCAGGTCAGTGGCAGTGACTGAAGAGAGCAATGCCAATGAAGTGCTCACAGTCGGCAGCCGGCGCTAATGGCTGTGCCGCACACATCTAACAGAGGGAAAGGCTGGCCTGGAAGTGACAGGGCAAAATGTCACTGCATACGACATTACGGAGGCATGGTCAGCGTCCATCAAGCATACATAGCTCCAGGGGAAAATAATTACAAAAATAACAGTCAAAAGCTACACAAATATAGCTGAAGCCCTTTGAAGAAATGTCAGCAGCGCTTTTATGGATGGCTTGAAATAAAATCAAACATTAAAGAAAATCAGTAATTGATTGTTAATTTGTCCTGCCTGTGGATACTCTCATGATTCACATGAGTCAGCTGCTACCAGCCAAAAAGCTCTTTAAGAACCTTTGTTTTCCCCAAACTAGTGAGTTTTGTAAAACAGCTACACCACCAGATATAAGATAAGATAGAAGATAAGATATGTCACTTCATCTAAAATAAAAAACATAATGTAAAAGATTTTACCCATTGGTATGTAGATTCCTGTTTCTGAAGCCTCAGCCTTTTGGTCAGCGCCATATTAGCTCTATGTAGAATCGTGTGGAGCTTGATAGTCAAGGCTCCTACTGGGTTAGTCATCAAGGTCTATCCTAACAGATGGGTGTTATTGTCTTAGGCTGGTGCTAGGTAGCTCCTTCTGTTACTGAGAGGAAGACAAAGTGGAGGTAGAGAGTAGAGCAAGGCTTTAGCTAGGGATTAATCACGCTGCTGTTATTGTGTATATGCTGCTGTTATTGTGTATATATTTATTTATATTTCTTCATACATTCTTATATAGTTCTATATTGTGTATTTTGTTGTACAGTTATTTTATTTTCAACTTTAATTTATATATTTTATCTTATTCTCCCAGTTAAATTTACCCTTCATTCTAATTTGTGTTGTACAGTTATTTCATTTTTAACCTTAATTTATATTTTATTCCTTCCTAGTTAAATTTACCCTTTTTAATTTTTCATATTTATTTCCTATCTTATTCATAGCCTTTTCCTTTTTTGTTTTCTTTAGGTCACGAGCAGTTGTCCAAGCATTTCACTACATATCGTACTGTGTATGACTGTGTACGTGACAAATAAAATTTGAATTTGAATTTGAATTTGATTAGTGTTCGCTAGCATTAGCCTCTTTGCTCACGTGTCATATTAGCTCGGATGCTCATCTTGGCTAGAAAAACAGACTTAAAACAAAATGTGCTAATTAGGACAAATGATTCCTTCAAGTGCCCCCTTTTTTTTTTTTTACTTTGTTTGACTGTGGATAGTACTGATGACTGATAGGACAAGATGGACCAGGAAGTCAGTAGCCAAAGCTATTGCTGCTTGCTAATACACCAACTCTTTAGAGTATGCTTTAGTTTTTCATTTTTAGATGGACAGGACTGTATTTGTATAAGAGGGTACCACTGAGGTGTTGCTAGATAAAGTTACTGTAGCAAATAACAAGAGAAAAAACAAGTGGAAAGAAAATTAACTAATCCAAAAGACATGCTATCTGACATTTATTTTTTAATCAGGAAACAACTGTATATAGTAGGGTTTTTTTTTTTTAAGAGGAATTAGCAGACATTTGAGAGAGTAGCTAAAGCAAGTGCTGGATATCTACCTTAATTAACAGGGGGAAACAAAATCCATTATGCAGAAAATCTATATTGTAGCACAATCTTGTGTTTTGTTTTGTTTTTTCAAGATTGATGGAACCATAATTGGACACTAGCTTTGCAATGGAAAGTTAGTAGCTAATGCTAAGTGGAAAAACCTAATGACTAATTGTGTTTACAACTGTGTAGCAATGCCCTAATAACATACTCTCTTTTTTTTGTGTTTTTTGAAGTTAACATCATGTTATATTGTAGAGGACCTAAAAAATTATGTCTTGTTATTAGTTGTGGAAAACTGTCCTCTCAGTGGCAGCTTATGCAACTTATGTCAAATTCTCATGCAGCCAACATATAAATTATAAAGTGTGGAGATGTTCTATTAAAGATCAACTGGTAACAGCTTCATATTCCCTGTTCTACACCTTTGCTTCCAATTAGTGAACTTCATTACTTTGTCCAGCAGCCTGGAAAAGTTACATTGTATTGCAGACATGTTAATGTCTCTACTCGCTATCTGCCTTATCATTAACTTTTAGATTAAGGAGAATTTGGTCAGTGACCCAAATGTTAAGGTGTAACCCCATTATCAAAATTTAAACAGAGGATGGAGTCTTAGTCTGAGGTTAGTTTTAATATATGAATGAACAAAAAGTAATAACAACTATATTTTTCCAGTATGTCTGTCTCCGAAATGTGTTAATGAAATTGTTTTTATAAGCTGTATTGGCATTATGAGTTAAGGGGTACAGCAGGTCATCTAATAATCAGAGATTAAGATTGGTTGTTTGATCCACAGCTGCTCCAGTCTGAATGCCAAAGTATACTCGGGCAAGACACTAAGCCTTGTGTGAATATTAGCTAGAAAGCACATAGAAAAGACAGAAAAACACTGCTGGTATGAATGGGTGTGAATGCTTAGAGTACTCCAGTAAAATTTAACAGTACTATATAAGAACCAGTCCATTTACCATTTACTGTCAGTGAGGTGGCCCATCACTTTGGTCCAGTTGGGTTCTTTTAAAGTTTTCCTGGTACCCAGATGATGAATCCAGTGATCAGTCTCTGACTTTCCTTCAAGTTTCTGTGAGATGTGTTAAGAAAATTTTGGTTACTAAACAGTTGTCTTATTGGTTAATCCACTGCCTGGAGCGGGTTCAATGACTTAGATGAAGTGGATGCTTGGTTAGGAATTCTTGTTGTCACATGTAAATGCAGTTGATTCAGAGTAGTGCAATTTTTCAACATGAAGAGGTTAATGTTGCAAAATTGTGCATTTTAAACTAAACCTTCATGTTTTCCTGAACCTAAACAAGTATTTTTGAGGCTTAAACCTAACCTTTCACCAGGGTCTTGGATTTTTCTACGCATGTCCCCATTGTGAGAAAGGTGCAGGCTTAGGTGGGCATCAATAATGTTGCCGCCTGTGCCCGTGTCCAGTATTTCCAGTTGTGAGAAGAGTCTGAAGCGTTTCCTGCTCTGTGCTACATGTGAGAAAGGGAAACTTTAGGCCCTTTTTTGGCGATCATGTGTGAAAAATGTAAAACACCACAACAAATGGTATTTGGTGTCAGCGGCTGAAAAGTCTAGCTGTATCCCAGACACCAAAATGCACCTCATGTATATCTCAGAGAAGTTAGGGTTTTTTTTAACAGCACTGCAGAGACTGAGTTGCCCACAGAGGCCAATGCTCCCTGATTCTAACCAGTGATAGCAGGATAACATAGAAAATGGTAATAGGGAACAAGATATAAAAACTATTTCCCATTAAACTGAGATTAGATTTTAAGTCATGAGTTTCACAGAGCTGCTAGCAGGGATATAACCTTACTCCCTCTGTTCAGCAGCCTCCTTGAGCACTTCTGGAAAGAAACCAAGTCAATTGAGAGCCATAGAGGTATAATCTCTCTAGTTTTCACTGGGTCTCCTCCAGGATGAGGGCTGGGGGGTTCCGGGCAGCGCTTGAACCACTTCAGCTGGCTCAAATTGATGTGGAGGAGCAGCAGCTGTGCCATAAAATGTCTATGGTTAAAATGTATTCTAAAATATAAATTATCCACAATAATAATTAGCCTTTTACATGTCCTGCAACACTTAATTGCAATTAATTTATCTCTCATTAAGAAGATTATATTTTAACAGGTTTGTTTTCTTCCTAACCACAGCATGGAGGAGACGGTGCGAACGCTACTACAGAACCAGGACTCACTGGAAGGGCCCAAGGTGGACCCACTGGACCTAATGAAAGCATACAAGGTACCAACACACTTTCAGTCACAAGTTCTTTCTTTCGGGTATGGAAGTTTCAGAAAAATCTGAAATAATGTGAAACAGACAAATTACAAACATTATTTGCAATAATGTCTTGAACTCTAACAAGAAAATAAATTAACAGATGATATTTTTCATTTACTATATAGATGAAATACACGGGGTGATTTACTTTTAGATACACTATTGATCTCACTTTAAAATTCCTTTTTTGTTTTTAATCAAGTTTATAATACATTTATGCTTTGTGTAGAAGTGGGTGGTTGATGTGGTTCATTTTCATGTGCTTGCTGGAGTATTAAAAAATATATATAATAATGGACACTTTGCTGGGATGATGCATAGTTTTAAAACCTGCTGTACGCATGGGAATATCCATCCATGCAACTGCATATGACTAGGGATCAATGAATACATTTAAAATACTTTTTCCACACAGTCTTTTTAGATATTTGTGTTTATGAAAAAATATCGTGTTTATGGTACTACCAATAATGATGCAATAGTTTAGCTTGCGGGGGTCTGCGTTGTGTCTCCAGATAGATCCAAGTCCCCACAATGCAATAATTTTATTGTGTTGTGGGAACACAGAGTCACACATGCTCCAGATCTTCAGCTTTGATGTTGTTTATGAGTAATGTTGGTGTGGCTAAATGTGCAAATCACAGGAGCTAATGAACCGTATAGCAAATGCAAACAAGTCTCATAATTAGGAATCTCAGCGTTATCCATCTTGACCTTTTCATACTTCGATCCATCTTCTCCTGTTTGAGTCAAAGCTTTTTTTAATGTTTGTATTCTGCAGTTTTATACTAATAATGCAAAGTGAAAGATGATGCATCATTGTATTAAGGGCCAGCCTCATGTGCAGGCAGTTTATCATCTATGAGTGATGCTCCAAAAAACACATTAGAGTGCAAAATGCATGAAGCTTAGATTGCTTGAACTGTGTGTATCAACCAAAACAGTGATGGGAAAAAGAAAAGGATGTCCTACACTGCTACATATACTCCATGTATTGTATGTTATCTTCTTCTCTCAGCGCTCACTTTAGTAGTCACCACAGTATTTCTAGGATCTTTTTGTGTCACAGCATCCCCTGCATGCCCTCCTTCACTACATCCATGAACCTCCTCTGAGGTCTTCCTCTTTTCCTCCTCCCTGTCAGACCCATATTCAACATCCTTTGTTCAGTATATCCTTTATCCCTCCTCTGCACGTCTATAAACCATCTCAGCTTTGACTCTCTAAATTTCTTTCCAAATCCTCAAAACCAAAGAGTCTCTCTGATGTATCTATTTCAAACTTGTCCATTCTGGTCAATCCCAGTGAAAGTCTGAGCATCTTCAGCTCTGCTTCCTGCCACTGTCTCCAAACATCTACATACAGTACTTTTATATTCTATGTTGTAAACTCCATTTACTCTGTAACTGAGTATCAGTAAAATGATGAGAACATCACAGAGGCAGCTCAGCTCTTTTTAAGGTCTTAACTTATATCCACTGAAAGTGTGGGAATTATTTTCTCTGACATGGATTATCACTAATCTCAGACTAAATACTTTTCCCAGTTGAAGTTTAATTGAAAGTTTTCATTTAGTCTAAGACTATGCTTGATCCATGACTGGGAAAAAGGCTAAGTGCTACTTATTTCACTGCTAAATCTGTTCTAATACCATCTAAAGAATAGGGACTGTTTACTACTAACATGTTCTTATTCCTGACTTTCCTAGAGTAGCTTTGCATGATTCACAGTTCAGAATAATCCTTACATTACATAATTTTCTCTGGGATCGATAAAGTATTCTGATTCATACCATAATAATAATAAAATAGTAAAACAGAAAAACCATCTTAAGTGTTGTCAAGAGCATGTCAAAGCAACAGGAGGTAATATAACTCTAACCTTGAAGAAACGTTGACCAGTCCAGTCCACATACAATAACACATTCTGACATGAAAAGAGGAGATAAAAGCCCTTTTTTTTGGAGACTATTTTTTAGGGGCACATTTGTGGTGAAGAAAGTGGAGAGAGAGATGGAAGGCACAAACTGTGGTCATGTGGCATACCTGCTCACCCACTGAGCTAAACTAGCATCCCAAAGGTGCACACCTTTGATGCTGACTTTGTTCGTGTCTAAATGCAGAAACTGAGTCTTTGAAAATCTTCACTGTGGCAGGAGTTTGTGAAAAGCTCAGTTTTCAGTGTCCAAAATGCCGTTCATGTGTCGACAAAAGTCCACAGCACACAGAAAAAGTGCCAAAATACACGTGTACGAGTACAGACAAACCATTATAGCCCCTCCCCCTTTATGCCAACTTTATTCTTATTGGCTGCCACTCGCAAACAATATGTGGGTGGAGTTTCTGTGCCCATAGCCAAAGCTGTGTGCCTTAAATGACCATAATAGAGATATCTCATCTCTATGACATCATAGAGAGCCAAGATTGGAAAAAAAATGTGTGAAACTGAATGTTTAGAGCAGTGTGCCGTCTGAGCTTTTGTCTCACAGGGATTACGTCTACATTCTTTGACCTTATTATTTTAAACCTTAGCCATGTTTAATATGAAAATCCATCCCAGTTACAGGTAATATGAGACAATCAAAAAGGAAAAAGCACAGTGGGTCTAATTTAAGTGTAGATAAATGGTATGGAGTTCCCCAAGACTCCATTTTGGAGCCTCTTCTTTTTAATGTCTACATAATCCAGTAGCCTAGAGCACTAGCTGGCACATTTTAGCATAAATAATAGAAGTTTAATAAATCTTTGAAGTGAAGCAGAGCAGCTTTATTTATGCAGTGGCTGCAGCTCTCAGTGTGCAGCTCATCAAGATTTATTGCTCTTATAACTGGAGCTTTATGGAATATGGAGCATTTAGTTTTCATCTCTTTGTGACTCCAAGGCATGCATGTTTGATATGCTCTCTGCTTTCCAGGACAAACTCCTGGAGGAAATGTGGAAGCAACAGGACAGTCTGGAGGGTCCCACATCTGCCACACCAACAACAGAGATGTCCACCTCGCCCGAGGCCGGTGGTGGCGACGGCGGTTTAGAGGACAATTCAAAGGACAGCAATCCCCTGTTGGAGCGGCTCAGAGCGCTCGAGGTAATAAAGTGGATTGCACGGTCCAGTTCTTAGGCTTCGTCCACAACTTTTCACTTTCACCATGTCAGACTGAGAAATATGTTTAATTAAACATATTACATTTGATGGTTAGAAATAAACAGGTGGCATTGGATGAACATAACTCTGACTGCTGTATCTTTATGTAGGAAGGGTTATTGAGTAGGTGTTAATGGTTGCAAAATTATGTGGTTGTAGGCCACCCCTAATGCTTTCACCGTGACCGGTTAAGAATATAAACTATGTGTTAGTTTTTCCCACTCTCAAAAACAGTGAGGTCAACAGCAGGTAAGCAGATTGTGCTGTTATAGCTTCAAGATGCCATTCACAAGGTGTCAGACAACATTATGTGGTGATGAAATGTAAAAGTGTTAGCCGAAGCCTAGGGTGCTTTACATTATTAAAGAAATCAGAAGAAAAACTCAAATCTCCCAGAAGCAGGGAGCATTAAACACATAGTTTTTAAATGTCTATGTTATTCAAGTCAGCCTCTTAACACAGAGTTCCTGCACCATTATTAAAAGAAAACGAAAGCAATGCTTCTTAAGACCTTACGCCATAAGAACCCAGATCCATTTCTCCTTTAAATTATATAGAACATAAAACAAAGCAACCACGAGATTCACATGACACTGAAGTTAATTTCTTTGGATTTCTGACTTCTGGGCAGAAAACACAAGTAATGTGAAAAAGTCACTTGAATTTAGGATTTTCAGTAATTGTCAGCAGGGTTTCTGTCATACCCAGCAGCTGCTGGCCCTAAAATTAGCATTAGTTCATCTTATTTTCCTGTTTTAGGAAAGCCATTTGATAATGGCGCTACATTTTTTTATTTTGGTAGGTAAGTCACATTTATATATGTGCTATATATATTCAGCTGGAGCTGAAGAAGTTAAATTTGATGGGTGGTGCATAGTTAATTGAAAACAATTAAAACTAGGTGTTGTAAACCGTTTGGGTGGGTCATTATGTGGGACACCACAGAGCCTGTGGACAATAATGGAAACAGTTCAGTTTCTCTGTGATTGTTGAAGGTTTTTAAGTCCTTGTATGAGCACTGCTGATAAATAAAGTTAAAGACAAAAGTGGCATCGTTGGTTTTCTTGTGTTATAAATAATAGTTTTGTTGATTCTTTACAAAATCCAGAGTTTTACCAATAGCGGTTTTCACAGATAAAAACAAGATGAAACAGTGGTTGGAAATTGAAGCACAACCAGAATTACCAAAGCTGCGATCTCATTGCCTCTGAAATGGCTGCTTTGAAGACAAGACCAGTATTGCAACCAGTCACAGTCAGCCGCCATCTTCACAGTGACTTTGGTGAGTCCGAATGGCAATAAGATGCGTTCGTTCTGTCAGGCTGGCAATTACATGCAATTTGTTTGTGATAATAAATTATTAACTGTGAAAAATTGGTCAGTTATCTGTCACTTATCTGTTTTCATCTTTTGCAAATCTGTTGTCCAATCACATCCAAAGAAATTACCATTAAATATAAAATCACTACTTACAGCCAGAACCACAGATTCTTCCCGATAGTGACAAATCTGCTGCAGTGTGGGAGCCCAGCAAACTTGCTATCACCTTGTAATAGAATGATGAGTTTGAGCGTGCTGAACTATCAACCATCTAGTTTTCCTTGTCGTAGGGTGGTTGCCATCCTATTTTTACTCTAGTGCGACTGGGTTATTGTGTAATAGTAGAACTATTTTAGTAGTATAGCACCCCCTAGTGTTACAGACCATGTAATTACACCCTAAAATAAATTTATTTGATACGGATTTACTAATATATAGAAATTATAGTCAGTAGCAATATTTTTAACCAATTTAAAACCTATTTAAAAAATTTCCTTTCATTTCAAAATTTAAGACTTTTTAATGACCCATGGGAACCCTACATTAACTAGGTTACACGTTACCTGTTCAGATTTAGATTTAGGGTCACATTTTTGTATGGCATTTTCAGTTATTTCGCATATTCAGAAGGAAATCTTGTTGTCCAATGGCATGTACGAGACTTTAAATTAACACATAAATCTTCTAGTTTCTGAAACTATGCTTTTTTAGCATGTGGACAATGTGCAGGCATAACCCTACCCCTACATGGTTTGCCAGTAACCTGGTGGATGTTAAGGGGTAAATTGAATTGCTTGCAAATGATAATTAACAGCCATTATATGTTGCTCAGAGCATCCAAGTCTGTATGGTGCTTTCATTTTTTTTAAACAGTGAGCAAAGCAGAAGAAAAACAAGCACACACATCGTGTTTTGTAAGGCCTCTGTCCATCTTTGAATAGGACAACAAAAGAGGCTCTATTATGTTGAAGCGCGGTCCTAAGGGCACAGAAACTGCAGAAGACAAAGGAGTTATTCATATCCAGGAGGTGATAATTAAAAGGCTGCCAGGGTAGTTAACATTTGGAGTCAGTGTTCCAGTGAATGTACAGTATGCACCCCCCCACCCCCCGTTACATCTTCCCTGCTGAATAGGTCATAGGACTCGCCATCTGCTGAGATCTCGGGCAGCCATTGTTGATGGAGCTTATATCCACTGAAAAGCCTCACAGAAGAAAAACGGAGAAAAAAAAAGAGTGAATTCACTCGGCTTTGCTTGTGTTGTTCTGTTGGCTGTTCAACACAGTCTCACAGCAGTCCATGAAATACTCATGAAATTTAATCTGCTGCTGCTTCAGGGATACAAATTCTTCTTTTTAATGGGGTTACTGATCATACATTTCTTTCTTTTTTAAAATTTAACAGTTTTCAAAGTTTTAAATTTTTTTTAAACCTGTTGTATCAAGAAATGACTTAAACAGAAGCTGTCTGACAAATTGAAATAGGCAAAAAGATCTGAAAAAGCAACACATCTATCAGTATGGTAAGGGTTATAAAACCATTTCTTAGTCGTTGGATTCCGTTGCACTACGGTGGGAGCCATTATCTACAAATGAAGAAAACTTGGACTGGTGGTGAAGTGGCCACAGGAGTAACTGGCTGACTAAAATTATTCCAAGAGCACATCAACGAGTCAGGAGGTCAAGGTCACAAAAGAACCCAGAACAACATTAAAGAACCATAGGTTTATCATGTCTCAGTTAAGGTCAGAATTCATGATTCAACAATAAGAAAGAGACTCTGCAAAAATGGAATCCATGGGAGAGTTCAAGACAAAAATCACTGCTGACCATAAATAACACAAAGGCTCATCTCACATTTGGGAAAAACCATCCTGATGATCCCAAAGACTTTCAGAAAATATTCTGTGGACTGACAAGAAAAAGCTTAACTTTTTGGAAGGTTTGAGTCCCATTACATCTGGATTGTAATGGGACTCAAACCTCATACCAGCAGTCAGACATGGTGGCGGTAGTGTAATGGTCTGCGGCTGCTTTGCTGCTTCAGGATGACTTGCCGTAATTGATGGAACCATGAATTCTGCCTTTTACTGAATTCATGATTCTTCTGAAGGAGAACGTCCAGCCATAAATTCCTGCCTTGAAGCTCAGCTGCTCTTAGCCTATGAGGCAGGACAATCATCTGAAACAAAACAGGAAGTCTGCCTGAAACCAAAATTTGAGTGGCCAAGTCAAACCCTGGAGGTAAATAAGAATTGAGCTTGAAAAACCTCAGATGTAGGTCGAGGCTGAAATAAAACAATTCTGCAAAGAAGATCAGGCAAAAAATTCCTCCACAGTGATGTGAAAGACTTGTTGCCAGTTATATTAAATGCTTGATTACAGTTTTTGCTCCCAAGGGTGCCCCAACCAGCTAATAGAGGCCAACAAGGGGGGCGATTACTTTTTCACACAGTTTGGATAATTTATTTCCTTTAACAAATTAAACTGCTTTCTTTATTAAGTCAAGTAATCTTTGCATGGCATAAACATTTGTTTGGTGATCTGAAACATGTAAGTGTGACAAATATGCAAAAGAATAAGAAGTCAGGATGCTGGTGGATACTTTTTCATAGCACTGTACAGTATGTGTGTCTAATTTTGCATCCAGCATGAGTTTAGTGATTTCCGGCATCAGTCCATGCATGATTTGCAGTGATATTTTAGTGAAAGTTAATTTTCCTTGGTAATAACCTGGTCAAAGCCTGTATAACGAGTTTGTCATTAATGATGGTTTTTTAAAATAAAAGAACACCTTAAATTGCATCAATTTTCCTGCCTACTCTGATGACCCTAAATGGATGATTCGGAGTGTGTTTTTGTGGCTTTCACGCTGTTGCTTCTTCATGGTGGCTGCCTTTATTTTATCCACATTGTAATTAAACTTTAATGTCAAACTGAAGAGTGAGAGAGAGATGCACATTAGAGAGTTATCAATTTAGGTTCAAACTACTTTCCAGTCATTATGGCACACTTGGGCACCTTCCACATAGTCCGCCACAGAAAGTAAAATATTTGCTTTGAAAACCTCCAAAAAGTGAGAATATAAATAATAAAAACAGAGTGAACGGACTTTCTTCTAACTGAGGGGAACTGCTGAACTGCTCAGCTCCTCCACCAAGTCTGAGTTTTCAGTGAAAGTTGACAGTTAAGTCTGAAACACTGATTGATGTGATGGTTTCTGCAGATCGAACAAGTTAATGGTGCACAAACAAGGACGAGGGAGCCCGACTGTAAGCGCGCTGCCAAACATTTACAGCTTTGCAAGTGATTTATCTGTACATGCAGGATCACTTTGTGGGGGTTTAATATGTTTCGCAGATGCAAAAACAATTTATTTCAAGCCAGATTGATTGACACCTATAAACTTTTTTTTTTACTTGCAATCTACACATTGACACATTAATCCATCAGGCTCATTTGTAAAGATGGTGTAATGCAACTGCAAGAGCAAGTGTGAACTCATAACATAACAGGCTGAAAGACTCAAAGTACAGTACCAGAACTTGCACACGCACAAACGCACAGCTTGTATTTGCAAACACTATAAGACATGCATAGGACTGTATGTACTGCGATACCAGCAGATATACTTCATGCAAGTGTAACGTGAGGGTTCACTAGATGGTTCGGAATCTCTCTGAATAATTAGGAACAGCAAGATGGAGACGGATAACTTTTTAGCAGCCGCGTTACTCTCAGCACACAGCAACAACAACCCACAGTTCCTGTGTGCCGCACCCCATGAATAATTCACTGGCCTCTCAGAAGCCAGGAAATCTTATACTCAGATCAAAACAGGGAAAACAACCAGGTAGATATAACACATACTTATTACATGTTTGAACATGCATGTCTAAACATTCAAACATGTAAACATGTAAATATCAAAACACGTAACCACCAAATAGCTACATAACTAGCTTTATAACCTTTGTAAACACCTCTTTGTATATCAAATTAGATTTAAATTTACTTCTACACTTTACACAAGTATCAGTATAATGACAGTTCAGTCCAGTTCAGTTCATTTATATAGTGCCAAATCACAATAACAGTTGCCCAGTTGCCCAGACATGAAATTTCCCACTCGTGGGACTAATAAAGGTATCTTATCTTATCTATCTTATCTCAAGGTGCTTTGCATTATATATAAAAAAAAAAACCTTCAATAAGATAGAGCAAACCCCAACAATCAAATGACCCTCTATGAGCAAGCACTTGGGGACAGTGGGAAGGAAAAACTCCCTTTTAACAGGAAGAAAGCTCTGGATGAACCAGGCTCAGGGAGGGGTGGCCAACTGCTGTGACCAGTTAGGAGCGAGAGGAGGAAGACAGGACAAAGACACACACTGACACAGCCAAGCTGCACAAGACACAGCAGCCAATGCCAGACAGATGCTAAGTTAGAGCTGGCTAGCTAGGATTCATAGACAGTATGAAAGATGCCACTCAGTGGTTATGAAGCTTCAAGATGTTTTGTCCATCGCCATCTTGTTCTTTAAACCAGGTGTGACCAGCGAGTCTGACGGGTGGACTTCATTTCTAAGTTGACTTTAGCCGGCGTGGCTTCCTGTAGATGCTTTAACCAAACGGGGAATTTAGGCACTTGGAGCAGAAAGTCACAGATCCCTCTAACAGTCTATGTGAAGGACAAAAGGTCAATGTGACCTCAGTCCTCTTCCAAAAGAGTCGGGGGATGTCTTATTTATTAAGTTAGTCAGTTTAGACTTCAATAGAAAATGAGGGTTTAAAACATGACAAAGCTACCTAACCCACATTTAAATCTCCAAAGTTCTCATTTTAAGAGTCAAGTAAACCGTTTCCTCACGCCTGAAGCCAGTAATCAGCATCATTTCAGCTGCTGAAATACTGTGTTGTTTACCTCTGCCTGCTGCACAGGGATACAGGTGGTGTTGATCTGTGTGGGGCGAGTTCTTCTTTGAACTCTGTTCATTCCTGTGATCAGCCATTTCTGTGATCTTCTGTGAACTTGTTGTTCCGAGGAGTTGCCCACAACACTAAGTGAAAACAAGCCAGCTCAGGTGGCCTGGCCTTTCAGATTTACAAGAATAATCACTTGTGTAGAAAGTCGCCCGCTGAGTTCCCAGAATGGTGTCGGGCCTGAACCTCTGTCAGTAATTGAATTATAGCTGAGGTACCTCAGGTCAGCCTCGCAGACACAGTGAGGGTCTGCAGGATTAAGTTGGGATGCCTGAAATTTAAGGCATCGTTCATTTACGACCATCTCTCTCCAGTGAAACCAACAAATCCAAGTGCTTCAGGGAGAGTACTGTCTAGATAGACAACTCACCTCCATCCAGAGAAAACAGCATCAAGACCTTTAACGTTTCTCATAGTTCTATAATTAATCACATTTTCTATCCTACATATTTTTGTTTATTTTCTTATTTATATGAGTGCGTTCAGAAATTATTAATGCAGTTTGCATGCGTGCGTTTTGTGTCTGCAGGCAGAAAACTCGGCTCTGTCGATGGAAAACGATAACCAGAGGAAGCAGTACGAACGCTGTTTGGATGAGGTGAGTGCTCCCACACTGCAGAAGATATACAGCATGTATTTACAATGAAATCACACTTTTATTTTTCATTAATAATTAAGGCTTATAATTAAGGCTTATATTTGCACTGATTTGTACCACCAAAAATGGTCATTCTCCAGTAAATGGCATTTTTAGGGTCTGAAAAATTTAGCTGGTATACAGTACCAACCTACAGTGAGTCAGTCCTCATAAAACCCTAAAAAGACTGCACATAAAAAACAGAAGTTTACACCGTTACACGTTTAGTTACGAGATCTAATGCTGGCTAGCTTGATAAGCAGGCTGCATCCATAGACTGTACTGGACTGTCCATAGACAGACAAAGTCATAAAAGACATAATGAAACTCATCTGTAATTCTTATCAGGTCTAAAAATGAAATAAAAACAACCTGAGATGAACAAAAGCACATGACATATGACACAGAGTCATTTATTGAACAGTAATCAAGCCAAAATGCAGAAGTAGGTGTATGGTAGCAGAATGCTGAGGACGACAGACATCAGCAGTGATGCCCAATCAGTTCTGCAAAGGGTTATAAGGTTCTTTCCAAACAATTTGAAGTCCATCATTCTCCAGTGAGAAGGATTGTTCATGAGTGGAAAACATCAGGACAGCTGCCAGTCTTCCTAGGACTGAACGTCCCAACTAATTTATCACCAAGGTCGGAACAATGTAACGCTCAGAGAAACTGCAAAAAACCCAAGACATCAATCTCGGACTCAGTTAGATATATGTAAACTTTAAAGGGGCCTCCCTTGGTGGAAAGCAAGTTAAGAAAAACCTCCTTGTGATTGCCCTGCGTCATCTGCAGGTTAATCAGCTTATCTGCAAGCACTGCCTGACTATCCAGTGTTTGCAGACAAGTCAGCATCTTCCAGCCAAACTGTTGCAGCTAAACCCAGCAACCTGCTAGTGATCAAAGAAATTCCAAGGAAGTTTTTCTCGCAGCACCACGTACCTGTTTGCAACCAATTTCACCTAGCAATGCCCAGCAACCACTCTCCAACCAATCAGGGGATACCATTTTTCTGAACAGGTGTGTGTGACCGAGGCCTGAGTTTGTCCTAATGCTGTGGATGCCCTGTATATACTCTGGATGCAGCTCACTGTGGTAATTTACATGTTGTTTTCACATCAACAACCTTTCCAATTCCAACCATCCAAAAGGTAAATGAATGTAGAGAGGATTATTTCTTGGAGTGTAAGATGAATTACCCCCCCCCCCCCCCCCCAAAAAAACAAACAAACAAAAAACTAAAATGTCCACACAGTGCTGTCTACTTCTCAGGACTCCGACAGTCTTGTGATTGTAGCTACAGCAGGAGACGCACAAACACACTTTGTTTATTATGAGCACTGGTGGAGTCTACAGAGGGATGCCCAGATCTTTAATTGAAGTAGACAGACAGCAGAGCTCCTGGCGATATGAAGAAGTGAGTCTCGGCGTTCAGGAGCACGGACTCTCACCTCTAACACGAGGCTGTCTAACTGCACTCCTTCCCTCTGACAGCACTTTGAAAGTCTCTCCATCTTTTCTTGCATCTCTCTCCAGCCACCACGACAGTGCCACTTTAGTTTTTTAGCAGCCTTCGCTAATGGGCTTGGTACCATGGAGATTGCTGCCCATGAGAATCTGGCTGAGGACAGATATTTCAGAGTTTCTTCTGTGGGATTAATTTCTCTGCTACCGCCACCGCTTCTGCTGCTTTTCAGTCTCATTATGCAGATGATTTTTTTTCTTTTTTTGGGGGGGGGGCATTGAGATGGTTTCCTGTCATCATCTGAATGAGCTGAGGCAAGGCGTTTTGATAGAGAGATGAAAGAGGTGGAGGGAAATAATTTTGTGGCCCACATACAAAAGAATCAAAACATACTTATTATTCCAGTGCCAAGATATATTGTATGCCTCCACTTCAGAAATCAAAATAAGCAGGAAAGAAAGCGTTTCAGATTAGTCTTCTTCTTCTTTTTTTAAAAATCAATCCATACAACTGAGCTGAACTTTTTCTTCTTCCTGCAGAAATTCACACAGAATACAGAATGAAAAAGTTAGGACATCAACATTAACCATGTGTATATTTTCTGTGGTCAGACATGCAGTAACCGCGGGCAACAGCTGTGTGGTTTCAACGAGCCCGACTCTGATGCAACGCTATGTCAGTTTGTCCTCACGGCACCGTCCACGCCTCTAAATCCTCATTTTTGAACTTTATTCTCGGTCGTTTTACAATCTCTTTGCATCTCAAAGTCACAAAGTTCAACTCTTAAAATAATGACCAAACTTTTTTAAACACATTGTTCCTTCTCGTCTCTTTCAGGTGGCTAATCAGGTGGTCCAGGCTCTTCTCACGCAAAAGGTTTGTACATTGTCGGAGCATTACGGCTACCGTAGTCAGGAGCCTCACGGAGTAATCCGAGACCAAACTCCGCTTCAGGTCCCAAAGTCAAACAAACACTGCGGCATCACTGAGAGTTAAAAACGATCTAAATTCTTTCATCTTTAATAAAATGATCAGTGTGACTGCTTTACCAGGTGTAACAATTAAGTTGTACATCCAGGCATCCATGAAAACAAAATTTATTAGAGTTAGAAGTTAGCAGGAAGTTAGCTCGCTAGTTTCCACCTAATCATGATATACCATGTTCTGACTGAGAGATTTCTGGAAAAATTCAAACGTACAGCTCTGCTATCACTTCCAACATAAATGAAGAGAGAAAACTAAACAGAAGTGACGTTTGTAGTGTTACTGAAGTTAGGCTAACTGGTATATAATTATGTGCTCTGTGATCGCTAGCGACACAGCTATGTGTTTATGTTTGCATAACATAAACACAGTGAAGCTGTAGGATGAACGCTAACTTTTTTCTACTCGATAAAAGTTCAGTCAGGAGAACAACTGAGATAATCCATCAATAATACGAGGTTAGTCATTAATATACTGCAACGACACGGGAATAGAGCATCTGTGAGAGAATTCAACATTAAAGAATGAATGATACGGAATTGGAGGAAGCAAGAAGAATGAGTTGAGTAAAGTTTGACTTATCTGACTGTTTTGTTTCGCTTAATGCGCCTTATGTATGAAAACAGACCCGTTCATTGACAGTGCACCTTATAAACCGGTGAGCCTTGTGGTCCAAAAAATACGGTAAATTACACCAGGACCATTTCAGAAGCAGTCTTTTTTGAAAATGTACTCCATTCCTGCTCTGTGCAGCTCTACACAGGCTCCTTAAAAAACAGAACCAGCACTATTTTAAGCAATGACAACCTGAGCTCTGTTTCTGGGTCTCTGCGGCACTGAAATACTGTCTTGAGTGGACACGATTCGATTGAGCACCCGCAGTGGAGTCAGAAAGAGACACAGCCACGCCCAGGGTATTCTCAGGCAGGCTGCACGCTGTATGCTCTGTTTATTATGACTGGATATGTAAAGCGCTTTGGGGTCCTTAGGGACTAGTAAAGCGCTATACAAATACAGGCCATTTACCATTTACCATTTATCATCAAATATTCTCATTTTCTCTTTCCCTGGTCTCGTTCCTGGACCCACTCTGTGGCGAAATCCTGTAAACAACCCTGGCAGAAGTACCCTGTCATGACCAACAATGCTATACACAGAAAGTCTGATATTTAAGTAACATATGAAGGGTTTTGCTGTAAGTTTATGTGAAGAATGGTCACAGCGGCTGTGAGAAATTGACTATAGTTTATAAGTATACTTCATGCGGTATCATGGGGGTTTCGCCACCTTAGCCCCCCTCTTAAGTCACACCTCTGTAGGTCCTCCTTTCCAGGTTGCTCATGTTTTCGAGCACCATCATGTGCATCTTTAGTTGAATACACCGTCGTTCCCTGTGGCTGCTAAATTAGCATCTGATTTACGTGTATGTCTCTGAAGTGCCACCGTCAGTCGCCGTCATCTGTCCATTTTGTATTTGTTTCCAGGACCTCAAAGAGGAGTGTGTGAAGCTGCGGACCCGTGTGTTTGACTTGGAGCAACAAAACCGCATACTGAGCGTGCTGTTTCAACAACGTGTCAAAATGTCCACGACTCCCGTCTCCCAGGTAGGAGCTCACGGCGCCGCGGATACAAACACAAACTGACAGAGCTAGCATGCTCCAAGGCTGTTTGAATTTTACATGAGCAGCGCTCCACTTCTAAAGGTTACTAACTTTCTGCGAGGACCACAAAGACAGAGAAACCCGCCCTGGATGTGTTCAAATGAACTCACAGAGAGGTACAGCGGGTTTACAGCTGGATTTATATCCTTCTTTCTGTCCTAATTAGTGTCGTTTTTGTCACGGCTTCATGCTCGAGTGCACTGTACGTCCTCAAACAAGGATTACCGGCCCTTACCCTTCTCTTCTTTTATGCTAATTATGCCAGACTTTAGCCTAATAGTGAGGCAGACCTCTCACACAGCTGTGGCAGGAAAGTAGTGGTGCAGAAATGGGAGACAGAGGCGAGCATGTTTTTCTAATTGGAAAACTCCTGAGGTTAAAACCTTAGCTTTTTTTTTTTTTTTCCATTTTTTCAGTTAGCTGTGATGACAGTTGATTGCTCAGTTTGTTGACCTCCATCGCCAGCTGTACTGTATAACTTCAAAGATGCACATAAACTTCTTTCATGTCGAAAATGACTAAAATCTTAAGGTCTTGCAGTGATAGACCCAAAGAGAATCATAGCATGACTGTTTTAGCTTGTTAGCTTTTAGCAGTTAGCTTTTATCAGCAGGTTTTCATCTTCTGCACAGCTTTTAAAAATTAACACAATAAGCCAGCAACACATGAACACAGAGGGGTTAAAGGGCAACTATTGGTCTTACTTTCTTTAGGTAGTCTCTAATTTTACTCCAACTGAATTCTAATATTACTTTTTGTCACCTGGAGGCATTAACCAGCGACTTAAGCTAATACATTAGCCTAGATAAGGCGGGGAACACGAGGATCACAGCAATCCCAAAATTGAATTCTGTATCAAAAAAACAAAACTGAAGTTATAGCAGCACAGTAAAGTTCAATAGTTTGGTAATAAATGAAAGAGTTAACCCTGACAGGAAGCCTTTTGACTAACAACCCCTGCCTCACCCGGCCAATTAAAAGTGCCACCTGCATCGGGACAGTTGGGTGGGCGACACTAATGTGAACATTTTGCTAATAACAGTTTCAAATAATCTGGACATGAAAGCGGGTTAGAAGTCACATTATCAATCACAGATGCCAGTAACAGCCAAGCTCAGGCTTGTTATTTTGTCAGTTTCTTATTAATAATTGAGGTGATTCAGCTAACAGAGACTGTTTGTCCAGAAGGTTTTAAATCATATGGTTTGGCGTAAGTCAGGGTTGAGAAATCCAATCTTAATTAAAACAGACTAGAATGAAGTCATTTATCAGCTTTTGGTACTCATCTTTGGTATTATCTCAGCATCAGAAACATTAAATAATCTTAAAAACTATTTTAAGACTTTTAAGACCTTTTAATGTCTCATTTGTTGCTGTTATATCTTCCAAACAAAAGCATTTACAGATACAGGCCCAGAATGTTGTCAGCTGTTAGTTTCATGCTGTCTGAAACATGAAACAAAGCTTTGTAGGAAGCCTAGTTATTGCACCAGCAAAAATCTTTGGAAAGAAGCTTTGGTTGAGACAGAATAAGACAAAAGGCAAGACTATGCCGAGACAAACACCGATGAAATTGGAGGCAAGCTGCAAAAGTCAAAAGAAAATTAAAAGCATTTAAAGTAGTTATGGGAACATTAGTAACTGTCTGTCTTCATTTGTTATTTATTGACTAAATTTATTCTTAATTGCTCTTATTACACCTATCAGTGAGTGAAGCTTTAACTAACAAACTGCACAAACAGTTTTTTTCTTTCCCAGAAACAGTGACAGGCTTCCCCATACACACTGCAGAGGGCTAAAAGGAAAGTGAGGCTTAAATGAGATCATTTTCAGCATTTAGAAATAAAGCAGCTCATTAGAAACCCGAACAGATGTGAAGCTGAGTGCAGAACATTCCTTTTTAAACACTTCTTTACATCTCAGGTCAGCTAACATGACAGCAATAATAAAGTTTCTTCATCTGAAAAAAATCAAAATATTATCTTTTTCATTTTTGTGATGTTTATTTTGATTGAAAAGCATCAAAGGTTTAAAAAAATGATACATTTGTGCGATCCAGAGTAATTCTCATTATCGAAGTCATCAACCTCAATTCAGAACAGCCGAGTCAAAAATATTTTGCTTTCTAACTGCAGTGGAGATCATAGCCTACATGTTTTTAGCATGACTTTAAAAGTTCAAAAAAGCTCATAATGCAATGTACATAATTATAGATTTATGTGTTACAGATATAAAATTAAACAAAAATAAAATAAAGGTATTAATGCCGTGTTTAAGTTCACTCTGCACAGACCTGTTAATAATTCAGTTTCAAATATCCAATCATTTGTTTTCCTAGTTTGAAGTTCAGAGAGTTGCTGTAATAAAGTTTGAAGCTGATATGAATAAAAAGTTTAAAAGTTTATGTTGCAAAAGAAAATATTTTTCTAAATCAGGATTTTATGAGAATAAAAATTAAAATTACAGGAAAAGTTTCCTTCTTGGGATTCATGCTAGCTTATGTTAGCTTAAATTGTGCAAAAACCACGTTTCCATACATATTAACTGCAGAGCAGAGTTAAATCTCCCCGAAGGTAAGAAATGGATTAGCTGGTGTGGAGGAGGGTTGCAGAGTGGCTTGCAGGTGTGCAGCTGTTGCAGTATTCTGGGCTCGGGTCTGTGGCTTATCGAATCTAGCATTAGGGTCAGTCATGACGCTGAGGGCACGTCATGGAAGCGATGGTCCCCTGTGTAGTTTAATTTTACTTTTCATGCAGCTGTGTCGGCTCCACAGGTGTCTGTGTTTTTTATTAGATGTGAGTAATCATGCTGACAGGAGCCACATGTCTACTCTTCTCAGTGCCAAGTAATAATGAGTCTGAGTGCTGTTCTCTGATGGGCTGACTCATCTGCAACTGATCAAAGTCACGGTCGGCTGTGTCACACTTTCCAAACAGTTATATCAAGTTAGATTTAATCACTCAGCATGAATAAAATCTCTAACTAATTAAAATCTCCTAAACTCTGATTTAATGGCAATTTGAGTGTTGAGAAACTGAACAGCCAACGATAGCACATGTTCTGCTAGACGAGTTCAGCTGGTCTGCACAGCAGAGATGTGTTGCAGTGGAAAGAAACAAAAAATAACAGATTCATGAAGTTTCTCTGCTGTTCTGAGGTCAGCTGATGATTCTCCCATAAATAATTGACATTTTTTTTGATGGACAGGTGCTTCTGTTTGTATTTCGAACTGACTGCTGAATGCAGAGATGGCAGAGCACGGTTTGTTACCCTTTATTTGAGCCCTGAATTCAAACAGGTTTTAGCTCTGCTGATAGAAACGCGTTATTAGCGTGCGCTGAGGATCTCTCGCTGTCACTGTACCAGCAGGAACGCTCGTGCTCATTGAAGCCAACTACAAACACATGACAAGTGTGCTGTACTGCTGAATACCTGCTCTGCAAATCACTGTGCAGCGGGCTACTACACCACACACTTTGATTAATTCTAGAAGGCTGCAGCGATGCCGTTCTCAGCTTTTTGGGGTATTCCTTCACTTCTTTCAGTTTTGATTTAGCATTCATTGAACAGAAAACTCTCAAAAATGTGTAATTTGTTTGCAGATTTGATAAAATATTTGTTGTGTTTTGTGGATTGACGCTTTCAGTCAATCCACAAAACACGCACTTCCTTCAAAGATAAAAGTAAGACTACTTAATATACTTCATTTTTTGAGCAAGATCCCTTTGATTTTGTGTGATGCCACCACATGTCTTTTATAGATTTTGTATCTAGCCATTTTCCTTCATCTGAATTATTTCATTTCTATTTTGCATCTTCATGTTTTTCTTTCTTTTTAACTTTATTTTATTCAGCCTTTTCATTTTCATCTAGCCTGTAAGCTTTCTACTTTCACCTGCTTTTCAAAGCACTTTATAAATTCTTTTTAAACAACCCTTTATTATTATTTAAACTGATACCGCTTTTCCTGTGCGCACAAAACTCATTCCTGTGGAAAAATGTGCACATGGACATGAATTTTTTCGTTTTCCAGACTTTAAATCTGATTTCTACCAGCAAGAAAAATATTTGCACCCAAAATTCTGATTTTAAGTAATCTTATTACATACCAATCACATTTTCTTTAATGATTCGTTTTTTGAATGAACAAAACTTGGATTTTATATAATTCAGATGCATTTTATTCAGAATTATTGCTTCATTGCAAATTGTTTGGATTCCTCCATCAGCTGACGGGGGGCTCATCCTAACGAGCGTGGGTGTGGTGAATGGATGTGGATAATTAATGGATCCTGACCATGCTGACCTCTTACTGCACATGCAGCTCAACACTGTCTTAAACATTTGCACAACATCTGTATTCATTGTATTTCTTATTAATTTACTGGCTCCATACTGTAAACGTTGCTGGTTCAATACCAGCAGGAGACACAAATCCCCTACGGTGTTATGTCAGAAAGGGTGTCTGTTGTACAAATCTGCCAAATCATACATGTGGAGCTACCTGCTGTGGTGATCTTGTATTTATTTCATTAAGCTAACTTGTTTTTGATGTTTTGGCTGCTGGAAAGCAGTTAATTTTCCCACTTTTGGGATAAATAAAGTCTTTCTTTTTATATCTAATAGCGACAGGAGACAGGAAGGTGGGGGGAGAGAGTGGAGATGATGAACAGCAAACGGCCTGAGGGGGAAACAAACCCAGCTGTGTGCTTTTCTGTTAGTTGTGTCTCTCAGTCATACTCTCAGGCTGAGCAGCATTAGGGGTCTGTCCTGAGACCCTGACCAGAGGCATGCCCTGACTGGTATTTGGACCCTCAATCTGCAGTAACTAATATAACTACTATACCATGCAGCTGCTGAGGGGTATTAAAACTTTAACACCTGGAAAAACGAGCAGATTCCAGCCCAAGAAGCCTTAAACTGCCAGGTCTCTGGAAATCATACATATCGTGCCCGGACGTGAGAGACGAACTTCTTTCATTTTCTCCTCCAAGTCTCAAAATTATTCTGCATCATTATGTGAAATTAGATCAAACATTTACAGGAAATTTGCACATTTCACAGTATGTTATATTAAACATACTAGGAAAGTCTTTTGGTTACTGAAGCCAGACAGAAGAACAAAATTAGAGCAAAAAACAAACACAACCGATTAAAGCAAGTTACAAACCAAACTCAGTGACCCAGTAAGGGTCAGGGTTATAAAAGCCTTCTATACTTAGAACATCCAAACTTCACAAACTTTGTGTGAGACTTTATTTGGCTAAAGAAAATCCTAACTGTACCCTCAGAGAGGTCGCTGGTGACCTGGTCGATGTTGAGGTTAAAGGGGTGAAATCTGAGTGTGTGGGGCAGAGGCGTGACTGACAGCGACAGCATGCTTTTCTACCTGCTGGGTACTGAAATAGTGCTTTGGATTGGTCTTGAACAGACTTGCAGAGGAATTTAAGCCAGAGCAAAACTCCTTGAATCCTAATGACGTGAGTTTCTGAGCCTCATGCTGTAGTCGTTACGCAGAAAGCAGGGAGGAAGTTTCAAAAGGTCTTTTTGGATTATCAGAGATCGCAGCATAATTCCTCCCCTCTGACAAACATTGGGGTCAGGGGACCAGTCTGCTGTCACAGACTGAACTGGTAATTAGCAAAAACATATTTCTTCAATTTCCTTCAAGGAAATTTTACAGGAAGGTCCAACAATTCCCACTCCAGGCTGTTAAGCAAGCTGCGAGCTCAGCAGAGTTGGACACGCCGTCCTTCATCTTTAACCTTTTCGTTAAAGGTCAGACTGGCAGAAGAAGCGTCTGCATCTCTGCAGAGATGCTCAGCTGCTTGTGCTGGAAAGAAGTACTGTACCTACAGACTTTTTCCTCTCATTAAACCCGACTTCTTGTTAATTTGGCTGCTCGTTTTGTGTTTGCGTGTGAAGTTTATTGAGTTGAGTTTGTTTCTCGAGCTTCTCTTATCAGAGGATCGACTGTTTGACCTGCAGTCTGTCTCTCCATCCTCCGCCATTTTCAGCCGAATTTCCACTGATTAAACTCTCTTTCCTCACATTAATCACTCAGCTAAATACTTATTAGATCATTCTCGGTCCAGAAAATAAACTTTACTGTCATCTGTTTGTCAGTGTGGATGTTGAATCCCAAACTTTTGTGCTTTGGATGATTTTTTTTTTTTTTTTTTTTTGTGGCAGAAAAAAGTTCAGAATATTAATAACCCAACATTGCTGGCAGCATGACAAAAAAAAACTTTTATGTGCCAAATGCCAAGCCTTTAATTTACTAATGCAGCATTCCCAGTAATCCAGGAGGCTACATTAGTAGTGTAAGATAATTATCTCACACCGCCCGAAGCTTGAATATTAACCGCAGTTGTTATATTTATCTCCAGTAAAGTCACAAACAAAAGTTTTGAGAACAAGACTTGCATTTTAAATGATTGATTCAAACTTTGTGTCTGTCGTCATCTGGAGAAAAGTTACTGATGAGACCTCCCACTGTGCAGCTAAGCAACAAACTTTTTTTTGTACTTCTGACTTACTGAAGAATTCACTGAAGGTGGAGAGTTTGCATCTCAGTCGTGGTAAAGAAAATGCTTACTTAAAATCATAAAGACAGATACAGAGTAGATGCTTTCCAACCATTTTCTACTGCTCATCCAAGCTTTTCCCCACTCACCTTCTCCAGCTCTATGACGAGAAACCAAACCAGCTCAGAGACATAACCTCTTCCTTGTGTTGTTGCTCTGCCCCAGGCTCTCTTGGTGGAAAACCCCAAAACACCTCACCTGGGAGGTGCTCAGAGTCCTAGTGCTCTTTCTATCGCAACTGACTAATGGAGTAGCAGCTCTACTCTGTGGCAACATCCACCTGTTTCTGTCTCCCACAGCTCAGGGCCATAGGTCAGGATGGGGTCAAAGATTAACCTTTACCTCCATCCTCGCCCTCTTCACCACCATAGCCTGGTATCAATCCATCTGACATTCTTTGACTCCACTCACGTCCCACTCCTTCAGCTTATGCCCAGTTTCGGGGATTGTCCCTTTTCTGCGCCACGTGGAGGTGCCCAAGCTCATCCTGCTCATCCGGTGTGAGCTGGAGGTTGTCACTGGCTGAATTCAAGAGAAACTACACCAGCTGCAGAAAGCTAGAGACGAGACAAAAGACTTACTGACTGACTTATTGCCGGTAACATGAACCAAGGTGTCGCTACAGGAATGAAAGAGCCCTCAAGTAGGATGACTCAATAATAATGAGGATAAAGGTTTAGATGGTTTGGAGATGTCTCATTTAGAAAGATAGATACTTTATTGACTCCATGGGTGAAAATTCTTGTGTTACAGCAGCATGAAAAAGAGTAAAAAAACTGACCGATTAGATTTTTTTACCAGGAGGAGCTGAACAGGTGGCACGTCTGCACTTGTACACCTTAAAACACCTAAACACCTAAAATCTATACTAAATAAGACCTCTCTACTCAAATCATGCACGAACTGTTCACAGGCAGTTTAGTTTGTGTCCATCCTTCTTCTGCTACAAGAATGAAAACGTGTCCAGAAAGTGCAGCTTTGCAGTGGCTGCCATCTGTGATTTGATCTTCTACAGCACTGATTATGTGGGTTAAAGTTTTGAAACCCAAAATGCTCTCCAACTCAGTTTTTCTCTGCAGTGACGCTTTTCTGTAGACGTGACACTTTCATTTAGTTCTTGCAGTGCCATAAGGGTGACATTTACCCAAAATTAGTCTACTGACATATTTATATTTGATATATAAGCTAGTGGGAATGATTTTAAACACCCTCATAGTTCCTAACCATCTCTGTGGTGCACAGTCGGTGGCATCAGACACAAATATTTCATGTTCATTATTATTTTGGGTCCCGTCTTTCTTTGTCATCACCTGGTGTGGTGATGAGCTCGGGCAGCAGAGGACCGGTGTGATTACAGCAACAAAAGATCACGGCCTTCGTACTTCCACAAAGTGGGAGCAAAGAGGCCAAAACCCATTAGCCCCTGCACTCTGATCCAGCTGCAGAGAGCCCTTGAAAAAAATGAAATGTGTCATTTCATTGTCCCCATAGCGGAGGGACAATCAGCGATGTGGAGAAGGTAATGTGGAGGGCTCTGATATTGGAGACATGACACTCTGGCTGTGTATCAATTTGTCGGGTAACACAGGGGTAATTATGTATGAATTATTGAAATGGAAAATTTGTTTTTGACTGCGAGTTGTGCTTGTTAGGTTCCGTAATCACTACGACAGCACACCTGTTCCCCGTCAGGTTGACTGACTCCGAGTGAGGTAACAGCAACGCCGCTCACAGCTCAGGAGATAACAAGCGAGAGACAAAACAAATCGTTTTTTTCTCTAGCTGTTAGTCTGCTGTGCCTTTTACTGCAGGACCACTAGAGCCAAAGGAGAACAAAGAAGGAGATGCATAAATAAGAAAAACATTTCCATGTTCACAGGTACCTGCTCTGATTTATATTGTCCTTGTTCATACATTTATTTTTAAGATGATCACCCCTGTAGAGATGATTTCTACTGCAGGAACTATCAGGTGGGACTTTCAGGATCCTTATTGAGGGATAAAGAAGTCCTGAGAGATCCTTCAAAAGCTCATTGGTGTGGCTGCTTAAACTAAGAGATGACCAATTGTATAAACTCAGCAAGCTACCAGAAGCAAGATGGAAAAAAGTCTGAAAAGGAACAATGAGGTTATTCAGGCTCTTTTGGGGATTTTTTATGCTGCTGATGAGGTCTCAAGAGATTTAGAGTCTTAGAAAGAGCACAAGGGAGAGTGAGAGGCGAAAACAACCAGAATTTATATTTCAGTCAACAACTCTCATCTCATTTAATCCAATTATTATTATTCATTCAGAAACACACTTTTATTACACTTGCCAACAACTACAACACTCAGGTGCGTCCGCCTCCCCTGCAGCGGCACCGCAGACCACGCCCCACCACAATACTTATAGCAGCAGATCCAGATTATCAAGTGTTTTCCAACATAAAGGTCGTCTCACTGGGCCAAATTGAATCCCTGCCAGCCCACGGCATCCACTGTGGTATGTCTTGACATAACCACGTGAAGTCCCACAGCCAACAAACACGTCAGTCACAAAGTTGAAACAGGAGTGGGTGACAAAACACCACTGTACAGGTGAAGGGGAGTGCTTTAACTTTGTAACTTTATCTGCATGAAAAGAAAAAAACACGAGCTTTATAGTGAAAATTATCTTATTTTGATAATCGCTCATTACCAAAAATCATGACTGATTTTAAGACTTGATTAATCACCCAGTCTTAGTGGTTGATTACTTTAGGCTTTTATTTCATTACTTGTTTCTGCAGTGTTTGATACAAAGTGTTTGCTGGACTTTCACCCAGGCAACTGGAGTTTGAGTCCTATGTGGCCGTTTGTAGGCTCGTTTACTGTTGTTTGAGTGTTTCGCATCGGTAACTTCCTCCTGTGCGTGCCCAACCTCAGTGAAATAAACACACAACCTGGGTTCTGTAGTCAAAATTTCCCTTTAAAAAGTGCAGTCAGTAATTTTTTTTAGGTTATTTAATTTTATGTAGTACTCATAAATATACACAGATTAGTGTGTAGTCATGTTGACCAGCATTCTCATAAACTGGGTGGGAAGGAAATCACCATCACAGCTAATCGCATTTTACGTGCGTGGCTAGAAACTGGCCACGACCCTCCCATCCCCAGACAGCTGAAAAGAGCCTTAAACAACAGCTGCAGCTGGTACATTATTTCGGCTAATGTTAGGTTCAAGAGTCCTAAAAATCAAACAGTTTCATTATATTCTCACATTGTATAAGAGGTTATTACTAAGTGTCAGAGCCCAGCAAAGTTATATTCACTTTAGACAATTTCACTAAGAGCAGCTAACAGAAGCTAACAGCTGCAAATATAGCAGCACTTACCAACAGAAACGTTCTTCTCTGACTCTTTGGCCACGTCTCACTCCTTTACAACCTCTTCCAGAGTAAATAAAGGTGCACACTTCTCACCCGGCATTGACAGCTGAGTTAAACAGTTGATTACACCAATTCACTTTACACAGACAGAGAGAAGCTCCAGATCCAGTCAAAAAATCTGCAATTTACTGAGATCTAAATTTTACACACTGTAATTTTTAAAATAATTTTCCATTTTAGTTGATGTTCAGCTGGTTAATCTCACACATGTGCAGTAGTCCCTATAGTAGCCCTATAGTATGCTTAAGGACCACTATGACATGCGGGTACACGCTGCCAGTGCCTTCTTTTCTTCTAGGATCTGGCCATGACACCTCTGGCTGTTTTTTATTAAACAGTTGGACTGTTTACAACAGCATCCTTGCCTACAGTTGACTCTGTGCCAGAGAGCCATCACCGTTAAAAGTCTCACTGCTCTGTCACAGGGTCGTCTGTCTCCGTGTTATTACACTTCAGCCGCCGAGCGATACTCGAGAGAGACGGTGATGCGAGGTTGTTTAAACAGTGGCAGGTGTTTCTTTCCTCAGATCAACTTCCTGGTAGAGCTGCAGTGACAGATAAAGGCAAATACATAATAAAGTCAAATTTATTTGACCCTTTGAAGGGCTTCAAACAGCATTTGATTTTGCAGTTCTGTGAAGTCATATAACAAAGTCCAATTTATTTTTGAAGTGCTGGAAAATGCATGTAGATTTACAAGACAGGTGCGATCTACAACACAAACAACAGCTTTTCTCAGTAACCTCTTTTGCATACGGTTCACAAGCACAGATTTTCTGCTTCTAACAAAGCTCAGAAAGCTGAACTGGAAATTTGCAGTCATGTAAATCAGTGTTAACTTTCTTTAATCAGCATTTTTTTTTAACATAAATATTAACGATATTAAATATTAAAGTGCGGCAGCACACCTATATGGAAAACTGAAACTAATAAATGTATATAAATATTAATAATAAGAAGAAATAAGAAAAGAGACTTCTGTTTTCGTGGAAGACCAGGAAGCAGGACAGAACATTATCAGAAAAGAGAGAAGTACGACCTGAATTGTGTGACTGAGCCCATGAAGCCATCAGGAAACTGTTTCCACAGGTCAGCACAGAGAACCTGAAGTGTTTTTGCAACCAGAAGAGGCACCCCCTGGTGGCCATTGAAAAGAATTCCAGTTTAAGGCACTTAGGCATCTCTGTGTTAAAACACTCAAGTTTACAGCAGAAATACTCATGTCTACTGTCTGCTACACCAAACAGTTTTAGCATCTAGCTGTCTACTAAGTTTAAATCTGAATCTTTGATCTGGACCTCTCCAAGGTGTTTGTGATGCTGGAGCTTTTAAGAGCACTTTCTAATGCAATTCTATGACAAACAATCTAACCTGCTATTAATCTGTTACTTTGCACAGATTAGCAGTTATCCAAGTCTGTGCTATGGACCTGTACACTTTGTGGGTGCAGCTTTCTAATCACGTATGCCTGCATTAGCTGATAACTTAGCACTTCGCTTCGCTTGAAAGAAATATCAACTTATATTGAGACATGAAAATGCAGAGTCCATGTTATTTATACACTCACCGGTAGGAGCACAGATGAACCAGTAAATCACCAGATTCAACCTTCAGGCTGAGCTCCGACTTCACTACAGCAACAAATACAAAAGTTAACAAATACAGAATCAATTTAAAGCAGAAATATAATTTTTACATTTTAAATAAAGGTTATTTTGATATCTGCGGTGCACTTGATATCATATTTGTTCATTACCATTTATTTACCAGGCCATTTCATTATTGTTTTATTTCACAGTTTTATTTCGACAGCTTTGGTCCTCCATACACTTCACTACCTACAGTACAGTCAGTTTGCCTTGGTTTTTTTCTGTCGTTTCACTCCTGCTGACACTAAAATGAGCTGCATCTTTTGAGCCCAGCAGGCAAAACTCAGCAGCAGTGAAGACCTGAAGGTGAGACAACAAAGAAAAAACAGCGAGCTATGAATGAGGGAGAAGTATTAACAATTGGAAGCCTTGTAGATGAGGAGGTGGATGAGACAGTGGTTTGAATGAGGCTCGATCAGAGAGGATGGAAGCTGTTTTTAAGAGACCCGAGCGCAGAAAGCTGGTCTGAGGAGCGGCTGAATGAGTGTAACCTTGCTTTGGGCAGCTTTGAGAGATGCATGGACGAATTCTGATGAGACTGTGAAATTGAAAGTGAACTTAAGAGTCCATGGAAGCTTAAGTACATTGTCCTTGTGTCTGAATGGTCTGCTGATCAGCGGGCTGGTTCAGCAGCAGTGAAAATGGCTTAATTGCAAATTACCACTTCAGTGCCTCGGGCATGTCATGATTTTCACACTTTAGGTTTTAAATAGACAGCAAATGTAAAACAAGGAAGGGGAAATGGAAGAATTAGGATCCACATATCCAGTCCAATGGAAAACCACCAATACATTGATCCTGCTGTATTGTGTGTATCCACAAATTCCTCTGGATAACCTGATGTTCATTCGCATTCAAGTACACTCTCCTGCTGTTGGAAAACCCACAGACTGTAAATAAAAGATAGATGTAGCCACAGTCACTTTACTTTTGGGTTTTTTGAGCCAGAAGTGACAATCAGGTGTATCTTCTTCAAGTTAAACCTATGGCTGAGATATAACACTTAGACATGAGTGCCAACTCTCACTTTTGAACAACAGAAACAACCACACTTCTTAACTGTTGTTAAAGAATCATTTACATAGACTGTATATACAAGATGGACGAACGCTCCAAAAGGCTCTAACAACAAAAACAATCTGAGGGGAAGTCAAGCAGACAGCTAAATTATACAAACTTTTATCCCCATGCAGAGTGAGTGGGTGGGCTTATATGGTGCATTTATTTAGAGGTCGCCACAGTGGATCATTGGCCTCTATCTCCTATCGCCTCCTCTGTCACAGCAACCCTCTGCATGTTCTCCTTCACTACATCCATGAACTTCTTTTGTGGTTTCCCTCTTCTCCTCCTGCCTGATTCTGGCCCCAGAATAATTCCTGGAACTGCTGCTCCCAGTGCAAACCAGTATAGATCCTAAGATATATACTGGTATTGGTCTGCTAACAGTACCACTCAATGTTTAAAGAATAAAGACGAACACGTGTTTGCTTTTAGGGCAAAACTAAAGAAGTCACCAGATCACCGGATTTGTCAGTATCTTCTTATTTTTATCAGGTTTTCTTGTAGCTCTAACATTTATTATTCTTTTATGTCAGATTTTTGTTACTGCAAAGATGCCCGAGGCTGTAAACATGCTTGTTTCTGCTGTAAAGTTGAATATTTTAACATGGGACTCTATGTGGACTGATTCCCTACTGGACCCTCAAGTGGTCATTAGAAGAACTGCAGTTTCTGGCCATATACAGTAGGTGCAGTGGACGTCTTCAACCTTCCCTGTGATGCTCACAATGACCCATGGCTGCAATGCTGGTTCATTCAGTCTTTGAGAGTGCAGTACCTGAAAACCACACAGACAAAGTTAATTTAAAGACAAAAACTCTAATGACCCAAGGCCGACACAAATGTGTTTTATCTACTTTCAAATCCATTTATCATAAATGTAACAAATAAAGTGTATAGAAATTTAGCACATACATGTAATTTTTAATCTTTTTATGTATCCATCTATAGAACGCTGCATGTTATATTCTAAATCTGCCTCTTTTTCTTTTTCAGAAACCCGCCCGCAAAAAATGAACCTAAAGTATGTAAGGCAAGGATGTAATCACTTTCAACAGGGAGAAAGCATAAAGTTCGACTTTAAGTGACAATTATGAATCACTTAATATGAAAAGGAGATTCTGCAGGGCATTAACCAATGTTTAAAACTAAAATAGAATATATTTTGAGTTACACGGGACATAAACAAGGAAGCAAGGTGTATAATTAGGATTATTTATAATAAATATGAATTAATTAGTGCAATTTCTTTAACCATAGAGAATGACTTAATCCTTCAGGACAATGTCACATCAGTGCACTGAACTCACTATGTTATCCATCTAACAGAGCCTCCATATGTTCTCACTGTAATTTCCCCCTCATGATTGAATTTATGCTAGCACTAATCTGAATGTTCGGGGGAAAATCAAACGCATTTTACCTACGGTACTCAAGCTGACTTACCTTTGTTTGAATGACGGCAAATTCACAATGTGGAGGCTTAAAAATAGCTAAATCTTGTATCCATCCTTGGTGAATTGGATGTGTGCCTCCAAACATTTATAATTGCGAAATTGTTTCGCCGTGTATGTGCTGACTCCACAGACAAGGTACGAGAATATATCAGGCTAAATCAATAGCGGTTGGTCTTCAGGGTTTCTACTCCACTGCCGTATTTCATACGGGTCAACATTTCCAATGCACGCTATTTTTTGCAAGTAAAGTCTCTTTGCATCCGGACGCAATCTGTCTCTATAACATCCTTTTCTTTTGAGCTGCTTTTAAGTTTGATTCGTAGCAATCTTCCTTCCAACACATAGTGTTTGTTTTGATTCGTGGCCTGCTAAAATGGTGCTGCGCTCCCACAATGCATTGCAGCGTGACGTCAACTCCAAAGCCCTAATGGCTTCATTGTTTTTCGCCTCACGTGTAGTTTCTTTTTGAATAATTTTACACCAATTATGTATTAAACGCCCAGCTGAAAGTAGTCTCCAGGCCAAATCCAATATTTAGTTCTTTAAACAGTTGAAAACTTCAATATCCTGCTGTTTTAAACAAGAACTGAGCTTTCGTTTTAAAAAAGAAACCTTTTAAGAACCTTTTTAAAGATTTAGACCTTCAGATCTAAAAGTTTCAGACTGAAAGACAGAAGAAGAATTTTTAAGAAGTAGTGGCATTCATTTACATTAACAAAGAAAGCTGACTAGCTCTTTAAAGTCAGAGCAGTAATTAGCTACATGATGAGTTTGTAAGCTGCGTCTCCCAGGCTGATCCTTTCTTGTTTGATGTGATCATTGGTGTTCATGTATGATCTGCTGCACCGAGATCTTAAGGATTTCCATTAGTAAACCTAACATGAAAGTGCACGGAGTGGCAGTGCTGTGAGGTGCCTGGGATAAAAGCATTGGTGTAATAGAATATGCTCTGTGGAGAATCCTCCATAAGCTGCAGACCAACCAGCTGACACTGAACACACTGTATTATTCTGACTGAGAGGCTGGATGGAAGCAGCGATTCGATGATTTATTCATGCACACAAGTCACACAAGAGGCCTCCCACACAAGTCTGTGAGCCCTGTCTTTACACAGTGATTATAACTTTAAAATACCCCCCATGTAGATGGTTTCCAGTCCTGCAGAGTGTATTTAGGACTGCACTTTAAAGTTAGAAAAAAAACAACAGCCTGTTCAATGGGAGAAGCACCACCACTCTTTAGTATTAATCCAGCGTTCATAATGCAGGCTTATATTACATTGCTACCACTCATAGTTATTCTGATGGTTATTTTCACTGCACCACGCAGTGAAGGCTATTCAGTGTCCAACATTTTCCCACACAGCCCTCCTCCCCAGGCCAGTAGATCAGAGTTTTACTGCTCCACAAGAAAAAAAATCACTCCTATGTACACCCACTATTATTATTTTATTTATATATGATTTTATAAAGCACTTAATGTAGTGTCCCCATATGAGGGAACAGGGTCTGAGGAAAGTAAATAGATTTGACTAAGTACCTTAATTTATAAAAATAATACTTCATAATTTATTAGTAGATTCATATTTTATATTAATCTAAATCTGCAGGATGAGTCCACTTAAATGTGTGGAGTGAGTGTAATACATCCACTGCATGTCTGGCAGCTTCAAATCACACAGGAAGTGTTTCCGAAGCAGCAGCTATCGTATGCATGGGGTCTTTTATTTTAAAAATTGATCACATTCTCTACGTCGTTCCTGTATGAGAAATCCACAGACTGTAAATAAAAGGTGGACATCACCACTGTTACATAAATGTGATGTCACTCTGCTTTTTGAAGCCCTGGCTTCAAAGACTAAGTAACTGGAAGGTATTACCTGTGGATGTGAAACCAGTGTGGGGTTGTCATGACTGACTGTCATTCCAGAGCAGGAGCACCGCTTCCTTCTTGTTATTGTTGATTTATATACACTGTAACTATAAACTGTACTTCAAAGATGGCTACAGCTAGCATGATGTACTCACTGGTTTGAAGCCTCAGCATTAGCATCCTGGGTTTTTTTTTAAGCCTGAAGTGACCTTTTTTGGACAAGAATGTAGAGCAACAAGTTTTGATGCAAAGAAACATCCTTCGCAGTGTCAGGTGGAAACACCATCATCAACCTGAGTGGGCGTGAAATTCAGCATAGCTGTGCCAAATGTGTTTCATAGTGATAAAGAACTCTTATTGAAGGTTTGAAATGTGATCAGAGGGGACATCTGTGACCTGGCTGATGCAACCCCTCACTCATAACTGACTGATGCAGATACCGAGGTGCCAGCGGCTGACCAATCAACCTTCACTGAGACTATGTTGAACCCTTAACATCACTGATGCTGAGAGGCAAAACCTCGACATTCCAACTTCCTCATTTCTTCACCCTGTAAGGAGTGTTTTGTGTACGAGTTAACAGAGACCTACAGTGACAGTTTGTAGATGGTGACTGAGTAAACAGAAGGGTGAAATGATAACATTAACCAGAACTTTTCAAACCTTATTCTTTTTAAACTCTTCACCTGCAGTTTCACCAAAGATTCTGACATATTCACCACTTCTTGAATGTCTCGTCAGAAGAAAATGGACCAAAAGAGCAAACGGGGCTCAGTTACCTGCTACTGAGCTCCTGGATCTCACCAGTGTGACAAGTTAAGAGTGTAAACACAAAAGTATTTCTTATATGCACAGATATTTAGACCATGTATTATATATTTTTTTTTATTTATAAGAATAAAGGATTAAGAGCTCATGTACTAGTTTCTTTTAATGTTGCTTAATGTGGAGATTTAGCTTTTCATTTGGTTTTCACACCTCTCAAATTAAGGTTCAGGGTTGGTTGGTTAATGTTTAGCTGTTTGAGTTTGTGCTAGAGTTTCACTTTAGTCTCTCACCTGTGAAGCTATCACCAGTCAAACTGACAGTATGGATGTGATGGGATGGAAGAACATCTCCTTGGAACCATGTTTTCATCTGAGGAGAGACATCAGGTGTGCTGTAACAGTCAGGCAGATTCTTGTAGGCCAGCACTGTGTGTGGAAACAACTTGGATTTGTTGTTTATTCCTCCCAGTGGCTCTACAGATCTATTAAAGCTGAGAAAGAAGTAGAGAAAACATGCAAGCGCTTGCTCGCAGGAACAGCGATCCGAACCCTGCGGCGAGCGCAGAGCGTGTCACTTCCTGCATGAGCGCTCCCTAAGAAGAAAAGAAGAATCATGTTTCATCTAAATGAACGCTGTAGAAAGTCTGATCTCCTGCAGCAAGACAAGAGCGCGGTTCAGCAGTTACACAAAACCGAAGTGATTTCAGCTCTTTCATTTACATACATGTAGCTTATTTAGTTATCGCCTCACTTTTCCTTTTAGCTTTTACACAAATGCTCTCTTAAGCTTTCCTCTTAAAACTTTGGTGAAAATCTTTTTATTTAGAAAATTTTCTAAACACGTTTGATGCATTTGGTGTTTTTGATGTGCTGCTGTGATGAAGGTAACTTGCAGACTGCCAACAGAGCAGTTTTATGAATCAGGGCAACGTCTATTTCTGTCCCTACAGTCTACAAAAGTGTACCTCACAGAGCCTCAGGACTTTATTTCCTTTATTTTATATCAACTTTTTATGACTTTCAAGAATTCTTTAATTTTTACATCAACAGTGCTTAACATCTTTATTAGACCGCCTGTCGTAAAAACAAGGAAATACAAATAATTTACTTTTCTATCAAAAAGTTATTTAAAACGAAAGCTTATATTATTATTTATGGAGCAAATAATAAACCGAAATCACAATTTTATACCCAAATTTGAGGCGGCACACTGGACTTCTCAGTCAGAATTAAATAAAGCATAGCTTTCAATCACTAAGGCAAATTTTTCTGTTCAGGAATTCAAGCTAATTACTGTAATTTCTTAATAAAAAAAATAATAATCTGCTTTTTTGGGGGGAAAACATTAAATTTGAAAATTCATGCATAACAACAATAATTATATTTTGGCATTAAAAATATCATTAGGATTAAAAAGCGTTCACATACTGGTGGATTAACCGTTACAGAAACATTAATGGTTTTGGTGATTACAATACTGTTAATTGAGGGCAGCTGTGGCATAACCCATACACTGATGGTGGTCTAGTGTATTTATTAAACACATTGGATAAGTTGTTTCAGTCATTAGGACAAAAACTCCAAATGTTAACAGCTCAGTCTTTTCACCATCAATCGTTTAGAAAAATTATTTATAAGAAAATGTGCTTCAAGAAAACAAAACTAAAATAATGGATTTTCTGAGACTCTATAAAGACATATCCAGAGAACTTCTGAAGTTCTGTCCTCTTTTATGAACTTTTTAACATGGCAAGTATTTGTTTGCAGCGTCGGTTCTGTCGTGGTCAAAAGGAAGTTGCCTTCTTCTTTGTCAGATTTTTTTTCCAGAGTGGGAAAACCATCTGAAAACATGAAGTGGAAAACCCATTTCCACAGCCCTCAAGTTTGCCCTTGACTTGAAGCCGAGCGCCGCTCTGATTGAGGGTTTTGTTAAACTGCATCACTTGTGTCAAATCTCAGATACCCCTCGACATACTGACTGTAATTAGTTTCCAGATTAATCCGCACGCGGCCAAATGTGGCTTTCTCCCACACTGTTCTCAAAGTAAAGGCTATAGCTCGGATAATCAAATAATAGGTGAATATCAATGAAAAGACCAAATCACATTGGTCCCCAGCTCCCCCATGCAATTATTTCCTATTCACATTAATTATTGCTAACAGATTACACTAATGACTTCGAGAGGAAGCTGGCCTCGGCGGCTCTCCAAACGATCGATGCCGTTTTAAATAGGGTCACAGCACTTGAACCTTTGGGCCTTCTGACTGAAAACGGCATCTGCAGTATGCCAGCGATTCGAGTGCCGTAACAGACTTCCACACAAGATCCTTCACAAATAAGATAACCCGCCAGCCATGAAATTTAAGTCAAACTGGGGTCTTCCATAGTAGATGATATCATCTTATCTACGTAGTTTATTTACAGTGAAAGGCAAAAAAACCTTTGGGTAACTCTGGTACCCAGAGTCCATATTTTAACCTGCTTAACTGTCATAATATATTTATAACTCATGAACTTTGTGGCGAGCCAAAGCAAAGAATGCATAATTCTATAATGTTTGACATCTAGTCTTGGCAACCGGGAATTGGGCCATCAAGACCTCCTCCGCCCCTGACTGCCATTCAATGCACACTAAATCGAAAACCCATGGTTCCTCCTATGGGTGGTGGGCCTACAGGAGGCTGTGCCTGTGGTGAAGCCTGACCACCTTAGCTCAGGGGGCCCTGATGCTCTGGGTAGTGATCGAAAGAATGTGACTGAAGATAATGTCAGTCTTCGGTAGTAATGACTCAGAAGAAGAGGATCAAAATTCAGAATGCATTAGGAAGACTAAAAGTTCAAAGTTCAGACCTTTAATCCAGGGCAAGGTCATACAGCACGGACGAGAGGTGAAGTCCAAAAACAGGAAAAAAGGGCAGACACATGGAAGGTAACTCGGACAGTCAAGAAACTAGAATAGACGCGAAGAAAAACAAGAAAACACAGGATGTTTTAACTAAAGAGAGCACTTATCCGGTTGTTCAGTGATGACGCGACGAATCCTACTTCCAGGCCTAAAGTAGTCTGCGTTTAATATGGCTTTTGTGTTGTTAACATGTTTAATGTTATGTATTTTCTTCTATTTGGTCTCAAAAAGCTCCTAAAACAGTCAGTGATCACTGTTGACCTCCCTCGGCTTTTATTACCACTAATCATTTATTTAAGCTCAGTTTTTAAAACCTTAGGATGTAACTACAGCCCAGCCCATGCAACAGTATATGAATGACTAACCTCGTATTGTGGATGGATTATCTCAGTTGTTCTCCTGGCTGAAGTTTGGTCCTTTTACAGCATCCTGCCATGCGATTACATTTGTTTCTGACCACTGAGAACACTCACGTTAAGTTTTATCGAGTGGAAAAAAAGTTAGCTTGTTTATATTATGCTAACATAGCTGTGTCGCTAGCGGTCACGTGGCACATCATTATATACCAGCTAGCCCAACTTCAGTAACCCTACAAACGTCACTGCTGTTTAGTTTTCTGTCTTCATTTATGCTGGAAGTGATAGCAGAGCTGTACGTTTTAATTTGTTTCCAAAACCCCGCAGTCAGGACATGCTATATTGTATTTAGATAGAAGCTAGTGAGCTAACTCCCTGCTAACTTCTAACTCTGTTAAATGTCATAAATTCCGTTTTCATGGATGCCTGGATGTTAAACTCAATTGTTACACCTGGTAGAGCAGAACGCTGATCATTTTATTAAAGATGAAAGACTTTAGACAGTTTTTCAACTCTCAGTAATGCCACAGTGATCGTTTGATATATGGACCTGCAGCAGAGTTTAGACCCAGACACGGCTAGTGACGTCAGACTGAACAATCGGATAGGACATAAAAACGGGATACACAAGTCTTGTTAGACAGCCCCTTTTTAAAGACCTACAAAGCCCACCTCATGAGGTTGAATGGAGATCTGGTTCATATTGTTCACTGAAAAGGTGTGTGTGTGTGTGTGTGTGTGTGTGTGTGTGTGTGTGTGTGTGTGTGTGTGTGTGTGTGTGTTATCTTTGTGAGGACCGAAATCTGCATTCTACTATCCTTGTGAGAACCAACTGTCATTTGTGAGGACACACAATTGGTCCTCACAAGTTTGAAGGCCTTTTTGAGGCTTAAAATGTGGTTTTAGTGTCAGGGTTACAATTGGGTTATGGTTAGGTATTAGGGTAAGGGTTAGGCGTTCATTTTTAATGGTTAGGGTTAGGGTAAGGGGCTAGGGAAACCATTATGTCAATGAAGGTCCTCACTAAGATAGCTGAACGGGGCTGTGTGTGTGTGTGTGTGTACTGTAGATGTACTGCTTCCTCAGAGTTGTTATGAAGGGCAGGGATAGCTCAGTAGGTGAGTGAATGTTGTAAATGCAGACAGGAATTTCCCCACGGGATCAATAACGTATACATTATTATTAATATTATGAAGGGGGACGCTTTCCAGGCAGGCCAAAAATACGCTTAATTCTGCAAAGTGGCGGACGCATCTCAGTGAGGCTTTAATCCGGCCAGTTCTTGCAAAATTTGTTTTCTTGAACCTAACCTTGTCATACCCGAATCTAACAGCAAGTAAAAATAACATCAAAAAAGTGCAAAACACAGCAGACACAAACCAGATGCAGAAAGCTGCAGCAGTTTGACAAACGTAATTAACTGATTCCGCAGGAAAGAGGACAGACTGGACATCCATCAGTATCTTTAAATATGGAAAACACTACACTCTGAATCTGTCATGAATCGCTGTGCGGCAGGCAGGAGTCGGACCCAAAATGCAAGACTCACAGACTCAGGGGATGAACTCAAAAACCACAGCTTTATTTGCTGGTAGGACAAACTAAACTAAACTGGGAAACAACAAACTAAGAACTCACAGAGAGACACAGGGAGATCCACACAGCATGAGGGACGACACGACACTGACTCAGAGAAACACAGGGTTTAAATACACTGGGGAGTAACGAGGGGAATGAGACACAGAAGGAGGGAACACCTGGGAGCAGTGTTGGGAAGGTTACTTTTAAAATGTATTCCATTACAGAATACAGAATACATGCCCCAAAATGTATTCTGTAACGTATTCCGTTACGTTACTCAATGACAGTAACGTATTCTGAATACTTTGGATTACTTAATATATTATCATGCTTTTTACAACAACGTGAATGTACTATTGCTGTATGATTTATTACTATTACTGAAGGTCCGCGCAACTCCGAACTGTAGTAAAGGGACCTCTGACTAATACGGCGGGGTCCCTGTCGGCTCGTAGCCGAAAAATAGCTTTACTTTGTTGTCTGGGTCAACTTTTCTTGCGAGAGACAGAGAGAGGCGTTGAAAGACTGCTCCAACGGAACTTATTGTTTTCGGAGGAAAACACGAACACAGTGTACAGTCGAGTCTTAATAGCTTACTTACAACTGGGCTCGTCGGGCTCTCTTCTTGGCTGAAGTGGTTATTATTATATTTACATGCTTCCAGCTCCCGTTTTTGCTTGATGACAACTCGTACCTTTCCACTCCCCTTTTTCTCCCTCCTTGCGCTCACAGACACATAACGTGTATGGCAGTCCATTCTCCCTGCAACACGGACTACACTGCCCATGATGCCACATTCTTTAGAGCTATGCTTGTAGCATTCTGCCTGTTAGCTTAGCATAACAACAACAACAACGAAAAGGCGCTCTCTCACCCAGGAAACACACAGTCGCAGAGAGAGAGAGAGAGCGTCGCCATGTAACCATGGCAACCGTAACGCTGCCGCCTGGAACAACAGAACGTAGCTGTCAAACAAAACCCAAACAGTCCTGACCCTCGACTATATGAAACAGGAAAGTACCGCAGTGTAATCCATTTATTTCAACAAAGTAACTGTATTCTGAATACCACATTTTTAAACGGTAACTGTAACGGAATACAGTTACTCATATTTTGTATTTTAAATACGTAACGGCGGTACATGTATTCCGTTACTCCCCAACACTGCCTGGGAGAAATCAGGACTGACGAGACAAGCAAAGCAGGACACATTCACATAAGACACGGACCTTCAAAGTAAAACAGGAAGGATCACAGAGACGCGAACTTGACACAGTGGAGACAGCAACTAAGAAACACAGAGACATAAACCATAAGGCAGAGGACTCTAAGAACTGAAAGACACAGAGGGGAACTCAAACATGCAGACACAGAGGGGACACAGAGAAACATGAAGGGCAAGGGATCGAAACTAGAAACCATAGAATAACTCACACAAGTACGATAATACAAACATCACAAAGAACTAAAAACGCTGAGTCAGAAGACCCAGGACCGTGACAGTATCAGTAAACCAATCATTCAAAAGTTGCCCGTTATTACAAGAAACTGGGGATTTTACTCCAAAATAAATTGCGTGATAAAATATTCAGTTTCTATTAAAGCTTTCAAAACTTTCCTTCAAACCATGTCTATCTCTCTTAACCTTTAATACAAGCATTTTGCATTAGCTGGAGACTTTTTAGGGAAAATGCTCTGTGAAATTTTCTTTCTACAAAATTGCATTTTTGTCCTTGCGACAAACATTCATCACGCAGGCACATCTGGCACAGGCACAAAACTTGCTTTCAGAAATATCACCAAAGGACTCATATCAAGAGTGATATGAGTCAGTGGAATAATGTGAATGTTGATTTTGGTTCATTTTCTAGCTTTTTAGCCCTCACAGGGGCATCATCTTCATCTAACAGTCATTAGTCTTTATGCAGCTGAAATATAAATGAACAGCAGAGACACCAAGAGGCTCTTGGCACAGTTAATAGCCTCCCTTTGTGTCAGAATAGAGGCATTGTTTTAAAATGTCTCATTCAGCAGCTCTCACAGAGATCATGGTGCACCTGTGAGACTAGAGAAAGATGAAAACACTCAGCATTTTTAAACAGGAGCCATCTGACCGCAGGAGTAGAAAATGTCATCCCATTCTTCAATTAGCCTTTGGATGGAAAGAGACAGCGGTGTATCCAGCATATTGATTCTTTTAAGGACTGTGACGGAGACAAATGGAGAGCGAAGGGCCGTCCAAGAAACACATAATGTCACGAATTAGGTGGATGAACACGTACTGTGTTCACCAGTGTGAATCAGAGGATGAGCTTATAACACCCAGCAGTTGGCGACCTGCTGAGGGTTGGGTTCGGGGTTGAGTTTAAGTTTAATCACACTGACAGTTTTTAGAAGATCTTACCTTTCAAATGAATGCTTACACTTTCATTTCCACATTACAGTGTGGCGAGGCATGGTTTGTCAATTAGCTCATCATGCCTCCCCTATTAAACGTGCCGGGACCTAAGGAGTGTTGTTGTTGTAGTATAGTGGATTGCAGGTGAAAAGCTACAGCCGTGAGTTGTAAATACGACAACCTGGAATTAATAAAGGGTGTTAAAGTGCAGTATGTGGTTGGATCTGTCATTCCCGTTACAGTTTTCCTTTAAAACATCCAAAAGGTAAGCTTTTAAACAGGAAAAATTCCATGACTGTTATCTCAACCCAAAGCTATAACTGTAGATGGATCACAGGTGAACTGATAGTTGTTAGGAGGTTAACATCAGGAGCCCCACTGCAAAAATTTTAGCTGCAAATGAATTGAATATATGAATAACTGACCAGCTGCCTCACCAGCTAGTCTTCCATACCACGATTGGACTCCAACTCTCTGATCTTGGATGCATTTTACAATCGATGTCTTTGTCTGTCATTTGGGCTCTCTGAGCTCTCTGAGCCCAAATGAACCAGTTCCAGTCAGAGTGCTAGAACCTCACAATAAAGCAAGACAGGACAGGAGGCTCACTGGAGAAGCAGCTGAATGTTAAAGAGTATGGACAAAAGAAGGAAGCCACGTACACGTTATATACCCCTTTGGAGATATAACAGCTCCACTCTTTTAGAAAAGCTGTCTACAAGTTTTTGGAGTGTGTCTGTGGGAATTTTCGCTCTTCTCAAAGATGTTTGACAGGTCAGCCCCGGAACAACAACCCTACAGGATTCATGCTTCATATAGGATTCAATGTTTTGTCCATATAGTGCATGAGGGATCACCCCAGTGCTGAACCCAGGAACTGGCAAACCATTCCAGGTCCCTTTTAGACTTTTTTCAGGTTCCCCGGGCAATGTGCCAGCTGTGGTATGAAAAAAGGGGGGATATGGGTGATATTTGTGGGTTAATTTTATGATGTTTGCAATTATTTTATTATGACAGTATATGTTTTCCGTTGTTGACTTATTATAAGTCTCTTTTGAAAAACTGAATTGGGAGTAACTACTGTCTATACTGGTGGGCGTTGCAGCTTTTGTTGACAGTCTTTTGTATCAGGTAATGGTGGTGAGGAAGCAACAGTGCCTGTACTACCAGACACCCAACAAAGACAGTGTGTATACTTTTAACAATTGGAGTACTTTTCTTAGTTTGACTTTTTTCTTCAGATTTGGCCAAACTGATCTGTCCTGTAAATGAGGTGCAGTAAAGGCCCTCCATTTGTGCTTTCACCACTCAGCCATACCCCACATGTACGATGAATTTTTCACCGGAGCAGTTGTCTCTTTATTGTGTTTTTAAGGTGCTTATTGTAAATCGCTGTGCTTTAAACCTTTAAAATCAACCTATCAGCGGAATTTGAAGAAACCATCCCTATGGCTTTATATGCCATAGGGACATATAAAGCCATAGGGACATATAAAGCCATACATCTAGTATGCTTTGTGTTGAAAAAGTACGACCAAGCTGCACGTTTGTGTAATACCAGTTTGCACCACACAATGTTGAAGTGTGCCAGTGTGAACTTTATTTCAATGAACTTTAAGTCATTATGAGCACATTCTTATTTACAATGGTGAAATGATAGGTAAAGAAAAGTACAAAATAGCAGCACACATCAGAAAATATTCTAGCACACCCACTAGAAAAATACTACCTTTAAATTAACTGCAAGATATCTTCTTTTTCAGGAGGTCCAAAGGAATGGAAAAGCAGGAATTCCTGCAGGAAGGTGGCCCAGCCTGCTGAGTCTAACGTGCCCACGCAGCAGTGGCAGCGGCAGTGGCAGTGAGCTTTCACTCTCCAGCGCTTGCAGTGAATATTCCAGTGGCTCCCACACTTGGGCAGAGGGACGTGGCTACTCAAAGCAGGTTGGTATCATTCACCTTCCATCCATCTTCTTTTTTGTTTGAAAAAAATGTAATTTGCAAAAGCTAATTATGAATGCTATTTCAGTAATTGCAAATATCTCTTTTAATACATAGTGTGCCTCAAGCCGAGACAAAAGGATGAGTACTGGTTCAGTATCCAGCAATCACTCCGCTGCTCTGGAGCACACAGACCTGGGATGGAAGGAAGGTCACATTTTGAAAGGCCTGAAACGTCTTCAAATGTCCAACTCCAAGGGGACTTCCTCCCTTCCATCTGTACCACACTGCAAAGACTGTATGACCTCAAACGAGGGTATATACTCACTTGGTGTCAAGTTTGCCCAGCGAGGGACTACAGCCAAGCAAGTAGCCCCTACAAGTAAACCTTTCAAAGCAGAAACAAGGATTTCCATTGTAGACTCTGATGATGCGGATGACGAATTGCCTAAAGTACCAAACAGCGAATCCAGTGACCTGCCAGCAAAAGAACTTCTAAGCTTGGACAAGTTGGAGGTCACTCAGGAATTTGAAGTAGATCCTGTGAAACTTTCAGGGAACTCTGGTCTGTTTCCTTCACCTGTCACAGACAACTTCTTATTTCTGGAGGGCCCCACAGTTAAACCTGGTGTGAGCCCAACTGATAGCCTTACACATCTGGAGGAAATGAAGATAGATTCACTAGAAAAACATAAAGGCGTAAAGTTGAGTGACAGAAACAATAACCAGGAAAGATCCACTGACCGTAAATCCAGGCTTGATTATGTCAAAGGACAACAGGGAAGAGCGTCCTCCAAACAAGTGGAAGTGGGAACAGGTGATGTTGGCTCATCAGTTCAACATACTGTACCAAGAGCTCTGTGCTGCATGAATGAAGCCAGGCAGCGCAGCTCCTCAATGGAAGTTCCTCATCGCAGAGACCCAATAAGTCAAGCCGGCGGTGACCACCAGGACTATTCCGCCTCAGAATCTCCTCAGAGGAAACCAAAACCTCAACTCTGTGACTCAGCAAGAAAGGCTTTTATTTTGCGGAGCAAGAGTGCAGATGGAGGACCAGAGCAACAAAAGCACACACATTCTCCTCTACATCAAAAGCTTATCAAGGGTCAAAGGCCCAAAGGACAGCCCAGCCCTAACCCTACAGGGAGCAGTGCCCCTAGCAAAAGGACAAATTTAAATAAAGCCCATGGTTCAACCAAGAGCACATTATCTAAAACTGAGAAAGATGAGGATAATTCAGCATCATCAAGTTCCAAGTCTCTTGAGAAGATGCAAAAGTGCTCACCTCTTGTTTCTCCCGTGAAACATTCAAAGATATTTAAGTCTACAGGGGTCAGTGATGGCTTAAAGAGTCCCACAAAATCACAAATAGCCAGACTTCAGTCAAGCAATGACTCTTCAGAAGATGGTATCTATGACAACTTACCATGCTCTCCACGAAAACAACGACGTCAGGACCATGACTGTGACTCAGAACTCAGATCCCTATCCCCGCCGCGACCCCCAGGTCGAACTACTTCTCTTCTTCTCAGACCTAGTAGTGACAGCTTTCCCAAAGATCAAACATCTCCAGGGCAGGCTCAAAGTTCAATGACTGGCCCAACCAAGTTGCATATGCATCAGGTTTCTTCAGTCGTACAACCTCAACAATCCAGTGCAATACTAGATGGTCAACATGCAGCCCCACAAATGGGTGCTGAAGGTAAAATGTACCACACCCATTCATCTATGATACCTCCTGTTGTAGTTCAAGAATCACAATCAGCTTCAGAATCTGTCCGGTTATCTACAGACAGAGCTACCATCAGCTATATTGAAAATGGCGTTCCCTCTGTATTGCCAAATCAGAGCGTCTTGCAAAGATCCCAACAGAGTGTCAGTGAGCCAAAACTCTCGGAAGTCTTACCACCAGCATATTCTAATGCATACTACCATCCACAGACTTCCTCTTCAAGAGCCGTAAAAAGGACTCTTCCTGTAAATGCCAAATCTCACGAGGCAATCGCTGGACAAGAAGCAAATACCTTCCTCATTTTCGGAAGGCAAAACAAGGACGATACGAACCCTTCTGGAAAAAGCATCCAGACCTTTCAGACTTTCACGTGTGACCCCCAGACAATACATGAATCCAGCACTCATGATAACACCCGCAGAAAGATTGAGACCCGTTGCAACTCGCTAGATTCTGAGCCTTCTGTCCAACCTGTTGTGTCAGACAGTGGTGTAATGCTAGACTGGGGATTTGACGAGGAAGGCTGGCTGTTCAAACGGTCTGTATCTGTTTCTACTAGACCTCCTCTTAAACCAGTGCTGGGCATGAATGGGGCCAAAGCTCGTAGTCAGAGCTTTGGTGCACGCTATATGGACAGACCAAGCTTCAACAGATCTGGAAAGGTCCGCACACAGATCAAAACACACTCAGGGAGCTCCTTGAACTCTCTTGGTGATGTCCTCCCAGGAAGTATGAGCTGCTCCAGTAGCTACCACTGTCCAATGAATCGATCCCTCTTAAACAACTTTTTGATTGAAGAGGGACTAGCAGTTCCTTTACATCTGGGGTCCTCCAGTGAAAGACTCCAAAGTCTCAAACTCCAGCGTGAGCAGGCTAGGCGACTTCAGATAGAGCAACAGTTTTCGAGCGCCTTCGGGGAGCCAGTTTCTGAAGAGCCTGAGAGACAAAGCACCATAACTACAATTGAAGAGAAAGTGATGCTCGGCATAGAGGAGAACTTGCACAAGTCTCAGGAACAAGAGCGAACCAGTGAGGTGAAGCAAAAATCTGGATCAAGCTTAGCAAGTTGGTTCGGCTTTCGTAAGAGTAAGCTTCCTGCTCCCAGCAAAAAGGTTGATCCACCAAAAGGAAAAGACGACAAGAGGGAGCAAAAGATCTCATCGCTTCTGGGCGGAAAGCAGACAAAGTCTGACAAGAAGAGAGACAGAAGAAAAAGTGATGGAAAAGACTGGTAAGAAAGCTGGTAAATCAGTGATAAAGGTCATGTTTTTCAGGTTTCCCACATGTCACAAAATCATAAAAATGGAAATTATCTTAGCTTTCCAATAAATCTGCTGTAGGTAACATGCATTTTCCCACCTCAATTGATAAGCATTTTTTGTTAACAAGCAGTGATCAGTGATAGAGAATGTGAGGCTTCATGTCGACAGCCATATACCTGCTTTGGTGTTTGTGATTGCACAGACTAGTCCACAGAGACTTTGCCCTTTAGGCAGACTTCAAAGAAATATAACAGGAATGGCTTATCTTGTCATAATGAAGAAAAAGCCCTGCCTTTCTCTTTCAGGCTGAAATATTTTTGTTCCTATAGTAGTTTAATAAGATATGGCTAAGATCATGTTTTAGCATCCATCTACAAAAAGTCTTCTTAAAAATATCTCTCAGTATTGTTTTTTCCCCCTTAATTTGTGTTGCCCTCACACTTTATTATTAATAACTGGAGTACAATTATTCTGAAATTCTAATGTTACTAAATTACCAGACTCTCTATGTCTGCACATTCTAAATACAATTTTAACTCATGTGCTGGAGTAACACACACAAAATTAAGGAGGAGTGTGCAGCTCTCCGTACAGACTCACCAGCTGAATGCTGAATGAATTGTTATCACTACGATGGCCCTGAGGGGTCAAACACTCTCCAGCTTAACAAAAGCAAAAACACCAGCAAACAGAACACTGTAGTTTTCCTTGCTGGTGTTTTGTTAAGTTGCAGTGTGTATATAACAGATGTTTCATTTCAGCTGTCCACAGTAAAGATCTGACACTCAATAAAACAATGAGCTGCCACACATGTGCAGCAGGGAGTTGATGACCAACCTTGCTGAAAAGATATTAATCAATTCAAGCTTTGCAAATTAAGGACACCAAATCAAAACGAATGAAGTTGCTTTCCAATCATAAACAACAAGCTGCCACAATTTTCATTAAAACTGCCTGAGCTGGACGTTAGAAATATGTCTGTTGTTGTTGTTGAGGTTTACATCAATAAGGATGCTGAATAATATACAAAGTGAATCAAAATAGGTGTATTTTGCTTTATTTTGTATAGTAGTACATTAGTATTAAAAGAAGTATACGAAAAACCATTGTCACATTTTTTCACTTAAATTCAACCATATACACAAAAGCATTCATTTTGATCTTTAAATTGGTGCAGAGACCCCGTTTTGACTCTTCTCTGCTTAATAAACTAATTACTGTACTTTTGAGATCTTCACTGCCTCTCACAGTTTCATATATACAATTGATTCATAGCTTTCCTGATTCAGATGACACGGGTCATTTTTTATCAAATGGTCAGACACATTTATGAGCCTCCTTAGCCCTGTTCATACAGAGGCTCACAGCCAGGTTTCAATAGATAGCGGGGTCATTTATCAGCCGACTCACCCCGGGCATCGAGAGTCAATATCACAAGATTTCAGTGTGTGGTGGCGTGTTGACAGACTGTTTTCTTTCAGCTCTGTGGGGAGAAGAGAGTCTCACGATGCAGTGCGGGCATGCATCTCAATGCCCTGCCCGGGTATGTCCCTGAGTGAGATACAAGGACATGCTGACATCATCGGGGACCCGAAGGTAAATTAATCCTTAACTAATCCAAGCAGGCAGTGATTTTATTAGCATGAGATGCATCACAGCAGCAAGAACTGTACCTTTAATGTCCGGGAAAAAATGAAGAAATGGATGAGAGGTGAATTCTGAAATACTGATACAACATTCAGCTGTTGCTTCGGTTGCCGCTGAGGCACTAAACAGAAAACAGAAAAGATTCACAGCCACCAAAACACTTCCTGCCTCTGGAAGCACACTCACATACTGATGCTGGGTCAGGATCCCTTCAGGTCACAATGTGACACAAAGGCACACAGCTCCCTCCTGATTGTGGGTTTTTCTATACAGGAACATTTGCTTTGAGCAACCAGTGTTGATGAGAACCCAGAGACAAAACTTCAGGTTTTATGTCATGGGGTGAGAAGATGTTGTTCAACATCATTTTGTTGGAATCCTTCTTTGCTTTATAAAAAAGTGTAAAAACCAAAAAAAGTCAGCACGAGGAGGGTGGAGGTATAGTGGTAGCATTAGTCTGATTAAGGAGCAAGTCATTTTCTGTGAGGACTTGGAGACTGTAATAGCTTTGGTTAAATACAATACAAGATCTTAACCCAAACACTGCTTCTAAATTTTTATTTTACTAACAATAGCTGTTTGAGTAGGATTTTGAAAATACACCCCTGTACAACATGTGCAGTAAGGTTTTCCAACCATTTTCTTTCTTTTTTAGTGCGACTGCAGTGACAATGACAGCAGAGCGCATTTGGCTGCAGTCTCTAGGCATCTGAGGAAATCTATAGGTCAGCCTTGCAGAATAAAAAAATAATGCTATAGGAGTGCCCAGTCAGTTAAAATACGACATCAGTATGCGCTGACCAAAAGCCAGATTTTGTTCAGTACTTGATTGTCAGCTGTTTTAATAAATGAGCTAGACTTCAGTTCAAATCCACAAACCATTCCTCCAAACTTTCTGGGAAGGACCCAAATGCAGGATGGTCCATCAAAAAATGAAACCTAAACACATAAAGAAGAAACATGAAGGAGAAACCGACAGGGAAACACTTTAGAAACTGAAACTTATACTAATAAAAAATAAATAAATCAATATTTGGTCTGACCACCGTTATTCTTCATCACAGTCTGAACTCTCTCAGGCAGATTTTTTGTCATTTCATTAAGTAGTCTTCAGGAATAGTTCTCCAGGCTTCTTGAACGACATTTAAAGCTCTTCTTTGGAAAACCTGAAGAACGATTGCTGAAGACCAATTAAAAAAATTACAAGAAAAATATTTTTTAAGAAATAAGAGGCAGGTAAAACATGTGTACTGTACTTTCTTGTCACAAGTGCCCTGTGTAAGGGCTTGTTTTAGCCACATGCTGAGCTTGAATTAAGTTTCTTACTTTTATTTTGGATCAACTGACTGTTTTTAGGGAGCTTTCAGATAACGAGTCCAGGCTATAAGTAGCAGATGCATGGATTAGCTTTTCAGCTTCACTCTGAGACAGGACGCTTCTGATTTTGACAGCACTATGCAGATAAAAGAAAGCAACCTATTTGTTAAATGCACAAGCTGAAGGATGCATCCTGATCAAAAATGACACCAAGGTTACTCATCATGCTGCTGCAGACCAAAGTAATGCCATCCAGAGTCAGAGACCATGTTCTATTAGAAGGAGAAGATTACATGTCTTTAGTTTCACTCATTGAGTTGGTTCGTCTAACATGGTGTGAGCTCAGTGATTTCAGTGGAAACGTATGCAGTGTTTTCTAAAAGAAACATGCAATGAAAAATTGCTTAATGTACAAATGTATAAAGTTTTAATATCTTTGTTTTTATTTTTCTTCAAAAATACAAAGATGCAGATGATGAACAGAAGATCTGACGGTGAAAATGGATCCACGGTGAAGAGCCCGAACCAGGATGCAGTAATAGGTCAGACTTTTCTCTCCTCTGTTCTGTCACAGTCTCCTTAAATAGTTTTAGAAGCCTCTGACTCGGTACCAATGTAGCAATGTTAATGTGTCTTTCAAACAATGATAGCATTAAGGTTTCATCTGTGCTTACCGTTTTACAGTTTGCAGACAGAAGTGAAGACCAAATTTGACACACATGTGTAAGTCATGAACATGATAAATATGCCATGAGCAGTCAAGCAAACATGCAAAATGCTAAATTTTGTCAGTTTGTGCTTTTGCCGCCACCATATCTCTGTTCATGTTTTTTTTTTTTTAAATCGGAGCAAATCATTCCACCGTGGCTTTACACCATGCAGACTTTGCTCTTTAACGGTAGGCTTGACCACTCATCTTCACGGACTCATGCACTAAAAATCTGCATGCCCAGGCTCATCAAATCAGGATAAACGTATTCACTCGAGCTTACTCATGGCCAGTTTTACTGTGAGTGGTGGATCCATGATGAATCTGCTTCAGCTGTTTTGATTCTGTGGACCAAACTGCTGCTGCAACCAAAGACAGCTCACTGCCCTGCAGAGGTGTGAAGCCATATGACGACCATAACGCATGGCTGACACACACTTTTGCTTTCATTCTCACACTGCCCAAAAAGTCTCCAGATAAAAGGAGAAGCTTCAAAACCAGCTCTTTATGAAAAAAAGATTAGCTTGAACCTTTTATTTTAGTCTTCACATTTAGTTTTTGTTTTTACATTTCAACACCACAAAGATTGGAGATTTTCCCCACCTATGTCCATATCTATCCTTTAATTTAACACCTGCCTGTTAGAGATTATTAATGAGACTTACACCTTGCAGCTTTACAGGTATTGTGCACATGCATGTCTGCTTAGTGTAACTCTGTAAGTATTTAAATTGAACTGAATTCAGTGGTCTTTATTGGGATGACTGGATAAAATATTGCCAAAATAATGCAACATTAGCATAATAATACACACCATTAAGATCATATAGAATTTGTTAGGAAGTAAAAGAACATGGGAGTAAGAAGCCTGTTCATTTGAGTCAGTGAGTGAGTTAAATACAGTTTGATTACATATGAAGTAAAAACACACACTGTAAAAAAAAAATTGTAATATAAAAGTATTTTACTGTGTATTTTACAGTTTTGTACTGTTCTTCTAGAATATCATTAAATTTACATAAAGAGACTGTGATTTCACATTTCAAATGTAAATTAACGTAAAATCACTGTAAATGTAATAAAACATAATTTCTTTGTTTTTTAAATGTATCTGTCTGTACATATGCATATTTAGTAGGGCAATCGTGGCTCAAGAGTTGGCAGTTCGCCTTGTAATCAGAAGGTTGCCGCTTTGAGCCCCGGCTCGGACACTCTCGGTCGTTGTGTCCTTGGGCAAGACACTTCACCTACCACCTAGTGGTGATGGCCAGAGGGGAATTATAAAGTGGAATTGTAAAGCGCTTTGAGGTTCTCATAAAGCGCCATATGAATGCAATCCATTATTATTTAAACCAACTGTTAGCTGTATGTTTCTATACATTTAAGTATTATTATTCATTCATTCAGTTTATAGGTAATTTCATTGTTTAATCACATTAAATTGTTCCTAATTTAATGTTTAAAAGCACTTGAAAAAGGCAAAATCCCATGTAAAATTAGGGCAACAAAGTGTATTTTCATTACTGAAAATAACCGTATTTTCATGGGAAAGTTATTTTCTGTTATTTTCTGGTATTATTTTGGTGCCCCAGCTGCTGGAATATTACTGTTTTTTTAGGATTTTGTTTTTACATTGTGCATTTGTGAGCAGCATAGACGGCAAGTTTGAGCTGAAAACTAATTATTAAGGTTATTATTGTCCCGTGGGACTTTTTTCCCCCTCTGAAATACACCTCTGCACTGTTTAATGTTCCAACACACACACACACACACGCTCGCCCCACCATTTAGTCCAACAATCTCCCTCCAACTGATAGCTGAAAGTTGGTATGCTTGTCATAATAAGATGGGGTGCAGATGTAATTTTCTCATGCAGAGGGCTGCATGGGACTGAAATTTCAATCTTAGTTTAATAATGTTCAAATTTGGGCACACGTGTGGGAGAACGCTCCCTGTAGTGGATGTTTCAGTCTTTGATTCAAACTGGAATATCTCAGCAGCTGCTGGATGGGACGGCAGTGGATTTCATGCATCTGTATACAGTGTACAGATGGATCCTGGTGACTTGGTCAGTCTATACCTTTAGGAGCATACTCAGGCAAACTCTGGTAACTGGCATGTGAGAAAACAAGAAAGATCTGCAGTACATCCATTTTCCAGTTCACCTAACATGCATGCCTTTGGACAGTGGGAGGAACTGGTAGTATCTGAAGGAAACTCATTTAGGCACAAGAAAAACATGCAAATTCCACATACAGAAGATCCCAACAGATCTGGATGTTTCGGTGTAGGCGTAGACGTTTAGTTTGCTTCTTGAACTGCAATTACATTTTTATAATCTGTTATTTTTTTATGAAGCAAGGCCACAGCTGCAAACATGGGTTCATATGGGCAAATCAAACTAATCTCTTTCGTCCCTTTTTCCTGTTATCTGCTGGTTAAAAATTTAAAAATTCTGCATTTTGACCAGTTTGGTCCTTAAAGTTCTGGACTGACTGTCCCACTGGATCTGTTCTAATTACCCTTTTGAAAACAAATGCACAGACACATTAGGGTGGAGTGGGTTTTTTTACCTGTGTGATTTAATACCAGAGAATCAAGAACATACCAAAAACACTCATGTTCTGTGCTAGGCTTGGATTGCTGCTCAGTAATAATTCGGTGTAGATGAAATCTCTCACAAAGCAAGTTTAAAAAGCATTTAAGCCTGATGCTTACTAACGAGGTGAAACTAAAGGTGTCAATTTATTTAAAAGCAGGCGAGTGGGAAAGGGATAACAGACGAGGAGTAAAACTTTATTTGGCTCTTTCTGCCTTGTGGTCACTCACTAAATTAGAAATAGCGGCTTATTAAACTTTCCACATCACTCCAGTGGAGGACCGGTGACAGACCGTACTGAAATTTCATTGGCCAGAGTGACACCATCGGCGAGGCACTGCAAATATCAAGCATGTTTGATACGGACGAACGCTTGCCCTCGGGGGTTAATCACCTCGTTAAAATTTCAGCGCTGCACCAGCTAAGCACGATCAGCCAAACTACTACTGAGTGAATTAAGTTTGCCTTCAGCTGTGAGCTGAATTATACCACCCAGACTCCAAAATGCTGGGCCTGATGCAGACTCGACAGAGCAGCTTTCAACTTGATGCATTAAAGCGAAGAGGCACAAAACAAAAATACCACAATTAAATTCTCATTTTCAGTCTCATACTTTACTGAGAAACTTTCTGGCTGTGCATTGAAGCCACTAGAGTTTATCTTAGCCACTCCTCATCAAACTGAAGTCTTATTTTAAAATCCAGCTGAGATAAAAACATGTTTTTATTACCCCCTTGTCATGGTCCAACTCATGAGCCATGAAAAGTAATGGCAGAGACACAGTTTAATGCAAATTTGTTAACTAAAAAGAGGCAAAAACTACAATTTTATTAGGTGTGTAAGTCGTCAGGAGTGCTTGAATGTTAACTGTAGGGTGGAGTTTTGTATAAAACCTCAAATAAAAGGTGCACGGTGAATGGAGAGGAAATATTGTGACAGCCAGCTCATAAATGTGCTACAGAGACCAGCCAGGTGCTCCCAGCTGCACTGATTACCAGGAGCCTGCAAGGCAAAACAAAGGGACAAACAAGGGAATGCATAATGCAGGACAGGTTGCTGCAGCTGGGGCGTCACACGCCTGTAAAATTACATGTCTTAAAAGTTTTAAAGTTGTTTGCATGATGGAAATGGACTGGTATTTATTTGTCAGGGTGCGCTCGCGAAGCATGCAGCTTCATAGTCACATCCACCTTCAAATCACCAAGCTCAAGTATTCATAACGGGCAACATCACGGTGGCTACGTCCTTCTTTTATATAGTCCATGTGTTTATCACCAACCAAAGTGCTCATATAACCAAACTAGTGAAACGTGCCACTGACCCGATATGGATAGTCATATGCACAGCTAATATCTGGACAGCATGCGGCGAAACTTTGAATTGTTCGATCCACTATGATATGATTCGTTTGGTTGTTGTCAGGATCTCTGCGGCAGGAGCGGGGCATCCATCATCTTTGCCATAGATTTGCAGCATTCATGGAGTGCCGTATCTGCTCCTTACATAATATCTCCCTATATAACTTACTAAACTATATCATAACGAGTGTGCTGCTCGTTCTGCAGGTAATCATTATTGCCTAATAACAATAGCACCAATAATAATCTCATTTTATAAACCAAAGATGCAAGGCTGGTCATGTAAAAAGGTGCAGGTTTATCAGCCAAGAGACCCTGTTTCATGCCCTGTTTGACTCTCTATTAGCCCTTTTAGTCCTGACTTGGGTCAGCTCGGCACAACTCCATTAAGTCCATTAGGTTTTCGATTAGGTCATAGTACCTGGCACAAAGATCCAAGCAAATCCAAAAACGTGATGTCAACAGACTGCATGCCACAAATTGGCTAACCTGTGGCGTCACCTGATGAGTCATAAGACTTTCTCCTTCACGAAAATCAAAACCGCCCTTTTTGACACTCGGCAACGAGGAAAATAGCTGTACAGAGTCTCGTGAAAAGTCACACACCGAGAGGCAGGTATAACATCACCTTGGCATCCACAACATTTGTGTCGGATACAAATGATGTCATGGGATGTTTGGCTACGTTGTTATAACGAACATGGAAGTGAGCTCATGTTTGAGGCCACTTCCATTCCCACTCAACAATTAGAGAAAAGTTTAGAAAAAAAAAAGGTTTATATTTGTGATTTCAGAGTATTGGGAGGCTGGGCATACAGAAGTGAGTGATGGCAAAGGAAAAGGCTTTGTATGTAAGGCTGGATGCTAAGGAAGGTGTTGATTGGCTAGGCAGAGAGATCAAGCTGGAAAGAATGTGCAGCAGGTTAGGGTACAAACTCCTTTAACCTCTTAAACCCCAAGCCTAACTGATCTCCTGCCTTTTGCCCCCGTATCAGGGGGCGTTGGGGCTTAAGAGGTTAACCAGCTGCATTTGTCTTTAAGCACCATCCAAAGGACAAGATTACACATGAGTACATCAGAGGGACGACTCAGGCTAAGATGGTTTGGACACGAAGTTAGAGAGGCAAGCCTGAGATGGTTTGCAGAGAAGGAATAGCGGATGTACTGGAAAAAGGATGCTACATATGAAGCTGCCAGGCAGGAGGAAAAGGGGAAGCCTGTAGAGAAGATTCATGGATGTAGTGAAGCAGGACATGCAGACTGTTGGTGTGATAGAAGAAGATGCTGGGACAGGATGAGATGGAGGCAGATGATCCGCTGTAGCAACTCTAAAAGGAGCAAGACGACTGGATTTCCCCTTTCTGGTCTGTGTTTGAATTATTTTTCTGTGATGAGTTTCTCTTTTACATTCAAGTCAAGCTTGTCAGATTTTATTTTTGTTTTCAAGTTGATTTTCACTAACAAGATGCCCTTTACTGAGAGGTGTAAATTGCTGCCCAGCCTTTTGACCTATTAAGATGTGAACATCAATACCTTAAATCAGGGATGTCAAACTCATATTACATCATGGGCCACATAAAGCCCACATTGACCTTAAGTCAAACCAGAGAACCAGAGAAAATGCCCCTTCTGTCAGTATGGAGAAATTTAACTATGCATTCGATCTCAATAAACATAAGAAAAAGAACTGCAATTTCAACAGTATTGAACAGTCTCAGTTTTTCAATGTGATAACGAAATGCTGCTGATAAAGACAATGAAGTGAAAGCAATCTGCAATCTATTTAAAAACAGAAGTTTTTGTTAATTCACAGTAAAACTAAAACAAATAAAATAACATTTTTGTTTTTATTTTGATCCTATGGTAAAAAAAAACATAAAAAACAAAAACAAACAGTTTCTATAAACAATAGTAAATAAAGACTTTTCTGTCATTTAGTTGTTTATCTATTGCTTAATTATTTTAATGCAGTATGAATGGCTGTTGGGTGGTCTTCATCAGTAGGAAAGGCTGTAAAACCTATGAAGAGATTTTGACAATTTGATTGTTGTTTGACACCACTGCCTTAAACTTATCGAACACATACCCTTAAAGATGACCTATTGTGCTTTTTCAATATTTTATGTCATATATAAACTATTCATATTAAACATGGCCAGTGTTTCAAATAATGAGGTCAGTTTTTGTGCAAATAATCCCTGTGAGCCAGAAACTAATATTTTAGACTCCATTAAATGCTCCAATTCTGGCAGGTTTTTTTCTGTTCTTGGCTCTGTATGATGTCACAGAGAATAAGAAGATATCCCTAATATTGTAATCAGGACCCACATTAGTCCAAACCAACTACTAAAATAATTTGTCAAGTGACAGCCAATCAGTTTGCTTAAAAGGGGAGGAGCTAAAATGGTTGGCTTTGAAGTATGAAGTCGGGAACTTCTATAGTGAGTAAAGGATTATTTTGAACTGTAAATCATGCAAAGCTACTGCAGTAGAGTCAAAAAATGAAAATACAGAGCTGGAAAAAGCACAGTAGGGACACTTTAAGTGAAACTTTTCTGCTTAAACAGAAACCATGTCATATTATTTTTATGTGTATGCTATATAATTTTTAAATACTAAGTACTGCACTGTTATCTTGTGACATTAAGCAGCTATTGATTGTTCTCAATACAGCTGAGGCTTGTTGTAAGCAATCAATTCTCAGCCTCTGTGATCCTGCCTTTCTAAAGAAGACTTCCAACCTAAGACCAGACTAATCAATAACATTTCTGTCCTACTTCTCCACAGTTCAATTATTTGTTCTTGTTTGTTGCTGCATGAGTACAAGTTGGCTGATTTAAACATAGCTACTTAAAGCTATTATTTAATATGAGGAAGCTGCAGTGGATGACTGTAATCGATGTTAATGTTTTCCAGCTGAGGCTGTAACTTTAAAGAATTGCAATCTACCGGTACTGAGGTGTTTCCAGAGCTTCTAGTTAAAATGTAACTTAATGTTTTTCAGCATTATTGATAATGGTTTTACCATTCCCCTTTCCACATTTGTCTATTTTCAAACATAGCATGACTTTTAATGTGATCATTTTAAGTTCTCAATTAATCGGGGCACAACAGCTTAAAATCAGAATTAGAAAAAAATGAAGAAAAACAGGCTTGAAGAAACCCAGAGGAGCACTCAAAAGTCTCATGCGTGCACATCTTAATTAATAAAGGGGGCACAGCTGTTGCCTCAGCTCCACAGTGTGATTGCCTACAGGCTTCATGCTTCAGGCTACATATTAAAACATGAGTCTGCATGACAACAGCTTGAAGAAATATTTTCTTATTTCAATGATGTGCATGCTAGATGGGTGACTGGAGTGATTCATGTTGTTTTTGGTTTCCTATGATTTACAAAAATGGTTCTCTGATGCAAATGTGGCTGAACAGTGATGCAAAAGCTAAAAAGTCCAGTGCAATTTCTGCATATATTAGTCTTAAATGAGTTAGGCATTTTGTTGTTAATGCACTGAATGTTGTATGAACCTTGTATAACAACTGAGAGACCAGTAAATACCTGAATATCTGTATAGTTAGTTTTAAAAAATTACTTGTGAGTTAAGTTGTGTAGCTAAGTTACAGCCTCCTGGAAAATTGCCCATTCTGGCTATTACTGTATAACATAAATGTTATAAATCTTTACTTCATTCTATTACATAATTTACTGATGGATTAAAAACAACACTGACCTTACATGCAAGTAAGTATCATGGATTAGGTTAGCTGATGAAGTTATTTGCCAAGTCATCCACTTAACGTTTCCACTCAGATTCTGTGAGCAGTAACGTTAGCAAGCAAGATGTGGTTAGCCATCTAGCCATAGCATCTAACATAAGTAATTGGATGACTTAGCTGACCACTTTAAGACAACAGTTTGCTGTGTGACATAGCTAGCAATTCATCTGTGTTAGCAGAAATGCTAGTGTTAACTAATATTAACTGCCTTTCTCATTAAGAGGAAAGACAACTTAGCATTACATTTAATGGTAAACATCCTCCATGATCTAATATCATGTTCATGATACTGTACTTTTCCCAGATGGTCAAATCCTTATTTGGCCAGGTAGCTAATTTTATCTTATCTCAAACGTGGGTATTTCCTTGTCTCAAGGGGCCACATGAGAAACTGGTACTGTTGTTCACTGTTGTGAATAAGCTTATAAAGAGATAGCATTATTACTGAGTTTAACTGAGTTCAGCTTATTGGTGTGGCCCTTCACAACAGTCCCAGTTTCTCATGTGGCCACTTGGGTAAAGTAATTGCCCACCCTTTGCTTATCAGCTAATCCAAACAGATTCCTTGATAGCTTGATTTAGTAGCTATCTAGCTAAACTTAGCTTACTTTCTTACTACTGTTACTAGCAAATTTCTACTTGAAGCAACACCAGTATTTATTTTTTAATTTATATTCTGAGTTTGTCTTTGCTGTGCTGGAAGTTGGTGCTTTGATGATTTTACTGATTAGTGTACTACATTTATAAGCTAATATTAGCTAATGCTGCTTACCAAAGCATTACATCCTTTGAATATTTGTGGAAAAGGGCTCATTTTTCAAGTTACTTTATATTTTCAACAAAAAGTGCTTAATACATTTAAGAATTAACCTTACACCTGTTTAAATAATGCATACAACAGAACCATTTTTATTTAAGATTTCAAATATTTTGTTAATTAAATATCCCCAGCAGCGTGCATTTGTCTTTCATGTCACATGCCATTGTGTGCATTTCACATTCACCATGTGACCAGTGCATGCTAACAGTCAGAGCCATCAAACAATATCTGTAAAATGAAAGCAGTGGTTCAAGTGGACCCGATTTGGCTGAGTCATTTTCTGCTGGAGAGCAAAGAAACCATTACCCTGCCTCACACTTATATAATTAGATTGGACTGCTTTTTGACTTGGCTTTTAAGGCTTTTGAAAGTTAGACCGTGAAAGAGAGGAAGGAAAAGACTAACCATGTGTTGCAAATGACCAGAACACAAGGATCGAGCTGCTTAAAACAGGCAAACAGTCAAGTTATGTGGTAGGAATAACAAGGAGGCACGAGAGAATCAGTTATGATACTGCAGAGAAGATCCATTATTATTGATTGATAAAGCTGCCCTCACTGTAACAGCTCCTGGAGACACAAAGTCAGCTAGAGTACCAGATAAATGATTAACAATAGGCCTGTTAGTATCTATATTCATGTACCGTACATATTTATTTTAAAGGTTACTTTAATGCCACTTCAACCATGGTCACCCCTCTGTCTCATTCCTGATGTTCTCCCTTTTATTCCCTCCACCCTGAACCACTTCAGCTGTTCTCCTTGTGCCGCAGGCTCCGGCTGCAAGATGCGAACGTTGGACAGTGGAATCGGGACCATCCCCCTTCCTGAATCCTGTTCCTTCTTCTCCTCCATCCTGCACCTCCTCCCCAAATCCTCATCAACCCCAGAGCAATCCCTCAGTCCTCCCAGTGTCCTTGGCTCCTCCAGCGAGGACGCATCTCCTTCCCCGTTACCCCGGTGGAGAATTCCCTCCAGCTATAAGGACGGCAGCCATGCAGGGGTGCCAAACTCTCTGTCCGATTCCTCCATGACCCATATCCAGTCAGTGCCTTTCCCCACTGTGGCCTTCCTCCAGCCCATCCAAACCCCGTCTGAACCCATTATGACCTCTGCCAGTGTGTGTGAAGCCCAGAGCAGGCTACCCAGAGCACCACAAGGTACGGTAAAATGACCAAAGGTACAGCTTTGAACTTTGGACTGCAGGAATAAAGCTTATAGTAATGATGGAAACTTTTATGCTCTCTTACTTAATCTTTCTTACTTGTAGCGTTGCTGGTATAATGTTCCGAGTTTGATCTATGTAACAAACACTTATCTTATACTTGATGTAACATCCACCAGATCACCAGCAATCCATTTAGAGTGGGTTTTGGCTAACATTTGGCTTTTTCTGTGGAAATTCCACCTGTTTGGAAGTGCCCAAATCCAAATGGAAAATCTTTTATCTGGAAAACTGCAAATTCCAAAATTTATGAGAGTAAAATATTGTCTAGTAATTTCTCTGTTTAGCATGTGGCTAAAATAAAACCCAACCATCACCCCAGACAGGTCACTGGTGACACAGTGAATGTAAAGAGGTTAACTCCTCTAAGGTATACGTCATCATTAGTTATGACGCAAACCCCTTTAGATGTGTCTATGTTGGAAGTGATTCACTCATGTCTCATCGCTTGGAAACTGTCAGTTGGTCACGATCAGATATTCAAGGCCACAGTTGCCTAGGTAACAATCTATCGTATTTACTACCAGGTCATATGTAAGCAGTATCCTGAGATATCATTGGTAGCCATTCAGTTTCTCAACTAGAAGGTGTGAAAACTTTACCTTAGGTCCCGCCCACTTCGTGTCACCAGATTTTTTAACGTCACCAAACATCATCAACTTTCTTTGGTCTGATCACCATGTTGATCTCTTTCACTCTGCAGATGCAGCGTAATCATAAGTCTCTGTCTTATAACAGAGTAAAAAGGAATTTTTTTGAAAGACATGAAAAAAGTTTGATGGATGTTACAGTTTTTTTTTTTTACTCCTGACATTTTTTTAAATGATAAAAATGACATATTATGATAGAATACGTTTAGGGTTAGAGTTTGAGTCTTCACCAATGACGACTCAGACCTCAGAGGGTTAACCCTGTGTCTTGGCAACAAATACAATGGCTTTCTTTTTTTTATTTAAAAGTTTCTGATATGTCTCAGTTGTGGTTTGTTTGTTTTTCTGTGTCCTGATGGTCAAGACTTTTTGGACACAAATCTACTGTCTTGATATCTTATGGTTAGTGGTTGAGACTTCTTATCTGTGAGGACATGGATCTAAAAGGGATGCATTTCCATCGTGTTAGCACACAAGCGGATTGGGATATAGGAAATTTAGAGGACAGGTGAGGACCTTGGACTATTTGTGGGTATCCTCAACCTGTTCCTCAGCAGTATTTTTGTTGTCATTTGGCAAATCATCATCCTTAAATCAATTCCTGTCACCAGGGAGTGCCCCTTGTTTTTTTAAGGTTCCTGCACCAGATCAAAGATTTCTAAGACATTAGTAAATAAAACCAAATGCTATGAAATTAAGGCAGAATAACAACAAAATAATTTGGTAAAAATTAGGTACTTATTCAATTGTCCAAAATGAAATAAAAATTCATTTTAATGGGTGGTACAATATAATCCAGGTGAATCCCAGGACCTAAGACTTTCCAGTAGAACACTTCTTCATATCAGTGTTATTCACTTCACCTGTCAGTGGCTTTAATGTTGGTCTAAGTAGGCACTGTGATTTAAAAAGATGATCTTGCTTTTTAAAGCCTCTTAAAGAACAGGCTTTATTCTTGACATTTACTGCTCATTTCCTTTACAAAAGACATATCCAGAGAAAATCTTGCTGAAGGGAATTCATTATTCATGTATCTATTGAGCACTTAGCACATAAGGAAATTTCCTGAAGATCCACTCACATTTATCCACATGTTCTCTGCGTTATTCAAGGTTACCGGGGAAATTGAAGATTCAAAGTTCAATATTTACCTTTATATAAAAGATTGCTGGAAGCGATCACGGTGTCGTTACAACAAGCGGAGCCTTTATCATGGTACTGAGAGCATATTGCACACATGGCCTGCTCAGTATGCTAATGACACGGCATGTAGAAAAAGGAAAAACACAAGAAGCAGGTTTACATTTTGAGGCGGTAACTTTTAATCAAACGAGAGCTTAAATGAGAACTTTTGATGGCTGACTTTATAAATTAACAAGTTACTTATATAAGCTAATATTAATTACAGCTCATTCATCATTTTGAAGTGCTATCTTTGGCAGGGTTATTAAGATTTTCAGCTGAAATTAAAAGCACTTTTTTTCCCTTTTCTTTCCATGGTGAACTCTACCATTCCCTTACTGGTTTAGCCAGTTTTTCAACCAGTCAGCACTTTACCTAACACCACACGCTGTTGGCATTTTTGCATAGCCAAAGACCTACATAAGCAGACACCAAAGGGATACCATAAATACCACATCACACTATAGTTCACAACTCATTTGTTCCTTTTTTATTTTCCTTGTTTCCCCCCAATCCCCTTTTACTTTTGTTTTTACTTGCTGATTACGTTTAGATGCTCAAAAATCTTTTTTTTATAGTTTATAAATCAAATATGATTTGAGTTAAATACATTTATTCCTAACAGTAACCCCTTTACGGTGAGAAATTGGTTGTAGCGGAGAAACCAATCAGGGAGAGAGGCTGATGCAAAATTAACACAGGAAACAAAAGAAACAAACGTTTTAATTAAAAACAGGAAGTAATCAAAGGAGATTGATAGGGACATGAATAATAACAAGTACCCAAGGAAACTTACTGATAATGGAGGCTAGAAGACCTACACTAAACATCAAGATAAAGTCAGGGAAACACAGGAGGACAAAGACAGAAAGATGTGACAGAGGGATGAACAGAAGGGAAAACACTGAGGGAATCTTAATAGAAACAAAGACAAAAGACCAGGAACCAAAACATAGGATGCAAAACTGAAACTAACCATTAGAACAACCACTGGAAATGAAGCTTGTGATCTACTAGATTGTTGAAATCAATGCAGGAAACCAGAAATCTGCCAAACACAGAAGTCAAACCTTTAAAACAGTTGTAGTAAGAATAAAAATATTTACCTGGAATTCCAAACCACAAAATAACAAAAATCCAAGGACTGTGACAGGTCCTCTTTCATAGGGTCCATATTTAAACGTTGGAGGACTTAAAGTAAGTCCCAGATTTGTCACCAGGACAAACCTCCTTATCAGGGAGCAATGGGTTTTGGACTTTGTCTCTTTATTATTCAGACACCAAGTCAGTATTTGATGCCCTGAGACTGAGGATATGTTAAACCTGCATTCTTGATAAGCAAACAGTTGAGAACCTCCTTTTCCTCATATTTCTTAAGAAAAACTGTTTAATTTTAATACAAAGAGCTTATGAATTGGATCAAAATGAAGGACCATCTTTTAAGATAGACAAATTTTAGATATGCTGACTATGAGAGAAAAATTAAAAGCAGGTGAAGGATGAGGGAGAAACAATAACTTTTTTAAAGGACTCATAGTTGAATTAGTTTGTATAGATAAAAAATGCCTCAGATCGCTTAACATATGGACCATTTAGCTTGGTTAGACATTGTCCAGAGGAGCAAATAAGTGAACAGTTAATGTCTCTGACTGTTTTTAGGTGAAATGCATATTTAAATGTTTGTCTACACAGGACATCCCACAGTCAGAACAGTTTTATTTAAGCATCCTAAACTGTCACTCCCTATCTGAAAAACATGTCTTCATTTGCATTATTTTTCACATGTGAGGTGGCTGTTTGAGCCAAACATTTACCGTCTTTCTGGATGTCAGCTGCAGCTCCTTTAGCGTTTCTTAGATCTGCTGCCACTTTGAATTCAGGATGATAATCGTGCTCTCTTTGAAGACGTCAGCCTGTCAGCGTCAAGCAGTTCTTCTAACTCCACATTTGAGTCTTGTTCTTGACATGAGTGAGAACATTGAGAAAACAATGTCTAAAATTAGTTTTATTTCATCCTTTCAGGTGGATTGGAACCAAAGAAGTTGACCTATATTAAATCGAAAACACGAGCCACTCCGAGCCAACAGAAAGAACAGACGAGACTTCAGCTGGCCAACTGTAAGACACCACATTTATTTAAGAGATAGTGTATAGTGAGGTCCATATATTTTGAACACTGGCAACTTTTATTTTAGTTATCCACAATAACAATCCAGTTATAGCTATGTGGTGTGATATGCCCTTAAAGTGCAGACTTGTATTTGAACAAATATGATTCTGGACTAAGTGTAATTGGGAGAGTGTGATCCAAACGACTGAAATATTTAACCGCAATATATAAATAATTTATAATATGACCTTTCTAATGTCGAGGCTGGTAAACCTAACTCCTGGAGAATTTTCTTCACTCAGCTAAATGTTGCGAAAAGAGTTTTTCTTTAGAAAAAGAGAGAAATCTTTGTTGTATGATTCACGGAAACAATGCTTCCCAACACACTTGGAATAATCTCTGGACCTTTTACTAGTTTAGTTTATGAAGAAATATGAAAGAAATCTCTAATGCTGGTCCATTAAACAACATTTAACTCATTCACTGCCAGCCATTTTCAAATCAGGTAACTCCCCACTGCCAGGGTTTTTGAGCATTTTTACTCATTTTTGAAGAGCCACAGAAAACTGTGTGTTATGATCATATAAACGCTGAACCTACCAAAATGAAGAACAGACTCTCTTCTTTCATCCAAAAAAAAAGCTTGTTTCTACCATTTTCCATTCTTTAGTAATCAGCTGTAGAAGAGAGGTGGGTTCCACCAAAAATGCCTGTTTTGACCAAAAAAAGGGAGAAAACGAGCTTTTTGTGAAAAATACATTTCAAGCAGAAAAGTGCCTTTGACACTAATATTTCTTGCTTTGTGACGAGGTTGTATTCTAGCCCCTCCCATTGAAAAACGTAATTGACGTCTATAGACGTCAATGGCAGTGAATGAGTTAAGTTAACTGAACAGGCATATTTGTACAACTTGCATGAAAATATGTGACTGTGTCAAGCTTTGCTGCGTGGTGGGCAGGATGTAGGACCCAAATGCAGGAAGTAATGGGAAGTAAACTCAAAGAGGCAGCTTTATTTTGACTGTAAACTGTAAACTTTCTGTAAACTAGAAACTGGGACCAAAAACTCCAACTGTAAACTAGGAAACGGCTAAGAACACAGAGGGAAAAACACAGAATAGTGAGGATGCAATGCAACAAAGGGCAAAGGAAAACACAGGGCTTAAATGCACAGGCAAGACGACGAGAGGACCAGAAATCGCGAGACAAAGAAAGTGACATTAGGCAAGGACTATCAAAATAAAACAGGAAGCATGACATCACATAGACGCAGACTTGACATGGAAACAGACAGTCTCTGGAACAGAGGGAATACTAAAGCACTAGACTTGGGACACAGGGAAAACATGGGAACAGAGACTAACCACAGGCTGAGATAAACACTAAGGGAGAGAGGACTACGATCCCTGAAAACTAAAGAAACCCAAAAACATGAACCTCAGTAATCAAAGAATATAATTCCATAAGTTGAAACACAAATACCGTGACAGACAGTATGTGCAGTTTAGACAGTCTGCACTTAAAGCTCATGGCTGAAAGTCATATAACTGAAGCTTTAATATGTTTTTGCACACAGCTAGAATAACACATTTAAGTCAGTATCTAAAAATATATGAATTTTTAACTGTATGCATATTTTACATGATACACAGTTTATTTTTATTTTCAGATTACCACCACCGAAATCCAGTGAACCAAATAATTCATCTGTAAAACATGCACTGAACCATTAAAACACATGGCTTTTATGTGTAATGAACTTTGATCTGTAGCCTTGGAAAATGCAAAATTATGAACCCTCCAACTGCCGGGGTCACAAGGACTTTTAAGGACTAAAAACAGTGTCAGAGTTTGTTCTAAGTACTGAAAATTACATACTATTAAGTTGATTTTAACCCACTGAAAAGGTTTACTGGCAAGTTTCATTAAAGTTTCATACTTTTTCAGTTTTTATCTACCAAAATAAATGTGAACTCTTCTTTCGGGAGACTCGTCAGACACGTTCAAATGCTGCCTTTAAAACCTGTCACTGGAGCTGGCAGTTATAAAGACAGACCAAGATTCAGTAATTTCACTTTTTCACACTGCACAAAAAAAAGACTAATAACTTTTTCTTTCAAACTACACTTTGCTTTCAAGCCCATTTTCATCCCCACTGAGCAGAAAGCACGCTTAATGGTAGCAACTGAAAACATGACTAACACAAGTTTGCCAAACATCATTTGCATCTTTCTACACTACATTAACGCTGGCATTTACAACGGTTGTGTGTGTAGTAGTAGGTCGTGAGATGTGCCTGTGGGTTAAAAAATAGCCACAGGTTATGAGCAATCACAGCAAGATGCACATAAAGATTCATGAATACCTTTTTATTTATAGAAACACACTCATCGAAGTGTTTCACACTCCTCAGCAGCCCATTTCCAATATCTTTATGCAGCGATTACAGAGAAAAGGTTGAAAAATAACAGGAAAAACCAAAACAAGTCCAGAACAGTTTCTCAGTCCTCTTTAGTAATTATTCTGCAAGTATCTGGAAGTCTGCTGGAGGGATTAAGACCATTCTTTTAAAAGATGTTTCCTCATGTGTTGGCATGAAAATTCCTCATTAGTGTTTGGCTGTGTTAGGATCTAGTGACTATGAAGGCCATAAATGCTATTCACATCTTTTTCATCCTCATCAAATCATTCAACAAGCCCGTGTGCCATTTTGATGGGGGATCTGATGACCAGGTGCACCACTTTATGTAAGGCCCCATAGTGTGTTAGGCCCTTGTCGCCTTCGTCACACAAACTGAGACAATGACCCACATTGTGGTGTTGGTTCAAAAATTCATAAGTTAACACTGCAGGAGTGTCACTTTTATCCAGTGACTGTGAGAAAAGCAGTGAAGGCTTTCATGATATGTCAATAATTCCAAAGAAAGCAGGTGGAGGTAAAATAACTTGTTTGGAAAGCCAACAAAAAAGTTGAAATTTAGCTGAGTTATGGCAGAAAAGGCACATGTCCTCCAGCTGTTATCATGATAGCAGACAAAAAATAGCTTTGCTATCATGTCACAGGTATTGCTGGGCAATGAAACAGTCCAGTTCAGTAGATTTATTTGGCACATGTGGCTGCCTTAACAAGTGGACCTGAACTATGATGGCATCACATTGTAAGGGTCAGGGATTCAGGTTTTTCCTATTGATTTTTCACCCACCTTTATATTCCTTGAATCAGACTAGTTATCAGTTTTGTTTCAGACTATGTGTGGAACACGTCAGGAACACTCATCAACATGCAGTGACGGATGTTGCTGTTTTATCTTTGCCCAATGGGATCAGATCACAGTTGTCCTATTTCAATTTAAACCACATTTTATCCCAGATACATCTTATGTTACCATAATTTAAGGTGCTTAGGAATCAGTGACAAGACCTGCTGACATTTTTTTTTTGTGTGAAATTAATTCTCTGTATGCAGCTGCAGTTGAGGAACATAAAGTGGAACCTTAAGGCAATGTTCACTCCTCAGCCACTTTATAACCAGCAAGCAAAGTCAATGCAAAAGATCTACCATGTACTTTTATGCCCTTTACCGTATACAAAATAAACCAAACCCCACTCTTTATAGAAAAAAGCACACTGAGCTACACAAGCAAACACAAATTATAGCCTGTCCACAAATATATGAAATTGTGGCTCAGAATTAAAATAGCAAGTACAAAGCTTCAGTTTAGTTGCAGATGAAGTTGCTGTGCTGGTGGACATGGCTCAGCCCAGCTCTCAAAAAACTGCTTATAAAAAGTCACAACCTCAACTTGTATAAAACCGTGAATATCCATAAAAGTTGCTTTATGTACCTGAGAGTGTGAGATCACTTAAAATCACAGGAAAGACACTGATAAAGAGGTAGTGTCTGCGAAAAAAGCTGAAATTACAGTGGATCTCTGTGGGGCAGTTTAATGGCAGTCCTCTTACTCCAACGAGTCTGCTGGCTTTGAGGAAGAATTTTCATACTTTTTAGAGATAAAAGGATCCTTGTTAAGTAAAAAGTGTGAGCTCAGCAGGAGGCTAGAAATACAAATTTTCAAAGGACTGTTTCTGCTTTTCACAGTCCACACTGTGGGCTCCAGAAATACTATGCAAAAAAAAATAGTGTTTAAAATTGTTTAACTTTTTTATCCTTTCATTAATAATAAATAGATCAATAAATAATAAAAAATAAATTAAAGCGCATGACAGTAAACCGTTAAGTCATTTTCCCTGCTGTAAATTCGTACTTTTGTTTACTTTTTTTTGCGTATCTTTCTTTTTTTGCAGGTATTGCTTATATATTTGTAAACTTATTTATTTCTCTACCCTCTTTTTATAGTTTTACATTTTAATGCATTTCTGTATCAATGTGCAAAAGAAGAGGCTCTTATTGAGTCAATTTATTGGTTGATCAATAAAGTTTTATTAATAACTTTTTTTTAATTTCTCCATTCAAATGTAAATTCAAATGCCAAATGTGTAACAATAAATGCAGATATTTATTGATGCTATTATTTTGGTAACAGTTTATCATTTTTTACAATTATTTATTTATTAGTTTTTGATTTTGGCAGACCCTGCTCTCTATAAATTTTCCCCAAAGAAAGCCTGTGAGCTGATTAATCATCTTTAAAGGCATTTCTTAAATATTCCATTATATTATTATTATTAATCACAGTTTGGGCTTCTCCTTTAAACTAGTCTCATTTTGGATATTGTTTGTGTGGTTCAGAGATCCACTATCTCACTCTGCTCCACACCTTCTCTTTTTAGAGTTTCTGAAGCTGGATGAGTCAACTTGAAGAGAGAAATCATGCGACTGGGTGGACTTATCGCCGAGCCACACATGGAGGACCTCCAAATCCCACAGTTTGGATTCTGTGTCCGGATGAAATGCTCAGAAGTGGGACAAAAAGCCAGCTTGGCATTGTTAGGCTTCCACCTCTGCTCAGTGTAGCGTTAAGATACCGAGAAGCCTTTCAGGTGTAGCAATGAACTGTCTGGCAGCCATTTTGGAGGTCTGCATCTTGTTTGGCATCAGCTGTGAGCAGCTGATTGTATTTATCTGCAACAGACTTTTCTTCACAGAAAAACAGGTTTTTTTCTTGAAAAAAAAAGTTTAAAATGTACATTTAGCATGTTTAGCATAAAAGCTACTGTAGCATTAAAAAAGAGCTACCTATAATCTCAAAATATTCTAATTGTGGGTGTGATCACGGACTATAAAAACACAATGGACATAGCTATGATTAGTCACCCACTGGTTACCAAAATCCTGTATTTGAAACTTCAAGTGCAGCAAATTCATTGTCACCATCTTAACATTCTCAAATCTTAAAAACCTATCATACATTTGAAAAATAAAAATAATTTAAAATAGACGGAACCCATAAACTCATCAGAAAAGCACCTACTAAAGTCATAAATCAATGGAGAGGAGTTAACATGAGTCAGAACTAAATTAAAGGAGTTCTTCCCACTGTCTTTCATACACGCGAGTCTGAGGAGTTGCCCCCTGCTGGCTACGAGAAAGAATGCAGGTTTAACGTACTTCCACATTGGTTTCATGTTTCCAAGCTGAAAGTTACATTGATAAAGTAGAGCTTATGTTAGTAACAAGCAGCTGTTTTTCACATATTAAAGCTTACTTGTTAAGCTTATTTAAAGTGGTCATGAAACGCTGCACATATAAAGGCAAATTTAGACATGGAGCCCTGCTCTCAAAAACTGACACAGATGTAAAACTGTCTGTGAAGCTTGATTTAAGAATTAAGTGCTTAGAGTTAAAGTTTTAAAAACATGTTTATGCCATCTTCTGTTAGTACGGAACATTATGTCACCAGCTTGGCTAGTTGCTGCTAACAGCGACCCTGATAAGGACAAGCGGAAGAAAATAGATCAGAATCAGAAAGGGGTTTATTGCCAAATGTTGAGCAGGTTTACAACATTAGGAAATTGCTGCGGTGCTTCAGTGCAAACATGACAGTATAAACAGATGGATATACTGTCTGCTTTCACTCTCTATTTCTTAAGCAATAAGTGGTTATTTTTTGTTTGACTGTCTGCATTAACACAGGAAAATCCACCTGTTAGCTGTAATTTTTGGGTTTGTAAAGCACTTTTTTGAGACCAGCAGACCAGACCGCTTGGTACACTCAGTCAGACATGGAAAAATCAGAGTTTCTGACTCCAGCTTGTTGGTCCAGTGAACCACCTGACTCAAACAGGCACTCCTCCACACTGTCCTAATTTCTAAAGTGCTTTACAAACCTGAACATTACAGCTAACGGGTAGGTTTTTCTGTGTCAGTGCAGCTTGCCAATCAGCTACGTAAGAAATAGAAAGTGAAAGTGGACAGTATATACTTGGTTTTAACATAAAGCTCATTGTTGCACCCATGGGTAGCACAAAAGTGACCCCCTTAGATTGATTTTTATTGTTCGTGTCCTTATTTTTTCCACATTTATTGGTTCTGTACTGGTTAGCTAACATAAACTAATGTAAGTCTGTTGACCACAACCAACCAACCAAGTGACATAATGTTCCCAGTGGCACTAAACACGTTTTTAAAACTTTTACTTTAAGCTTTTATTTCTTAAATTCAGCTTCACAGGCAGTTTTACATCTATATCAGTTTTTGAGAGCAGGGCTGGTGGTATAAATTAGCCTTTATACATGTAGTGTTTCATGTCCACTTTAAAACGGACCTGACAAAACCATTTCCGTTATTTTAGTCTACATACAGCATTCATTCACAACAGCGATCTACCAATTTTGATAATTTTTGAAGTCTAACTGCATGTAGCATCAATGCAGCCCACAGAGACTGTGATTAGCATTTTCCATACTGTTGTTTCCTCCTATGCATTTCCAGTTTCTGTTTCTTCTGTTCCCATTTTTAAAATTGACCGGATGAGAAATTTGGAGAGAAACGCCGCTCATAGACTATGCCATAGGCTCTACATGGATTCAAAGCAGATGTGCAACAAATCTGTCTGTACTGTTAAATTCAGTTTTTCTCCACAACATTTCTGGATTTGGACGCTGTAGCTCGAGGGAGCCATGCTAACCGTCACTGTTGAGCTTCAGCAAAACTTAGAGGCTGTGACAAACAAACATAAGCGTTTCACCTGCAGACCTCCATAATGGCACTGGCTGTCTCTCCTTAAAGGTCATGTAGCCACATTTATTTACATTTCCCAGCCATGTGTGAACATTTTATTAAAGGTTTAAGATTTAAGTCTGCTCCAGACAAAATGACGATCTAAGCTAGGATACATACGTAATATATTTTCCCATGGGCCCACCAAAACTCGAGATTACAGTGTTATCCTATGTACAGCACTACCTACTGATTGCCATTTACCTGACTGAGTAATGTGATTCTCTAACGTGTGCGCTAACTACTTTTTATTGTCACTGTGTTAATATCCACTTGCATGCACTCAGCCTCTATAATTTACTCTGATCCCAGTGATGCTTCATATGGCCTGTTTTATTACAAGAAGTTTTTTAAAAAAAAAGCTTAAATATTATTTCACATACTCCGACACTGTTTTGTAGGTAAATGTTGCACGTTTCATTTTGAATTTAAACTCCTCACATGTGAGCTGCTTTTTGTGCGTTTCCACAGCTATGACATCAGGACAAAGCAGTGAGTTTTGCATGTAATCTTAGAGTGGTAACGCACTCAGTTGTCAGCATGCTAGCTCAGGGAAATTTATTGTCTCTGGTTGAAGCTGTGGGTTAAACTTTAATACGTACAGCTTTCATTAAAGCATGTGAAGAGATCCAACAGGGAGGATTCACATGTACACGTTTCTGTCACAGCAACAAAAGACCAGTTACGTCTTTTTTGCTGGACTGAACTCTTCCATTGCTTTGCTCATATTTAAGGTAAACTAAAGAACTTGTAAATATATTGAGAACTTCAGCTCTTTGGACATCCTGTTTTATGGGGCACTTGTAAAGTAGTCCAGAACAGGGGAAGCTCTATGAAGCTAATGGTGAAGGACATTTACATTTTTAGGCTCCAGCAGAACATCTTTATTTCTGGACTAATTCAAGAGACCCTCTCTAGTTTTTACAAGAAATATAGTAGAACAGCTTCTTAGCGTAAGCAAATCAAAGCCAAGAGTTCCACCACTGATTTTGGGAATGTAGAACGTTGCCACAGTTAAGATGCGCTTCAGCCGGAATCACGTACACGTGAATCCTCTCTTTCCTGGACTTAATATTTTCCGCGTCATAGTTTGCACGTTTTATCTCTTTAAGAAGTACACTGTGTCCTGTTCTTCTCTCTTTTGTGTTACAAATATGACTAGCTCACTGTTTGGTGTTATTTTTTTAATAAAGTGACTCAGATATCTGGCAGCAATTCAAGGGTTGCACTTTTCTAAAATTTTCAAGGCAAGCAAAAGTACAGAGACCCCCCCTTATTTTTACTAACTCGAGAGCATCCCTTGTGGAAATCAACAGTGTGACGGTTTTCAATTACACGGCAAGTTTTTTAGTCGAACTTTTCGCAACTTATCAAAAGCTAACAGTTCTACCACTTTCTTTTCAGAAAGTAGAAGAACTCTAAAGTCACATACACGTGAATCCTCTCTTTCCTGTCTTGATCTTTCCCGATTGCCACTTCTTTTCTGCACATTTATCTGTAAGATATCTGAGTCTCTGTCTTTAAGAAGTACACTGTGTCCTTTAATCTGCTGTTTTTGGTGTTCCGAATGCATCCCGGCACATTTGACGATTTTAACCCACCCGTCCCCCTGAACTTTTATCGTTATTTATCATGTGTAGATATTTGCCGAGATGCATCTTTTCACACCATCAGTAAGAAACTGATTGCATATACAGAACATGAATGCACCTGAATCTACATATCAGACTCATCAAGGTGATGATAGCCATATTCTTTTCACATGATGTATAGCTACAAAGCACCGCACATTATCATCAGTATTAACTGTATTTACCTCTTCTTTGTTGATGGTAATATTTGTAAAAATGCAGCAGTAGCAAAACATTTATATGTGTAATAAATATGTAGCGTGAGACGAGGATCAGGGAACAGATTGGCTGCACTGATACGGGTAGATGAAGCATGGCGTCTGTGTTTTTAAAACAGCTCGCATCACGAAGAGCGTCACTCTCACAAGGGTTGTATTTTTCTAGCATTTACTCCGATGTCCTGTATTTGTACCTTGCACTGATGAGTGTATTTTGCCATTTATTAGCACTTGTTGTCACTCACTATCACAGTAACTCTCCTCCTAAATGTCTTTATATTTTCAGAATCCAAATAATAACAGTGATGTTCTTGTGTCATCTTATCAGTACAAACTGAGAGTTGTTTATTACTGATATTCTTTGTTTATTGTCAGAGAAAAAATAAACGATTTCAGTACTGGGACGACATTAAGGACGTTGTTTGTGTGTTGTCATTGAATTGCTTTGGCTGGTAGAGAGGAATCTAGATAGATGGGCTACAAAATGAAGCCCAACCAGCTGATGGTGTTATACACTAGTCCAACATATCTAGGATGTCTTTGCATCAACTGGATTCCTAACATCAGCAATTGGAAGTCTGCATTTGGAAGTAATGGAGCAAATCAAATTTGAGTCATACTGACAGTATAATTATTAATTAAAAATGTCAACTGGTTAATTTTAAGCATTAACAGCTACTTGTTTAGGTCTTGGCATTTAAGGGTTATTGGGTTAGGTTTGGAGTAATTCTGGTTTGGGTTAAAATACATCGGTTTTCAAGTTCTTTTCTTGATGAGCATGTTGGTTCCTGCCCACTTTCCCTGGAAAAAATACATGCTTATTACATTAAATACATTTTCCACATTACTTACGAATTTGTCCTTTTACATGAAAAACTATTGTTTTTTTCATGACTATTTCACATTTTCTCATGAGACCCTGACAGACATGGGGAAGTCTACTGCCAGCTGAGGAATGAACTATGAGCTATTACGCTTATCAGTATTAGACTACAGCTGTACAATTAGGACATTGGGGAGGCTGGCAGATTACAATGGTTAGTCCATTAAATTAAGATTTAGATTTGTGTAAGACTTTATTTCAGCTTTAGGCCTGGTGATGTGTAACGGTATGAATTATGTTGATTAATATTTTTTACTCTCTCAGAGCCCACAAGTTGGGGTTCAGTATTCAGGGTCATCATGTGATACGTGGTTAGGCAGACAATTTAAATGCATAAATACAAGGATAGAGAATTTGGATTTTTGGTAATTATTGGATGGGAAATTGCCATGTGAGATAAGATGTGGTGCTTTTTCAAACCAAGTTAGGGAAGTTAGCTTTTGCGGCTGATAGTTAATGAAACATAACTCGTATCATCAGTTACAATTTGTAAAAACTTGGCTTATAGATATGTAATTACATCTACTATTAACACATTCCATATATGAAAATAGTGAGGCAGAGCAGTTTGTAAAAAATTAAAGTATCTTTAGCCATCACCCTGTGTTCAAAGGAAGGAAGGCCCATGCACCACGATATCTGGAGTGTAAATGGTCCATGACTGCTAATCACAGTTATAGTGAACTGTTAATAATATTTTTGTGTTATTTCAAGGTATTGTGATTGTTTTAGAAGGTAACAGTGCCATGGCCTGTAATTTATACAGTTGTGGTCAGAGGTTTATGTGCACTCATACAATCGTTGGCATGAATGTCATGATAGTTTTGGACATTTAATTATTTCTTTGAACTGTTCTCTTTCTAGAGAGGAAATAGAGTACAGCAAACATCTTTAATGACTTAAAAAAAACAAGAGTCGGGTGTACAACCTTGAATTTATTTAGGGTTTTCTCTTAACCACACATGGTCAAAAGTATACATACAGGATACATACATATATCAGAAATATGAGCCTCTTTTCAAGCTTTCTCTTGATGGCCATACTGGCTCCTGCTCACTTTTATGGACAAACACGTTATTCATTTCCTATTTAAATTCATTACTCACTTATTCCTGTCCCAATTCATGTATGGACAATTCATGTCCATGTACATGAAAAATGATTGTTTTTTTCATGACTATTTCACATGGGTAAGTAATGCCAGCAGAAGAATTAACTCTCTAAGCTATTACGCTTATCAGTATTAGACTGCAGTTGTATAATTAGGACATGGGAGAAGCTGACAGATTACAATGGTTATCCCATTAAACTAAGAGACAGTGAGACAGTTTTATTCTTTCAGCTTCAGCACTGTTGGCGTTTAACGGTCTCAATCATGTTTTAGTATTTATTCTTAACTTTTAAAATATTAGTGTGTGCACAAATTTGATGTGTGGTAAACAGAGATGGGCAGTAACGCGTTACTTTTTTCAAGTAATGAGTAAAGTAAGGGATTACTATTGCAAAAAAGGTAACTAGATTACTGTTACTTTCCCGTAAGCACACTGCGTTACTAAAGCTGTGATTTTTTTGCGGGAGTGTCTCATGACAATGACGTAAGCGAGTGCAACGTTGGTGGCAACAGCTGTGTGCAGATCAACAATGGATAATATATCGAGTGCGGGAGAGAGTATGAGCGTGCAGCATTTAACGCATGGAAGTACTGACCTTACTTTGAGTTTGATTCCGTAAAAAGTGACAAAAACATTAGCATCCGCTGTACAGTGCGTGGGAAGAAAACTTCTTTTTGCAGCGAAAAAAACCCCCAAACCTCCGAGCGAGCACCGAGTGCGCTGCCACGGAATCTTCCACTGACCGCTGCGACACACCTGCACCAGGGCAAACATCCGCCTGCCCTGCTCCTCCTATACAGCTGAAAATAGAGCAACAGGACTGAGTCTTTGATTTTATTTATTTTCTGCTGTGTTTCACTTGCATTTATTTGAAAGAGTGAGTGTAAACACAAAAACCTATTTTATTTTATGTGCTGGAATGTGCAGAAAATAGGTTTAAATGTTAAACAAATTTCTTCCAGTCAGAGAGTGTTGTATATAATTACATTTTTGCTTGATGCATGAAGTTAAAAGAATAAAACTAATAAAACAAGTTTTTAAAAGAGACTTTTCCATTTGATTACATTTTGTATGATGGATTATGCAGAAAAAGTAGAACTGGGCTGAAAGATCTATGGCTTTATTACGTATTCAGGTTGTAAATCATGTTTTTAAAAAGCAACTAAGTAACTAATTACTTTTTGAAAATAAGTAATCAGTAAAGTAACTGGATTACTTTTGGGGGGAAGAAATCAATAATTAGTTACTGATTACTTTTTTCAAGTAACTTGACCAACACTGGTGGTAAACAAGTCCTTACAAGTGTTCTGTTTAGGATCACGTATTAATCCTTATAGAACAATAACACTGATTTAAAATTGCTTGCGAATTTCATTTTTCAGGGTTACACCTGAAGTTACCTGGATAAGTGTGACCGGTGTGGTTCTGCGTTGTGTCTGACGATAAAAGGTGAAAGAAAGAAAGACCTCCAAATAAATAGCTTGCCCACTCCAGCTCCTATGACCAAATACAAACAGTGGGGAAGAGGGTTAGCTCAATCCACCACAACTTCCAAGCTAGCAAGAATTATCTATTCATGTTAGCATTCACGTTCCCTAGAACACATATGTGGCACACACATTTATAGCATCTAACAAAAAACAGGCATAATGATGACAATAATTGAACTAAAATTGCAATCAGAAACATCAGGGTGGCTAAATATGAATTATATGTGTGTTTTACAGTGTTGGAAAGAAATGACACCAACCTCTCCCACAGGGGAATTGTAGAAAAGGGGAGAAGCAAAAGATGTACACTGTATTTATAGGGTTGCACCCAATAAGAACAACAATGAGGAGGGGCTCTAACTGATAATGAACATAACTACAGGCTTGGAGGTCCTAAAAGTCAGGTATAAAAGGAACGGTTTGGGGGTTTACAACACATTTTGTGTTATTATGACAAGATGTGATTTATGACCCTGTTACTTAAGCACCTAATCCTGTTTTGTAGCACAGGCTTCTGGTCTGGAGCAGAATGAATGTTCAGAATGAGATCCTCGTGGCTCCTGGATAGTGTCCTCCTTTGCAACAGCTGTACAGTTGGTCTAAAGAACACAGGGCCACAAAATATAAAAAATGTACAAAAGTACATTAAGCACAACCCAGTGATTTGTGACAACCATCATCATTATACCCACTGTCTCTGACTGAAGTACACCCTTATGGTGTCATTTATATCTCAGTGTTAACTCTGCTCTGTGTGTGGAAGCCCTGCAGAGGCAATTCAACCATCTGAGTCTAGCTTACTTTTCTAACTGTCTCACAACAACGGAAACAGTTTAAATATAAATTAATAATAAAAAGTAAACAGTTTGCAGAAAGCCAACCAACATGTCACAGGCGCTGGAGCAGAGCTTCTCAAGCTGGGAGCAAATTCCTGCTGGGCATCCAAACACTGTGTTCACATGAAAATGAAAATACAAAGTCAAATGAGGAATGATCCTTATCAAACTGGCATTTATATGTTTCTTAAATAAAGAGTACAGTACAGCTTATGATTAATAATGAACAGACACTTTTACTGCAACATATGGAGTTATGTTACACATGCAGCCTGCTTCAAAAATAATCCAGAGTTATCTCATTTTTCACAGCCACTCAGTTTATTGTATAGAAAGATGGTTGCTGTCATTATTAACTCCCCACCTGGTTTCTAAGATTCAATTTTAGCATTTTGGCCACGTTGGGTGTTTCTGGAGCCTGGGAAATAGACTTGGATGAGAAGACAAAGCGCTGAGTTTTCAACTAATGAATGCTAGACAGCTTGATACCAGCTGTCTCCATAAAACACTCAAAAGCAATTAATAAATCTTAGAATTTTTCTCAGCATGACAGGAGCACAGACTTCTTAACAGTCTGTTAGTACAAATAACTGCACAACAAGGTATATTATTCTTCTAATAACTGCATTAGAAATTATCCAAAAGGCACCGACAGCACAAACACAGTATAGAGATGATCCATTTATAGCCGCCTGTGTCAGGCCATGCCCCTGATTTTAAGCCTTAATGACCTCCAAAAGGATCTGTCTATTATTAAGAAGAAACTGTCCATAGATACAAAATTATTAATAAAAAAATATTTTGTACAAGCTGCAAACATCCTGAGATGACTGTATTACTGATATAATGAGGCTTTGCAGAGATGTGACCACTAACCATTAAGTTGTTCGTCATTTTGCACATGTGACAATTGTGGTGACAGTGTAAGGTTGACATTAAAAAAAAGGCCTGGGCTTAGAAACTGGTCTGCAACAATCTGGAAACTGCTAGCCAAGTGTGAAAAAAATAAGCAAAAGAAATTGGCATTTCATTAAAGTCCCAATCATGCAAGCCCAGATACCTGCCAGTGACCCCCATCTGTTCCTACTCTCCAAGCTGCAGTGAAAGTGTGAAAAGTACAATGCAAACTTGAAATGGGAACTGTTTGCCTTCAAAGTAAAAGTTACACCTTTTAAAACATACAGGCTGTAGTGCTGTTTGAAGACAAACCTTTTACATTTCTGGTAGTAAAGCATTTCAATTTTTATTACCACTGGGCTAGCAGTTATCGGGTATTTGCCGACAGGTTTCTTCCTGTTAAAAGGGAGTTTTTCCTTCCCACTGTCACCAAGTGTTTGCTCAGAGGGGATTAGGATTCTAATTGCTGGGGTTTTCTCTGGAATATTATAAGGTTGCTGTTTTCATTTGGCATTTTAAAAATGCAATTTATTTGAGCTGAATGAGATTACATGAGAAATCCAAATCTAAAAACTGTGATAAAATGAGTGTTTCCAGCTGTCTACGGACTGTTTTAGCGCTCAGGAATTATTTGAACCTCATTGTTCAAACTCTGGCTGAACAATGCGATCATCCACCACTAGAACGGAGCATGTCTATGAAAGGAAATAAGAAACGGCACAACAGGTTCCCTTTACTTCTTTTCTTTTAAAGATTTAGACTGAAACTGAAACCACTCTTATCATAATTAATGTTGCCGCAGGACCATCATTATAAACACAATCATGCGTCTTGAGCTTTTGAAATCTGTTGGACTGACATTAAAGAGTCTTTTGATCTCGTCAAATCTTGAATCAAAGTTGCGATGAAGTCTTGACACCGTGCCTGACCTCTCAGCATGACAGCGAGTAACTTCACAAAATGTTTCTGGCTTGTCTTTGATTGATATTAATGACACTGAACGGTTTGGTCCACATCATGTTTCCACAGAAATCTATTTTGTTAATACAAATTATGTGCATATAGCTGATGGGAGATGATGCTGGCATAAAAACGAAAACAGGAAAGTGGCTCAAATAAAACCATGCAGCCACCCCCACTCTGGCTGTGGGTAACATTTGGGTATTTGAGGTCTCAGGCCATCTGGTTTGGTTTATTCTCTGAACTCTAAATCCCCTTTAACTCAAACCCAACACCTACAGCACACGGTGCCACCACACTGCTGCCTCATACTGTTCTCTGTCCAGTTTTAACGCTTTTAATCACACATTTTTAGTTTTCCTCCAACCAGGTGAGGACATCCTGAGTCTTGGACAGAGCTATTATAGGAATCTTGTTCACAGCAGTGGAAATCTGCAGAAATCTTTTTTCCTGCAAAAGTATAACTATAAAATATCAGGGGTGAGTCTAGAGTGGGGTGCTGGGGGTGACACCGACCCTCCCATTGCCACAACCAAGTATGGTAGTACATTTACTTACACAAGTACTTCGCTTACGTACAGTTTTAAACATAGAATACTAATATTTTATTGTGTCATTTTGTCACTGCTGTTAATGTGAGGTTTTAAAAAATAAAAGTAAATTTCAAACTACCAAAAGTAAACAATAAAACACTAATGAGGTTAAAGTACTCAAGGGAACTAAATAACCATAAACTAAGTAGCAAAACGCTGCTTTCTGGTGCCGATGTGCTGTCTCTGTCTTTGCAGAGGATGTGGCAGTAAAATGTGTCATATTAAAGGTGTTAATAATTTTACATTGAATTTTGTCACACTTAAGGGTTGTGATGTGATGTCATTACTCATTTTTAACGTTTTCAAATGTTTTCATTATTATAGCAAATAAATGAACATCATATAATCAGATCCTGGTTGATAATCTCCTGATGTGTTGCACCATTATTCTGCATCTGTGGCTCTGACCACATGTGCTGATGAGATTGAGGAAATAATATTTCATAAAAGCCTTTAAAGTTGCCAAAGGAGTAACACCAGTGACAAAAAGGCGGTGCATGTGACAGATGTAAAAAGGAAGAAAAATAAAATAAATTAAAAAATATCTTGGCATTCCAAAATTGGACATTTCTGTAGAATAACCAGTCTTCTTAAATTGGTACCATACGAGTATCTGCAAAAAATCTCAGATGAGTTTGAATCTCAGTGACCTCAGAGGGCAAGCTTTCTGAAAGTCTTGTGAATGCAATAACTTGAGAACAAAGTGACAAAGGATTTTAAAATTGATATCATAGATTTATCTATTAGGAGGTTGAGCACTGGTGGCTGCCAGTATTTTTCTGCATGATAAATGCTGTTGTACTAAAAGAAAGGAATCTGTCCGCATGACTCTTTGAGCTATAAATCTAAGAAATATTTACAGATAAATTACAGAAAGGTTTCCAGTAGCTCATTGCTCAGACTGTCCTGTAAAATATCAATTTCTGTGTGAACCCATTGTAAAAAAAAATAACCACACACACAAAAGAAACAAAAAACAGGAAGATTTCCATAATTTAATTAGTTAATTGCTTTGGTGTAGCATGAATGGCCATGGTGGACATCTTTATTTGCAGGAAAACCTTTAAAGCTACAAAACGTATTAAACAGCTAATCTTGTTAAAATAAATGTAAAAATGTAATCAAAAAATGTTCCTTTTTCTTCTCAAAACTTCCAACCTTTGAAACAGCAGAGTAAGAACACATTAGCATGTTGTTTTGCAAGTCAAGTTTAAATGCAGGCACAGCCTGTTCGATCCCCGGGCTCTCTGTCCTGGTCATTGTGTCCTTGGGCAAGACACTTTACCCTACCGCCTACTGGTGTTGGCCAGAGGGGCCGATGGCGCGATACGGCAGCCCCGCTTCTGTCAGTCTGCCCCAGGGCAGCTGTGGCTACAACCGTAGCTTGCCTCCACCAGTGTGTGAATGCGAGAGTGAATGAATAGTGGCATTGTAAAGCGCTTTGGGTGCCTTGAAAAGCGCTATATAAATCCAATCCATTATTCTCTTTCCTAAGTACTTCTCAAGTGTCCTTCACACTTTTCCTTGACCTCATGATATTTTCCATCAGAATCAAGGAAACGTGGTTAGGAAAAGGAAGTCAGAGAATTATTTTTGGACTATTTGAATGTACCCAGAGTAATAGAAACTTAAAAACACGACACTGCTAAATCAGAAAATCACCGTCTTTTAACATGAATATTTGATTTAACCGTGCCAGCTGATTCTGAGCCTGTTCTTTCATCTAACTGTGTGATTGTTTTAGGAAAAAGCTGTGGGTTTTCCCAGCGATTGGCCTGAGCTGGAACTATGAAACAAACAGACTGGATTTAAAATCCTGTCCATGTGACTGCAGCATTTGTGGCTTAGTCGAGTCTGTTTGTCATTTTGAGCAGGTTCCCAGTTTACGTTCACACTTCTTCAGCACGTTACTTTTGAAACATGAACACGTGAGAAATATTTTGTGTTAGTGTCTCATTGCTCGGTTACCACATCTGTCAAGGGCGGTCCATTAGATCCAGAGTGGGGGGAATGTGAAGCTATAAAGCGTGGAGCCTGGTGCCAGCAGAGAAACTTAAAATATTGGACCTTCCCGCAGCTCAGGAAGCATCAAGGTTCTTGTAACCTTGCACGGTTTGAGCTGTCAGAGCGAATGTCCCAGCGTCTTCCTCTTTTTTGACATAATGATTTCCTTTTGATGCACAGCAACCAGTTTAATAACATTTCCCAAAGACACAAAAGTCTCATATTTCACAGGCAAATTGGGTTCATTTTGGACTTTTTGTTTTCTTGTGCTCTTAAGATGCTGACCACACTCTGCATGCACGCCGAGGGATCTTTTTTCCCTGATCCGATGGCCAGTCATCTTTGATTAGTGTTGCTGTTTTAAAAGGCTCGGTGCATAATGGCTCCCAGTGTGCCATCAGTCATGTTAGGAAACTCGGAAGCTGCCATAAAGAGAAACTAGAGCTGCAGCACACTTGGCTAAACTTACTGCTGATGCCTCAAATTTAGTGAAGTACAAGAAGTGGATGAATTTGAACTCATTTTTACTGACAGAGTTCCTGGGTGCAGCAGAGGGAATGCAGTCCTGCTGGCTCCATCGAGCGATGACCTTCAGCTCGCACTGTGGCATTTGAAATGGCTCGGGTGCCAAAACTTGCAGTTCTTCTGAGATTCACTTGAGGCTGCAGCAGTGATTCCGTCCCCATAGACTCTTATGTTATGATAAACATGTTTACAGCCTGATACAAAGAACAGATTTGAGATTTGGGGGTAGTTTTCCTGTTTGATAACTCTATAGTGGATGAAATTTACTGCTGCTAGTCTGAAGACGAGGGGCTCAATGAACAAACCAACCACAAACCTGGAGGAGAAAACATGTGAGATGAAAGTCTGAGTATCTCTGCCTGTCGCCCCTGTAACCCACTAATGGCTTTTAAAATTTCTCCTCTTGAAATTTGGACCCATTTTTCAGCATTTCGACAGCTTGAACAGCTGCCCGTTATGCCTCTCCCTCTCACACCGGAGAGGTTTCACTTTAATTATCTACCTGGACGTCTCATTTCTGAGTAAAAACCTCCTTGGGTTGTCGCTGTAAATCTTCTCATTCCTTAAAGCGTAACTTAAATGACCGTCAGCTAATTTGAAGTTCGACCAAAGAAGGGATTCATAGCATTTAATTGTGTCTTAATGTGCAATTATCCAAGTTTCAATTAAGCAGATTAGCGCAGTAAATCACAAACAGCCTCTCAATGCATCACAGACACAGATTATAACGGGTTGATCGCACCGAACCTGAGTGAAACTGCTGGAGTTTAGACTAAGGATTGAAGCCTCCCTCCTCTGAGACCTGGAAACAGTGACAAAGCATGACCGCCTTTGCTGCAGATCAGCAGTTTGCCCTCATCTGGGTTTGTTCTGCACTGAAATCCTCTTACTCCCCGTGCAGGTCTGTGCTCTCGGTGGACAGGTTGATACGAGGGCTAGTTCACCCACGTTTCAGCTAAATGTGAAATATTAGCCCACCATGTACGGCGCTCGGGAGACTGATTCATCTGTAGGATTTGTAAAAGTAAATCCAGACGGTTTTTACCACCCCAGAGTTCTGCAGACAGGCTTATTTGTCTTTGAAAAGCATCTGAAAGCTGCTTCGCCTGACCAATACTGAACCGGAGAGCTCCTCCGTTTACAGTTTTACAGTCTGTTCACGTTTAATCATCCAGGGTTTGTTCCCATCTTATGACACGTGAATAACAGCAGCAGTTTGTAGGAGCTCAGACAACTTACAGACCACTTTAAAACTTCATGTATGATTGTACCAAGATTAGTGGTGTCAAACACGTGGCCCGATGGTGCCATTTTATCATAGTTTGAATGAAGCTTTCCACAAACTGTACCCGTGACCTCCGACCTCTGATCCAGTGTTTGTGGATCATTTGCTGGGTCAAAGTCTGAAATGGAGCTAAAACTTTTGGCGAAGTGATTCCTATAACTCACGAGATTAATAAATCTGAGTAGGGACTTTGGAGGTCAAAGCACTAAATCTGTGACACTTTATCGCCTCATTTCTGTTTAATAATGAGCCATAAATATGAGACTGTTGTTATTAGGAGCCATCAGAGGGATTTAAGGCAGCTGGAAGAGTGAAAACTTTAATTATTTATGTCAGTAAGTCGATGTTTGATTCCCGTGATGAATGAGACTGAACACAGGTGAGAAAATATCCACATACTACTAGTACTACTACTACTACTACTGTGAATAGTACTAACAATGAGAAGAAGCTGGTGAAGCAGAACTTTATTCCTGAGGTGGAAGAGGAGGGACAGTTGAAGAATACGAAGATGATGAGAAGTTTGTGAAGAAGAAAAAGGAGGAGTAGGAGACTGAGAAGGAGAAGGAGACAGGAGCTAAGAAGGAGACAAGAGATGACTAGGAAAAGGAAGAGGAGGAGAAGTGGCTGGTGAAGAACTTTGATCCAGAAGAGGAAAAGAAGAATTAGGTGGAAAAGAAGGAAAGGAAGAAAGAACCAGGACGAGAAGACTAGGAGAATGTAAATAGAGGAGAAGAAAAGGAGGTGATGGAGGAGGAGAGTGAGAAGGTACATGGTTAAAGTTTCTTTACCACGTGGTGCGCAGTGTCTCCGTGCACGCGCCTGTGTGCGTGCGCAAGAAGGATAAAAGCGCGTTGGAGGCGCGCGGGAGGCGTCAGGCTCACCATGCCAGGCTGCCCGCTGCTGCTCCGTGTCCGCACCTCCGAGCTGGCGCGCCTCCGTCTGTCGGACTCCCGTGCGGAGTCTTACTGATCCGCGGACGATGCGGCTCCTCGCGCTCTCCTCTCTGCTCCTGCTGCTCCTCGGCTCAGGTATGGAGGCTGTTCGCTGGTGGGAGACAAACCGGGAGGGTCTCTGCTCCTTTTTCTAATGAGACTGATGTGGATTTACTCACATTAAACCTTTATTACTGTAGGAGGCTCAGTCTGCACGCGCGGACTGTGCGCTCCGGTGCGCATGAAACGATCCAGGTAAGTTTAGGCGGAGAGAGAGAGCAGAGTCAGGGGCCTCTCCAGGGTCTGGAAAGGAAGAGAAAAAGACGCAAAAACAGAAATTTTCATCAGAAATAAACACAGAGGATGTTTTTCAGCTGCACGTGCAGCTCTCATACGGATTTATAACGTGCAAAATGTCTGCACGACTCTTTAAACAGCGATTTTTGAAAATTTAATAACTCATTTAAAAGTATTAAAGTAAAAGTCGCAGTCCTGTTTAATAGAACAAAAGTTTCTGCCTAGAATATGCTTAAAGTACTCAGTATGTACAAAGGTACAGTCGTACATACGTGACATTACTATTGGCTCATTAATGTGTATATCACTTTAATGTTTTAAGTGGACAGGATTTAGTTTTAACTATAAAACTCAGCATCATATATATTCATATTTAAAACATGCAAATTACTAAATAAACAAAAAGTAAATAATAAAATAAAATAAAATAAATGAACGGAGTACAATGTGCAGTACAGTTATGATCAAGTTGTCCAGCAAAGAAGTTGTTAAAGGTACTTTTAGTAAAAACCTTCAACACAAATGTAATGAAAGCCTTTGCCACGAGGTGGCAGCATTTTAAAGATAAGTTACATTTTAGAAAAATGTTAAAACAGAAAATGTTCTTGTAATTTTCTGCCAGAACATTGTTTTTTATTCATGTATTTATTTTTATACACATCTCCATAAATAGTACATTTTAGTAAATTCAGTGCAAGGTTAAAAAAAACTATAGTTTTTTTTTCAAGATTACACATTGTACTGCTGTAATCTGAATATCTATGCCTTACAGCACATTCAATAGAACTTAAACAGATAATTATGTATCAAATTACTTAAAAGTTTTTTTTTTATTTAGATTTTATTTGATTATTTTGACTTATTTTGATTTCAGATTAATTTTTACCTTCTTAAGATTTTTTTTCATATTGCATTTTATTTTATTGAGTTCTACATCTTATTTTGCCAAAAATACCCTAAAATATGTTTGCTATGTTTAACTTAATGTTTACCCTCTCTAGCAAGTTTTAACAAATTTGTTTAAATAAAGTGTAGTTAAATAACATGTATATAGAAAACAAATGTATTTAATAAGTTAAAAAAATTTACACAAAAGAACAGATCACAAATGGGAAACAATAAAACAAAATAGATCAAAAGGAAAAAAAAGAAAACACAATTGGATAAAAAAGTGATTGCGATAAAGTTGTTCATCCCAACCATCATTAAATTCTTCTTAAAAATATTTATGTTTTGCTAATTTAAAGAGACCATTTCTGTTTTATGCTACCAAAATAAGGCTATGCATAAAAATACCCTGATTCTTGTCCAGAAGTTTAGTTAAAAGTAACGCTGTGCAGTTTTGACTCTGACACACTGCACCACCTTGTGGCTGATAGTGGTATTACTGGAGAGTACAGCCTGGCCTTTTTTCAAAATCATACAAACATCTCTGGAGCACATCATGGACATCACACTACAGCTGCTGTTTCTTCATATTTTTCTGCTAGTTTCAGTTAATTTTTAAACAAAGCACATTTAAACAGACTACATTTAAGCTGTGCTTCAGTGCAGTCCTTCAGTAAACGTGCTGGAGTACACTAGCACCGATCTTACTGTGCTGCACCTCTTGTGCAATCCCCACCAAAAAGCCAGAACATAGTAATCAGTTTTTCTTTTGGAGTTTCATATCTTAGTGGTTCGAAAATAAGAGGAAATGTTTAAATAGCATATTACTATGAATAGTATTAGGATGTGTTGTCTATTAGACAGACAGAGGTAGCATAATAACTATTTTACAGGATTAATGATGCATCACATTTTTTCCAATACACCATACTGAATGTTGGTCCAGCAACATCGAGTGCAAACATCAACCTTTGTTTCAAACTGACCTGAATTTCATGTGGAGGTGATGAGAGCTGGATCTACAGTGCACGCTTTCCATGCCTGAAGGCAGCGAGGAGCAAGACCAGGAGCAGGCTCATCATTTTTCCTGCATTCATGGGTTTGTGCACCGTGAATCCATCCCCTGGGGTCAGACTGTCATCGCACAGTTTTACAGTGAAACCCCGAGGTGTCGCACGGAGAAGGAAACCATGTGCACTGTGGAGCCACGTTGAAAACACAGGATTTGAAAAACACAGTGTTTGCTCACCACCTGGACTCTTCCACTTTCAGAAAATGAAAAGTAAGCTTGAGGATCACTGTTCTGACACACTGAAGAAGCACCAGCACCCAGTATAGTTCGAGTAGAAGTACAAGAAGACAGAAAAACACTTGCTGAAAATGATCCAGAGGTGCCCGAGAGGTTGATTCAGAACAGGATAATACATTGTACATTGTCGTGTTTTTTATCTAAAACAAGGAGGAGAGGCAGCTTTTCCTTAGGGTTAGTCAGCAACATCAGCAGCCTTTCTAAAATAAAAAGTGCACAATAAGTCACCTGGTTTTTAGACTTTTTAAGAAGAAAAGGATCCTTCATGGTTACTACCCCACCTCCATGTCCACAGCACTAAAGGAGACGCATGCAGCTGCTGCCTGATACAAAAAAATCCTGTAACTCATAATTGACATTCTGAGATTAAAACTGCTGAAGAAGAAAAGACCTAGACTAGTGATGTCGTGGTGGTCTTTCATGCTTTTATTGTGTAGGGACAAATGCATGTGCACTTAAAAATGCCGAGCAAGACTTGTATATGGAAGCATGTGTACCCACACATTACATACATATGTATTTATACCTGTAAATGTTCACATGCATGGATATTTGCACAACAGCCAAATAAAATAAAAGAGAAGTGAGTACTTTTACATTTCAGAATATTTCTAGTATCAAATCATTCTCATTAAAGAGGTAGTTTATCTAAACCTGCGCTGCTGCTGCAACATGAATCTCCACTCCAGGAGTGGATTTCGTATTACGGCGGTGCTCCTCTGAACATCCAGTCCAGCCGGTGATCAGGGTTATTAGGATGCCATCTTCGAACAGGCAGGATCAAAGTGTGGCTGTCCGAGAAGATCCAAATGTAGGAGACACACTTTTATTGAGAAACAGGCAGCGTGGCAAACAGTCCAGATGTGGAACAGGCAACACAGCTGTTATTGCTTTGGGTGTTTTCTAGTTGTGTTTTGTTTAATTTTTATGTTTTTTTAATTCATTTTCAGTAGGTTTGCTTGTTTCAGTTTAGTTTTTAATGTTTTAAAATCTGTAGTTTATATTGTAAGAAACGCATGTGCTGGAGGCACAATAGAAGGAAAATAGAATAGAGTAGAATAACTTTATTGTCTCATTAATGAGAAAAGGCACAAATCAGTGAATTTATGATAAAAACAAAATAATGGGTGTCAGCCCACATTCATACTTATGCATTTATAGAACTATACAACTATAGAAATACATCCCACCATGTTATTATTCAGTATACTGATTTTTTGGGGGGCACAAATGACCCTTTATACACCTTTATGATAGCTAGAGGCGTCCTATAACCTCATCCTGAGAGCAGTAATTCAAGATTAAAGGAGGCTGTTCATGGTTATCAACAAAAGACCGGGCTTTTCTTAAGACAGTGTGGTGATACAGCTCATCCAATGAAGTTTATTGGAGACAGCAGGAACAGGTATTACATTAGAAATACAGCTTAATCACAGCTTGTAGACTCAAAGTATCAAACACATCCATCAAAGTCTGATCATATAAACTCTAAAAAGCGTTTTAACTCTATGAAATGAAAGTTTTCCCCTACTTGTAACTATTTGTTTTTCAACGTTCATAAATTTTCTTGGTCACCCCTGACTGCAGCAGGTGGCCGCCCCTCCCTGAGCCTGCATCTGCCAGAGCTTTTGTCCTTGGAAAAAGGGAGTTTTTCCTTCCCACTGTCGCTAAGTGGTCGCTTAAAAAGGGTTGTGTGATTGTTGGGGTTTTCTCTGCGTTATTGTAGCAACTTTACAATACAAAGCCCCTTGAGGCATCTTTCGTTGTGATTTGTCGCTGTATAAATAAAATTGAGCTGAAATTGAAAATCACCAAAGAGAGGAGATGAAACTGATAGAAAAAGACAAAAACATGAAATTATCCAAAACCATGACTCTTCTTTTTATAGAATTTTTTTTAAAAATAACCTGTAGTTAAAACACAACATGAGAGGAGCCTGAGGAACGAGCAGGGAGATGATCCATGAGTCAGTCAGCCACAGAGACATGAGGATCTATGTGTAGCCTATACACTTTTCCCATATGTTAATAATCCTGAGGTGTGGTGTTTTAGTGATGTGTAAGACTTGAAAGGTGCTGTGTGACTGATCCCCGTCTCTAGCGTGTGACTCGCTCTGTTAAAAATATATCTTCTCAGTTATGAAAAATAGATTCAGGTTAGCGTGCTCATGACCTGCACTGGATTTCTGCCGGAAATCTGTTTATCCTTCGCTCCCAGTAAATAAGCCCCCTGAAGGACACTCGGCGTAAACAAGTCAGCTTCACTGTGGAAATGGACAAATATGAGCTATCAAAGGGAGACATGATGAAATGTGCTGCTAAGATAAACGTACCAGCAGCAAGGCAGATAAATAATTGAGCATTATCTGTCACACAGATTTGAAACAGCGCGAGTAAAAGGCAGAATATTTAACAAAGTAAAACTCGACTCCACTTTGAGGTGAAACTTTCATGATAAAGCTGGAGGAAAAAACAGTGTCGAGGACCTTGTTGGGGTGAGTTATCGTGAATGAGGGGGTTTCTGTGTGTGTTTCAGGGCTGGCTCTGCAGATCCAGTGTTACCAGTGTGAGATGACGCACGACTGCTCCACGCCAGAGTTCATCGTCAACTGCACCGTGAACGTGCAGGACATGTGCCAGAAGGAGGTCCTGGTGAAGGAGGACGGTAGGTCATGACCTTGGTGTAGCGGATTGGATCTGCGTGGTTATGTGGAGCTTTACAGTAAAACTTTAATAGAATCCCAAACTCAAATATATAAACTAAGAATTCAGAGCGCACAACTGTTCCCCGTGTCTCCAGGCAGGATTAGCGTGTTTGTGTTGGTGGGCGCTTAGGCAGTTATATTTCCTCAGCCGGAGGAAATCTTGTAAACAAAAGGCCGTTTTGAAGTGACGCCAAAGAAACAGTTTGTATTTCTGGCATGTTTTAAGGCTCCTCTCTTTATGCAAAGACAGGAGAAAGACAGCTCTCCAGGCGCCACCGCCGTCAGCTGAAATCAAACTGATCTGAGGTCAGCGAGGACAGGGCCCTCGCCACACTACGACTATCATTAGAGGATGAAATACTTAGCTGCGGGGCAGCTTTCATGGATATAAACTGTGCCATTTTCATGTGAGAGAGAGATGTTTTGCATACACAGACAGCTGTGTCCTTTGTGTGAGATCAGACTTTTCTACACCTCATATCCTGCGAATTATAATCCAACAGAGCCTGACAGATAAACCGCCAGATCTGACGCTTCGGACGATATCAGCTCCCTGCAGATACACTGCTAGCAGTGTGCTGGCCTGTAAGTAATTGAGGTCGTGTGAAAGAAAGAAGAGTTTTATGGACTTGGAGGGGAAATAAGGAAAGAGCTGGAGCGAAGTGGAAAAAGGGAAGAGGGAACAGGAAGTGATCAGCACTGGAGTCTAAAAACACAAGAGGGTGAACAGGGCGCTGTAGGCTAGAACAGGTTAAACCAACTGTTTCAGTTCTAGAAAAGCTGATCAGTTAGCTCAATAAACTCGGAGTATGTTCATCCTGAGTTTATAATGACCACCAATTTAATCCAGTGGACTAACGAGACCAAAGAATCTGAACGATCATGTTTATCTTAACAAAACCGGAGAAAGGAGTCCACTCATCCACTCAGTCATCATTTACCCAATGGAAACTTCCCTTTATAGACAATAATCATGAAGTAGGACCAAAATGTATTCAGCTGAAGCATCTCAGGGATGAAAATGATGATAAAAAGATGAATAAAGGTGTATTGGGGGGCAATCGTGGCTCAAGAGTTGGTAGTTTGTCTTGTAATCGGAAGGTTGCTGGTTCGAGCCCCGGCTCAGACCGTCTCGGTCGTTGTGTCCTTGGGCAAGACACTTCACCCGCTGCCTACTGGTGGTAGTCAGTGGGCCCGGTGGCGCCAGTGTCCGGCAGCCTCGCCTCTGTCAATGCGCCCCAGGGCAGCTGTGGCTATAATGTAGCTTGCCATCACCAGCGTGTGAATGTGTGTGTGACTGAATGTAGTGTAAAGCGCTTTGGAGTCCATAGGGACTAAGTAAAGCGCTATACAAATACAGGCCATTTACCAAGTAACACTGCTGGAAGAAATAACATGATCCTGAGACTTACATGGCACAGATTCAACAAGGTGCTGGAAACATTTCTAAGATTTTGATCTATGTTGACATGATAACATCACACAGTTACTGCAAATCCATGATGTGACTTTCCTGTTACACCATGTTCAAGAAACCAGTTTAAGATGATCTGAGGTGTGTTATCATGCTGGAAGCAGCCATCAGAAGATGGGAACAGTGTAGTCATGAAGGGATGGACACGGTCAGTAGCAACACTCAAGGAGGCTGTGGTGTTTAAACAATGCTCAGCAGGTGCTAAGAGACAAAGTGTGCTGAGAAAACATCCTCAATCAAAGAAACTCTTCTGCACACCCTGAATGTAATAAGTAGTTATTTGAGTTGCCGTTGCCTTCCTACCAGCTCAAAACTGGTCATTCTGATCATGTCTACATACACGTTAACTTGCTGCCACGTGATTGGCTTATTAGAAATTGGTGTGGTGTTAGAAATGAGCAGGTGTCCCTAATAAAGTTTTATGTGAGTGATAGTTTAAAAATAAAAAAAACATTATGCAGTGCAGCCACAGTCCATCGTTTATATCCAGCTTGTGGTTTCAGTGTTTGAAGTTCAGTGACGTAGAGACCCACAGTATCTGTGATCTGCGGTTTCAGGTGCTGGTTGGACATGGCGGCTTGGATTCTCTCCCCCTTATTCAACATGTTTTGCAGCTGCTTTCTTTTCAGAGTTGTGCATTTGCATCGCTTTTGTTCGGCTCACATTATTCGGAATAAAGAATGTGCAACCTTGTTATGAAGGTTTCAATGTCATTTAAAAAGCGAGCTGACACTCGGCTTTGACCGTGTTCAGTAAAGGCTATTCAGACTTGAAGTTAGCAGGAACGCACAGAAAATCCCACAAAAACCCTGCAGTGTTTACATGCCTATCTACTAGTGAGAGCACGGGCACTAAAGGTCGCTCTCCCTGAGGTGTCCTTCATTTTAATACCCAGTGGAAATTGGAGGCGTGCATGCATGCGGGCGGTGTTGTTACTCCCTCTCTCTCTCTCTCTCTACAGCTGATGAGCAAACTCAATAAGTTCCTGTCTTTGGAAATGTGGATCCCAATTCAAAGGGCGAGCTCGCTGCACTGTGGTGTCGACAGTTCTTTAATAAGAAAATTTCTGCATGAATGCTCATGTACGTCCCAGCTTTTATCTCGCAGTGTTATCATTAATGCTGCTCTGCGAGTACAAGGAGAGCTCGGGAATCCGACTGACCGCACCTTATCGCTGTTTGCAGTGCAATAGATGGATTCACAATAGCAACGGCACCTCCGAGCGACGTGTACAAGTGATAAGAATGGAAATTTGTGCAGCTGTATGATTCTTACACAGTACACTTGCTGTGAGATTTCCGCCACAAGTGTGCGACTTTGCATGCTCCTCAGTGCAGATGTAGGAGCACATCCTCGGCTGGGGCTTGAAGATCAGTGCTTCTGTATCTGGAGGGCGTTAAACAATCATCTGCTTTCTTAAAGGCAGATTAGAAAGGATTAGAAATTTTCAGGCCTGAAGAACAATTTTACACCCCCTTCAGAGGCACAGTCTAGAGCCAAAATCTGCTTTTTTTGCATGATTTTTCTGTAACCAGCATTCATTGTGATGGCAATGATCATAGATTCTGAAAAATGTTCCAGGTTAATGTTTGACCTGGACCTAATAGAACAAGCATCAATGTTTAAACTTCTTTTTTTTTTTTTTTCTGCCTGTCCCGTTTGGCTCTTTTGCCATCAGAATTGTTGTCTAAAGGCAAAGAAAGATGCCCAACGGATTTACTTTACCAAATTGACCATCCCAGCCTTGCCGTAACGGTCCATTTGATTCACCTTTTATTGTTCATTTTATTTTCACTTACTGAATACGGGACAGACTTGACTGGGGGAAAGAAGGGGAGAAAGAAAGAGGGAAATAGAAACAGCTGAGAAGAGGGACGGGGGAGAAGGGCAAAAAACATAAACCAACAGAACGGGCAGAGAAAAAAAATGCATCTATCAATCACCTGGATCACCTGCTGAGAAAGAAAAAAGAAAACAAGCAGAAGAGAACAAGAGTAATAGAATAAACAACATCACAATGATATATGGGAATATGACAGTAAATACTAAATATTAAACATTATTGTGCAGCACATAAGATCAACAGAACACAGTGTGCTTTGAGGTAGGAGCCAAAAAGGGTGTAGTTTGTGGGTGTGATCACCCGTGTGTACACCTGTGAGCATGGACGCGCTTGTTTTTTTTTAAAGGTTCCTTCATGTAATGATCTGCTAGAGGGTGTGGGGGGGCCACAGCCCCGTCCTCCAGGGCATGAAGCAGGTATGGAGGAGATCAAAACTCCAGACATCCAGAGGCCCCCAGAACACAAGAGACCAAGGAAGACCAACAGAGGGGCAGCCGCGCCACTGTCCCAGAAAGAGCTGAGGAGAGTCCCAGATGAGGGCTCACTCAGCAGCCGCGGAGCAGAAGCCAGGGGGAGTTGCAGTGACGCGCCCGTGAGCTCCGCCGGCAGCCAGCCGTGCCTGAGTGACCGAGCCCCAGGCCGAGAGGCCGGGGGCACCCCACCTCCGAAGTGGCCCGAGCGAGCCCCAGGCTCCAGGCCCCGATAAGCGGCCGCCAAGGAGTGAGCCGGTGTGTACCTGGACGTCCATCCCCGGACACAAAGAACCACCAACGCACCGATGTCTGAGGGAGTCCGCCATTGGCAGGGGAAGTGGTGGTAGGGGGAGATAGGCCTCCAAACCTTGGAGGGCCTGAGATGTCCCCAGAGAGGTGGCGCCTGACACCCAACCTGACATATAGACACAGACATACAGGCACACACAGATACAAACATCCATTCCCACCCTCATTCTCTCATATACACTTACTCCACACTCAACCAACGTGGAGACAGACATAAAGAGACGCTGTACACACGATCACACTCCCCAAGCGTACTCTACAAACCGGGTCTAGGTACCCTTGCCCCTGGAGGGGGGAACTGCACCCAGACCCAGGTGGTGTTACCCTTTTCCCTGCGGTGGGGGGAGGCAGACCGCCCCAACTCCGCAGCAGCAGGGAGGCCCCACACTCCAGACTGCAGTCGGACGGCCAACTCCTCCTCCTAGCCCCCCCGCTCCAGCAGGTCGCAGAGAATGGGGGTTTAAACTTCTTTCTGATAATTCATTGGACAAAGCTTGAAAAAGTGCATTCTGGGTAAACTTTTAGGGCTCATTTTGCCATGTGAGATATCAGCTGCTCCTTTGTGCCTACATTTAGATACCATACTTGTGTTTGTCTGACAGCCTCACGCCGTTATACTCCAGTAATTTAGCTCATTTTTAACTCTCACCTGATGCCTGCCTTTTGTTTTCCATCATAAACCAATGAAAAGCTAGTTCATGAAAAGGGAAGGACCCCCCACCCGATGAACAGCCCTAAACTATCCCTGTTAAAGCACCAGCAGTCAACAAAACCACATGCAGAGCAAACATCTTTTCCTATGATGGCAGTTTTTTCTGCTGGGCAGCATGAAACAAGCTCTGCTTCCCGTCTTCTATTACTATAATCATCTTTCTCCTTTGATTATGTCTTGAGAAAACATAAAAGGCTGTGCTTTTAGCTTGGAGACGGATGTTTATCGCCCGTGTATTTAAAAAAGGAGATGATTGTCACGCTCCAGTGGGCCACCTTTCATTTCAGAGCTTTCTCCTTTAATGGAGGGGAGTCGATTTACTGTAATAAATGATATGAAAGTGGTCACCCTGCAACTCCTCAGAGGCAGTCTCAAAGAGACGGTAGATTAGTGTAATGGCACACAAACTCATACCAAAGAAAGTTTGCCATTAAAGTATTTTTGCTGGTGATAGTGATAAAGTATTATAATAATATAATTAAAGGTTTTGATGTGGAAATGTCACAACAAAAGAAAGTGAAAATACTTCCTTGGAGCTCACTGCCTGCAGGTGGCGCTATAGGGTTTGAGTGTGATGTGTGTAGGGTGACGGGACACCCTGGAGGTCCGACCCTCAGCTGCTGAGGTTAGCTACTGGTATGTGAAACTTCACCGCTCTGGCAGGGAAGCAGCCCAAACTGGTACGTTGACTGATACCAGGTAGATATACTCAGACTTACCTCAACACACAGCTCGGGCTCTGAAACAGTGTCCTGGAAAAAGCTGGAGCTGCCCTCGATGAGAGGAGGCTGGGGTGGGTCTCCTACTATCCCCTTGGTTCGCTGCCAGTATGTTTACGTTTTTCTAGGTGAATGATAAGGTTGCTTCTTTGGATTTGGTAACAAGTCCTGACTGTTGTTTGCACTTGTTTGCAAAGCAGCAGTCAGGAGCACCCAGTCTTCTTGGAGTTCCTGGTTGTTGTGCTAGAGGATGCCTCATCTGCAACTCCATTGTCGTGCTGGATAACTTCAATGCAATGACAGAGAGACCTGGAGGAACGTGAGTGGGAGATCTTCAATTTCCACCTTCAAGCAGAACTCCAACAGCATTCTGAGGAAGGCTTGAGACACTGATTCCAAATGGAGCGTCTCATTAATCCCACTGGCACTCCTTCCATGGAGGAAGCAGGGGACAAGGGGGAGGTGTGTCACCCATCATTTTGCAGCAAGGTCTTACACTGGTGAGACTGCCATTCAGAGTTGGACTTGCTGATTTTTTTTAGTAAGGGGAGAATAATTTTTAGCCAAAGTATGAAAAAGGGTCATCTAAATTATCTCAAATTTGGCACTGCAGTTACTCAGGTAATCAGCAACACTTTTGCCAAATTTGAAGCTGACTGTATCAATGAATGGACAGATGTTACTGGTAACATTTTGCTTTAAAATATTAATTACACCTTTCAGTAACTAAAATTAGCTATTCAGTTGATTTGCCATTATTTGAGGTTCAGAGAAAGGATTGATTTCTGGCTATCTTGAATAATAATAAAACAGTCCTGTATCACGACTATTAAAAGGTACCCAGCGACTTTTCTCTTTGTAAGTTAATCCAGCTGTAGTGATCAAGACAAGAAAAACAGCACGCTTTTTACTAAGGAAACAAATGAAAACGTGCAGTTCAGCTGGGCAACATTATTGCTTAAAACTGTCTTCAAAAACATGTTTAACAGCCCATAGATGATGATCACTGCTGCGCGCTTTAGTCTTGCCGTCACACTAAGCATGTAAAATCTTCACAGAGGCAGCTGACTAAATGAAGCAGCGATGGCAAGACGAATAAGCGCAATTATTCCCCCTCGGATTCCTCTGAAAATCAAACGACAGTGGCTGATGTGTGGCAGTGCAGCACGTTAGGCAGTTGATGAAGGCAGATAACTAACATGTCACCGGCTGAGCACAAAATCATCTTGTTTTTTTTTTATTGTTGTTGTGGAGGTTTGATTTCACCACCTGAAGCTGCGGTGTCTCATCTCTGAACAGGTTTTTGAGTTTTATGTGCACAGGTTCAAAAGTAACCACCAAAAAAGAAATTCACTGACAGTATTTGAGTCTGAGCAATTCCTGGATTTCCTGTTTTTGTTCTTTAAAAGAGATACAATTCTGTCCAAAAGTCAAAAGTTTCTTAGGAGAATCACTTTCAGATACTGTTGATTGTAGATAGGTCTTTAGGCCTATCTACAATCTTTCTTTTGTCCTCCACTTCTTCAGCTTCCTCAGATTTTGTAAGGACACAGCACACCATGACAATATGTGCCACATTTTGGGGTAATAACTCTTTGTAAATCCTCTTCATTTTGCAAATATACTATTTTGTGTCTGTCAAACTCTATTATCTTAGGCATTTTTCACATATTCAACTAAATAAACTGGAACAAGTAACATGTTTTTGCAACAGGTTGAGAGTAACAAAATCCCTAAAGATACAATTTAAAATGGGTTCAAACACAACACTGGTTCATCCCTTTAGTTAAATACCTTTTTTATGCTTCAATGATTCAGAGGTAATCTTTCAAGCATCTGCCCCAACAAATACCACTCACACGAATTAAACATGAAAACACAAGATCTTAAAAAGTAAACTGAATCAAGCAAACTCAAAACTAAACTGACATCAAAATGAAATAAAAGTTATTTAATTAATGGAAAAATGTAAAAGTATTATAACCCTAGAGCCCCGATGACTCAGAGCTGTAACACCAGACTAATTCCTGTCAATGGGCCGGTTCAGATTATGTAACGATGGCTGATGACCCCAACCCAGCCACCACTCATCTCGACAAAGAGACCGCAGAGCATCACGGAGCAAGATGGAGACAATGGCGGCTTCACCCGTGTCTGCCTGATTTCACTGCTTATCTAAATTAGCTTCAGCTATTCAGAAAAGTTAATTTACTGTATCAGAGAAAATGAAATGAGACTGTGGTTACTCTCGGAAGTTTACATTCATTCTGTTAAATCGAGGGAGCGAGGCTGCTGAAGTTTGTCAGGGTGAGGTTTTGTGAACCATTATTTAAAGGACTTTAAAATGTATTATTATTTCTAAAAGGAAAAATTACAGGTCATACATTTTTGCACACTGTGTGGTTACTTGTGTAGCTCATGAATTTGGATGTTTTATCACAGAGCAAACTGAGCAGGCTGCAGTGATCCTGAATGGTAAACAGCATTTGACCACATGTGATGTGGAATTCTTTAACAGCAGGGAATGAACACCGACCAGCACAATGTGTGTGACGCCGGTGCCTGGAGAAAACAAAAAAGCATTTGCATCTGTATTGTGACTGTGTCTACTCTTTCAGCCATATTGACATTCATTGTCCGCTTCATGTAGTCAAATGTGTAAGGCTGTGTATATATAACTTTGGACACAGCCAGACGAGCTCGTTCATGACATTTGGACGTCACGTTTTGAAGCCTCAGGACTTGTTAATGGTCAGTGTGCTGGTTGTTGTTGGGTAACAACTGTGTGTCAGCCAGCCAAGTAGTAAAAATGGGACACTAACTTCTTTGTAACAAGGAAAAATCAGTGGTTCCATTGAATATTATTTAGTAAAAAAAAAAAAAAATTGCTGTTGATGAGAAACTGGTCGTCCAGAGGTTGAGCATGCGAAAGAAAAGCAGTTGCACATCTTGCTTCGCCCGAGGCAACTTATCTCCAGAGCATCGCAGACCGACTTAGCCTTCTGCTATTACTCATAGACAGGTTCCCAAAGGTTTGCAGACAACTGCAAACAACTGGAATCAGTGTGTGAGTGGTTGCAAACTAATATAATGACGAACAGTACTTGTAGCAGCTATCTGTGTTGGTGACATTTTCAATAGGGGACTCAACACCAATTGGTTAGTATCTAATACACTCAAATATAAAAGGCTGCTGAGTGCCTCATTCTGCAGTTTAATCATCAACCTGTGGAGGAACTTCTGAATTTCAAGTCTGTGGTTTGACTCTAAATGTAATTAGTTATTAGACTGAATTGAATTTCTGTTTACTCAAAGTATGCAGATACTACCACAGTTCAGCAATGTACCGAATCACAGCACAGGATTATCACAAACAGACTGCATGTACCTGCCAACCTGATTCAATAGCAGACTGATTCCACCTTACTCCTGTTTTGCTGTCTTGGCACACAAAAGATGCTTTGAAGATAGCAGCTAACTGCTCTGGTCCCACATCTTTGTTCGTATGGCGTTGCTAGCAAATTGCTGCCGTTGCGCATATATTAAATGGAGATGATTTTCATAGGTTGTTTTAAGGTCACATCTTGAAGTATCTTTGGGCAAAATGTGGAACCACAAGTTACCCCAGATGTATTTATCAGTGCATGGAAAAGTGCTTAGACATAGATAAAAGCATTATGGAAGTACTAGATCCACTTGTAATTAGAGATGGACCGATCCGATATTACGTATCGGTATCGGTCCGATACTGACCTAAATTACTGGATCGGATATCGGAGAAAAATAAAAAATGTAATCCGATCCATTAAATATCACGAAAGCACCTCACAAAACTTGCAACACGCCGTAACTCACCTCAGAACGTTAGCACGTCGGAGCAGTGTGGTCACGTGATAGAGCGGCTGTGGCATGCGGGACCTGTCGGTGGTCTGGATAGCATGTGGAGCTTCGCTAGCAACCCGGCATTTCATCTCCGACAAAGTTATCCCGAGAGAAGTAAAGCAAGTGTGTAAGTCCATCTCTGAATGTTTGTAAAGCATTCCTGCGTTAAGCTTAACAAGCGACTGCCTCTCGCTCTCCGGCTGCTACTTCAATCATGAAACTGCTTAACGATCAGCTGATCGGCTTTTCTGTCGCGAGTCCGTGTCTCTGGTTTGCTTTTGGCCCACTTTGCACCAGAAAGAGGAAACCAGTGGCTGAACAACAGCAGCACGTTTAAGCTTGATCAGCTGTTGTTAGAATTTATTTAATATTACTTTCTACACCAGGATCTTTTTCTACGTAGCTGACGCTGGTAACTGTGCAGGGGCGGATCTAGCAAAGTTTAGCCAGGGGGGCCGATAGGGCATGAACAGGGAAAAGGGGGCACAAAGACATACTTTTCTTTCTTATTCTCATTTAAAATGTCGAGCTTTTAATAAATAATTATCTGACACCCAAAGTTTTAATTTGATGTAAAATGAATAGAAGTCAATTACTGTATATAGTGACTATTAAGTCTAATATATATACCCTAGTAAGCTATAGTACTTTTTCCTTTGGGAAGGTACCATCTGTGCAGTCTGCAATTTTGTTGAAGAAAGATGTTGAATCTATTTAATATTTCTTGAAAAATAATTGATTTCTGTGCATTTTTTTCACACTTCATCAAATTAAGGTTGATTACGTCGATTAAGCATCATAAGGTGGAGCGTGAGGGGTGGTTCCCTATTTTTTATTTATTTATTTTTGTTGTTGCTGGGAGTTGGAACCCTATTAGTTAGGTTGCTTAATATTTACGCTAAGTACTCTTTAAAATACCAGAATAGGGAGGATGGTGTAGGTTTAAGTTTATTAGATTGATCAGTATTGCTGAACTATGAAATATTTTTTTTTGTATACAGGTATAACAGAATAGCTTTAGTGTAGTTGTTGTTTTAAACTTGAGTATGAACTTGCAGACTTGCAAAATGCAGCAAGATATTTTAAAAAACAGTTTTGTTGATTAAAAAAACATTATATCGGATTCATATCGGTATCGGCAGATATCCAAATTTATGATATCGGTATCGGTATCGGACATAAAAAAGTGGTATCGTGCCATCTCTACTTGTAATCCACTGTATATGGATGGACCACTAATGTCAAGGTTGTAAGTCATACAAAATGCTCACTTTCTCTAGACTTCATCTTCTTCTACTAGACTTCTGCACACCTTTGAATTAGGTAATTACTTGATTCTACATCCTTCACCAAAAATATCTGTTGTGAAATTCCACCGTCCCCGCTGACCATTTATCTCGATGACATCTTTACTTCAGCTCGTATAACATCCGCTATCTCATTTCACTGCCTCGTCTGGTTTGATTTAAATGGACAATAAACTCTATAGAGCAGACTCACATCACTCTGTCTCCAGTAAGGAACTGTTATTTTGCACATGTCAAGGTCACTGGCAAAAAACCCCAAAACAAAAGCATTAGCGTTGATCCTGTTCTGTGCTTCTTTAAAGTGTCAGTGAATCGCTCTTTTTTTTGGTTAAAAAGTCATTTAGAGGAGTAGCTGAAGGGTTTCCAGACACTTATTGGATGGCTCGGTCCTCCCTGTGCAGCCAAGCATGCTGATTCTCATTAGACTTCTTCTCTCTTCATCCTTTCACCCTTTTTGCCATAAATTAACTCAACAGCATAATTTAGATTGAAGTGCTGAATCTTTGGATCCCCACGCACAAATTAAACGAATCCAAGTTTTCCAAACTCTTAACTCTGGCAGAAGTTTTCCAAAAGGTCAGTTTTCAGGGATCCAAAACATCAAAAACAAACAGCCAAAACGCATAATAAAAGCTATAGTTACCAAAATAGTCGTGTACGTGTAGACGCATCCTGACATTAAGAATTCCAAACCCAAGTTATAAAGACAGCTTTGAAGATTATCCTGAACTCACCATGTCCAGTAGTTCAGAAAAAATCTATGCCTTTAACCTGTCATATTGAACGTCATTTAAGGGACACAGTACATGTATTGATTTCGTTGGTCAACAATTTGAGATCCCAGTTGTAATAGTCATTGCACCTTACTTTCACACCTTAGCTGTAGAACTAAATCCTCATGCTGATGATTTATAATCAAACTGGTAATTTGTTAGCCAAAATATGTGAATGAGTAACAACGCCCACAAAATATTTAGCAGTGCTTGCAGAAGGGTTCCCGATGTCCAGTGTATAAAAAATTGAAGGATGCACAATTTAAATGAGCAAATCCAGACCCTTTTCTTTCCAAGATCCTTTAGATCAGCGGTCCCCAACCCCCGGGCCTCGGACCGGTACCGGTCTGTGAGTCGTTTGGTACCGGGCCGCGAGAGTTGAGGCTCAGGTGTGAAATGTATAGTTTTCAGGGCTTTTATCGGTTTTCAGCGTTATTTTGTTATTGTTTTTATCGTTTACTCGGTTTTCCTTGGTCTTTTCACGTGTGTTATGAATAAATTTTCTTTTTTTTTTCGGTACCGGTACTAGTTTTATTTTGTTGTATTTATCCGCGACACCTTAAAGGCCGGTCCATGAAAATATTGTCGGGCATAAACCGGTCCGTGGAGCAAAAAAGGTTGGGGACCGCTGCTTTAGATGATGTCCTGAGCGTTGTCAAAAATGTCTTTAGCTTTATCGGAATCTATTGAATTGTGTGTTAAACCAACGGGCTCAACCCCTGGGCCATGGACAGGGAGTTGTTTGGTACGGGGCTGCAAGAGTTGAGGCTCGTGTGTTCATGGTTTTCAGGGTTTTTATCGTTAACTCGGTTTCCCTGGGTCTTTTTCCGTGTTGTAGTTGTGTGTCTTATTTTGAAAGAAATATTTACGTGTTACTATAACATTTTAGGGTATTTTAGCGACACCTTAAAGGCCGGTGCGTTAAAATTATTGTCTGACATTAAACCGGTCCGTGGCGGAAAAAAGGTTGGGGACTGCTGTGTTAAACTATATGTCTGTGATATTTAAGGACTTTATCATTCTTCCTTCCATATTTGGTGGTGGCTCCAATAAAATTTAAATTTAGGTGGCCATTAAGTTGCATACTGGACATATGTTGAACTTGACCATGTATAAATACAAATGGAGAATGTAAAATTTCATTCTCATGATGATGATGATGACATAAATATAACATAAAAATATTAAAAGATCTGGGATCTATGAAATATTTTCTTTAAACATGCAAATGTTAGTAATTGCTATTTGGGAATGTTCGTGTAGAGATCGTCAGTTTTCCATTTCCCTTGTCGCACAGTGTTATTCCAGGTTTGTTATTCCTGGTTTTTAACACTCCAGCAGCTAAAATTCAAAATGTAAACAGGGCTTCAGTCAGATTTTAATCTGCAGGCTTTGTGAGAGGATGAGACCTTTCCCTCCAGAGCTCTGTAACATTTCACACTGTGTTTCCCCTGGATTAGTCTGCACCTTCGGGGACCTCCACTGATATTTGCAGTGTAGAAAACATGGAAGGATGCACAATTTAAATGAGCGTACAGATCTTTGGGTGTTACTACACCTGCATCAGTTTCACTTGGGTGGAGAGAGGAGTGAAATATTACAGGGGTTACTGGAAGTTCATGGTCTGATTTCTAAATTTCTTTAAAAGAAAATGTCACTAAAATGTTAAAGCCTCCCCCAAGTAATCTCATAAACGCCTCTGACTTGTTCTGGATAAATAAATAACGTGTCCGTGTATACAGCGAAAGAATATGTGGAAAAAATTACCCTCTTTTATTCCCCTTGGCTTTTATTGCAATGTGGATTATTTTGTTTTTATAACTTCATATAAAACTGTGCCTGAAATGCTTTTCAGAAGAACTTTAAACATCGAATGCAGTCACTTGAAATGTCTGTAAATATAGTTTTAAAGATATTTTATTATACTGGATGTATTTATTGTGAACTGGACACTGCCTCAAGGTCGAAAACGTTCTCTCATAAAGTTCTCCTTCACAAAACAAATGAACAAGCTTGGATGGAACTCTTTACAGTCTGATACAATACAATCTAATAATTCAATGTGCTTCATTAATTTTGATTGTTAAATGTATTTAATGCTTTCACTGTCAGTATATGAACATATTGTACAACACGTTCTCTTAGAGCAGGTTGTGAGATAGTCACTGTTGATTTGTCTTTCTTCTATTTTTGTGTGTTCATGGATGCAATTTTTTAACTGTGCAAAGTTTTTATCTTTTAAAGCACAAAAATTCAAAATTTATACCCATGAGGAGTTGGTGGTGGAGCAAATATTTTTTAAATTATCACTAAAAACTACTTTGGGAGATGTACGCACACAAAACAACTTGGATTTGGAAATTTTGAAAAAAAAAGTCTGCTTTGCTAGGTTTGAAAAACGATTGTAGTAGTTGCCACTTCTGTTTAAAGACTTTCTGTGGTTTGGTTTTCATGATCCAACCAACTACGATCTGTCTTTTCTGGCTGGCTAACATTTTCCTCAGACAAACTGTAAGACAGCCACAGACACATAAGCTGTCTCACTTGGCAAAATACTGTGCCGAGTGCTTTTTTTAAACTTATCTCATCAGTTTTAAATTATTTTGTATGCTTACATTATGATCTAATTGTCAACAGATTCACATAACCTAGCTAAGTTAAAGCGAGAGAGTCAAACAAATAGTCTGATCAGGATCGGAGGCTAAACTGCTGCCAAAATCCTGAGAACAAATTAAAGTGCGTTAGCTGGCCAAATTATTTCATTAGCTAATGTGTGCTATGATATTAACGATATGTGATATTTAGCTACTGTGTAATGCTAACATTTCATCTCCAAAATGTTGGTCAGGGAATGACATCTTCTTACTAATTCCATATTATTGACCACACAAAACAGTTCTCTATACATTTCACCCTTAGACCTCTAGTTTATGTTTTAGATTTGCTGCATGCAAACAGTATATATATCTTCATAATCAGATTTTCCTATACAATAATTTAAACACCTCATCAACGCTGCTGGTTGCTGGCTTTTCTATATCAGTCGCTGGTTACTGATTCAAGTGAAAACAGATGTTAAAAGGAAAAAGTACAGGCAGTAATTTATTAATTTTTGTTCACAATTGCAGTTATTTACACACTTGAAGGTGTTTTTCAAAGACGCACAGGACAGCTAAGTGTAATGACTTGGCTACGTTAAGAGTTGTTTGTAAAAGAGGTGTTGTAATCATGTTTTCCTTCAAGTAGATGAAAGAACAAATTCCCAGTTACCCATCTCCATCGCAAGCTTTAATCCTCTCATTACGAGCCTAATGCATCCATTTATGTCCTCATTTCAGGTGTGCACTACCGAAAGTCCTGTGCCTCATCTGGAGCTTGTCTTATCGCCTCTTCTGGTTACCAGCAGTTCTGCACCGGGAAGCTCAACTCGGTCTGCATCAGCTGCTGTAACACACCGCTGTGTAACGGACCACGCCAGAAGAAGCGACCCCAGCCATCTGCTGCCATCACTCTTAACACGCCACGGCTTCCTGTGCTTTCCTTCAACATCATCATCCTACTTTCCTCTATCCTGTGCTGACAGAACTTTCCTAAGATGTGCGTTGAAACAAACTGAAACTGTACAAGCTCTGCCCTACATGCTTTGAAATGTATACAAGAGAAGGCTTTTTACAGCATTTGTTCTTGAGTCCCGGCTTTCTGTTGCAACAAAAACGACACAATAGTGAACAAAGTTATCGCCATGTGTCATGTCGTGAATATGGGTAAGATGTGGTGGATAAAACGGCTTCCAGCAGAGGGTTCATGAACGTCTGCAAGGTGGAAAAAGGCAAACAGCAAAGATAGCATGTGTAATTTCCAGAATAAATCTCTTATTTCTGCTCTATGCTCTATGAATAGGAAAAAACAAGTTTTGCAGTGTATTCACCAACTGAAACAAAACATGTATGACATCTCCCAAATGAACATGACTTATTTAACCTCTTGGCATCTACCATGTTGTTAACAAACCACTTAGAGGTGCGATTAGAATTGGGTTGGAGAAGAGGCTGTTACCTTTAAAATCAGTTCTTTTTATGGGGTTTTTGCCTTTATGTTCTGTTAATTTGGTATAATTTGAACTAAACAGGTTCTGATTCCACATAAAGTTCACTAGTGACCTTTTGGCATTGAGAGGCTATTGGTAAATTAAATGATAAACAAATATAAAATAATAGAAAAACATTTTTTTAATTTTAACAACCATTTCAGCCTCTTAGCAGGTGTTTTACAGTGTTTGGCCAAACAGAAATTTGATAAACACCTTTGAAGAAGGCACAAATTTGCCGTGGCATCATTTCAATTAACAGTTATTTCCTTCCGGATTTTCATTAATCATTTTTCCAAGATCTTGTATTGATGATGGCAGAATCACTAAAGTACTCTCCAGCATATCCCAAAGATTCTCAGTGGTTTAAGATCTGGATTCTGTAGTGGTCAATCCATCTGCGAAAATGATGTCTCATACTCCCTGAACCACTCGTTAATTTCCTTAAGCCTACACAGCTCTTTGGTCCTACTCCCTTGAGTACTTTGGGGGTGGAATGCTCTGACTTCACAGAACATTTACCTGATTGCTGATCATGATCTTTTCCAGCCACATTTCTTCATTGGAGATGACGGTTCACCACTGTCCTCTAAGGTTTTGTTTTGTTTGTTGTTGGGTTGTTGTTTTTTAACACATTGGACAATACTTAGCTTATTTGACTCTTATACTTAGCATTTGACCCTTTTGAAACTGAGTAACATTATTTCCACAACCACAAGATCTGTCCCCAGATGAGGTTGGTTAAGAAAACAGAAGCTACTGGCTCCAGTTAGGGTTGTAACTGTAACTGTTGCTGTACTAATTTTCCTATTTGCTTAGTCAAGTGGCTTTTTGTTGGCCAGGTAAAATAAGACCATTATGCAGTAAGTATGTAGTAATAAGGGTTGCTGAACTTGTGACTGACCAGGACAATAAGAATAAGACTTCAAAGTGCTGGAGAGGTCATATAAATCTTCTCAACACAGCAAGCCTTGACTCCGCTTATGTCATGGTCCCCGTGCCTGCTCGGCTGGCCCTGTGTGGCTACATGTTATGTTTTGTCTTTTCTCTCTCTCCTCTCTCTCTGCTCGCTGCCTGGGCGGAGCTCATTGTGAGCTCCCGGCCTCCACCACCTGTAGGCAATCACCTGTGGCTCCTCACCTTGTTTGCTCCCGCTACTTAAGGCAGTGACTGAGAGCACCTCGCCGCTGGACTATTGAATAACGCTCGTCAGTGCTACTTTAGCCTCAGCCAGTTTTGAGCTCTGTCCGTGAAAGTTCCGTGCTAACCCTTGTTCTCTGTATGCAGATTTCTCGTGTTTGGTTTGGAGACTCTGGACGCTTTTCCCGACCCCGCTCTGCACCCCTGGGAACCCTGGCCCCCTTCTCCTTCACCTGTATATAGTGCACCTGGAGTGTGTAAATAAACCTGTTTTTCTGAGATTTCAGTCTGCGCCGAGTCCTCCCTGCTCCTCCGTGACAGCTTAAACGTCTAAGGTTCGCTGTACCTGAAATTTGTTCCCATGTTGAGTTTATTTTAAAGATTGAGAGGAGCAGTCACTATGTGGGAAACATCTATGTGCAAACTAATGATACAACAATAAAATCTGCAAATATTTACTTTGAATTTAAGCAGAAAAAAGTAATTACTTGATTTAAATTTACTTTATAAATTTAAATACTGCACAGCTATGATGAAGCTCAGGGTTCCACCTGAGGATGGCTGCTCTTTAACAAATGGTTTAAACTTTAAAACTGTGACTCTGTTTTTGACCACTGTGTGACGTATACAGAGTGATTAATGCTGTTTTTGTGTTGGTAATAATTAATTAGTTTTCAATAATGAATGAGGTTATTTAAATGCGCGCACCCCTCTCTTTTTGGGGATGCTCGTATGAATCCTGCTGCTTTAGGTCAGTGGTTTTCAAACCTGTTCTGGCATGCCCCATACCCCACAATTTTTTACAACCCTCAACATTTTTATCTGAATAAGTATATTATGTAAATAAAGGTAAACATAGCATTAGCATACTCTTAATTCCAATTAGTTTCATTTTGTATTTTCCCCTGGTTCTACATCCCACAGTTTGAGAACCACTGCTTTAGGCAAAGGTGCAAATATGTGATACCTTTTAAAGACTTCTCAAATAGCTGCAAGCAACAAACACAACTTCAGATCCTCGGGATTCTCAGCAGTAATGTCCTGACCGAATACTCATGTATGAAAACCTCTTAGCTAGTTTAGGCCTCTAAATGAAACAAAGTAAAAAAATGAGACACAAAGATGGATGCAGCCACTGTGATGTGACCAGTTGGACTGCATATGACCCAGTGTATATTTCTTTTTGGCTTTAATTTTACTGTAACTTACAAATTAAAAACATTTTGTATTCAGTATGACTTAAAAGTAGCCACTGAGGCCATACTGTCATCAGGAAATCGTTTTTTTACTGAGGTCATAGATCAAAGGTCAGAAACCTGTGGCTATTTTGCCCATGTCCAGTGCCTCCCTCTGGGTTTGATAAAAAATTAATCTGTATATGGAAATAAATATAATAAACACAATGTGATTGCTTTCACTACCAACAGATCTTTTTACTTAAAACAAATCTGATTTTCCTTCACTTCACAAATGTTCTCTTTGGTGGTTAATAAAAAAAATAACTAACTAACTAAATTTTTATTATCCTAGTTCTATAATGTTATAAATTCAACATGAATGTGGCATTATTGTTATGAAAATGCAAAGTTAAAAAACCAAATAGTCATACAAAGTAACTGCAGACTTGTTTTAATTATTTATACCTATTCATAATGTTGATATGCTCATTTATGGCTCAGCTCCCTTTTGATAATAAATATTGCTGACCCCTGTCATAGATCAGGGGAACAGAGGGCCATTTTTCATACACTTCAATACAGTGTGACTTCTTTTTCCAGTCAGCCATTAAAAATAATGCCGCTTTGAGGCACGTTCTGCCCTTTTCGGACCTATTTAGTCTATCCTGAAACCTCAATTCCTCGTTGAAATTTGCATTTTTGTGCCATTGCCTCCTCTCTGTGTCTGCCTCGCTGCCTAACGATATCAGAAACAGTTGTGTTTGTTTCAGGAAGGGACCACTTCACCCAATTTGTTTATGTAGTTCTCACTGTTTCGGCCACGCCTCTGTGTTTTGTGCTCTGTAATGTTTACAGGAAAATGTTGGCACTAAAATGTGGAAAAATTGTGAGTGACAGTTCAGAGGGTGCAGTGTGTTTATCACTATAAATAAAAAGCTGTTTTTGTTGGTAATTATCTTACTGTCACAGTGATTTGGAAAAAAGGAGGACAGCACCAGCTCAGCTTTCTAGGCTGCTCCAAAAAATATCCCAAATCTAATCCAGTTGACTGTGAGATGCAGTTAAAAGCCTGCTAAACAATAAAAAAATTAATTAAATACACTGACTCTATTCACTGACTTTACTGAAATGTTGTCAACTGTGTATATACAGGGATACACAGACAGAAACATATACTTTAAGTTAATCAATGTTTTTGTTATAGTGCATATAAAATCATCACAGAGGTATTAGAGCTAAGATGAGGCTGTTCTCCTTGGGATAAAGTCAGACATGGCTGGACATTCATCTCAGGAGTCGGCAGGTAGCTGCATAGATGACTAGATAAATTTAGAAAATAAGTTTTAGGATACACACAAGCCAATTTCATAAATGTCCTTGATAAAATAGCCATTTAGACTGTAATGGAGCAGTACGATGACTGATGCGCGCACGAGAACAGACAAGAATACAGATCAAGGAAGGCTTACACTTCAGCACGCATACCTCTGCAGACGCCTGGGTGAAGCATGTGATGGTGGCAGGTAACCCAGATGCTACACAGAAAGCAGAATGATGTTATAGTTTGTTAAATGGAAATATTCAGTGTCTTTTGCATATTTGAGACACACAAATGATAAGAATTTAAATATGTATTTATGTTCTTCTGTGGTGAGCTGAATCTAACCTTTAAGCGAAAAGGCTGTATATGTCAATGAACATTTCTGAATTCATTTCACCTGCTTTGGTGCAAATCAAAGTGACAACAGGTGCACTCGAGAGGCAACGAGATGACCCCAGAAAAGGAGCAACACCTGGAAAACTGCTCCTGTGGGTTCTTCTCCAGCCCTGAGACAGAGACTTAATGCCCAAAGTGATGATGAAATCAGTCCGATTGACAGACGTGAGTTGGGTAGTATAATTTATTTAACTGAGTAATAGCACTGGGACATTTGTGTTTTTGACACTGAAAAAGGAAACAGTATTGGGATGATGTTCTTGTGTAAAAGACAGTTTTAAGATGCTAAAAGTACCGTGTAAAGGTTTCTTAGTTCAGTTAGGAACACTTTAGTCTAAAGTCACGTTAATTTATTTGTCACAATGAATTGAATTGTTCAAGTTCAAAGATTAGTTGCATAGTTACATTTATTCCAATATAAAAATGTATCTAAGATATGTACATACCTACACATTACAGAGTAAACAAATGAAATAATTAGGAGCCAGATTTAATCCTGAGTCGGCACAATTAAAGTTTCACAGTTTCTCATGTTTACGGCACAAAAACCAAAAGATTTCCCAACTTAACTCAGATTGTGAACTCCCTCTCTGTAATCGAGCTGGGTCGTGAACTCAGTTACTGCATTTTGCCAAACTACTCCAGGTCTAAACCGACTCCCCGTCAGGTCTAAGCATCAGTGAGGTTAGGAACTCTTAACAGTAGACTAACACTGAATGTGTTAGTCTACTGTTAGAGTTCACCATTAAATATAAATGTAGAAACAGTCTAGAGTTAGTACAACCAAGTTTTAAAAAAAAAAATTCTAAAAAAAAAGTCACACAAATGTTCTGATTCAACACTGCAGCAGAATTCACCTGTAAGTGCTTTATATTTAATTCAGCTGCTGGCCTTTCACTCATCTTAAACATCGATTGACTAATTAACTTACACCTCTGGTATAAAAACTACGGACTTCGCTTTTCAGGCTTCAAAGCTGGGCCCATCAAGTGTTACACCAAAGTCCAGCTATTCCAGATTAGCCAGAGACTGTGAGGTGTTGGCAAGTTAATATTAACCCCATTAGAACCCCAACATCATTGCATCAAAACACTTTTTCTAAGTTACTAATTCTAACCACTAGATTTCTATTTTTAATTTTTATTATAGATTCCAACTTTGACTACTCCCTGATTTGGGACCTCCCGCCCTTCTTGAACATAAAAGGAAAGCCTGACATGGATACAGCAGCATTAAGCGCCAGATGCAACATCAATTGAACCATATAAGGGATTAAAAAGCAGAGCTAGGCTTGTTGTGGTTTGCAAAGCAGCTTGCAGCTACTGTGCTAAAGCTAAGTACCCTAAATACTATTTCAGATTAATAGTTGATTGTGACCTTGCACTGACATCATGGCCTACCATAGCTAACAGTAGGGTTAATCAATGTTAAAATCCATTGCTATTTTACTGCATTTGCTCTTCTTGAAGGTTGGTGATCATAATGTGACTTTCAGTTTCATCTGTGGGCCAAAATATTGATAAAAAATCCCCTCTCTGGAATGCAGAACACAGACTACAGTCCTTAAACCCTCCAGTCTGTACCTTTAATTTTAACTGAAGCTCTGGGGTATTTAAGATTCTATATTATATTTTAACATTATCACTGGAGGTAAATGTCCTTTCGAGACACCCTGTGCTATGTTTTTTGTGTACTCAATAAACACAGCACAGGGTGTCTGCTCACTGAATACTTGTTACTGCATCCATGGATAAAGCAGTTTCTCCCACTGACTCGCACAACAGGCTATATTTCCGACTCTGATGGTACATTTCTATTCTTGAGCTCCAAGATTTGCTCTTCAGTCCCTATGATGGACGTCTGAGTATCCGTGCCCAGTCCCGAGTCATCTTGCGACTGAATTGTCGTAAAGGATGAAGGTGTTTCCTCTTTGGCGACGGTGGTGCGACTCGACCTATTTCGACGCAGTGACTTCAGCAGCAGGGGGCGTTGAAGGGATTGCATGGGGGCAGCCCTGAACTGCACGGTGGACTGATTTTTATGCACGATGGTAAGGTGACACCGCAGAACCTGCATGAATACGTCCCTGAACTGCCGCGAGGACAGGTTGTAGAGGAAAGGGTTGAGGACAGAGCTGAGGTAGAAGAAGGTGTCGGCCACGGGGTGGAGGATGACGTAGCTCCGGAAGTAGGTAATGGTCCAGTTGGATTTGGGCATAGCGGCCATCATAAGACGGCGAATCTGGTTGGGAAGCCAGCATACCATCAAGGATCCAACAATGAGAACTAAAGAAAAACACAAAAAGAATAAATATAAGAGAAGTGATGACTTTTTTAAAACTCTCGTGTCTGTCAATATCATATAATAATTTTAAAAAGACAGGAAACAAGACAAAACATTTAATATGCTACATGTTTGTTAAAAAGAAAATATGTTTAATCAAACTTACTCAAAGGAAGGGTGACGAGCTAAAACACCACCTTTATTCTTTAAAAAGCTATGTTCTTGATATTTTACTTTATTCATAACAGTTTTTCACCTTTATTCCCAAAAAAGTATTTCAACTTTACCCTTGAAATGTAATACCGGTATAATGTTGATAATGATAAGAAAATGAAATATCGCAATAGAATATGGGGGGAAAGCGCACGTGCAGTGCCTTTGTTTTTATACGCACATGGAGGAAAAAGCGTGCCGGCGACGGGGAATGAGAAGGGCGAAAGCGGATCGTTGAATGAAACGGATGAACCAGAATTGGTTTGTAAAAATGCTGCAACTTCAGTGGTGTGGAACTGGTTTAGCTTTCGTCCGTCAGATACACAACAAAGCACTATTTTTGGTAGAGCATGCTAGCGGGCCATCGTTATTACCGTGTTTTTCGAAAATATGGCACACTTAAAATCAATCCTTTGATTTTTCTGAAAATCAACAGTGCCCTTTATAATCCTGTGTGCCTTATGTGTGAATTCTGGTTGTGTTTACTGACCTCGAAACAATTTTATGTACACGGCGCGCGAAAATCTGTCAAATGTTTTAGTACGACTTTGCTAACCTACGAAGCCGCACGGCTTGATGGGTTGTCGGAGCATTACGGCTATCGTAGGCAGGAGCCTCGCAGAGTGATACGTACTGTGTTTTAACATAATATTACCGTATTGTGTGTGTATAACCTCTTTTTAAGTTTTGTGGATATTATACATGGTTATGCTGAGGATATGTCAGCCAGTTTCCACTGGAAATGCCACTGTCAGCAAGGAATTTGGATTTGCACTGTTAAATTTTTATATAGCTTTAATGCACATTTAAAAAAAACAGCTGCTTGTTTAAGTGAAAATACATTGATGGGTTTGTTTGTTTGTTTTTTTGCCACTAATAAAGTTGTGGAATTGTAAAGTATTTTGTCTAGTGTCAATTATATCGTCAGTTATATCGTTATCGCAAATTTTCAAATGTATATCATGATAAATATTTTTGGTCATATCGCCCTGCTCTACTTGAAATGCAATCCCAATTCCAAAAGAGCTGGTAAATGGTAAATAATAAATTCTCATAAATTCATAATTTATTCACAGCGTAACACCAATCAAAACTGAGAAAATTTAGCTGATGTTTTATCTATGCATTGCAGTTACATTACTAATTAAAATTGAATTATACATATTAGTGCATTTGTGTCAATTTATTTTAGAGGACAACTTTAATTATTCGTTATGTAGATTGGTTAAACAATTTATTTTTATATATTTATTAGTGCTGTCAAAATTATCGCGTTAATTGTTAAGATCAACGCGAAATGTTTAATGCATTAAAAAAATTTAACGCTGATTTTGTTTTTTTATTAATTTCCTGTAATCTAAGACCTTTAAATTCATGAGCACCTCTGGAGGAGGGGGCAACAGTGTGCTATGCTGGCGTTTGGCCTGACAGAAATGATTAGAAGAAGAAGAAGTGACACCATGCTACTATCTAGCTAACACTAGCTAACACACGCAAGCATGGACGAGGGCGGACTTTTGGGTGGAAAGTTTCTCTTTAAGAAGTTGCCTGATGGCTTGTTGGACAAAACGAGAGTAAGATGCACAATTTGCAACGCTGAATTCAAGTACCACAGAAGCAGTTCATCACTGGCGTATCACCTGAGAGCAAAACACCCAACTGAATCCACCTCTACGGGACCTCGCCAGTCTATGCTTCAGGAGTATGGTGCTTGTGGACGAATAACAAAAAATGTGAGAGAAAAGGTAACCAATTCCTTGGTTGTTTGGATAGCTAAAAACTGCCGACCAGTTAGCATAGTAGAAGATGATGGACTGAGAGAAGTCATTCGTGCTGCATCAGGAGATGAGTGTTACAATCTGCCCTCGAGAGGAACCATTGTGTCGAGACTGCACACTTTGTATGGGGACCAGAGGGCTCAGCAGTCCAGCAAGCTTGTGCAAGTAAGGAATGTCGCTCTCACCGGAGACCACTGGACTTCGGTGAACAACGATAATTACTTAAAATATAAAGAATAAAAAAATGTAATTGGAGCCAGGCTATTAATAAAGTAATTGAGATTAATCGCAATTAATAACAGAAAATTGTGAGATTAGTTAGTTAATTTTTTTTAATCTATTGACAGCACTAATATTTATTTAAGTTTAGAAATCTATAAAAAAATTGCTTGACACTACAAATTATATTAATTATTATGCAAACTTTTTTACAGCAAATACAATAAACTTAAATATTTCATATTATATATAATAAAAAATGAGCAAACAAAAAAAAAAAAAAAAAACCAACTGATTCCAGTTTTGACTTTTTCTCCCGCTACACCAGCGCTGATGTGGAGGTCTGAGCGGTGACACCTATTCAGTCTGACGTCACTAGCCGTGTCTGGACCTAAACTCCGCTGCAGGTCCATATATCAAATGATCGCTATGGCATTACTGAGAGTTGAAAAACTGTCTAAAGTCTTTCATCTTTAATAAAATGATCAGCATTCTGCTCTACCAGGTGTAACAATTGAGTTTAACATCCAGGCATCCATGAAAACGGAATTTATGACATTTAACGGAGTTAGAAGTTAGCAGGGAGTTGGCAAACTAGCTTCTATCTAAATACAATATAGCATGTCCTGACTGCGGGGTTTTGGAAACAAATTAAAACGTACAGCTCTGCTATCACTTCCAGCATAAATGAAGACAGAAAACTAAACAGCAGTGACGTTTGTAGGGTTACTGAAGTTGGGCTAGCTGGTATATAATGATGTGCTACGTGACTGCTAGCAACACAGCTATGTTAGCATAATATAAACAAGCTAACTTTTTTCCCACTCGATAAAAGTTAACGTGAGTGTTCTCGGTGGTCAGGAACAAATGTAATCGCATGGCAGGATGCTGTAAAAGGACCAAACTTCAGCCAGGAGAACAACTGAGATAATCCATCCACAATACGAGGTTAGTCATTCATATACTGCTGCATGGGCTGGGCTGTAGTTACATCCTAAGGTTTTAAAAACTGAGCTTAAATAAATTAGCGGTAATAAAAGCCGAGGGAGGTCAACAGTGATCACTGACTGTTTTAGGAGCTTTTTGAGATTAAATAGAAGAAAATACATAACATTAAACATGTTAACAACACAAAAGCCATATTAAACGCAGACTACTTTAGGCCCGGAAGTAGGATTCGTCACGTCATCACTTAACAATCAGATTGTTCAGGATGATGACAAACAGTCGCAAATTTGTTCACCAACCTTGTCGGTAGTAAAATATTATCTGAACCAGTGTTAGTTTGTCTTTATCTTGCGAGCTGGTTGTTTACATTAACACAGAATTATTTGACTCTATTTCTAAAGCTATAAGCTTCACATCATTTGGATCTTAATGGATCAACCTACATTTTCATGCACTGTTACGTGCCAAGAGATGTGGCTTTGCTTTTGTGTTCTATTTATCTTTCAGGTGTCAAGCCTCCACCTATTGGCCAGTTCGAAGTTGATTGGCATGTGTCTATTGGCTGGTCTGGGCCCAGTTGGCCAATCACACGCCAAGGATCACTACAAATGAGCAGCTCCCTGGCCAGCTGGTGGTTGCTGGCTTCTGCTATGACAAACATTTGCGAACAGGTGTCTTTATATTATGTGTGGTGGGAGGCTGGGCAGGTAAGCTGGGGTACCCTATACACTGATTGCAGGTGTTAAACTGTTAGACACACTAGGGTATGTGGTTGATGCCACTTTTGTATGTTTTCACTGACCTTTTGTCGAGCAGCTAGGTAGGCCTTTTGTTTTGCATTTTTGTTTTAGTTAGGCCCTGGGAGCTCTCGACCTCTTTTTGTTTTATTACTTTCTTTGATTTGGTTCAACCGCCCAGTCCTCCTCCCCCACCTTTTTTCTTATAGATTCCACTAAATCCTGCCTAATTCTTAACTGTCCTGTTGTCATCCTCCTCCATTGATTGTGGTTGTCCGGTGTTGCTGTCTCCTTCCTGCCTTTGCCACCACCATGGTGGTGCACAAATCAATCCACAGACCTAATGGGAGGTTTCCTGTTTTAAGTTACAATCCATTCACATGGCAGCAATACAATGACATTTAATAAATGTAAAAATATACAGAGAGCACATTTAAGTGAAATATCTGAATATACCACTGCAATTACTCACACTTCATCATTCATGTCTGAGTCATGCCCTGAACTCTCTGAAAGGACAAACACACCCTCGGTCTCTCTTCTGCTGTATATCCGTCTCCCTACAGTGTTTTTAATGGGGATTAAGCTGCAACCAAACAGCCTTTCTGCATTCACAAAATTATCTGATGTGAGACAAATGCTTCCTGCTGAGGAGCACAAACATAAACACATTCATGTATAACACCATGTCCAAAGACGCTGGGTGGGGGAATCATCCATCCTGATATTAAGAGATGAAAAGGGAGAATAAAAAAACTGAAAAATCAGTCTGTGTTTCTCACATGCAGACTAAGTGCACTCATTAGTGTTTGTTTATAAAGGTTCAGGTTCAGTTTAATGCTAATCTCAAGTGTCAGTGAGCTTTGATCCCTTGCAGCCTGTCTTAAGGTTTGCCAGTGATGTTAGAGACTTTATAAAGAGATGTCAATAGTTCAAAATAAAGACATCAAGGGCATTGCCTCAGAAAACCTGACAGAAATTTGGGAATTCTGGCAGCCTGAAATGCATTTTAATGGGCCTTTTGGGCTGAAGTTCCTCTGTTTTATATCCCATCTTATCTTAGACTAAAAACATGAGCGCCTGAAGCATGTGTCGTGTTTTGTTTTGTTTTTTTAAAAAAGCTGCATTAACTTATCTGTCACATTTACAAGCCAAAAAAGTGAAAGTGAATATATGTTGTTTGTTGTTTTTATAGCCTAGCCTCAATGTATGGCAATGTCAGTCTTACAGACGCCAAGGTTTAATGGACCAAATCGACAAACTAAAAGTAGTATGAAAAGACATTTTACTTCACTAAAACTTTACTTTTTTTTAAACAACAGTAACTAAAATTGCATTTTGAACTCAGAAAAGTACATTTTAATTTCAAAATGACCAAATTGGTTATTGCAACCAGCTTAGGGAGGCCCCGATGGGTGGGTCAGCCCCTTTCAAATCATGTTTATGTTTTAACATCTATAATGAACTTCTGAAAAACATGCCCATATTTTAATAATTAACACAATTAACAGAACAAAATAATCAACACAAACTGGAAATGTTTGTGTTGCATTTTTCGGTTGGGGCACACACTTCAGTTTCACTACAGCGCAGAGAACAGCTGGACAGAGTTTGTTACTTCCATTCAAACTATGACCGCAGTAATATGCTAGCGACCAAAGCTAGGGGAATGCACATTTTTCCCTAGTGACAGATGCTGACCAGGGGATCATTTAGCCATCAACCTCTCACAGCAGCTCCAGGAGTATTCACTTTTCCCTTGCAACCGGTGGTTGGTCATTGACTAGTTTTGAGGCCATGACCACCATGTTTATCAGGTCATTAAGCAGTGATCGTCTGTCAAGAACATGGGTGCATGCTAACACTGAAGTACCTATAACTGATGCTCTACGAGGCTCATTCGTAGACATAAAATGTCCACATATATATATTTACCTTCAACCTGGAATGAAACTTTACCTTCTTTGGATGTGTTTCTCTTTGTCCTTCTTACAGCTGTTACAGAGTTTTTAAAAAATAACTGACAGGGAGCTGTGGTCAGATCCCTGCTAAGCTGAATGACTGAACTGAACTTTTCGGTTGTGGCTGCTGTTGGCGATTTTATCCTGTGTTTTAAAAAATGCAGCTTGCTAATCAAATATATCCAAATATGGTCACTTCTACCTTCTACAAAAACGTTAAGGCTTCAAAATACAGAATCCAGATGTCCGCCTTTAATAAACAGTTTGCTGTCTGTTTTTGCTGACCCCATCAGATGCATGTGTCTTATTTTCCAGACACAGACACTAATTTTTCATGACGCCCTGCAGCTTCATGTCGGGTCTCGCCATGTACAAACACAGCTTCGCTGCAGGACCTGAGGCTGGTCCACCTGCCTGCTGATGTGACTTGGAGTTTGCTCTCTGTTAGGAAGGATCAACCCCAGAGCCACGCATGCTGTTGCCTAGCAGGGTCACTGGTCTCATAAAAAACAGGTTTGTTTGTGGGCAGGCTTTTAAACAACGCAAACAAGAGGTGATGAAGAAATCTGAGTGGAAAGCAGCACTCTGCATCATGTTTGTCGTCAGCCAAACACTTTGTGGTCTGCAGGGATTCCTCTCAGAACAATCATCAAGTTTGAAGAAAACAAGCTACAGACAGTATCAGCCCCCAAGTTAAATTCTTTTAATGCTTTAAGATAAAAGGAGGCAAAAGAGAGAAAACACTCACATTGTCACGGATCGCCGTGCGGCAGGCAGGAGTAGGACCCAAAACGCAGGACTCACAGGCACGAGGGAATGAACTCAAAACTCAGCTTTATTCGCTGGCAGAACAAATATACAAACTGAACTAAACTGGGAAACCACAAACTAGAGAGACACAGGGAGATCCACACACGGCATGAGGGACGACGTCACACTGAACAGAGGGAGACGCAGACAGAAATACACAGAGGGTTAACGAGGGGAGTGGGAACACACGGGGAACACAGGTGACACTGATAATCATAACGAGACAGGGCGGGGTGTACTGAACACTGACGGGAGAGGTGAAACAGGAAGTACAGAGGAGAGAGAGCACGAGTAGAACACCAACGTAACGGGCAGGGGAGACACGGAATAAACACGAAAGGGGACGAGGGCTCATAAATACATAGAGGGCACACAGGGGGAAGAGAGAGCACGGGGAGAACTTAGACATAATGGGCAGGGGAAGCATGGAATAAAACATAAGGAGAGACGAGGGCTCACAGATACACAGAGGGGCACACAGGGAGACATGAAGGGCAAGGGATCAAAACTAGAAGCCATAGAATAAATCACACACAAGTACAATAATACGAAAATCACAAAGAACTAAAAACGCTGGGTCAGGAGACCCAGGACCGTGACAGTACCCCCCCCTCAAGGGCTGGCTCCAGACAGCCCAAACACAGAAAAACAAAACCAAACAGAAAACCCAGGGCGGGCGGCGGGGGCCCAGGACGGAGGGCTCGGAACAGAAAACAAAAGAAGAGCACAGCAAACACCGGAGCCCAAGAAAATAACTCAAACACAGAGCAGTTCAGGGGGCCGGCCGTGCGCGAGGCAACGGCGGCGACGTGGGAACAGTTCAGGAGGCCGGCCGTGCGCGAGGCAACGGCGGCGACGTGGGAACAGTTCAGGAGGCCGGCCGTGCGCGAGGCAACGGCGGCGACGTGGAAACAGTTCAGGAGGCCGGCCGTGCGCGAGGCAACGGCGGCGACGTGGAAACAGTTCAGGAGGCCGGCCGTGCGCGAGGCAACGGCGGCGGCGACGATGACAGCGCTGGTCCGGGGGCCGGCCGCGCGGAAGGCAGCGGCGGCGGCTCTCCAGTGTCAGGCGTACTGGCCGAGGCCCGGTGGGCATGGGACCAGTCAAGGCGGGACCAGGCGAAGCACAGGCTGAGGAGGCTGCAGCAGACGAAGGCTCTGAGGAGGCTGCAGCAGACGAAGGCTCTGAGGAGGCTGCAGCAGACGAAGGCTCTGAGGAGGCTGCAGCAGACGAAGGCTCTGAGGAGGCTGCAGCAGACGAAGGCTCTGAGGAGGCCGCAGCAGACGAAGGCTCTGAGGAGGCCGCAGCAGACGAAGGCTCTGAGGAGGCCGGACCAGGCGAGGACGAAGGCTCTGAGGAGGCCGGACCAGGCGAGGACGAAGGCTCTGAGGAGGCCGGACCAGGCGAGGACGAAGGCTCTGAGGAGGCCGGACCAGGCGAGGACGAAGGCTCTGAGGAGGCCGGACCAGGCGAGGACGAAGGCTCTGAGGAGGCCGGACCAGGCGAGGACGAAGGCTCTGAGGAGGCCGGACCAGGCGAGGACGCAGAGGCCGAGGCCGGGCCAGGCGAGGACGCAGAGGCCGAGGCCGGGCCAGGCGAGGACGCAGAGGCCGAGGCCGGGCCAGGCGAGGACGCAGAGGCCGAGGCCGGGCCAGGCGAGGACGCAGAGGCCGAGGCCGGGCCAGGCGAGGACGCAGAGGCCGAGGCCGGGCCAGGCGAGGTTGCAGATGGCGGCTGGGCAGAGGCTGAGGCCGGGCCAGGCGAGGTTGCAGATGGCGGCTGGGCAGAGGCTGAGGCCGGGCCAGGCGAGGTTGCAGATGGCGGCTGGGCAGAGGCTGAGGCCGGGCCAGGCGAGGTTGCAGATGGCGGCTGGACAGGCTCCTCGGGCCCTCCAGCTGATGCGGCGTGAGGCTGAACGGGCCCCTCGGACCCTCCAGCGGAGACAGGAGGCTGAACGGGCCCCTCGGACCCTCCAGCGGAGACAGGAGGCTGAACGGGCCCCTCGGACCCTCCAGCGGAGACAGGAGGCTGAACGGGCCCCTCGGACCCTCCAGCGGAGACAGGAGGCTGGACGGGCCCCTCGGACCCTCCAGCGGAGACCAAAACAACGCCAACAGGCATGAAGTCCTTCGGCCGATATGAGGACAACTGGCGCTGCACTGAGCACTGACTCTGCCCAGGCAATGCGAACATGGTGCAGTTCTTAGGGGGCTGCTTAAACTTCAGGGGTCCAGAATCAGCTGGTGACTGAGACCTAGCCTCTGGGGAAGCCCTGGAGTGGCAAACTGTGCCAACGGCGGCTAAACCATGGATAGCACCCTGAGTAGAAATCCAGTTACCTCTCTGCATGGAGTGAATGAGCAAAACTGGCGACACAGGAGACTGAGCGGAGAGTGGCTGCTGGGCAGCTAACTGAGTTACTGGAGACACGGGTGAGAGCGGGAGCTGAGCTGCTGGACACACGGGGACCTGAGCTGCTGGACACACGGGGACCTGAGCTGCTGGACACACGGGGACCTGAGCTGCTGGACACACGGGGACCTGAGCTGCTGGACACACGGGGACCTGAGCTGCTAACGGTGGAGAAGTAAATGACTGCACAGGGAACTGAACTGATGTCTGTAGTAACGGTGGTGGTGAGAGTGGAGTAGGTGGTGGAGTTAATGACTTCACAGGGGAATGAACTAGAGGTAGTGACGGTTGTGGTGCTGGTGGTTGAGTGGGTGACTGTGCTAAAGGAGGCTGCACTGGGGACAGCAGGGCTGCAGGAGACTGCACTGGGGACACTGGAGACTGCACTGGGGACACTGGAGACTGCACTGGGGACACTGGAGACTGCACTGGGGACACTGGAGACTGCACTGGGGAAAGCAGAGCTGCAGGTGACTGCGCTAGAGACTGCAGTGATGGTTGTAGTGGAGGTGTGACGGGTGGAGGAGTGGCTGAAGTGGCTGCGGGTCGGGCGGCTAGTGGCTCAGCTACAGAGCATATTAATGGCAGGGCTATGGGTTGAATGACTGACTGAGTAGCAGCCTGAGTGGCTGGGTGTAGTGACGGTTGTGGTGGAAGAGAAACAGGTGGTAGTGTGGATGATGGAGCTAAGGGCGACTGAGTGGCAGACCGAACTGATGACTGAAGCGATGGTAGAGGTGAAAATGGAGCTAGCGGGGACACAGGAGACTGAGCTGCGGGTGGCGGCGAGGGAGCTAACTGAGCTGCGGGTGGCGGCGAGGGAGCTAACTGAGCTGCGGGTGGCGGCGAGGGAGCTAACTGAGCTGTGAAGGGCTGCGAGGGAGCTAACTGAGCTGTGAAGGGCTGCGAGGGAGCTAACTGAGCTGTGAAGGGCTGCGAGGGAGCTAACTGAGCTGTGAAGGGCTGCGAGGGAGCTAACTGAGCTGTGAAGGGCTGCGAGGGAGCTAACTGAGCTGTCGATAAGGCTGATGATTCCTCTACCAACTGAGCTATTGACTGGGCTAAGGATTGAAATAAGGTTTGTAGTAAGTCAGGCTGTGGATGTGACTGTGCTATGGGAAGCGAGGCTGAATGTGGTGGAGGTGGCGACTGAGCTTCGGGCCGGGCGGCTAACAGAGCTTCGGGCCGGGCGGCTAACAGAGCTTCGGGCCGGGCAGCTAACAGAGCTTGGGGCGAAAATGGTGGTGGTGGAGTTGGTGTCTGGGCTACAGGCGGCTTCTGAGCAGGAAACACAGGACACTGAGCTACAGGTGGCTGCTGAGCAGGTGACACTGGAGACTGAGCTACAGACGGTTGCTGAGCAGGGGACTGAGCTGAAAGCGGACGGGCAGCTGACTGAATAAACATAGCTCCAGAATAAACAGTTCCAGATGAAACAGTCTTAACTCCTGGGTCCGAAGGAGCATCAGAAGCACAGTCTTTTGAACCACAGTGGAAACGATCGCTCTCAAAATAAATACTGTCATTTTCTGGAACAGGAGGAACAGAAGATCTAGAGTTCATGAAGCCGACGTTAGCGGCCTTGGGGGAAACGGTACGTTTATCCCTCGACACAGAAGGCGAACGTAGGGGGACTTTGTCACTCACCCTAGGCGGTTGGTCGAGAAGAGTCCCAGGCTCCTGCTGTGAAGTGGAAACGCTGGGTGAGTCGGGCGGCACGATAATAATCCCTAACATCTTGTAGAAGGCTTGTGCAGGCGTGAGCTGATTGCTTGCAGGCTCGTAGTAATCCTCCCGGGACCGGCTGGAGCGTTTTCTGCGAGACCTGGGCGTCCGCGGAGAGGAAGCAGGTGAGTGGACCGAAGGGTAAGCAGCTAGTGAGGAGCGGCAGCACGGAGGCCCTCCAAGCACTAGCCGAGTCCCGTCAAAACGGGAGCTGCGCTTCCACGGTGAGTCCGCTGGATCCATTACTGGTGACGTCGTACTGTCACGGATCGCCGTGCGGCAGGCAGGAGTAGGACCCAAAACGCAGGACTCACAGGCACGAGGGAATGAACTCAAAACTCAGCTTTATTCGCTGGCAGAACAAATATACAAACTGAACTAAACTGGGAAACCACAAACTAGAGAGACACAGGGAGATCCACACACGGCATGAGGGACGACGTCACACTGAACAGAGGGAGACGCAGACAGAAATACACAGAGGGTTAACGAGGGGAGTGGGAACACACGGGGAACACAGGTGACACTGATAATCATAACGAGACAGGGCGGGGTGTACTGAACACTGACGGGAGAGGTGAAACAGGAAGTACAGAGGAGAGAGAGCACGAGTAGAACACCAACGTAACGGGCAGGGGAGACACGGAATAAACACGAAAGGGGACGAGGGCTCATAAATACATAGAGGGCACACAGGGGGAAGAGAGAGCACGGGGAGAACTTAGACATAATGGGCAGGGGAAGCATGGAATAAAACATAAGGAGAGACGAGGGCTCACAGATACACAGAGGGGCACACAGGGAGACATGAAGGGCAAGGGATCAAAACTAGAAGCCATAGAATAAATCACACACAAGTACAATAATACGAAAATCACAAAGAACTAAAAACGCTGGGTCAGGAGACCCAGGACCGTGACACACATGTATGGTATTGTTCATTAAGGCCAGCTGTACCGTGACCAGTCTGAATCAATACCAAGCGATGTCACCGGTAATAACTCTAGTTCTGATCACTTTCAAAGAGGAATTCAAATCAAGGTTTGTGAAGACAGTAAAGACAGAGGGTTCATCTGAGTGAAAGTACAAAGAGGAAGAAAGTGAGATGAAGACAAGTCAGAAGAAAGGAACACTGCTGGAATACAAAAATAAATGAGCAGGCAGAGGTGACAGACACAGATAAAAACAACTTTAGAGATTCATGTTGCTCTGAGTCATTTCTCCTTGACACTTTGGTAGATAATTAGACCCTCTCGGGTAATTTAAAGTGTCTTTTTATTAAAAATATCTGGAAATATATTCTCTTTATGACCTTCTCCAGATTCCAAAAACAATTTGGTCAGCTGGCCAAAGCAATTTATTTAATAAGTGACAACACTGTCATCTTCACCTTCAGAGCGCACTGAGAAAAGGGTTTGCAGTCAAGTGTGAAGGGAGGCAGAAAGAGAATTCAAGTCTGATTTTATGGTATTATGTTAAAAAAATGGTGGATTAATCTAGTTGAAGCTGGACCTTGAGAACCGAAGGAGCATCCAATTGATTAATGGGTTGATGAGGTCATAACAGTAACTGCAGGTGTTGTACTAGAAAGCTGAAGTCAAAAGTGAGGGTTTACCAATGATCTATGTTTCAACTCTCAGTCCCTGAGGGTTTGGGCTCTGGGATTTCTGGATTTGATCCCTAGTTTTGTTCCGCAGATTTACTCTCTGAATTTGGTCCCTGTGATTTCTGGGTTTAGTCTTTGGTTTTGAGCCATGCGTTTGGTCCCTGCAGTCTATAGGCTTGGTCTCTAAGGTTGGTCCCTGTGGTCTCTGGGTTTGAGCCCTGCGTGTGATCTCTGGTTTTGACTTTTTATTGAGTTCAAGTCCAGAAACAAACCAAAGTTCTTGCTAAATCCAGCTAGACCATCAATAGGAGCACTAGCAATAAGCAGATGATCAGAAGATTAAAATGAATGACAAAAGCACAAGAAAGGAAATACTTTGTCAGGTTTGCAAGATAATCAGAGATTTTCAGGTTGAATATTTTTTGAAGATGATTTTCAAATGTCAGTGAACAAAAAAGGAGAGTTATAATTGATGACAGTCTACTGCAAAAAATGAAGTCTTGTGTGCTGCAAATCTCCAGATCCTCCTAGTGTGGGAGGATGATGCATTTTTGAGCTCTGGCATTTCAAAAGTCTTCAGAGGGGAGGAACTGTCATTAAAGGCTGAAGATCTGATCTAATGTTGAATCCTGACATGTTTTTATTTTCAGATATTAAAACAACTTTCTAATGGAAAACTGAAAAACTCATATTTGCAGCACCCACCTCCCTGTGTTGTCTCAAAAAGAACAACATCTAACTAACTGTAGGCAGCACAGAGAAGATCAGAGACGCCACTGTGTACTTTCACAATGAAACAGTTGAATAAACAACAATTCTCCAATTCAGTTTCATTTATTTAGCTTCTCCTATTTCTTCTTTTGCTGGAAGACAGTGTGATTTCACAGCGTTGATAAAGAATTTAACTTGACTTTGACAGATACGGTTAAAGACAGCAGTTACCTGATGCTTAAAAAGTCCACGGTTGTATGTCAGGTCTGAGACTAGAACTAGAGATGAAACAAGGATCCAGGCTTATTGTAAAGCAGGGAGTCGTGTCTGTCAGCAGTCATGGATTTTTACATTTTTCAGCACTTTGTGTTATTTTTCTGTTCAGTGTGAGACCCCTTCCTTTTATAAGTCAGTCTGAAACTCAGAGGAAAAATGTTGCCCATCCCAGCCATAAACTGATGATTTCCACCAATCTGACATTTGTTTTGGATGAAAAATGCAATTTCATTCAGGACTAACGGTTAAAGCACATAAAACCATACACATTTATAAATCTAAGCAGCTGGATGTGGATGCACTCCAAGTGTGTTCATGTTGGAGACTTGCAGTGCCGGTTCTCCTGCCAGGAACTGCCCGGGGCCACGAACCCTGTGGGGCTCCCAAAGCCTCAGGTTCAAATCTCTAGGATTGTCAGTCTGGCTTTTAATTGCTTGTTTCTTTTGGCACTTTATAACCAAACCTAGCAGGTTTGGGTTTTTTTTTTTTTGACTGAATATTACCAATACTGCTGAGGATTGACTGTTTCAGCTCTAACTGGGATAAGTGCACACATTTCTCATAATATGCGTCTCCAGTGGGTCCTTCCAGTCCTGCTCCACTAACAGTGGGACATCATAGCTTTAAAAAAATGCCACTTTCCTACACTTAAATTGATGAAGACCTGCCATCCTTTATCCCACCAGCCTTATAAATGATCCTAACTGTTCAAATGAAGGCACTATAGATATCACACACTCCACTGATTCAATTTCAGTAAAACCTGGAGGGATGATACATCGAGGCAAATTTTTTTTGTACTTTAAAACCTGCAAAGTTCATATTTCCAATATGTTGCATTAAAAATGTAACGATGCAGCAGGTTACGGATTGGATGCATCATCGAATCCTGGCAGCAGATCATGAAGTGGCCGTATCTCTCTTTCTTTAAAGGTGTTTTTTCCCCCTATAGATCTACCTATCACATCGGCTCGCTGATCACAGCCGAGACGTTCACCTGGCAATATGCCCCTGAGTCAGAACAGATCAGTAATGTCTCTGCAGAGGAGTTAGGATGCAGCTGAACATGTGATTGCATGAGCCTTCCTTCATGTCATTGATAAATCTTTATTGTTTTAATGTCACTCTCTTCACGCTGAATGCACCTTCCTCAAAAACTCCAATCTCAGCTGATGCACTCATCAGTGATGTTCCCGAACTTGTTGACATTAAACACCCACACACACTCTCACTGTCTCTCTGCCAGGCAAAATATAACTGCCTGCTAATTAGCAGGCAATTAAAGGAGATTATTGGAACAATTAATTGTCTGTCTTTTTGTTGTAATTGGAGTGTGTTTGATTGAGCTTCCCAGTTCCTCTGTGCATCTCACAGCAGGAGAAAAGGGGGCGAGCCGAGTCTCTGCCTGGCGTAAGTATGATTTACACTTTTAATAAGAGCTAAAAAAAGAGAAAGAAATCAGACCGACCGCTGCCTCATTTACATGGAAAATCTTCCCCTTTCAGACCTCGGATGGGTTTTTCTGTGTAGCTCATACAGGAAATACTGTGGTTTACACACTCGCCTAACAAGTGAAAGGTCCATGGGAGGACACACAAATCCCTTTGGGAGTGTGTCATTAAACTAGCCCCATTGAATAAGGTGAATAAGGTGAAGAGAATTAGCTTTTTGAGATTTCCTTACCTGCATGATTGAGCCTGCATCAAGACATGTTGTAAACCTGAATTTTTTTTAACTGACCAGCAGGGGGCGCCTGTAAAAAGACTCTTGGCTGCATTAGTCTTCAGGAGAATAATTTGTTTATTGATTTATCGGTTCCAGGAGATGGCTGCCCCTCCCTGAGTCTGGTTCTGCAGGAGGTTTCTTCCTGTTAAAAGAGAGTTTTTCCTCCTCGCTGTCACCAAGTGCTTGCTCATACGGAGTCATCTGATTGTTGGCGTTTTCTCTGTATCATTGTAGGGTCTTAAACTTACAATATAAAGCACCTTGAGTCATCTATAGTTCTGATTTGGCTCTATATAAATACAATTGAACTGAATTGGCTTGAATTTATTGATTTGTTTGTGGCCTTTTTAAAAATATTGCTAATTACTCTTTTATTCAGTAAAACCGGAAAGGTTTTACAAAATTTTACAGTTCATCAGATAACTGAATGATCCCAAGTTTACTGATTAGCTACACCAAGAGGCTTCATAACAGTTAGACAGCTGCAACCCCCAGCTGAAAAACGCAGTTTACTAATCTATCTGCTAATATGGTCACTTCTGGCTTCAAAATCCAATAGGCGACGCCATGCTGTAGCCCGTAACTTTAGCAGTAACTCTGTTATCAAACAATTGCCAACAATTCTTGGCGGAAGGGGAGGGAAGGCCTAATAATTAGTTAATTATTAAAAACAAATCTTTTACAATAGTCTCATGGGTGTTATAAATGCTGTTTTAGATTTTAGATGCAATTTCAGAGCGAAACAAACCACTACAACATCCCAGTGAATCAGTGAGAGTATCAGGACTGGGTCACACCTGAGTCCGCCTGATAATCAGATGAATATTCAGCACGGGGAGAAACTCTGAAACTCATTTTAAAACTTTTGCAACTGATTTGACTCTTTTAGAAATCCCAGAAGCTGCATAAACCTGCACACGGATGCTCAGCGAGCAGCTTATAAACACAAAATTTCTCCCATAACTCGGGGGGTGGGGGGGATTTTCTCAAATAGAGGGCATCGCCACATCGCCGGCGCCCTTCATTTCCATGATTGGAAACAGCTCAAAGACAAGAGCTGAATAATCGAGAGAAGTGAAGTCTTTCACCAGTATTTGTTGATAAACACCTGATTGATGACTGGATCTCACCGGTGACGACGGTCCTGATTGCTTACTGATTTAAAGCTTATGTCAAATCTATACAATTACCCAACTGAAGAGTGCTAATGAAGGAGAAGATGAGCATGGAGTGAAATTATTCAGATCTGCTTGATGAGGGTAAAAGTTAACGAATGAGCTTATTCACTTGTTTGATTATGCAGCTGATTTCACTTTCAGGAGCTGTTTGTGGTGTGATATGAACATCAATGGAGGAGCTTATATATGACTTACATTTTCATATTGTATATGAAGGAAATGATTATCAGAAAACAGATCTTTCTTTTCCTCCATGTTTTCTGTTTGTTTCCTCTTTTTCCCTTGCTTTGCCTCCAAATCTTCCCTTTCCTCTGTGTCTTCCTCCTTGGTTTTACTTTCTTTTGCTTCTTATTTTACTTGCTTGACCTCCATGTTTTCCTTCTGTGTTTCTTCTGTGTTTTATTTTGCTTTTCTTCTTTTGTTTCTATTGTTTAGCTCCTTCTTATTCCTTGTGTTTCCTCCATATTTTCCATTGTTCTTGCCCGTTTCCTCTTGGTTTTCCTGCTTGATTCCCTTGTTGTTGCTTATTCTTTTTCTTGCTTTTCCCATTTTATGTTAGGCTTTGTTGATTTTGGATCATTTAGTATTTAGTTTATGGCACTAGTTCCCTTTCCCTTTATTTGAAGAGACTGGTGATAAAAGGAGATTTTTTTTAACCGAAAATTTCTAGTATAAAACTTGATATTTAATTAAACAGCCACAATTTTAATCATTTAGTATGTTTCAAACACACATCGCATGAAAAACTGCACATTTAATGACTTCATATTAAAGTGACTTCAATCTAACCACAAACCACTGCTGAAGCAAAAGAAAATGAAACTGACGTGAGAAAATAATCCTGCAGCTGTCTCATTGATCTGGTTAGATTTCTCCTCAGACGCTGGATGAAGTCGGTCCTGTGGATAATAAGCCTAAGAAACCTGTGATGAAGGCAAACATCATCAAAGTCTGCGACGCTGAGAACAAATTTCCCTTGAACCCAGAGACTATCAGACACAAGCATAGTGAACGATTTCCTCCCACAGAGAGAATAAAGAGGGTTTTTGTAGATTGGAAATTTGGGCTTATTAGCTGCATAATAATGAGATTCTGAGATGCCAGATGGGCGAGTTTAACCAGCAGGCCAGCTCAGATAGTGCCAGGTAGATATGAGCCATTAAAAAACATCCTTAATTGCAAATATGCAAACATTAGTCAAGATTTTGTGGACTAAATTGTGTTTCCTTCACAGCAAACATCCTTCTGAGAGGTAGAAGGTTAATTTAAACCAAGAACAGTGATTGCAAATAGTTTTCACAAAAGGGCAATTAAGGCTGTTTCTGCACAGCGCTGAATTCATTAAATGTTATCCATGAAAAGCAGCTCACACTGCAAAGATCTAACGGCAGTTATGAGTCTGTCAGGCACAAACACAACGATCCTTCCTCAATCAGCCACAAGAGGAAAGCCACAAAGAATCAATCTGACGGCTAACAGGAGATCCTGCGTTATTAAACCACCTGAAACACTGAAATCAGTCACACAGGAGTGTTATTCATAAAGGAGCTAATCACCTCAGAGCACATTTACTCAGCCAGGCACCAGAGAGTCGTGTTTGCCACCCTGATAAAAAATATGCACATGTCAATATATAAATACAACCGTGTGTGTTAGGGACAAAGACGGAAAAAAACATAAAAATATATGGAAAAGAAAAGGAGGGAAGGAAAAAGAAGACAGGAAGAAAAGGGAAGAAAGAAGCTAGAAGGAATGGATGGAGGAATGAAAGGAAGGGAGGAAAAAGGAAAATGCTGAAAGGAGGTAAGAAGGAAAAGAAAGGGAAAGGGGAAGAAAATGAAGGAATGGTGGAAAGAAAAAACAAAGGAGTGAGGAAATATACAAGTGATGAAGGAAAAACAGGAAAGGAAAAAGAACGGAAGAAAAAGAAGAAAGAAGGAAAAGAACAGGAAAAAGGAGGGGAAAGTTGGGAAGGAGGGAAAAAACGAAAATAAAAAGAAGAAGAAAGTGGGATCAAAGGAGGCAGAAAAAGATGGGAAGAACAATATAAAGGCAAGGAGTGAGTGAAGTTGGAGACCGAAGGAAAGAGGAAAGGAGGAATGCAAGGAAAGGACAGAAGAAAAGATGAAAGGAAATATTCAAGGAAGAAATGAAAAGAGGAAGAAAGAAAAAGGAAAGATGGGCAAGAGAACAAAGAAAGAAAGGGAAAGGGGAGATGAAAGAAAGGAAAGAAGGACAGAGGAAGAAAAAAGGAAAGAAGGCACTAAGGAAAGAAAAAGTAGGAAGTAAAGTTTTCATTTTGTCTAATTCAACATTTGGCTGTAATAAACGCCAAAGTTGTGCTAGCCAAACTTCATCTCATTTAATATGCTAACCAATCTACTGAGCCAGCATAAATATGGTCATGCCTGGAAAATAAATAAATAAATAACTAAATAAAAGACTGTAACGGCCAATAAACCACACTGCTTAACACCCCATTTTTATTAACCGGTCCTTCATATATTTATTTATTTATTTTTTTATGATTAATATTTTATTGTACTTTTTAGAACACTACAGTCCACTGCGGAGACAGATTACATCGCATAAAAAAAACATCAGCATAGCAGCAGAACAGTAGAGAATACCAAACCAAAATGAGGGGGGGGCAAACAAAGCAAGAGATAAACAAAAGCATGGAAAGAAAAACAAAAACAACAACAAACAAAAAAGGAAAAAAGAAAAAAAAGAAACAAAAACAGCCAGCCTTTGACTATGTGGGTCTTACTGCATGCCACACTCTGACATCCCTGAGAGTGCTTCATCAGAATTCCAATGACTATCCCACTCTAGGGTCTAGTCTGTTCGTTTTATTCTGGACAGATATGGATCCCACTTCAGATGGAAACTCTCCACTTTATTCAGGAGCCTGTATGAGAGTTGTTCTAGTGCAGCGAGTCTCCCTAGTTGAATATGCCATACAGAGACAGGTGGGGTGGAGGGGGCCTTCCACTGGGAGATAATGAGTTTACGCCCCAGCATCAATGCAGTCTGTACCCACTCAGCAGCCTTAGGTGGAGCATAGTTAAGGAGTGATGGGTCTCCCAACACAAATAGTCTTGGTGAAAAAGGAATATCCCATCGTATGGTTGATTTGATAAAGTCATGTATCTCAGTCCAAAAGATTTGGGTTTTAGGACAGCTCCAAATCATATGGGTCAATGTGCCTACCCCAGTCTGACATCTCCAGCATTCAGGGGACTGAATGAGGTTCGCCCTATACAGTCTGTGTGGCGACCAGTAAATTCGGTGTAGTAATTTGAATTGGATTAGTCTCGTTCTAAGTTCCCTGGACACCTTTTTACTATTCTGCAACATTGCAGTCCATTCCTGATCTGTAAAAGCCACACCAAGGTCAGATTCCCAAGCTAACCGGAGGGCAGGTAGTCCTTTACTCGTGCCCGTAACAAGCATTGAGTAATATTTAGAGACTTCACGACCCCCCCAAAGATATTTTTGATGTAGCTGAGATATTCAATATTTGGAGGTGGTGTGGAGGAGGAACCAAAGGTTTTGAGCAATAAGTGCCGGAGCTGCAAGTACCTCCAAAACTGACTTTGTGGCAACTGAAACTGTGCTTTAAGGTCGTTGAAGGACTTGAGAATCCTCCCCTGATACAGGTCTCCGAGAACAAGTATCCCTCTCTGGACCCACAGTCTCCAGAAAAACGGCGATTTATTAATGCAGAGTTTGGGATTGAGCCATATGGAAGCCTCAGTGTGAAGGTGGGAGTTAAAATTTAGTAGCAAGGCCACCTTCTTCCAGACCGTCTGCAGGAAAGAAAGAATGGGGTGGGTTTGTATATCTGGTGGGAGCTTGGTGGTTAAAATGTGCATCGGAGGGAGTGGTGAGCACAAAGTACTCTCCAAACTAAGCCATGGGGGGGATCGTTCTGGAGGGAGAGCCCAGTGAACCATGTGTCTCAGACTGAAAGCATAATGGTAAAATAGTAGATTTGGGACCCCCAGGCCACCCGACTCCACTGGTTGCTGTAGCTTTTTAAGCTTTATTCTAGGGCGTCTGTTATTCCATATGAATTGGTTGCATAATCTGTCAAATTGATGGAAATATTTTGATGGGATTTTTAGCGGGAGTGTTTGTAGTAGGTAATTAAATTTTGGAGCACAATTCATTTTGATGATGTTAACTTTACCCCAAAGGGTGAGGAACAAAGGGGACCATCTAATTATGTCGGTTCTGAACTTGTCCAATAGAGGTTCAAAATTAGCCTGGACTATGTTGTGTAACAAACGGGGGAATGTAATGCCCAAGTATTTAATACCAGTCTGAGGCCAGCTGAAATCCCCTGGCTGGAACAGGGTTTTGGGGCAGAAGGCTGTCAGAGGGAGCGCTTCAGACTTTGACCAATTTACTCTATATCCTGATATATTAGAGAACTGGTTAATAATTCTCAAGAGAGCAGGTAGAGATCGTTCTGGCTGTGATATTAGGACCAGGGCGTCATCAGCATAGAGCATCAATTTGTGGTTATTATTGTGGACCTGGATACCTGGAAAATCAGGGTCTCTACGTATTGTCGCTGCCAGAGGCTCTAAAGCTAAAGCAAAAAGCAGAGGACTCAGTGGGCAGCCCTGTCTTGTACCCCTGTGGAGGTCGAAGGACTGTGATATAATACGGTTCGTTAGTATTGATGCTCTCGGATTGTTGTAGAGAAGTTTGACCCACCTTATGAATTTTGGGCCAAAGCCAAATGCTTCCATTACACAAAATAGAAAACGCCACTCCACCCTGTCGAATGCTTTCTCTGCATCTAGGGAGAGGGCTATGGCTGGAGAAAAGTCCCCCGTAGGGGATTTATTCTGGGTTGCCCACATAATATCAATTAGGCGTCTAATATTATCGGCAGAGCAGCGAGTCCGAATAAAGCCAACTTGGTCGGGGTGTATTAAGTAAGTCATGACCTTATCTAATCTGGTTGCTAGTAACTTGGCTAAAATTTTGCAATCACAATTGATCAAGCTTATTGGCCTGTAACTCTTACAGTCAAGCGGGTCTTTGTTTTTCTTTAAGACAAGGGAAATAAGTGCCTCTGACAGTGTTGGTGGCAGGCTGCCCTTATCCAGGGCTTCCTCAAACATTTGCAGGAGTAAAGGGGAGAGCTCCTCTGCAAAGTTCCTGTAAAACTCTGCTGTAAACCCATCCAACCCAGGGGCCTTGTCAATTGGGAGATTTTTGATTACCCTTAAGATCTCTTCCTTTGAAATTGGGGCGTCCAGGGAGTCCACCTGTGTCCTAGAGAGAGTTGGGAGGTTGAGGGGGGAGAGAAAACTGTTAATTTCCTGAGAGTTTGCTTGTATTTCTGAGGAGTAGAGTTGCATATAGAAATCTCTGAAGGCTTCATTCACTTCAGAGGGTTTTGACACCATAGTGCCATCCTGTGCTCTAATTGCTGCTATGATAGTCTGAGCTTCTTTTTGTTTAATATATCTTGCAAGCAGTTTGCCAGGTTTATCTCCATCTTCGAAGTATTTCTGCCTAGCCCGAAATAGAGAAAACTCCATTTTCTGAGTCAAAATTGAGTTAAACTCATATTTAAGTCTAGTTAGGTGGGTCAGATTTGCCGAGCTCATGTCTGCCTTAAAAGCGGCTTCAGCTATGGCAATCTTCCTCTCCAGGTCTATCTGCTTGGACAGAGCAGTTCTTTTCCTATATGAGGCATGCTGGATGATGAACCCTCTAATAAAAGCTTTCAAAGCTTCCCATGCTACACCCGCACTGGGAGCTGTAGAGAGGTTGATTTCTATATAAGAATTGATCTGCTCTCTCAAGGAGTGGAAAAAGTTGGGATCATGTAAAAGGCTTGAGTTTAGCCTCCATCTGGGAGACTTGGGGGGGGTACCAAATGAGCTCAGATGTAGGAGCACCGGGGCGTGGTCAGAAACGTGTATACTACCAATAGAGCAGGACATTGCTGAGGGCATGATAGAATTTGACACAAGAAAATAATCTATTCTTGACAGAGTGTTGTGGGGGGCAGAATAAAAGGTGTAATCTCTTGCGGATGGGTTGAATACTCTCCATACGTCCACCAAACCCAAGGTCCTACACATTTTTATAGCGACCGAAGCTGATCTAGAGTGTCGCTGTGAGGGAGTGCTTCGATCCAGTATATCATCCATGACTAAATTGAAGTCCCCTGCTATCAGGATTGGGTAGTCGCCCATATCACTAATTTTGCATTCCAAGTTTCCAAAGAAGGTGGGGTCGTCGATGTTTGGTGCATAGACATTGCTTAAAATCATCCTATGGCCTTGAATCTCAGCCAAGAGTAGCAATGTCCGCCCATCTTCATCCTTAACCATCCGGGAGCATTTAAACTGTAACTGCTTATGAATTAAAATTGCGACACCCCTACTCTGACTGCTGCCACACGAAAAAAATACCTGACCCACCCAATCCCGGCAAAGTTTATCTGACTCTTGGGGAGACAAGTGAGTCTCTTGAAGAAAGACAATGTCAACTTTTTTTGATTTGATAAATGTCATGATCTTCTTTTTTTTGATTGGATGGTTAAGGCCTTTTACATTCCAGGTCATCAAAGTAAGGGCCCTTTGTTGCTTATTCGCCATCATGCAATACATATCAGACGCATAGCAGTGGGGTAACTTATTATTAGAACCAGGAGTTCAGTACCGAGTGGGCAATATTTGGAAGGCTGGCTGTAAGAAAAATGGGGGGGTTTGGAAGTAAATAAAAATAACAACTGATAAACATTTAAACAGATACGTCTGGGGCAACCGAGAACACTAGTCACCCTCAGGTGGGCTATGAGCCCCAGAAAGCAAAACATAAACTTCATGGTCCATGACTCTAACCAGTCGAACAGTCATAAACAGGACCCGTCGCCAGCAGCAGCAGCATATTAAGTCGTCGTAATATGAGGAAAACAGTCATTCTGGGACTTAGCTAACTGAACAGACCTTTATGCAGGTTGGTTAGAACTGTCCCCTGACAAACTGAAAAGGGCTTCATGACAACTGAATTACTAAAAGAGGAATTTAACAGTCTCAGTGAGCTTCTCTACCAAGCAGATTGTGTTGTATTCTCAAAAGTAGCACAACTGAATAAATCAAATAAAGCTGTGAAGCCCTATAATATTGAAACTAAACAGTTAAGAGGTGCAAAGTATAGCGTGTTAATTAACGCTAGGGCGAAAAGAAAGAGAGAAAAAAAAAGGGTAGTGTTTAAATCCAAGCCCTGACTGTAAATAACTCAAGGTAAAGACAGAATGTAGTCCTGGGCTTTTTTGGGGTCAGTAAACTCACGTCTGCCCTCCGTCATTTTCAGCACCAGTACTGCTGGGAACAGTAGGGAGAACTTTATCTTCCTGTCGTGCAGCAGCCGTTTACAGGGATTAAATGCCGCTCGTTTGTCCGTGACAAGTTTGGAGTAGTCAGGGAAGATCATAATGCGGTGGCCGTTCCAGTTCAGCTGTCCCAGCCTCCGCGCAGCTTCCATGATCTGTTCCCTGTCCTGGAACCGCAGAAATCGGGCGATGATGACCCTCGGGGGATGACCGTCAGGTTTGCGTCTCACCAGGCTGCGGTGTGCGCGGTCAATCTCCTGCCCGCCTGGGAAGTCGACCTTCAGGAGTTGTGGGATCGCGTTGCGCACGAATGCTAGAGCGTCCGATCCCTCGCAGCCTTCTGGAAAGCCGGCGAAGCGCAGGTTGTTCCTCCGTCCTCTGTTTTCGATGTCGTCTAATTTCTGTCGTAGAGCGTTCACCTCGTCACTAGTAGCAGGAGGATTTTCCTTTAGCGCTCTGCTAGCATCCTCAAGGAAATCTAAACGAGACTCAGTGTTGCTTATTCGAGTAGCCATATCCGCTAGCTTAGCCTCCACTGCCCTCGTAGCAGTTTGGATAGCGTTCAGCTTGCTCTCTTGTGTCTCGGAGGTTTCCTTAAGTAGCACGTAAATACTTGCAATGTCTTTGGCCATTTGTTCAGTTGTAGCAGTCTGAATAGTATCCGACATTGGAGGTGAGGGCGGGTGCACATTAGCTCTCGCCGAGGTTTCCTTGCTAGCGCCTTCTTAACGTCGAAGCGTAAGTTTTTGTTGGTGACTCGGCATTTCTGAGCTTTCACAAAGAGTCTTCAAGCTTCCCACTGTCCTGAGGTTATATTTTGTAAGTGCTGTGTAGCGTAATGCTCTAAGTCCAATGCAAATTAGCTGCCGCTGCGACGGAGCTTCCCCATTCAAGCTGCCATCTTGACCGCCCACGTCACCCCATATATTTATTTTATAATTACAATTATGAAGAAGGATCCCATAAACATCCATTTTAAATGTGTTTTATATTCTGCTTTCATGTCATGCAGCTGATGCCATTAATAGCGAGAACGAGCATGGAATATGTTTTTCCAGCCCCGTTTTGGTTGCCAGGGAAGTTAAACGCTTGTAAAACAGCTGCTGCTGGTGGTTTTGTAATCTCCCAATTAATCATTTCATGGATGCAGATGATGTTCTGCCTGTTAAAACGGCTCCACCACAGCTGTTGGGTCTAAGCTCCCAGCGCAAAGCTGCCTCTGACATTAGAATTACTGCTGAACAACAGTTCAGTTAATCAGACGTTAAGAGAGTTCATAAATGGTTTAGACGGTTCTCCGGTTAAATATCTTGATCTTGGTTAACAATGTCATGAATTAAATGTTAATTATTACACTCTGTATTTTCACTATCAGGTTAACTATCTACAGATTTACAGTATACCTGAGCAGCACCAGTGATCAGCATACAGAAAAAGATTTGATGATAATATGTACTAGTATCCTAAATTCTTAATAAATGCTCCCAGATGTTTAAAGGATGCGATCTGATGAAGAATACATAGAACAAACTACACGCAGAATAAATCAAGATCAAGATACACCTTTAGTAGATAAATGGTATCAATTTAAAAGTCCTATATGTCACTTTGTTCTGGAGTTATTGCATTCACAAGCTTGGGTGTTCATGTCGCCCCCTCGACTGAGTGACTGCAGCACCCCATCAGCCTTTTACGGCTAAGGGGGTAAAAATTAACTTGGGAAAAATTGATAACTAAGACTAAAAAAAGTTTAACTCATTTTAAGTCATAACGAGTAACAAGTTCTAGACTTGGAGTCAGGACCCAGACCACAACAGTCAGCTCTATTTAAAAGGTTTATTTTATAGGTGTGAAGTATTTGGAGTTGGTAAGAACTTCAGTTGAGTATTTGTCTGGGAACTTCATGGAAACTGGAATGACTTGAGTATGAAAGCACTTTTTCAATTTCATAAATACCAATAAATCTAGGAGACAACTTTTTGGAGAAGCATTTCAATGGAACATCTTTGCAAGATAGCTAAACTTTCTAACCTGGCATGCAGTAAGGAGCTGGGATCCTCCGCCTGTCTACCAGGCACAAGCTTGGACACAAAGAGGTAGGTCGAAGCATTTACTTGTGACCAGTTTCCAGTTAAGAGTTGATGGCAGGCCAGAATCTTCCAAAGGTAGGGAGTGGGCATGTAGATGTAAACAATAAGCCTGAGTAAATGAGGTGAGGGAGGACAAGTGCAGTGGCTGCCTGGACCACGACAAAGTAAAGACAGCAAAAATACCGACTAGTATTACAGCTATATCACCGAAACACATGAGAAAGATTACTGCGTCTTCTATTAATTTAGTATTTTAATGTGCATAACACAGTTTTATTATGTCGCCTGCAAGTACTGACTAAAAATAAAAAAGATTTGAACCATGAACCCCAGCTGCACCACCTCAGAGCTGAAGTCGGGGAAAATCCTACGACTGCACTCAAGACCAACTCCGGCTAGAAGTACTACTTCAGCTCAGACACTTGCCCAAATCTGATTACTTTCTCTGAATTCATTTAAAAAAGTGCAGCACTGAGAGTGCTTGTAACACCGAACATCAAATCACCACTCTCAACACAGTCCTGCATCAATCTAACTGATGCTGGAGAGGATTTCAGACTGCAGCACATGTTGGTTTTACTGTGATTAAATTGAGGTGTCATAACAATACCTTATTGATTGGATGCGCACAATAACAACACTTTGCCTCCGTATCCTCCGTCATCTAAACAGCTTGAGAAGATTAGCCAACTTTCAGCCTATGCTGCTTTTTGACCATACTTCTATCCAGTTTCTTAACGTCTAATCCAACATAAAGAAAGCAGAAGAGCTCAGGTAACACTTGGCATATCTGACCCTCATTATGCCCCAGGCAGAGGTGAAGAAAACAGAAGGGTTGCATTAGCTAAGCTATCATGTTCGCTCATGTTTACCCGGAAAGGGTTGAGGAGGTGCCTCAAGTGGTTCTTCTTATCTCCTTTACCCATCCCGAGGTGGTTGTTACGAATAATTAGACCCGCAGACAATTGCAAAGTTTAGTTAAGACTCAGTTAAACTCAAGAGATGGTATACTTTATTTTTTCCAGAGATGGGGAAGTTTGAGGTGTCAGCTGGTAAAAATGAGGATAAACACAGCAAACATATAACAAATAACTAAATGGAATTGTGTGTAGTTCAATCAAGTAAAATACATTATGTATAAAAATAATTCTTTTAATCTAGTAAAGATTTGCCTGAAATCAAAATGAGCACAAGAAAAATAAGTAGAAATTTACATAAAAACATACATTTGATGACTATTTTATTATATTTATATTATATTACTATTTTATTTTATTATATAAGAATACAATATTTCAGTCATGTCTGATGTTGTTTGTTTGTTTTTTTACACATAAAATAAAGATTGGTATTCATTTAAATCCTCTGAGATTTATATTTGATAGTAAACCTTTAAATGTAATGCTGCTACTGGATCAGTGCTCTTATAACCAGGTACCATCGATGCCATCTTTGAACTTGACTGTTGATCCCTTAATTAATTATTATTATTACAATGCCTTCAGAACCATAAACACACTGAGTCTTGTGTACAGTTTGCCCTCGTGTTTGTTTAATGATTAGATTTTTACCGGCATGATTTATTACACAAGTCCTGCTGGCCATCTGTCACCTGTCCACTGATAAGGTATGGTTGTGGTAATGGTTTTATCCTCATTAACGGTAAAGTGATCTGAACGGGCATTTTTGAATCAATGTCAGAACTTCACTTTTTTTTTTGAAAGTCAGGTTCAAATAAAAGTGTTGTGTTTCTGGTCAGGTGATTAATGTAAGTATGACATTCAGTCTCCTTTGAGCTCTGTTTGGGTGTCCAATAACTGAGCGAAACGTCACATTATTTAGGATATCTAGTAGCAGTTTTCAGGAGCTATAAAGCTGCTAAAGTTTATTCAGCGGCTACCTGTGGCATGCGGGATGCTCAAAATCATCTTTAAAGCTCATATTTAAAAGTTATCAGTAGAAGCAATCTCCTGTAAAGTCTGGTTATCTTTTGTTATTTTATGTTATCTTATCTTACCTTACCATAGACATTTCTGTTGTGGTCTAAAATAATGTTCAGTTAAAGATTAAAAGTAACTACAACACTTCAAGTATACATATGTAGGCGAGGGGGTAGTATGAAGAGGATAACAAAATTTGTCCGGTGGGAAAAGTTATCACTTCTTGTGCACCAGTGTGACGAAACATCAACAGTTGGAACTGAAAAAAGGAAGTCAGGGTAAAAGGCCTAAATGTCCTGTAGAGGCCGGCTTCCACAGACTCACATGTTAACCTCCGTGCAGAGGTTTGCCTTCTCCGGCGCTGATAATTGGCATCTGTCTTGTGTTAGTGACGTAAAAGATTTAATGCGACATGACCATTCAAACAGCAGTCGCTTTCTAAAACATCAGATATGTATCGGATTCAGTACCACATACGAAAGTGACCCAGATGAAAATATCAGATTTGTGCTGTTCAAACTGTCATACCATGATCGGATACGGGACGCCTAGGGTCAAAAAAGTCGGATTTGATGTGGTTTCACCTGCAGTGTGAACGTAGCCTTAGAGGTGTTCAACATGAGGTAGTTTGTGTAATTCCAGTCACTGAAGGCTTTTACAAGAGCCCTATATATTCACATTCCTATCCATTCCTGATACACGCCACAATGGCATCTGGGTATTTCTAGATGTGCCACGACTCAGATTTGTATTTATTTTATTTTTTTACTTTATTTTTATTTATTTTTAGGAACATTAACATTTACACAGACACAGCAAGGGAAAAAAGGAAACAACTAAGTAGAAAATAAAAAAATAAAAACAATGGCTATGTGAAGTTACTAAAATGTAGTTTTTCCACTTGGAGACACACCGTGCATCTTGCTCGTTTGTATACACCCCCACACCCACATCTGTGTACATACTCACACACACTTTCAAGTATCTACATTACATACATAATACATATCTACATGTGCATACATGCATACTCATGTATGTATACCCTTTTACACATTTTTGTGCATGTCTATACAAGTGTCCATTCAACATCATAAGGAATTAAGACCAGTCGAGCACCAGAAATATCAGGTTAAATGAAAATAGAATGGGAAGGGGATGAATAAGATCCTTTCCCTACATTATTCACAACCCTTTTGCATACTCGAAAACCATTTTGACCAGTATCTTTGAAATTTGTCTTTACAGAGTCTTAGAGAAAAGGTCATCTTTTCCATTTCACAGATATCTTTTACTATGGCTGACCACTCTCCAACCGTTGGTGGGTCCTTGTCTAGCCATCTTCTAGTTATTGCTTTTTTACTTGCTGCCATCAGATTTGTATTTATAGTGTATATTTGTATCTAATACATACAAATCTGAGTCCTGTGAAAGTAATGAGTAATGTGAAAAGGAATGGAGCCTGGACACTCCCCTGTGGAGCACCCCTGCTGCTCCTTAATGTCCCAAAAATACAGTTCCCCAAGTCTGTGATCCGGGAAACAAAGACTATGAAGCAAGTAGAGGACAGCATCCTTCACTCCATGTGTGTTGTTTGTATGCAAACTACAGCAGATCATGTTTGTTTTTGACCTCAAGTCTCACTTGGTGCAGAATCAGGTGTTCCAAGGTTTTCAACATGTGTGCATTTTTCATTAGAGGGCTCCAAGCTAGCACCCCTTCTGAGAGAGACTTAGTCTACTACAAGAAAGCATGGAGCCTGAATCAGAGGCAGGAAGTCCTGAAATATAATTACAGTATTTATGGCCTACATGAATACTGTTCATGTACTGAATACTGCAGTTCATGTATTCATAATAAATACATGAACTGCTTTTAGCATCTGAGACAGGATGTTTCTAATTTTAGAGTGTTGAAGAACCTCTGTCTGTCCAAGATGACTCCAAGAATCATAAGCAGCAGCCCTTTGGAGGGGACATGAAAAATCTAAAAAATAGTCCCGTTTCTTTCAACTCAAGGACTTAGTTCAACTCGACTAAGACTACCATGACCTGGATGACTGACAACCTCAGAGACTAGTGGAGCTTATACAAAAAGCTCTACTTATGATATCAGATTTCAGAAACCTGAGAAATCTCCAGTAACCAGCTTTAAAAGTTGTCACACCCAAAAGCTCTAGCTAACAGACACTTGAGAAAAACACAGTCTTCAGTGGAGAAAAAAGAAACTCAGAGGCAAACCCCACAACAGAGAATCCAACTTAACTCTAGAATCTGAATCACTCATCATCAACTCCAACAATTGGAGTTAACGATTTGAACCAGAGCCGATGCAACACATGCTACGCCACCTGCTCCAGGCAGAAGAAGTCCTGACAACATGCCAGGTGACACAGAAACTAGATTCCCATAGATTCACATGAATACAGGTGTGCTTTTAATTTTCTTGGCCTGTACTTTGGTGCTTAAATAAAAACATCTCTACATTATCTTTGCATAACGGTAGGAAGACAGCACCATAATTCATTGTGGCTGCAACACAAGAATGATTACAACAAATGGAGAAAATTGAGCAAAAATGGCATGTTGGCTGGTTCATCAGTCAACCTACAGGGCACTTCCTCTCTGCTAATCTCCTGCTTTTTAATTGCTTTGAAACAGTCAGTGTGATAAAGATGCCACGTTTCTTTGAGTTAAAGCTCCTTGAAGCAGTACGTCCCACAGGACATTAAAAAGCTGCTCCAACCCCACCTGCTCACCCCCAGCAACTTCCTACAAAATAGTCTTATCTCAAGAATAAATTTGCAATGTCACGGGAAAGGGGTTTACCGTTTATTGTCATTAGGTGTAGAGTGGTGGTCAAAAAAATTATTAATTTAAAATCGAATCAAAACTGAAGTGGGCAAAAAATAAAGATGTATGTGATAAATAGATGAGTGTATTCTAAAAAAGGATGCAGAAGATGGAGTAAACCATCAAGTGATTTTTAATAACTAATCATTTTATCTTTAAAGTTCAACAGGTGAGAACATTAATCTAAGAAAAACACCAATCAGGACAATGTTGGATGGATCACTTACCTCTCTATGGATGGTCTGGACTGGCTATCCGTCTAGAGCTGGGACATTAAACACTGACTGTCCTATATCTACGAAACTAAAAGTTTCAGTTAATTCATGACATTTTTAGTCTTTGTTACTGTGTAGCAATTATATTATATTTGTGTACGTTTAACTTTTTTACCCATCACCTAATTACTCCGGTGTAGCATGAATGCCCACTGGGGAGGTCTTTATCAGTAAAAATAAAATAAAGTCCAAAATGTATACGCTCCTCACATTTTCCAAAGACACCCATTGGAGCTGGATTAAAGACAACGCTGAACCAATTCTGAGCCCCTGACCTTATGTTTGACACCCCACGTCAAAAGCCTCTGATCCTAAGAGTCTTATCCTAATAGAAAATACATAAATGGTGTCGGGAGACACACCTTGCTACATCGAACTCAGACCTCACATACCTCTGATGATGCAACTCAGCTGAGCAGCCGTGTTAATCGTCTGCAGTCAACAGCCACACCCGCAGTCCAAGCATTGAGTAAGTAGTACAAGATATACTCTAATTATAGCTAATAAGTTACAGACATAGACCTCTGTTCCAACAGATGCTCATTGAGTCACATTAAGTACCAGATGATCTAAGGGTTCATTTCTTATGGATTCATTTAATAATAAAAAAGGAAAAATGACAAACCACAAATGAATCATGTTAGTTCAAAATATTGAAAACAGATATCAGTCTAAGATCCTTTCACACACACCAGTCTTTGCAACCTTTAGTATCAGTGCATGCCACCGTATAGCATGGTGCTGTAGAGCAGATAAGTAAACACACCCACGCAGTACAACAGTGAATTCCCTTCTGAGCGCTGACACACCCCATGAAGGTGCACTCACTCTAAACCATCTGCAGATTTGTCTCCCAGGTGGTTCGCTGAGTGCAGTGCTGTCACTCTCAGGATGGCTTGCCTTCAGCTATGTTGGCTGCCACGAGGCCACGGGGGCCCAGGATCTTATTACTAAACTATGCAGCTGTCACTCAGTGCCGAGCATACGATGGAGGCTAGGAAGGATGAATGGCAAGGCACACAGCGAATCCTCCCCGAGGTTTATTTTATATTTGATGATAAAAGGGTTTGAAGGAGGCCACCCGAGAACCGTAAACAGGCCAGCGGGGAGTCAAGGTATCTAGTCAAACACAATAAATAAGCCCAATCGATCCGAAGGAGAGAGGTTCATGGGTGGCAATTGGGCTGTCGCCGCACTTCATGAGCTATGGCCCTGCTGTGGCAGAGTGGTGGAAAGTGTCTGATGGGAACAGGTAAGAAATGCAAGGCCAAGAAAGCTGTGAATTATTCTAAAAGAACAACACACCCTTACACATTGGCTTCTCTTCTCCTCTGCTGCCATCATATTATGTTTATTTGAAATTATGGTGTAAAAACAATTTCCTTCTTCTCATTCTAATTTTGTGAATGTACAGTGGTATCGGTACAGTGGTATAATTGCCCAAGTCTGACTATTTTGTACATGACTCAGGCATTCACACAGTATAAATGATGCTGGAATAAAACTAGGTCATCTCTGGGTACCAGGTGTCATAAAGCCTGCTGAAATACTACCTGAAATTAATCCCATACATTCCCATCATCTCATCTCTTTTGTCCCTCACAGACAATATAGCAAGAGAAAAAAAAAGAAAAAAACAAGTAATCTAACCAGCAAGTCTCACAATTCTTGATGATGTTTAACACACGCTTGCCACAACATTATTTTGATATAAAGAACAAAACTGTACTATCAAACACTCTCAGTAGTGCTTAAACACTAACATCTATTTGTTTACCTGAATTGTTTTATTCTATCCCATATTATAAGACAGATTTGATTAGCCAGCTATTTTTTTTCTTTTTTACTTAGCTCCACCACGTGAACTGTATTTTGGTTCGTTCTAATGTTTGCTGATAAAATAAATCCACATCAGCCCCAGAAGTTAGGATGAAATTAGCTGCCATAATCTACTGACGACCGTCGGCAGGAAGACGGATGAAACCAATATGACATCATGCACTGGTTAGTGAAGCCTCAGACTGAGCCTGTTCACCTTTGCTATCTTGGAATTTTGATTCCTGATGCGATGAGTAAGGGGTGGATATGACTAATGGCTCGGCTTACTCACAGTTGAGTAAAAATAGGCCGGCAAACCCCTTGCTACAAGGAAAAAACATGGTGGCTGCCCGGTGATTGACTGAACTCTTTTTGCTGTAGTTGCGGCAGCCACTTTTTGATCCCAAGGATATTACAGGTTGCCTGGTAGGAGGCAACTTGTCTCCATAAAGTCGCGCTAAAACTGACCGGATTCTCAGACTGGCGAAGCCAATAATTGCTGTTTAATTTATAAATGCAGACAGAATGACAACACACTGGAATTCATCTGAGTTAGTTTGCACAACTCTTCTGCAATGTGTCTCTTTGCTGTTTGCTAACTGGCTGTATTTCTATATAAAAGCCAGATTATCAAGCACCTATGTAATTTCGCAGTTAAATCACCATTCTTCAGTACTACCTCACAATTTGTAGAGGAAACTGTTGAAATCTATTAAATTCTGGCTGAACTAAATGCAAGTACAGTGTTCCCTCGTTTATCGCAGGTTTTACGTTCTAAAAATAACCTGCGACAGGTGAAATCCGCAAAGTAGCGATCTTTATTTTTTACAATTATTATAGATGTTTTAAGGCTGTAAAACCCCTCACTAAACACTTTGTACACTTTTCTCAGACAGGCATGAACAGTTTCACACGTTTCTCTCTTGTTTCAACACTCTCAAACTCCAAGCCTTAGTAGAATAATAAATCCAGTATTATAGAATGAAACCAAAGATCAAACCCTGTTTTCAAGTCCAGAACATGGGAATAGAGCAGCTAATTTAACATTAATGAATCAATGGTACGGAAGTGGAGGAAGCAAGAAGAATGAGTTGAGTAAAGTTTGACTTATCTGACTGTTTGGTTTCACTTAATGCGCCTTATAATCCTTTGACGTTGACACTGTTGTGTTGTCTTCTGCTAGCGAAGATTTATATAAATTTGACAAGTTGTACAGGAGACACGGCAAGAGATTGATTGAAAATGGTCTACAGCCAATCAGGATGCAGAACACAATGCACTGTAAAAAAAAATGCACACCAAAAAATCCGCGAAACAGCGAGGCAGCAAAAAGTGAATCGCGATACAGCGAGGGACCACTGTATGTTCATTTGAATTTCTGGGGCTTTATCACAGTTAATTACCATTAACACAAACACATTGCATGTGATTACCAACTTGACCCTATTCACCTGCAAACTGACAGCAGATCTTACGGCTGTATTATCGCCATCTTGATGCACCAATATCAGCAACGGTCTTTGGTCTTAGCAACCACAGCAGCTGGGAGCCAATTTATAACAAAAACAATTTGCCTGAAGTTTTTTACATAGAAGTCAAAGACCGTAATAAGCAAAGGAAGACTCAAACTTTAAGTTACAACCAGATTTTTAAAAGAAGAATAAAGCATTTCATACATGTAAACGGCTGCTTTAAGCATGTGTAGCAAAGTTCTTTCTCTCTGTTTCAGCCAATCAGCCTCTGGAGTGCCGGTCTTTGGTCCAGAAATGGCATTAAAATGGAATTACTCAATGCCAGCTGGCTTTTTCTAAAATTTATGGAGCGTATCTAGAGTGCACTTTACACTTTATGACATTTTTTAGTGCAACGAAATAATTGATCACTGTTAAAATGGACAGCTACAGTAGATAATTGGCTAAAAATCATCACAGATTCATAACATGGAAAGACAACGTTCCCACTCAGATGAATAAATACACAATGAATAAATACGCAATACATGATGGACAAAAGGTAAAATATACATGTTGAGGTTTGGAGGAATTTGAGGGTTCACCTTTTATAAAAACGGAGCAATCCAAAAACAAGACACAAAATCCAGATCTCTAATCACAGTGTGCCAAACAATCCACGTGAAGGTTAGGAAACAATCCAAAAAGAAATCCAAGAGGAGAACAAACATGAGAAGATGAGAAATCCTGGAAAGCCTGACAACAAGTACTAACAAGACCACATTCGAAGTGACAGAGTGAAAAGGGTGTAAGTTTACAGGGTATATATTTCACTGATAGGAACAAGAGTGGCAGGATAACAAATGAAGGAAGCAAAGTGAGTGCAAGGAGACTTGGGATTACAAACCAAAATAGGAAATGACTTGAAATAAACCCGCAGGAGAGTTTGCTGATTCACAGAGCGAACACATCCATATTTTGGAGGAGGTGGAGGTGTGGATGTGGGATAAACTAAACACAGGACTCCTGAGACTGAGGTTTATGGAGACAGCCAGCAGACCTCGATTACCATCCTGTTGAAAATTTTGTATTCTTTTTGTTTTAGTTTTTCCTTTTTTTCAGTTCCACCTACTGGTTAGGTTTATGTACTAACACCTACTTGAATAGGTTTGGGAACTATAGTGAACTTGGGTAGGTTTAGGCCAGGGGAGGGCAACTCCAGGCCTTGAGGGCCTTTGGAGCACTTCAAGACATGTTGAGAAGGTCATTCAGCCATTCAAATCACCTGTGTGGGATCAAGGACACATCTAAAACCTGCAGGACACCGGCCCTCGAGGCCTGGAGCTGCCCATCCCTGGTTTAGGCATTAAATATACTTGAATGGGCTCAGGAATCAAAATAAAGTTGGTGTGGTTCAGGAACTCTCTTTTAGCGCCTAATATTTGTTTTAATCAGGAAACCCTGATGTTGAAATTCTTCAGTTTGAGAGCAGATGTTTTGTCACTTTAACTGAAGATTAATGCTAATGTTGTATGTCTGTGATTTGTTTTTGCTAAGCTCTAACACATGAGCCCTGCTGCAGCCAAAAACTTTAGCCCTCACAGCTCTTTTTTTTCCTAAGCTCCATCACAAGTGGCCCCAAAGGTCAAAGGTCACAGGCCAAAAGCCAAAAGCAGCTCAATAGAATTAATATTCATTTTACAAATGCTGGCTCTCAAGCAATTAACCTTCTGTCCTGGACGTGATGTGCGGGCAACTTAACGTGGATGTTCCCTGGTTTTAATTACTCTCCAAAGTCGCCGGGCCCAGCCGGGATTTGAAAGTTATTTCAAAGTAAAGTGCATCAGCGGCAGGAACGGGAAACATCTGACATCAGCGTTTACGACAGAGTGGAATCTGTCACAATAACAATATTCAAATTCTTGAAAGTGAGCCATAAATAATATTTTTTTTAAACCCAGAAAATCCCCCCTATATCTGTTCTCATCAATATTTATTTATGCATCAATATTCTAGTCTGTTGGTAATAAGTGGAGGAGGGTGTAGAGTTGGAGTGTGTGCTCTGAACAGCCCACACGATTCCTGCTGAAATTAAGTACAAGCAAACTGTTTGCATAAAAGACTATCACACACTGAGGAGTTTCATTACACGCCGCCTGATTAAAAATCATTCAGGGCTGTCGAGTTTCAGTCTCAGACTTGCACTTTTTTCTTTTTAACAGCATTTTTTCTGTGCACCTTTTTTTTTTCTTTTTTTTATAGGATATAAAATGAGAGACTGAAGCTCAACAAACTCAAAATGCGTTTCTCGTATCAGCAGTGGCTTTGCTGGAAGGTGAACGCTTTCGGTAAACAGCCTGAAAACAGCAATAAACCTCAATTTTGTAATAAACATGTCTGATACATGCTGAGACTCTGAAGCAGGGAGCGTTACTTTGGTTACAAACACAATTTTCTCCTCAAAATCCTTACTCTTAATTTTGCAAAACACTACAGTATTCATGACTGCATGGTTTAGATATGGTAAGTAGGCTTATTTTGAGACAATAGGCAAAAACTCAACTGAAGCGCATTACAGAGAAAAAGTGAGGCATGTTCTTCAGACCGAATATATGCATTACATCTCAGTTTTTCTCTGCTCTTACTCATTATTCACAGCCCATTCGAGCCCTCACTAAGAGCTGAATTTCTCCAAATATTAGGTCCATTTTTCAGCTGATTTAAACACAGAACGTGGGGAGAAAACTGAGTAACTCCGGAGCATTTCTCATTGTTACTGAGAAAATGAGAATTGCATCACACTCATCTGCCACTTTATTAGGTACACCCAAAGGTCTTCTATTGGACTGAGATCTGTTGACTGTGGAGACCATTTAAGTACAGTGAGCTCATTGTCATGTTCAAGAAACCAGTTTGAGATCATTTGAGCTTTGTGGCATTTGTGGCATGCACTCCTGCTGGAAGGAGCCACTGTGGTCATTCAGAGATGGACAACAGCAACAATACTTAGGAAGGCTGAGGAGTTTAAACAGTGTTTAGCGGTGACTAAGGGACCAAAACTTTGCTAATAAAATATCCCACGTACAACCACACCACAACCAGCCTGAACTGTTGATAAAAAGCAGGATGGATCCATGCTTTCATGTTGGTTGCTCTAAATTCTGCCCTTCTACCCTGCCATCCAAAAGTCCAGCCGAAATCAAGACTCATCAGATCAGCCAACACTTTTCCAATCTTCTGTTGTCCAATTCTGGTGAATCTGATTGCATATTAGTCTTTTCTGTTCTTAGCTGATGGGAGTGTTGTAACAGGTGGTTATTTGCCTTACAGTTTTCTTCTTAGTAGTTTCAAGCAGTTTGCCCATTCTCCTTCGTCATCTGGCATCATCAAGGCATTTCCACCCAGTGAAATGGATATTTCCTCCTATTTGGATCATCTTCTATAAAACCTACAGATGTTTGTGTGAGAAAATACCAGCAAATCAGCAGTTTCTGAAATACCAGCCCGTCTGGCAGCGACAACCCCGCTATGTTTAAAGTCACTTTTCCTCATTCTCATACTCAGTTTGAACTTCAGCAGGTCGTCTTGACCTACATGCCTAAATGCACTTGAGTTGCTGCCATGTGATATCTGCGTTAACGAGAAGTTGAACAGATGTACCTGATGGAGTGGGGGGAAAAAAGAGAAGCAGATTAGGCCCACTTTAAAGGCCATTTCCAGTATAATATTCAGCACTGTCTGCCAATCCAAATGATCATGACTGCAATCCTTTAATTAACCAGGAACATGTTGATTTTATGTCCTTTTCATTCTCACATCACTTTCACTATGTCTGGCATCATCATCATCATGCCCACCTTGTCACCATCGACCATGAGGTAATACCAGTGAATCCGCATTCAGAGTCACATCGACACAGAAGCACAGAAACAAATTGTGTCCTATCAGGAATTTAAGCCACACAGTAATTGTGACTAACGGATAAAAACCCACTTTATGAGCTGGTTTTAATGCAGCCGACCCTTCCTCGTTCATTTATGTGAGGACAAAGATTCTGTCTAATACTTATTATGTTATTAGGCTAACAAGGGTGTACAATTGGCCAGTAATTGAATCAGACCACAGTGGGAGTGAAGCAGTTTTCTGCTCAGGAAAACAGTGAAATTATCAGGTGATAATAAAACCAGAGACCTGGAACTGAAAATATCCTGAATGTGAATCTGTACTTTCAGATGATAGTGGCGACCGTATCTACTTGCTCACGATTCTCCTCATGATCTTTGGAGGCGGGAACTGCTTTTCTTAAATAAACGAGTAAATTATAACATCTATAAGCTTCTAATTTCTCTTAATTTTTTATTTGTCAAGTTCTTCGAGACAAAGAAAAACCTGAGCAACATAATCTGCTGCCTCTCCTACACTAACTACGGCTCCACCAGGTCGACTGGTTGTCTTGTGCTGCAGAGCTCGATGAGCTCGGTGTGGTGGGGAATTAGAATAGCAACCTCATGGAAGCATGTGACAGGAAGTGATATTCAGGATACCTCCTGAGTGCTTCCCAGGTGAGGTGTTTTGGGCATGTCCTGCTGCTTTGATCTTCTGTAGATCAGTCTTCTGATCCTCCTGAAACTGAGCAGAATAAGAGACCTTTGATGTCGAAGCAGCGAGCGATTCCTGATTGAGCTGCACATTTTTAGAGGCGGGTGAAATATGCACAGAATGCACAAAAGTCTAACAATTCTTAAAGAAGAAGCCCAATGAACAGTGAATTAGCCTTTAATTAGCAATGCTTCACTTCTGCATTCTCACCTTTCTTTAACCTTTGTGTCCCTTTTGAAATAGTGAACAAGTTGATGTGGTTGGTTCTCAAGCAGTTATTTAAATGAACCTGTTTAGGACGAGGGGGGAAATCCTTCCTCTAAACTTCTATAAAACTCAAAGGTTTGTTTTCCAAAGATAAGTGTTTTACTTTACCATGAACTCAAAGAAACTTTCTTTTATGCACAATGCTTGGAAACCACGGGTTAACGTGTTTTGTAACTTCTAAGCTTATAAGTTCTTTTTAAAGTTCAGCATTTCCCTCAGAAGAATATAAAAAGAAGTGAATGTAAAGTAGCATTAATGACAGTTTTCAAGGCATAGACTTCAGTTGGGCAGCTTGCCCATATATGTAACAGCCACCAAATTATTTGCACTTCACTTTGAGTAAATGTCGTCTAAAAGCATGTCAAACACAAAGCCTGACAAATGTTAACAGTGTAAAGTACGTCTTACACTACGTCTTTACATTCCTACAGGTCCAGTGTAAAACTCTCCATGCTTTCATGTAATCCCTGGCTTTAACCAGACTTCTGCAGCTAGTACAAGTCTGCACTTTGATACAAAAATTACATGTTCTACTAGTTGCTTATGAAGATGTGTACTTTGAGGCACAAGACCTCAATCTCCTCATAAAATCTCAGTATTCTTGGTCAGTTTCCCTCTCCCTGTCTTAGCCTGCCACAGACTGTAAAATGAGGATGGACAGAGCCACCCCGTATTTTGTGGAGTCCCAGTTTGAAGCTTGGAGTTGGGTCTTTTAGATGTGTTTTTCTGGAGCCATCCATGACCATATATGGAGGAGAAGATGGTGAGCAAAGACATGCATCCATGAAGCCCATACAAACACAGGTATACATACTAATTACTGCTAACAGACTCAGAGAACACTCCAGTGTCAATGGAAAAAACTGGACCATAGACAGTCTGAAGTCATGGCTTGTTTGTTTGGTTGGGGTTTTTGTTTGCCAGATTCTATTTTAAAATGCTCCAAAAGGCACCCACAGCACATCCAGGGGTCAGAATTCAGGGACTTCAATTAGCTGAGGCGAAACCTAGCAGACAGCTAGTAGCTATAGCCTGTGTCGAATACACCTGTCAGTCAAAGAGGCCACGCCCCTCATAATGTACACACTTTAATACAGTTAGAAGAGGAAAGTTATTTAAAAACAAAAATCACCCCTAAAATGAAGTCGCAACCTTCAGAACTGAAAAATGAAGACAAAGCCTCAAGAGTCAAAAACTGCAGTTCCTGTAATGACCACTTGAGACACACTCCAAAGATAAGCCAGTTCTAACAGACTCCCAATTTAAAATGTCCAACTGAAATAAACATGTTTACGGCTTGCTGCAAGAAACTGATCCTGGAAACCGGCGGGAACTGAGTGAGTCCAACATAAAAACAAACAGCCCGACATGCAGACAGTGTTTGCTCTGTTGGTGTCATTTTGGGTTCAGACCATCCTACAGTGTGCTCCAGCTCCATCTCCATTTCCCCGTCCAAATAGTTTAACCTCTGCCTCCAAAAAAACCAACATGGTGGGGTGAAGCTTTAAAATGCAGAGACAAAAAACAAAACAAATCGTGATATCACCTGTGGCTACGTCTACTTTTATATAAAGAAACTGCAGGTTTTTGCACTTTCACCTCAGTTTCTCAGCCCTGGAAGCTGCAGCTTGGTGTAAATGTCGAGCAAACCTTCAGCTCTACATTATCCCTCTCATATCTTTGTGAATTATGCAGAAATTATAATGATAACTGCCACTGGATTGCTCTGACCTGAAAGTGATTTTGTGCATCTTGTTTGTGCGATCATACTCAACCGAGTTATGTTTTAGAGGAGCAGTGTGGTTCACAAATTGCATCAATCAGCCCTACAGGATTTAAAACACCTTAACTGCCTCCATTAGCTGAGTGTCACAGACTCTGCACTAGCTTCCCATTGTTTTCACATCACACTGGTTCTTTACCTCAGTCCCTCCCCGTCGGCCCCCTTCAGCCTGAAGTAAAACTCACAACAATTCACATTAAAAGTTTTTAAAATGTTTCACAGTATTTATACTTTCAGCACAAAAAAAAAAAAAGAATAATCGCACACAAACACCAAGGTTATAAAATCAATACTCTGAATGTGTGAGTTTTAGGAGTACATAATGGACTCCTGTGCTGTGATTCAGACACACACACACACACACACACACACAGGTTTGGCTGGCGTTCAATGCCAGGCTGATCCAGCAGGACATCACAGTAGACTGACTCAAACAGAGGAAGGTGTGTTTGTATGCCTAAACAAGTAATGTTAAACCACTTAAATAAACAGACCACCCTGCCCATTTCTCTTAGCAGTGCGATAACCTTGAATGACATCATGTCCTGACATACGTCAGTACACAGTGAAGATTAGAGTGATCTGAGAGTTCAGTTTAGCAATGTTAAAGCACAGTGAACTATGGGAAAGCGACGTGTTGAAGTGAAACACTAATACACATGTGCAGAAACAAATGGCAGCTTCAACTGTCCCAGCTGTACTCAGGCTACCTAATTTAAGGCAAAAACAGTTTGTATAAGTCTAACAAGCTTAGGTCAATATATGGTATGAACGATTTTATATGATTTTAAACGGACTTGAGTAATTTGGGCTGGGCCTGAAGCAGCTACACGTGCCTGTACGCACTGAGTAAACAACACCAGCACTGCTATTGTTATTTTTGCTGTGGATTATGAAGACCAACATCACTACTATCCACTCAAACACCGAGATCTCAGCAGGTCTGTAAATACGAGCAGTAAGATTGCAGGTCAGCAGCAACGCAATATGACGCAACTTTGTGAGTCCGAACTGGTGACAAAGGAGGCGCAACATCCTCAGTGATGTAGCGCACCTTCTTCGTGGTGAATATGCATTACCACCATCAGGATGGAGCTGCAGGGCACCACCTTTGCAAAAATCTTTTCTAGCTCTGCTGAACAAGTCCAGGTGATTCATGAGGTCTTTAATGTCAGTAACTAGGAACTCATCATTGTTGTGGTTATATCTGTCTGACAGCTGCCACACAACACAAATGAGATTTTTAAAAGGATAATAAACACTATAATCCAGTATCATCTTATCTGAATGATTATTGTTATATTGAGAGGAGGAGTAAAAGAAAGGGAGTGCCAGGTGGCTTACACTGAGCCAATCAGCAGAGGGAGAGGGCGGTGCTCTGTGCTGCAAATACTTATCTCAACAGAAACTTTTAACAACTGTCAGTATTAAATGTATTTGCTGGGTTCAGAATACTTCTGTTTCTTCAGCCTCTATTAACCAACCTATGAATGTGACATGATGCTCAGATTTAAACAAGTGTAGGGCAGGTGTGAAATGGCTTGTTGTGATTGGTCAAAATTTCCCCGATAACAAAAAAGTTGTCTTTTACTTTTTTGTAGAAAAGGAAAACATGTTTAGGTTTGGTTTTTTTTTTATCTAAAGTTTTAATTCTGAGAACTGGAAATAAAACTTCTTGGGTCAAGTGGGTCAGCCCTGTGATACAATGTTGTGGTGGCAAGCGACCATTACGGTGGGTAAACCGGGGCCTTTAGGCAGCTTTCTGGAATTTCTGTCAGTATATTCAGGAATAGATCTTCAGGCTTCTCAAAGGATATCCAGAGCTCTTTGGATGTCTCTGCCTTTAAATGATCCCATGCTGCTCAAATGTTGAGGGCCGGGCTCTGGGGAAGACACACAATGGAGCACTATCCAGATATGCTTTTACTGCACTGGCAGTGTATCATTGTGTCATCATGCTGCAAAATAAAGTTGCTGCCAATCAAATGCTTTCCGAGGGTATTGCATGATGGATGGATAGAATTTTCATTAAGCTTCAGTGAACAGTAGATGGTTCAGATCACCTCTCAGTCTTGTTTCAGTTCTCTGCAGGATTTTGTCCTCTTTCATAAAAACATGACTTTCAGATACTGTTCATGAGCTGTAGATAGTATTTCAAGTCTGCCACTTCTTTTGTCCCCCACTTGTCCAGTTTCCTAAAACTTTATAGAGCGCATTGAAAACCATAAATGAATTTACAGGTAACGGCCTATTAGGACGAGTCTTTGAAAACTGTGTGTGCTGTATGAGGATTTTATCCAGAGGAATATGCTGGTATTATACAAAAGGAGGATTATTGTGGAATAAAGGTGGACCTCTGTTCACAGCCCAGTTTATTTTCCCCTGTTAGCAGACCAGCATCCACAGTTTTTAAGATATCAAGCTCAATTTAGTCCAATGGTACCAATAACAGCTCGAGTTGATTTAATTTAGGTGAAAATCAGTAAGAAATTGATATTACCCACAATTCTTCATGGATCGACTTCAAACACAGCAATATATGTGGCCTTTGGGGATATGAATACCTAGGCTGACTAAGAATTTGACCCGGACCTTCACTGATAGCACCCAAGATCAAAGGTGACCTTACAAAGACATTTCAAGAAACCATATTGAGTAATATATCATATAAAAGGGGATGGAGAGCGCTATGCAGCACACCTGTCATTATGGTACCCTACGACATCACAGTGAAGCAATAAAGTTTGAATATACCTTAAAATCTCAAGTTTTTACAGCTTATAAAAGTCAAAGATTTCAGCCAGTTGGGCAAAGAACATAAAATGCAATATTTTAGTACGTAATGCTTGAATGCATGTTGTATAAATTGCTTTAAGTGTTCAGATGGAGTAGAAAATCACTATATAAGAACCAGTCCATTAAACAAAAGCAGGTTGATGTCAGCATGTTTTAATACAAAAAAAACCAAAATTTAAAACATCAAACAGCTCTTTGGGGCAGGGGTGATGGTTAACGCACCCATATTTAAAGTTAAAAAACCCCCAAAACAATTCAAAATGTTTTGTAGGTGTCGCTGGGACCAGGATAACAGGGGTTTAAAAGTTTTATTCTGTTAGTGTGCAGTTTAGCTCATGCACGTCCTGTTTCCTGTCAGTGTTTTGTGTATTTATGCGCTGAGTCTGCTGTATGACTAAAGGGACACAGTCAGTCTGCTGCCTTCACTGCAGAACATCAACATCCGTTAACACCTCCGAGCCTCTCCTTCTTCGAGGCCATTCCTTGCTCATATTCAGTGGACCCAGACAGAGCACACAGGACGTCCAACGTGTCATTATTCCGCAAACTCTGCTGTTAACATGTAGTCTGGGTTAGGCAGGTGCTGGCATGCCTGACTGCTCTGGTAGAAGAATTCCTCTCTGTGAGGTGTTTAGTGAGGTTTCACCCATGTTTTTGTCTCTTGTGATGATTTCATGTCAGTTTTTGAGTGGGAAGTATTTTTCTTAAGAGTTAAAACACGACCATGGAGCATTTTGACTTCCTCAACTTCAAGACTTCACACTGGGCAGCATGAAAACATCTCTTTGCAAGGCTAAAAGCTTAATAGAGATTTAGCTTTCTGGTGGAAGTCCATATTAAACATGGTCACACTTTTGGATAACAGACAAAAACATTATCGAGAAATTTAGACTCGGGAGAGTTCAAGTAGACTCAAGCACTTTGGTAAGAAAAGTCCACCTCTTTAAATTAAGCTGATCTTAAACTTAGATTTGTTTTCGCTCCTCCCCCTTTAAGACAAATTTCTTCTGATTGGCTGTCATTGCAAACAAAAGGTTTGAGAAGCAGATGGGTGGGGCTTCCGCACCTGAGATGATCATATTAGGGATATGCTATCCCCTCTTCATGCCATCATACAGTAAAGTACATTTACAGTTTAACTGTGCGTCCTTTAACTAACCAATCAGCATGTAGCAGCAGAATGCCAGTCTTCTTTGGCCGTGTTGTTTTATTTGAACTAAAAGACTTTATTGACATTTTATTTGTTAAAAACAAATTCAAAAATTTTGGATTTTTGTTGAGTTGTTAATAATTACTTTGTTCCAAAGGTCAGGGCTCAAACCGGGCCACTAAAGTGACTTCAATAATATTCCCAGTACAGTAATGCCAGCCCTGACACTGTCTGTGTGAATTTTTTTTTTTCTTCCTTTTTTTTACTGCAATTTGTACGTGTACTTACACTTCCATGTCCTGGGGGTATATTTTCAAAGGCTGTTTGTTCTGGTAATAAAAAAATTTAATAGGAAATGATATTTTGTGGTATTTCCACTTTACAAATGATGGCGAGGACAGTTCTAGAATAAACTCAACGCTTAAAGAAGGGAAAACTTTGGACAGTGTTTTTAAAAAAATTAATTTAAGCTGTTGTGATTTTTTTTTTCTGGTCCAGCCCACGATGGTTTTTTACCATTTTGCGGCACTGCCATTGGTTGCGGACTACCTTGTGATCGCCCTCTGCTGCATGCCTGACTGAACTGCAGCCAGGCAGTGGACTGGCGCATTCTGGTGTCATGATGTCGCCGCTTCTTCCACGTTTGTGGCATCAGATTCAAATTATTTTACAAATTTCTGCAGCTTCATCGGTTTTAAGACATTAATACAATACAATACAATACATTCCAACTTACCAAGAAAAACTATGGTCTGCTTCCTGGCTGACTTGACCTTTGAACTTTCATTGTGGATTGCTCTTTGATTTCCACTGGTGCTTCCTTCAATGAATCCCATTGGCTTCTTCAGGACCACGATCATAGCTCGGCACATGAAAGCCACGCAGACCAGCACGATCATGTACACGATGAAGGCAAAGAAGATGCTGATCCTGTACATCACCCAGTGCTCCCTCAGGTTGGTGCAGAAGGTCAGGTTCTGGACTGGGGTGCTGCGCGTGACTGGGATGTGCCCCTGCGTTCCCATGGTGATCAGCAGTGGCAGGGCCACGAGCAGGGCCACGACCCAGGCGAAGGTGATTAGGCCGGTGGTCCATTTTCCTCCCAAGGTTTTAAAGCGAAAAGGGTAACAGGTGGCGATGTAGCGCTCAAAGCTGAGCGTGGCCACGTTGAGGATGGTGGCATAGCTGCAAGCCTCAAACAGGAAGTTGTAGATCTTGCAGAAGGCGTTGCCCGACGCTGACGAGAAAGGGAACCAGATGGCACTGTAGAGCTCCACCGGCATGCCAATGAGAAGCACCAAAATGTCAGAGCAAGCCAGACTCACCATGTGGTCAGTGACGTTCTTCTGAAGGTAGCCCTTACGCTTTAGCACCTGGGTCACTCGGATAGTGACTGAATTACCCACAATGCCCGTCACCAGGATGAGGCTGTAGAGGACCGTGAGGAAGATTTTGATCCCATATTTGGGTTCAAGCTCTTGCCAGTTCTTCTCCTCTCCTCTCTGCACTTCCTCATTCATGGCTGTAGACTGGCGCGTCCAGATTTTCCAGGTATTGCTTTTCCTATCAGTCCTGCTGCGCGCTCTCCTTGCGGGCCGGTTTTTCCTGGAAACAGCTTAACTTTGTCTCAAAGTATTCCCGACTATCGCAGAGGTGGGAAACACGGATCGCTACGCGCACTGTGGAAAACTTTCTAAACAAAAACTCCGCAGTTTACCCGGCGTGCTTCCCCAGCCCCGGCCACCTCCTTTCTGCCTTCATGATCAGGTAGAAGTATCCAGAGAGTTTCCGCCCGTGCGTGTCCTCCTGTGGTTTCACCTGTGAGTAAGTAAAGTGTTGGGCAACATTTAAATTGCGCTGATTTCCTCCTCCCTCCGATGAGAACAGCCCAGTTAAACATCAAACACGAGCGCGGGTCTGGTTTCACCCCACACACTGTAAGAAACAAAAAGCAGGTGGGCCAACGAATAAAAACAAAAAACGAAGCAGATCAGCAACAGACTGCACGGCTCTGCTGACTTTACTCGGCTTTGTAAAGGAAAGAAACACGGAAGGTAATGTTGACATGACATACAGTTCAACATATGAAGCTCACAGAACTTTACTTCTGTTTGGGTCAAGTTGAGCTGATATATTATTACAACACTGTAAACACTTTGTAAAGTAAGTAAGTAAAGTTTATTTATTAAGCGCTTTTCATAGACAGGTAGTCACAAAGCACTGTACACAAAGATTAAAATAAAGAGTACGATATAAATGTACAATATACACAATATAAGCGGTTAAATGTAAATTAAAAATGTAAAAAGCGTTGGTAACCGAAGGCTTGTTTAAACAGTAAATTAAAAAGGTGGACAAACAGAAGTTTACGTGGTTGTTTAGTTTCAATATTAAGTTCACAAACTTCATAATTCAGACTTTTATTTAGTTCTGTTTGGGTCATGTTGTCCCAAGTTTTCACAACTTTATTATAGTTGTTGGGTCAACTATAATAGGTTAGTTAGCCAGGCTGTTGCAGTGGAGTAAGTCATTATTTGATTTCTCAGTTAAAGAAATGAATAATCTCTAAATTTTATGGTAGTATTCTTTTTATGGAGATAATGACAGAATATCAACCAACGATCCAGAAAACACACTCTTTATATAAATAAAAGATGTAGATTTATTTTCACATCATTACTACTTGGTGGAGCAACTCTAACATAACATTACAACACTGTAAAAAGAACAACAAGTTGAACTTTTTGGGGGGGTTCTCAACTTCCTAAAAATGCTGGGCAAGCAGAAGTTTACTTTGCCATTTAGTTGACAAAACATACACGCAGTTCAAAATATTAAGCTGCCTGAACTTTATAATTCACACTTATTTACTTCTGTTGGGCCAAGTCAGCCTAACATCACAACCCAAACATTTTATGCACAAACATTTATTTTATTTTAAACAAATATGCAGATATTTGGAATGATGGAGGCAGGTGCAGGAAATTTTCCACAAAGACTGAAGTGTCTCTCTGATTTCTTTGTATAGTCCATATCTTAAACTGATTACTGATTAATGGAGCACTGCTGAAACTGTCCAATCACGGGTCAAAGGCAGCTGGAAACATGTCTGATAACACTGACAGTATTGAGAAAGAAATATAAATATTTTCAGTCCCAAGTGGTTCTGTGTTGAAGTTGCAATTTCATGATTAAAGTTGTTGTTTTTTAAGTCAAACAGCTGCCACAGCTGCTACACCATCTACAAAATGTCTTGTGTTGAACTTTAATCTCCACATTTTCACTTTTCTTTATCAAAAAGAACAAGAATATGTTGTTGGTAATGTAGCTCTAATACTCTTTTTATAGCCCGGTAATCTGATTATGTGTATATAGCTATAGGAGTGAAACAGGTTGTAGTATTTACTTTCCAACGTCAGCGTACTTGTTTGTTCCTCTTTCCCTTTTGTTAAAAGCTCTGTATGTTCTCTGTAATGAATCAGGCGTCTGCTTTGAGCTGAACAGCTGGACTGTTGAATTTGTGTGTTCATTCATTCACAGATTTTAAATTCATGGCATTATTTGCCATCTCATCTTGTTCAGTTAAACATTAACATTGACAATGTTACAGTGCATCATCGGTCCTAATGTGCCTCCTTTACACATCCTCTGCCTTGAGTTTTTAGCGAGAATAGAAGCAGCAATTGAAACGCTGTTCAGTTCAGTACAAATAAACATTTAAGATTTATATCGAGCTTGTGCTGAAGATAAAAATGAAGTTCCTGCACAATCAGAAATCCTGAAAACGACTTCAAACAGGACAGAAATGTGCACTTTTAGCCACAGTTGTTCATTTGGATGACGGAGAAGTCAAAGGTGGAATAAACTAAATATGAAGGAGGTGAGTTCATCACCAGGCCCGGGGAAGAAAATCTGACTGCTTTTCCTCCTTTTTAAAGGTAATCAGTGATGAATGTGGGGCCATTCTTTCTCTATAAACATGAAGTACACTCGAGTGCATAAACCCTAAAAGGCTGACTCCTTGAAGTGATGAAGGCAGGCTGAAGCAGATTAGATAAAAGCTTTGAGGACCTTCTCGCTGTGATTGAGTATTGTCAGATACCGTCAATTAAACTGCCGAGCTCCATCGAGCGTCACTGGCAGCCAGATGTTAACTGTCAAAACTAAAATTGAGGTGGATTGTTCATTATGGTACTGATGCCTCTTAATTATGTGACATTGTGTTCAGGCTCCAGTTTGTAGATCTCAGTAACGACAAACTGTCCGTTTGACTTTGAGATCATGAGCAGCATCATGAGGCGAGGAATCATCACAGCTGTTTGAGGTTAAAGGAAAAAAAGAGCAGACATGACGTGATAAGGACTCAACTAACAGCTGATTATTTTAAAGGGAAAAAAAAGCAGCCAAACGTCAGACACAAGGCCGACTTTCAGCCTACGCACAGTTCATATTCCTAAAGTGGATAAAGTGAATCATGAGTGAAACTACAGATAATGTGCAGAACATAATTTTTTAGCAGTTTTTCACAACCCACTGTGCAAAATAAGCAGGTCAAATATCTAAATAACACCAAGACTGGGTTAAAAACCCACAGGAAACAAAGTTTTTTTTCAGGCTGCAGAAATGAGGAAGATTTCCCTTTACATCCAATCTGGCTAATGAGTGAAAGGAACTTCCTCCTCCCAATCACCTCTGCAAACTCCAAACAGGATGTGCACAAAACTTCAGGAAAAAATATTTAGTTTGCCAATTCATTCCGGCCATTATCTTCTCTCTCTCTCTCTCTCTCTCTCTCTCTCACACACACACACACACACACACACACACAGTCTTTTTATTTTTGTTAGCAGTGAAACACAGATGGTGAGAACTGCAGTCAATCTAATGGCCACTAGAGGCTGGCTCCCATAGACTCTTATTTTAAAATGTCAATCAAACATAGGAGTGAAACAGAAACCCTAAAAGGATGACTCCTTGAAGTGATGAAGGCAGGTTGAAGAGGATTAGATAAAAGCTTTGAGGACCTTCTCGCTGTGATTGAGTATTGTCAGATACAGGCTGGCTCCCATAGACTCTTATTTTAAAATAGAGAAGCAAACATGTTATTATAGCTATGGATGGTTTCTCCCTTCACATCTTCACATATGAAAATAATTCTGACCTATGTGTACACTCTATTTCTACACAGTGCTGTGCAAAAGTCCAATTTTTTTATAAGTTGCTTCCAAAGAACCAGAATTAATCATTTCTGAGAAGTGTGTGTTTGATAAGTTCCTTAACACTAATCTATGAGTCATTCAAGTGGAAAGAAAAGCTCCTAACTCGGGGATGAACCAGTGTTGTGTCAACAAATAAAAGGCAACCTGGCAAAGAACCAATTTAAAATAAACATATCATTTGTTCCCCCCCTTTTTTTTTTCAAATCTACAAAAAACCCAAAAGATAAGTTTGAAAGACAAAAATTGTATTTTCTGCCAATGCAGTAAAAGCATACCAGGACAGAAAAACAGTGGAAAACTATCAGTCATGGATTGGGCTCCAAGTCCAGACCTCAACATTATTGAAGAAACCCGGAGAACTAGAAGACTAGTTAAAGGAATTAAAACAAAGCTTCCTAAACAGTTCAGACTGTGCTGAAGAATAAAAGGTGGTTATACCAAATATTGACTTTTAGTCTAGTTAGAACTCTACAAACTTTTTTTTTTTTTTTTTACCTTGTATACCGTTTCCATCTTTCTCCACCAAAATATAAAACATTTACATTTGTAACAAAGTAACTTTTTCAGCATTTCATAAATAACGAGGAAGGGAAAAAAATATCTAATTTAGCAGGCAATAGTCAAATAAAAAAAAAAAACAACTTTTTCTCCCCTCTGGGTTTGTTTTTCTTCGTTGCTTGTTTGGTAAATAATAAGAGAGGAAAACAATGTTTAACATGAAAAGTTCTGTTTTGTATTCATTGTAAACAGTTTGTTTTCAGTCTTCTTTTTTTCTTTCTAAACTATATCCACAAATTCTCCATTAAAATATTTTGAATAAAAAAAACAAAACAAAACAACTTTTAAACTTTTTTTCACTCGTAACGTCCAGCAGGGGGCGACTCCTCTGGCTGCAAAAATAAAGAAGTTGGGTTGTATGGACGTCTATGGGAAAGTAAACTCATCAGAAAAGTATATATTCACACTTACAGCTGTCATGCTTCGTACAGCATGATTCTTGTTTTGTAAATCATGGACACATAAGAGTCAAAGATAACCCAGGGTCTGCTTTACCTTACCAGTGCAGTGTGTTGTTTACTTGTCAAAAAACAAAAAAAAAACAAAAACACCCCCCCCCCCAAAAAAAAAAAACCCAAGATGTCAGCAATGAAAATGTCACATCTGGTTAAAATTTACACAACTGAATAAATACACCCTCAAATGCAGATATTTAAAAGATATTTTTTAATAGTGCACCGAAGTATGAAAACAAGAGTTGCAAAATAAGACTATTCAAGAGCTTAGGTTGGTATAAGGTTAGCCTTCATTTAGGTTGTATAACATCCTCAGCATCAAAGACACTTTAAAGACAAAGATAACGCTCAGACAGTAAAGACAAAACAAAGAACCTGAGAAAGAAAATCAGCACTCCACGAGCACCATGATAAGACAGAAATAATCAACGCTTTTCAGGAACCATAGACTCTCAGTGTTCAAACCTGAAGTCGTGGCTGAAAGATGGGACTGACTGATTGGCAAAAAACACAGAAAGTGCAATAATTTTTCTGTCACTTAAAGTGCTCAACTCGTTAATTCACCCTCACAGAACGGCTATTACCTCCTCCACTCGAAACGCTCAGTCAGAGACGAGTGCAGGGAAAAAAAAAAAAAAAAAAAAAAAAAAAAAAAACAACACCATGAAGATGCACATATTTAAAAGGATGAGGGGAACAACATCAGCAGCTCAATTCCATCGGTAGTGCTGACATGACCAACACTGAGGCTGATGACAGAACAACACGGCTCCTTCTTGTCACATAAAATCACAAGCACAGTAAATATTTTTTCTTCACTTAAGATGTAAAATAAAATCACACACAGTCCAGTTCAGGTGGTGAAATATCAGCGAGTTTTGGCTGCAGAGCGAAAGCTTCCTGTGGCGGCAGTCGTTCCAGAAGACACGGATATAAAATATGAATCTTTAGTGGTCATTTGTAGGTCAAAAATAAAACAGTTCCATGTACATGTTTCACTGTGTACACTATTTACAAACCTTTTTAACAAAGGAAACTGCAGACAACTGTTTTTATTGCACGAAGGCGATCACAAAGTTCGGTGACTCCAGTCTGGTTTGATTTCGGTTGATCTCCCCTTCAAGGTAGTTTCCTCAGGAAACACTGGACCTCTTCTAACACAACTATAAGCCAAGAACACTCCTTTAGTATCCAGCTCTGACTGCGTACTTTCACTTCTGTGTATCCATTAGTGTGCCTGTTTGTTCCAGGGTGCCAAACCTGGCCAGTAGGTGGCACTGCGAGAGAAGATTGTGCTCTTAAACGACCTGAGTGTCACTGTGAACACCCCAACTTTAAAAAAAAAAAAAACAAAAAAAAAACTAACTAACCTGACAGACGAACTTAAAGTGATGAGAGAAAGAGTAAAGGCAAACGTGCCAAATGCTGCTGTTCTTTCATTGTCCACTGGAGCCCCTGGACGCAACCTCCAAACCTTTCTTGTGCTGTTTGAGGCTTCTGGAGCATTTTAATGCAGTTACCTCATTAATTATAAGGCTTTCTGAGAGTTGCAGTCGGTCCAAGAAGTTAATGCATCAGTTGAGTGAAGTTCTAGTGTAACCGAAAAAGCTTTGGCTTTCGATTCCTCCTGTTTTCCCGCAGCGTGTTTCAAAAGACTGATAAGTTCCTGTTCCGTACTGCTCAAAGTCACTGCAAGCTGATGAGGAGGGCAGGAAGTCAGACACAGGAACAGCTTAAATTTAAAAATAAAAGATTATGGAGTCGTTAAACGCTCCCAGTGTGACTTGAAGCCGTGCAAAGGACGGAAGAAAACAGTGTCATGGACACGTATCCGACAGATTCCTCGGGTAAGGCTTCAAAATGGGTGACATCACCGTGGCTACGTTGATGAATTCCTTGTGTGTAACCCTGTAGATGCAACTCTGTGCCCTACCTGGGACGATGTGATCTAACAACCGTGTAAACTGTCCCAAAATCAAATGCAAACAATCAAAACAGGAGGAACGTCCAAGGAGTCGGGGTGCTGGAAGAGGTCCAGAGTTTCACTCAGAGACGACCTTAAAGGGGAGATGAGCTCAATCCAAACTTGACGTGGGTTTTTATTTTTAGGAGCAGAACTTTTTTTGAAGGCTTTCTATCCCATTTGGAGCTCGTGTTTAGAATCCAGCACTGAGAAAACAAGACGTGGTGCTGTCCTGTTCGGCTGTAGTGTTGTCTGTCTAGTGTTTATAAAGTGGAGACACAGAGGTCGCTCTGACTACCCGAGCCGCCCCCGCTGGGTACCAGGAGCTCGTCCGTGTCCAGCGTTTCCAGTTCTGCCAGATCTCTGGTCGTGAAAACAACTCAACAACAGTTATGCGTCACAGGAACCATTTGGAAATAATAAACAACACTTTGTGTCCAATAGATTGTCATTTCTTAGGATCCTTCAGTAGACCAAAAGGAAGTCTTCTCCCATATTAACGGTTTAATTTGGCAATATCACTGATAATGAAGCCCTGCATCTTGAGTGACGTACCGTTTCTTTCTTTTAGACAGAAAATAAGCAAAAATGAGGAAATCTTTAGTCTGTAGTGTTGGATGGAAGCGTGATGATAAAACCGAGCTTCCAGAACTAAATCTGAACACTGTAGAAAATAAATAAGATGTAATGGGAGGCACTGGGGGTACGTTCAATGTCTCTGAAAGCTTCCCGATTGTCAGTTCAGCCAGATCCACGATGGCCGCCCTGCAAGAGAGAAGAAAAAAATGTTGTCAGAGACAAAAACTGTGCGCTTACAGAAACTCAACATAACAAAAACCTCCTATTTTAATAGGAAACGCTTTCACTGCCAGGCTTCAAGAAAACAAAACACAAGACAAAAAGAAGACGTTTTATACCAGCAGTGATCACACCTCAGCCTGCTGAAGCAACACTGATTAAACACGCCTTGAAGGTCATCAGTTACAGTAGTTTACCTGAAATATCCCACCTGCACAGGTTGTAAGACCCCTTTACATTTGTGGATCAACACTGTGTGTCCTCTTATATTATTTGAATATTTTTCCTTATTATCATACTTGCATTGAATAAATTATCCAAGTAAGTAAAATATAAAACACTTTGCCCGTGTTGTTGGAAGGTGGCGTTGTCTGAGAATACAAGAGTTTGTGGCACTGTTACATGATGAGCTGATACTTGATCTGTAATGAAATAGTAAGATCAGCATTTATTATTGGGTGACAGTCCTGTTAGAAACTGCACGCTGAGGTCAGATCCCCTCAGCTCTGCTGCGAAATCGAATCATAGCTCCACTAAAGCAATGACCAGAGACAAGTGACTTCTATCTAAAATATTTAGGCTGGACGTCGGACAGATGTTCAAGGCAAATGGCTAACTCTGGTAAATATTATCGGCTTGTTTAGGGAACAAACCTGTCACAGGATTTTGCATTAAAGTGGAAGTTTTTTTTAGGCTGCCAAGCTCAAAGCAAAGTGTGGACATATTATAATGTGTTTTTGAGGATGAGACGTGAAATGAAATAACATCTATTCCTTATGGTTTCCTTTTCTTTTATTCCCTTTGCCTTCAAACTACACTGAGGACAGAAAAAAAAAATGTGGAAAACCGAAACAATGAGCTAAAAAGAGACTAAAAATCCAATACGTTTCTATTTGGATTTCTCATTGTCGGTTTTCACACTGCAGAGGAAATTTAGGTTAGAAGTAACTATGAAGGACCAAAACTGCCAAAATCCAAACTAAATAAATGTCTGAAAAGAACAATAATACACCAGTAAATCCTCCAAAAATATCTTTATCAAAATCATTTATGACACAGATTACTACTATTTTAATTTCCCTCTGTATTTCATTAACTTTATTTTAATTCCCCTATTTATGTAATTTCCAACACATTAATTAATACTAGGGTTTCTTCTTCTAAAAAGAAATCCTACCTTCCAGTACCATTTTCAGATTATTGTTATACATTTTTGCCTTAGTTTGTTCCTTACTTTTATTGGCGATAAATAAAATAAAATACAAAATTAACTTAAACACTTAAATCTAAGAGAAATGCCAGGAATAAATTGTTCTATTAAATGGGGAAAATAGTGAAGTTTAGGACAAAACATGCAAAATATGTTTATTAATCTGTCACAACTGAATTGAATTTTAAATTTAATTGAATTTGGTCTCTTTAATACAATATTAATACTGCTGGTGAATTATATTTTATGCTAGTGCATTTTGTGGCAATACATAATTAATTAATAATAATTGTGGCCATAAGTTATATTAAGAATTCTAAATGTTAAAAGAAGAAAATTAAATTCATATTTTAATTAAATATCCAAAGAAAATACGAAATTAAATTAAAGAACATTAAATAAATATAGAAGACAAACATAATTTTCAAAAGCAATTGTGTTTTTAATCAAATTACTTTAAGTTTTTTTTATTTTTTTGAACACTTTAGGGGCTAGACAAAATAAAATTAGTTTACTTGCTTTAATTAAAAAGCAAATAAGGATCAAGGGAAAAAATAATACAAAAATATATACTACATGTACAAAATAGAAAATTAAATAGGTAATTGTATATTAAGAGTATTTATTTGTAACATTTGCGCTGATTTAATGGAATATTTATTTTGCTATTGCTGAATGAGCGAGTCTCTTATTTGTTTTTGTTTATTCACATTTTAACTTGGACAGTTTCGGTCCTCCGTATCCTGCAGCACCATCAGTCAGAGTACACAAATGACTACTTTTGATTTGTTATTCTTTCAGTCTAAGATTGACTCTAGCAGCCTTTCACAAACACAAATACAGACGTAAACAGCGCACAAACCAAGACCAGAAAAGGTCGAGTGGGATTTACATTTTGTTTGACTGCCGGATCACGAGCAGAAGCTTCCTTCGCCGGGGGAGACGGTGTGGAGGGGAATAAGGCTTTCACACTGCTCGCTGTCATCTGGCAGCCTGCGGATGGAGAAAACAGGATGTCAATCATCATCACAGTCGTCATCCTGACAACCATCATTATTATTATAATCACCGCTAACCAAAAAGCAGAAGAGCGCTGTGCAGAGAGGTTAGTCAGTGAAGCATGTACAGCTGATTACAGACTTAACTTAGCAAGACTGCAAGCCACAAATGGACTGCATTATCCAAAGTGTGTGTCAGAGTGAAGGTCAATCCATTTTTAATAGGTCACACACCACAGACGCACAACAACAACTCACTTTCTTTTTACAAACTTAAAAGCTTTGACTTCTTAAAAACACCAGGCGTGTGATGACTCACTTCCTGCACAGGCTTCAGAGTACATTAGCTTTGCCTGCTCTCAGGTGTGTGCACAGCTACAACTTCCATCTGCCTTTTACAAACACACAAGCCATTAAGCAGCTTTTTGCAGCTGCATCACAAATGACACAGCCGCTACATTTGGAGCCTCACTGTACACAAATAAAAGTGGATAATACAGACAATTTGTGCCCATAAAGTCCAAAAAGACTCATTTGTTTCAAATGATGTGCTCTATTTTTGCTTTGTTTTTTCATTTCACTGATGTTCATTTGCTTAAATAAGAGTTTGAACAAACGCGGTATTGAGAAATTAAAATGCATTTGGCTCTAGTCAAAGTGTAATTACATTTATGGTTATTCATCCCAAAAATAAAAAATAAAAAAATACAAATAAAAGCAAAATTCTGCTCAAATTTACTTATTTTCCCAATATTCCACCAGCCTGTAAGTTTTTTGTTTTATATATTTTGGTCATTCTTACAATCACCAAACAATTACACTCACTACCTATCAAGTTATCAAGCATGTGGTTGCACTAACTTGTCACATCTCAAAGCACTAAGATGACGACGGAGAAAAGGCTCCTGTCAAGCTGGGTGGGCACGTCCATCTTTTACGTACAGTCTGTGTTCCGGAGCCAACCTTATAAGAGGAGTTTCAGTTTTCTACACTTCCTGACTTGGTTTTCCAGCCCCGGAGCATAACTCCTAATCCTAATTTAGCTGTTATCATATCTGAGATTATTGTCACAATCCATGAACAGAGTTGCTGCTGATAGGAACGGCTTTCAGCAGCATTTCCTCTTTTCATGCACCGTGGCTCACCAATGGAGGCCTTAAAAGAAGAAAAACCCTCTGATGATAAATGTTTATAGTCTCGTACCTCTGAATGCGATGCTTCCTGCAGATGAAGGCGTAAACCCTCCTCAGCCCCACCAGCACTGGGTCCCAGTTGTTGTAGTGACATAAAAGTGTGGCGATGAAGAAGGAGAGGAAGACAGGGACCGCTCCGGCAAAAAACAACCATGAGAAACGCACCTGTCGACACACACACATATGAGGGGAAACTAATTTAACACAATCCGTGCCATTAAAGGTGTGGTGTGGAGTGTTTTCCATGCATTAAACATTTTATTCTGTGATTAAAGGACCCTTATAAGAATGAATCACAAAGAGTTAGTTAAAATAGATAAAAGTACTTTAAGTAAACCCATTCGGAGTCATTTAGATACAATTTTGACAGTTTTCTTGCTGATTTCACACAAAACCAACAAAATTACGTACAATTTTATCTCAAACTCTCACCTTCTGCATGCAAATGTCAGCCATAATGGAAAGTGGGATGGTGAGGCTCAATGCCAGAGTCCCAATTAGAGAAGATGTGAGGAAACAGCCCCTGAGGACACAAAGACTCGTCACTAAAAATCACCACTTCTCTGAAAGCTATACATTATTCAAACACAACTCCTCGTGGCCTTCATGGTAGTGTGAACGTTGATGATTTGGTGTCACTATCGTGACCTGATACAAAATGTAACCCAGCTCACCAGAGCCAGAGGAACTCGGACAGAACGGTGCCGATGAGGCCGTTTATGAGGATGTACGTCCACACGAGTTTGCTGGGGAGCTCAAAGGCCTCGAAGCCGGTGTAGTGGAGCAGGAGGAAGCCAGGCCACAGCAGCAGCAGGTTGAACAGACCCACAAACCCTGAGAGACGCACAGCACACCCCAATTTAGACAACTTCATGGAGTGAGACTACAGAGGTGACCGCTGAGCCTTTAAAACAAACACTTCTCCTACCAAAGAACATTGGGATGTCGAGCTTATCCTCCCGATCCACTCGCCGCTTGATCATTACGATATAGACGGCATAGAGCATCGCCCCAGCCAGCGACCACAGGGAACCTTCATAGAAATACAAATCATTACATTAGATGTGTTTTTTTTGTATTACACCAACAGACTAGGAACAAGGTGATGCCTGTACGAGGCCTCTGTGATAAAGAAAAAGTTGGAAATCACTGACCGATGACTCCTTTCCCATCCGAGATGTCCATGCTGGAGAGACTCACGAGGGCAACGCCTCCCATGCTAAACAAGAGAGGCACTGAATTAATCTCACAATTAAAAACGAACATGTTAAAAATAGAAAACGCAGAGAGAGAAAATATAACACAGCTACAATGCTCAGATTTTCTGAAAAACACAAAACTGTAGAAAGAAATGAATAATGTGATGATTTTCTTAATCAGGTGCAGCACAGGGTTTAATCAGCAGTAGGATCAAACAGTCAGTCTCTCTGAAGGAAAACAATCTGCCTCTAACCGAGCGGAAACAAAGATGGTTGAGAAAGAGGGGGGGGAAAAAAAAAAAAAAAAAAAAAAAAAAAAAAAAAATCACACTATGAAATAAAACCAGTGAATCTGAGAGCACAGCCAGTGAAGAGCTGGCTGTGCTCTCAGTATCATGCAAAAGTCTTGAACCACCCTTCATTTTTTATTTTACTTCCAAGAAGCCAGATGGTTTTCAGCATCAGTTCTCCAGCTGTCTGAAGGTCTTTCAAAGCATTTCCTTCGACATTGACTTCCTTTTCGCTCACATTCACTCCAGTTCTTATACCTGACCATTCTATGTCTAATCAATGTCTATTAACCTGTTTTAGGTCAAACCTTTAGGTCTAATTAATGCAACTCTTGAACCAGTTGCACACTCAAAAATTCCAACAGTTTCTGAAAGTGTCAACTCTGTGCTTTTTCAGCGATATATACGGTAATCCCAGGCAGGGCAGCACATCCAAATCACGGCAAATAACAGTAAAAAGCAAAAACTTTTTTTTTTCTTTTTTAAAACTACTGTAAAAATATCTGTTTTCTGTAGAGCTCAGTCAGTCTTCGTCTTTGAAGGTTCCGATTTTACGGTAGTTACAGAACTTGGAAGAAAAACATGGCAAAACGCCTGTCTGACGTCAGAGACAGGTTAGGCTTCAGAGGGTTAAAAGTTCCACAAAAGAATACTAAATACCAAGTTCTTGTTCAATCTGCCAGTTTATGTGTCTGTGATGCTAAACTAGCATCCTCTGAATGAAGTGTGTTGAGCAGGTTGTTCGATGCTAGAAATGAAAAAACAGAACTTTTTGGATAAATAAATGCAGTCTGAATGTTTAAAATAAATAAATAAATCAGCTCTGACTGCATTTTTTTTTTTTTTTTGAAAGTGAAAACGAGTAAATTTTATTCATTTTACTTCAGAGGCCAAACTTTAAAAAATAAAATGAAAAAATAATTTGAAGCAGAGCTTGAAGATTTCCATGAATCCAGTAGAGCTGGATGGAAAAGGTGCAGCCGGAAGACCAGATTATGAAATCTATGTGTTTTGGTTTGTGCAAAACACAAACAAGCTAAGAAAAGAAGAGCTACATCTCCTCCAGCAGAGATGACAGCTTATGACTTTTATTTGTTTTGAATCAGCTGCTTAGGAATATGAAGTTAACAATACCCAATAAGAAAGGAGCTGAATTTATGATCTGAAATACTCCTGAATGAACTAGACCCGGTGGTTTCAAACATATGGTCCGAGAGCCACAAACAGCCCACCAAATGGGCCATTCGGCCAAATGTAAAAGGAAGGTGGTTTTTAACTGTATTTTTATCAGTTTTACAGCCTTCTTATTGACAAAGTAAGTTTGTAATAGATAGAGGACAGAAACTGAGGTGTTTTTTAATTAAATAAGAGGTCTCCCACAATGCTTTTTCTCACCCTCCGCGTGATCCGGCCTTACCTCAGAGCCACGGCTAAGAGCTTGGAAAGGGTGAAGCGGTCGCTGCTGTTGCTGGGAAATATGGCTGCCAAGATGAGTGTAAACAGACCTGAAGAGGAAAAGGAGACATTCAGAAACGATTTAATGCAATGATCCATCATCTTTGAGATGTTAGTGCTGTAATGTACACGGAGAGAGAGAGTGATGGAGTTACCTGAGGTGGAAGATAAAATGTTGACGATTGCAACCTGCGTGTCGGACAGAGCTTCCTGGTAGGACAGGTTAGCCAGGAACCACTGTGAGACAAACAAAAACAACGATGAGGCCTGTGATAAAACACAGTTTAATTTGCCTCATAAATCCAGCTCTGATAGAAAGTCGGGAACTCCAACTCCTCTCACTGCTGCTCACCACAAAGCAGAAGAAGAAGCTGATTTTGGCCACGTCAGTGATGGTCAGCTTGCCCACGGTGCGCAGCATGGCCTCGTGGTCCTTGGCAGCGGGGTAGGACATGCGCGACAGCTTGGCCTCCAGGGCCTGAGTGGAGGGCAGCTGGCGCACCTCCATGATGTTACTGAAACGCACCCGCTGCTTTTTGGATGCTGGGAATAAAGAGACAAGACGTATCTTTAAAGGCTTTAATGTTTACTGCTGGACACACCTAGTTAGGCTCTAAAGCTGCCTCCATCAAAAGCAGTTACCCTCTTGGTGCAGCAATACGTATAATACTGTGTCTTCTCCACACTTTGACCCTACGATCTATCTGCTGTAGGCAGAATCTGGACTCATCACTGAACATGTTCAGGTTCTAATGCACATGTTACAGACATCACCGCAAATGGGCTTAATGGTGAAGGGCAATCCTGGCTGCCTTATGAGACCAGAGCCTGGCTGTGTGCAGTCTGACCTGGCTTGTCTGGGTAGAGAGTCATCGGCCATATCGTCCTGCAGACCTTGACTGCAAACATGTAAAAGACTGCCCTTGGTTCCTACGTGCTGACAGAATGAGGAAACGGTCTTCTTGTGTTGTCTGACTGGAACGCCAACTTTGCAACCCATCTCTCTCAATTTGGAGAAGATACTGGTGCTCACTCCAAATAATGCTGTAACTTGGTTTTGTGGAAAACCAGCATGAAGTTGTCCTATAGCATTGGCCATGTCCAGATCAGTAAAAGGTTCTGCTAATCAGGAGCCAATCAGGCAGCTGTGGAGTACCAGTAGCTTTAAAAAAAGTGACTGGCAGAATAAGCCATTTGTTATTGGCAGAGAACTTGGTTTTTTTTCCACGAGCACAACCCACATACTTAACTCTGCTGCTCAATCCACAATGTGGCAGAGAAATAAACAGGCTTTCCAACAGTATGAGATTCATTACCAAGAAACATTGTTACAAGAAAGAAAGAAACAAACCGCCTTACTTTTTATGCTAATTTTATGTGTGAGGTTTTTTTCTTTTCAAAGTTTGACAAAATTTGTCTCATTCAATGTGTAACATGGTGTTTGAGTTTATTTCCAAAACAATCCTGTCATCTTTTTGGCATTTAATCATTCAAGGTTCATTAATATTTATTTTTAATCACCCTGGATTCCCTCTGGATTCTTCAAAATTATCTCCTCACACGTCGCTCTGAGCGCTTCCCAGAATGTTTTAATTTCATAAAAAACATCACTTCCAGCTTCAGGTGCCACAAACATAAACACAGGAAACGAAATCTCAGTAGAAACACCAAAAAAACCATCACCGTTTACCTTGTCACAGCTTCCCATCACAGCAGTTAAGACACATGATTGCTTTTTATGCTCATCTTCATTCGTTTGTGAAGGCGAGCATAAAAAAAAAAAAAATCATTGTTTCTTAACTGCTCTATCAAACAGACAATTTGAGCATAATTTAGTTTTGTTAGTCACTGAAAGCAAAGGTCTGAGGGACACAACGTTTTCTTATATTTGCACAGCTCAGCACTGCCCTCTGTTGGTCAGAAGTTTTAACTCCTAATCAGTCACGTCTGGGTGAAAGCTTCAGAAGCAGGGATGCATTTTTAATGAATGACACAAACATCAGTACTCACAGGATTCACAGTCTCCCATTAAACAGCTCGAGTGCTCGGTGGGGATGTCCTGGAACTTCACAGGGACGTACAGAGGCTCACTCTGCAAAGGTGTGACAGAAAGCCAGCTTAGGTACAGGTGCAGGAAGATTTACTCGTGTGCAGTACACCTGCAGTAATAAACTACGTACCAGACAGTTGTTCACAGTGGAGTCAGTGGTGCAGGGTGTGAAGTAGGCTTCAGCATCAGCAAACTGCAGAAAGGTGCAAATCAAACATCAAAGAAGTCAAAAGCAGAAGATGTCAGACTGATCTTCAGCTTCGTAACAGGAAAATTATATCATTCTATAACTTTTAGTTAATTATCGTCATTTTTGTTCATGAACACAAAGAATGACAAACATAAATGGAGATAAAGTTAGAGCATAGAGCATTTGGCAGGTTTGCAGCAGACAGTGGATATAATGGACAAAAGAGTTGAAACAAGGACAACCACAGAGAAGATTCATGGTTGTGATGGAGGAGGACATGCAGAGGGTTGGCATGTCAGAGGAGAATCCGAGGGATAGAGTGAAATGGAGGCTGAAGGTTTACTGTGATGAGCCCACAAGGGAGCAGACGCAGGGGGTCTTGCCTGTATTTTCTGATCTTTTCCTTTGTGAAATGCTAAACTTTTTGTGCTGCTTTCTGAGGTAAACATGAAAGAAAAATACTGGCGAAATCCAATGCTACGCCTCAGCTCACCTCACAAGATTTTCAGAAAAACTGACCTCTGACCCTGACCTCGAGGTTGAAGTCACTGAGAATTGTCTGAGATTTGTAGTAGAAGCACCTGTGGTATCAATTTGAAACCCCTACGTAACCTCCTTCTCGAGTTATTGCATCAACAAAGTTGGGTGTCTCCCTGGAAGAGTTTAAAGCTCTTATAAAGACTTATGTTGATGTTCCTAAGCCTTTATTTTGCCTCCTGTCTGTTTGCGTTGTCTGACACAGTCATATGAGCTTGCCAAGCAGGTCTCAGTTTACAGAGAGATTTAAATCTAAAAGGGCGTCCTGGTCAAATAAAGTTAAAAATAAGTACAATTCTGTTTTTTATAAACCCCTACTCTACAAACATACAGGCGGAACTCACCCCCTGAATAAACATGTTCAAAGGGTCAGTTCCCCCTGAGCAGAATGTTTGCCTCACTGACTCGTGTTACGATGAAGAGCAGCGAGCACAGCAACATTTACACTGATGAGAGTTTTAACAAGAAAAGAGCTCAACAGACACCTGTCACCATTAGAAAAGTAAAAGCATGAAAAACAGCCCTTAAATGTGCGCTGAAAGTGTCCACTTACGAAGGCGGACCGGCGGCGTTTCAGGGTGCCCGTGCACTGCTGCCTCCACGGCCGCCACAGCAGGAAGCCCAGCAGGTACAGCACGAACATGGACGTCTTGGCGAAGGTGCTGAAGAAGGGCTTGTTATAGTCCTGTCGCTTGAAAATGTACTGCAGAAGGAGTTGTTTCATAAACTTAATTTCAAAGGTTGAAACTCACAATTTAAAAATATTTAACTGCAGTTTTTCCTCATGAGATGTGAAGGAAGAGCATCACAGTCAGGTAAAGTTACTCCAGCACCATCTGGTGTATCTGCGCCTCGTTTTAAAGCGGGCCTATTCTGCTTTTTTCTGCTTTCTGGGTCACATTAAACATGGTCACCGTTTTATTAAGCCTTTTCAGTGTTTGGCTCCAACATCACAGGCATGGAGATCAGACTTACCGAGGTCAGCTCGGAGGAGGCGACCCAGATAACATCCACCAGCAGGAGTATCACCACCCCCAGAGCCATCCGTCTCCGCTGGGCTGCAGAGCTACCCTGAGAGCTCATCCGGTTCATGATGAACACCCACTCCATCGGGACGGTGAGAGGAGAAATTCAGAAACTGCCTGGCTGATGACAACATCAGAAGACAGACAGAAGACTGTGAGCTCCGAGGTTGACCAACTATAAACTTCCCAACTATTTACCTTAGATTTTTTTTCTACTTTAAAGCTGATGAACCTGTTCTAAACCTGTTTAAAAAGCTGCCATTCAACATTTTAATCACTAAAAACATCTAAAAAGTTATGAAACCACACAACGAGAGACTTCAGTCTAACATATCAACCAAAACCTCAATTTTGAATGTGGCTAATCTAGTGTGGAGTCTTTTAATCTGGAAGTGGAAGTTAGACAGACAATGCAAGACATAAACAAACCTTCAGAAAACTTTTGCCCAAACAATAAGTGTGTTAGTGTCTGTAAGTTTGCCTGCAGCCAAATGTTTAATGGAGTAAGGTTATCTTTTTACCACTTCAACACCCACCTGGTCGCTGCCAATAAGTAAACTGTGAATTTTAGCCAGTCTCTTTGAAGGTCAACTCAGATTCTTTGTTTCAGCCAGTTTAAGTTGAGACTCGCAGTTAAACACCTGCAAAAAAACAAACAAATGTCCATGATAACATATTTATCTCTATCCCCTATATTTGGTGACCTCTGTTTCCTTAATGATGAGTTTGACAAGTCAGTTTATTTCAATAAAGATGAGGTTTGATGACCATTAGAATAGTTTGTGTAGCTGCACAGGCAGAGACCAGCCTCACTAACTTTTGATTCAAACCCAGTTATTTTGTTATATAAAAAGTCTGAAATATGACACAAACCAATCAATTCAGAAAAGAACTTCGAGGGTTGCTTCTAGTCAACTTTCAAAGGGTAAAGAGTTAAACGCTGCACAGAGAGCAGACCATGGATCTGTATGAAGAAAAGGAAAATATAAACTTGAGGCTACAGTCCCACAAACTCTGACACAAATCCTCTTCCTGATGAGGACGTGAGCATCTGTTAACCAGCCCAAAGAACACCTCATAGAAAAATGCTGCGATGGAAATAAAGGCTGCATATCTGAATGCTCATCGCTGCCTCTGTTAACTGCTGAACGATGAGCTTTGGGTGTTTGTGAGGGGTCTGCAGACACTGAGCTTTAACAATTCACTACTGTCTTCGTGCTAACATGCTTATCATGCACTTTACAGTAATCATGTCAAAATTAAAATGCTTAACTCTTCTCTAATATTTTACAAATTTAAAGACTTTGTGAAATATCATTATTCTTAGTTTATATTATTTACTTATTGTTTCATATGTGGGTTACTGAGTGGTGGTGTGGGGAAATAAATCATACGACAGACAAATACCAGTCACTTTTAAAATGAGGGATAACAAATACAAATTAAGAGAAAATAAAATTTTTGAAAAATATGAAATGTCGCGGTGTACCCCTTAAACTTTGGAGTTAAACCATGGATGCATTGTCCAGCAGACCGTAACTTAAATACTAAGAGTTCACCTACAGCTCGATGTGACATGAAAGCTTTATTACTTCTTCTTTTTTGTTGTGAGTGTGTTTTAGTCTGAGGTTAGAGATGTAGTTGATCTAATTTTACTTATTTGTTGTCTCTGAAACTCTCTTTTTAACCTACTGTGTAACCTGAGGTGCACCTTCTTAGAAACGTAACTACACGTCAGGTCAAAGCAGTACACAACTACCGTTATTGGCCTGTTCAGTGCCACTGATTACTCTTGGGCATTTCCAGCCACTTAACAATTATTGTCTCAATATAAGGACTAATAATCATAGCATCAATATAAGGACTCGCAAATCTCAGCAAATTCCTGGAGGGAGACTGCTCAATATACTGGACGACATCAGGGAATGTTCAAAGACTTGGAAAAACAAACAAAAGCATTTTGTTTGTTTCTATTGACCGGAGAACATGTACAACACCAGGACACACAAGGTAATTAACACGTAATCCACTGATACAAGCACAAATGCCAACAATGACATTGGCCAATTACACGTTACATCATAGGTGCTACAAACACTCCCTGCAGATATCTAACTCAAGCCTTACCAGTAACACTTTTTGTGATCTAACTACTAATTTTGACCTCACAAATTTATTTTCTTTCACATGTCATATTTTATTTTACTGAGAAACTCTACTTTGATTAACTTGAAGTGATCAAATTGATGGCAACTTGACTTAAGTTTCTGAAGACACTAAGTCTCATCTGAGAGGCAACTTGAGTTCAGAAAGCTGAGAGGAAGGCCTGTGCATTTACCCACTAGAGGGGCTGTTACCTTGGAGGACGTTGTTGACCCATCCTGACTTTATGAGACTCGTTAAGGTCGCACTAGACAAGTTGTGAATGGAGAATCTCTTGCTTTAAAAGGTGGCTGGTGGACAGGCCACCAACGCTACTCTGTGATGGTCTCCTTCACTGAACAGATAGACTTAAGATGACTGAGAACCTACACAGACTTTGTTTAATATTCTACCTGTTGTGTACCATATGTGAATTTCACCACATATATGGTCAATAAAATCCACACTGTGTTGAAATGAAGCGAACCATATGTTATAACAGGGCTTTTTACTACCATCGAAACACCATACGGAGGGATAGATTTCGGTAAAATGGTGCTCATGGCTCCATTTTCAGACAGTAGGAGACTATGTGTAAATAAACTTTGTTCTGCTTGTTTTTCAACTGTCAGTGGGCATGCCCCGAACTTTAAAAAACACACTTCAGAAAACTTTTAAACGATTACTAATGAAAGACATTAGTCTTCACTTACCTGAGCTTTAAATCCAACTATCTGCCAGCTAGCTACGCGTAGTACATCCAGAGAGCGTTGGCAGTAACTCTTTAAGGTACGAACAGGTAAGCTGCTGGAAACACGACCTCCTCAAAGCTAGCCACTCACGGCTTTTAAGCTAGCTAATTTATTACCTGTTAAATTCTGACAGTCTGGAGGTCGACAGGTGTCCCGACGCTTTACTTTATAACTTATCTGGACATCTACTCCAGTTCATTGCCCACAGCTCAGGCTGAAGTCCACTTATTCAGTGTACCGCCGTCGCAGGTGTGCTGCGTTTAGCTGCTTGTTTACCTATTAGCATTCTAAGCGCTAACTGGCTTTATTGAAAAATGAAAAAGAAACAATAGTAAAATAAGATTTTTTTTTACCCGAATGTGAGAGTTTAGTTTGCGCCATTATTTAAGCGTCATCCCATATGCTCCGGAAATCCTGACAAAAATCACAGCTTTGACCGATAAAAATAGTCACCAGCCCAGCGGTTGTAAACATTAGCTCAGCCTCCTGTCAGGTGACATCACTTAACGGTGCAAGGAATTCTGGGGTATGAAGTCTTAAGGGGAAAATTTTGTTTTTTCATACGGTATTTATAAACTCTCATTTTCTTGGTTATTTGTTATAGATGGGTGTTTTCACCTTTGAAAATGTCTTTTTGGAAATTAAATTGAGCAAATTAATTCAATTTTACCTCGGGCTGTGGAGAAAACATCATTTACAAACACAAATAAAAATAGGAGCTTCAAAGAGGTGGTGCTCTGTAGTCTCTACTGCTCAGCCACAGGCGAGAAACCATTTGTGTCATTGCACTATACAAATACAATCATTATGCATACTTCTTACTAATTTATACATACAACAATATTATACTTAATATTTTGTTATTTATATTGAATTACACTGTAAATATTTTTTGTTCATTGTTTCTGTATAAATTGCTCTGTGTTCTCATTCTTGTTGGCTTTTAATTCCGTTTCACCTCATCTGTGTAAATGTGTCGTAAATGTGACGAAAATGAAAATCCTTGAATCCTTGAATATGAGTCCTTGAATGTTAATTTTATCTGAACAGCAGGTTTCTGTTGTTGTAGTGGCGCAGGTGTCTCCTCTAGTGGCCGTTGTTTTTTTTTTTGCGCGTGGTTATTCCCAACCGTCGAAGAAGAAGCTTGACACCGCTTTTTTCGGTGAAACATGGCTGCGTCCATTATGAGCCAGAAGAGTTTTAGTGCTTTAGCTTAAGACGCCTCCTGCGTTTATAAGTTCTTGACACCCGGGATATTCAGTTGTTGTTGGAAGAACAAATTAAAGACA